>NC_136070.1:1217877666-1218552666 GCF_964261635.1 Lissotriton helveticus | reverse complement strand
TGAAATTACACTGGAGGCCAGAAGAGTCAATATATCAGAGGGGAGGGGGAGGTCACCCAAGCAAACTAGGGTAAAAGACAACAGATATCACATACATTTTTTAAATCCTCTCATCATCACCCAAAGTCCTGCTTGGTATCCCCCACTACCAAGTGGGAGCAGAGTAAAAGACTCCTGGCAACTGCCTCCCTGTAGATTATACCTAACCCGCCATCAACTTTGGGCAAAAAAGGAAGCCTCCACCTGCCAGGCAGCCAAATTCTAATTGTGTCACCGCCAGAATTGTGACGCTGCAGGAGGGACGCCATGTCTCTGAAAGGAGGCCACGCCCTTGAATTGTCTTTGTTGCTTTGTTTTTTGTTGGTCTGAGTGTGTCAGGGATATAACGGCATAGACATGCGAAGTGAAAGGTACTTGACTAATATAATAAAGTTGAAGTTAGAATGATAGTAGTAAGGTTTCTCTGTTGTTGAAAATTCCAGTGGCCATTGCATGCTGGATCACCTCACCTTGATGACGTCTAACATCTACTGTCACATTGTTGGGCCTAAACAGAGGGCGGCGAACCCTTTCCTGTTGATAGAGCTTCTCGCTTGATAATCCATGATACAGCATCTGAAGCAAAACCAGATGTGTCATTCAACATGTTTTGCAGTTCTTTCCAGGCACATTTCACATACTTCAAGGGTAGTCTATGCAAACTCCTTATGCCATGGAGACAATTGTAAACTGATCTACTGCTTATGGGCAGTCCTTCGTATACTAAAGCACAGTTGTACATAAGTCCATTGATAAACTTCCCTTCAGAATGCAAGCCAACGTAAAGACTTTACTTAGCCCAACACTCAAAATGGGAGTCTATGGAATGGTCATTGAGAGAAGCAGCATATTCAAGACATCGCGCCATACCTTTAAAAAAAAATATTAAATCTATTAATGCCTACTTAAAACAATGTGCTGTTCCTACTCCTACTCCTCAATATTGTACATTCTAGCAGAGCCTAGGAAAGAGCATAGTTCTCTAATTAATGATAACATAGCAACTCACTACGTAAATTAAATGACCATGTTTGGATACAATACTAAGGCCTTATTTCATATTTGTAACCCTGTAAACCTTTGTCCACTATCTCCTCCTGTGCGTTCGACTCAAATATACACATATTTGAACCTTTATTTTATACACCCAGCAAGAAGAGATCATGGCTATGGCTTTTACTTTGACATAACTTTCTTGATTACTCATGCAATAAGGTAGACTTTGAAACCACTACACACCTTACTGATACTTGCCCAGTTTAATTCAAACCACAACTTAGTAGTAGGCATTGAGTGAAATTTCTAACTCAAGAAATGTTATCTTCTGCTTTGAAGACAGGACTTACACCGCCCTTATTGACAAAACCCACGCTTAACTGTGCGGCCATTAGCTATTTCTGACATATTACAAGCCTTTATTTGACAAGAACGATTACTGCTAGAGTAGTGGCTCTGGTGCATGAGCCTCAGAAGTGCATTGATCGCTTTAAGCTTTGCATATCCTGTCAGTCTATTCACTGTTCTCTATGCGTTATTCGTACAGCTGCTTTTTAGGTCATTTGTATCCAGCCATTCCTTCCCTTTTTCAGAATGTTGCTGAACTTACTCCATTTGTGGCTTGTGGTCCTCTATTGAGGATCACCTCAAGCTCCATAGAGCAATCAAACCTTACTTAAGTTATTTGAGTACGCTGATTTCCCATAGTCTCAGCTGGGACCCAGCACCTAGAAGCCTAGTGACAAATGTATGCTCACCAAATAATAATATAAGTAAATAATAAATACATAGACCTAAATAATACTACATGTGGCCCCACTCATGTGTATCTGCTACAGAGCCCAGTCCAACTTAAAAATGTGTGTTCTTGCTCCTCTTTGGAAGAGGAACTAGACCAGCCCTCAATGAAGATGGACCCACAAGGTCCTTCGCTGGTGGTATTCGATGTGCTTCTACAAAGTGAGGGCGAGGTCCCCGAAGTAGTGGAAAACACAATAGTAAAGTACTGAGTATTGTCACTGTAATATTAGAACAAAGGCGAGACCAGTGAGGGGAACTTAGGTGTTGAGAAAAATATAGTGGAAAGCATATTTTGAATACCAATTAGTTTCATTAAACAATACACAGATCCAACTTCAAAGCCGGAAATAACAGATGCAAAAGCCCTTGAGTTGGCTCTAATGTCCATAACCACAAACAGAGAAACAGGAAATGGAAGCCCCAGGATTACGGATGAGGTTGACGTAACCAACAAGGATCTGGCTACCCCAAACATAGAAATCAATCCATCCAGGGCTTGAGAAGGGCAAAGTGACAACCTTCCTTCCTCAAGGAGATGACAGCAAGCCAGTGGCAACCTAAACCTTCCAATGGCTCGCAAACTCAGCGCCTCGGACATATGATTTTAAACAATGTAACCTATTCTTCGGGTGGTGACGTGCACAGGAAACAACCTTTACAACGCAGTCATTACATCGCACTACCTTTACATAGCAGTCATTACATTGCAACATCCTTTACGTTGCATGTCACTACAACGCAGCCATTACATTGCATGTCACTACAATGCATGTCATTACAACGCATTTCACTACAACGCAGGCACTACATCGCAAGTCAATACAACGCATACTATTACAACGCATAGTACCCTTACACTATCAGACACTCTCTCTACTGTTGCACTCACTGGAGCTAGAATAGTAATTTTTACTTCTACGCTATCCAACACTTACCCTACTGTTGCACTCACTGGAGTTAGAATAGTAATTATTACCTCTATACTATCCAATACTTACCTTAAATGCAATGTAATGATATGCATTGTAATGGTATGCGTTGTAAAGGCATAATGCGATATAATGGAATGTGTTGTAACGGTAGTATCTGAAAATGCGATGTAATTGCATGCTATGTAAAATAATGCATTGTTAAGGATGTTGCGATGTAAAAACTGTGTTGTAAAGGCATGCATTGTAAATGTATGCGTTGTAACGTCATACATTCGCCGTGCACACCATAGTGGATTGTTATCTTTCATTTATTGTGGACTTTAATGGTTTGAACCTGAAATGCCCTTGAAATTACACTTCTTCTCTGTCTCAGTGTTGCTCTTGGTGTTGGGTGAGTGTAGGGTGCCCAATGCATATCTGTTACTCATATGGGAATTTTTGTTTCAGTATTTTTGTATTTGTCTTTCTTCATCGATCGCATGATCCTCATGAGTCCCTTGGTGAGATATGCAATATCGCGGAGGTGGCTCTTCAGTGGGGTTGGCGTGGACTCAGGGTCTCCAATGAGTAAGGCATTGCCACCGTCCAAGTGTGGAATGAAAGGTTCATCTGAAGTCTGCTTCCTGGAGGTAACGGGACATTCACAGGAGAGTTGATCCCACTCAATTTGTGTTTTAACAATGTGGGTTTTACAGGAGAGGTCAGTGCTAATGATAATAATCATGATAATGGCAATTATTTAAAAAATATCTTAAAGTTGCTCCAGCAAATCAGGAGGCTGGGATGGCCCTACATATATCAGCCAGCCAATCCACATGCCACTGTAGTTATGGCACATATTACATCACTTTCCACCTGACAGTCTGGATGTCCATGCAGCAAACACCATGTGGTGCTGAAGAGTTCTATGCAGAAACCCTCAGTTTTATAGGCCCAAGCATGCTGACAATCTGAGCAAAACAACTGACAACAGGGGAAGGGTGGAAATGTAAAAATACCTTATCTGTGGACAGCATACAATCCATGCTCATAAATACTGGAAAGACAACATACACATACAGATTAATTCACTCCGGACCTGGCCGCCTGCTCACAGACAATGTGTGCTGCAATGTTCATCAATGGTGTCCCTGGCAGAAGAAAGTAACAGTCCAGTTAGCCCTTTCTGCCAGAGCCAATGTAAACATACTGATTGATTCTCCCTCTCTCCAACACCTTCAGAGCCAACATCAATATCCGAGATCAAACTAAACTTTGACACAAACAAATCCAAAAGACAGGCTGCCTGGTACGCCCAAAGACTAACAGGCACATGCATCGACCTTTTTTGCGACCGCAAACGGTGCGATTCGCAAAAATTGTCCGTTTGCGCCCACAAAATGGGCTTCTGTGTTGCATCAAACTGTAAGGATCTCGCTATTTATTGCGATTTCTTAAATTGCGATTGCATTTAAGGAATCGCAAATTACGATTCCTAAAATGCAATGCATGATGAAATCTCAAATAGCGATTTCGCTAATAGGGGTGGCAAATTGCCATCAATTTGAACTTGATGGTAATTTGCAAAAACTTTGAAAAATGCTCTAAAGTGCATTTTTCAAAGTTATAGGTTACACACACATATGCCCTTGGGACATGTGTTTGCACAACATGTGTGCACAGATCAATTTCAGGGGTGCAACAGGGTGTCCTTTTGACACACTTGCACCCTTGAAATTGCATGCACAATTTGGAGCACCTATTGGGTACTCGCAAATTACGGATGCAAATTCCCACTCATTCCTATGGGCCTTAGGAATGAATGGGAAGACATTGATTTGCTGGACCCACCGGACCTGCCGTGAGGGAAACAGCCAGTTTGCTTTAATTCCCCGGTTTGTTCTCTGTCTGGGGAGAAGGAGAAGCTGCCGCCTCGCTGCTTACCTGCCATTCTCGCCGCGAACCTTACCTAAGTAGAGAATAATTTCCTCAGACAGTTGATAAAACTCCCACGGAGTACTCCGCTAATTCCCCTGCGATTAGATCTGGGCCTTATGGCAATCACGGATGTAACAAATTTGAAACCTTTATTATACTGGCGTCACCTGTGGGTTACCCCCTAACTTTTACCATACAGGGAGGAATTAATGGAAATATTGAATCTGCGAGGGGCTGCTAAACTGCCGTGGCTTGTCCATATTAAACACTGGCTAGTTAGTCTCGGGTTGGATGAGCTTTGGGATTATCCAGAGACCGCCTGTGTCACTCTGCCTAGGAAATTATTGAAGGCTTATTATAAGGAGTACAAAATATCTCAGCTTCATAGTTGCTCCTGAACTGGTAGATTAACTATAGCCTTTTTAGAAATCAAAGATAGGTTTAGCTTCGAGCCGGTTTAAGACGAAATCAAACCGGCAGCGGCTAAAAAGCTATATCTCTAGTTCAAATTGCCCTTTTGTATCGCTTTGTTCGCCGTAAGTGTGGCAGGGTATGCTCAGACGTGAGTCCCTTGTTCACTTGGCCACTGGATTCAAGATAGCCTGGCTGATGAGGATTATGAATACGAAACCGGTCCCAGGATGCTTGTTTCCGGTCCAGGGAAGACATGGCTTGGCAGTTCGGGCTGTACTGTTCCCATGAGGCACAGGGTCAGACTGATTTGCATATAGCCATGTCTGAACTGGGGTGGCTGAGTGAACTAAAGAATGGTGATGGATTAACCCAGATCAGTTGACTGGGGGTGAGTGTTTGATTTGTTCAAGCACTCCGTCCATCATCCCCTTTTGTATCGCTTTGTTCGCCCTAAGTGTGACAGGGTATGCTCAGACGTGAGTCCCTTGTTCACTTGGCCACTGGATTCAAGATAGCCTGGCTGATGAGGATTATGAATCTGAAACCGGTCCCAGGATGCTTGTTTCCGGTCCAGGGAAGACATGGCTTGGCAGTTCGGGCTGTACTGTTCCCATGTGGCACAGGGTCAGACTGATTTGCATATAGCCATGTCTGAACTGGGGTGGCTGAGTGAACTAAAGAATGGTGATGGATTAAACCCAGATCAGTTGACTGGGGGTGAGTGTTTGATTTGTTCAAGCGCTCCGTCCATCATCCCCTTTTGTATCGCTTTGTTCGCCCTAAGTGTGGCAGGGTATGCTCAGACGTGAGTCCCTTGTTCACTTGGCTCTGGATTCAAGATAGCCTGGCTGATGAGGATTATAAATCCGAAACCGGTCCCAGGATGCTTGTTTCGGGTCCAGGGAAGACATGGCTTGGCAGTTCGGGCTGTACTGTTCCCATGAGGCACAGGGTCAGACTGATTTGCATATAGCCATGTCTGAACTGGGGTGGCTGAGTGAACTAAAGAATGGTGATGGATTAAACCCAGATCAGTTGACTGGGGGTGAGTGTTTGATTTGTTCAAACGCTCCGTCCATCATCCCCTTTTGTATCGCTTCATATCTCTAGTTCAGGCATGGGACCCTCCCTCTTCGATGTTTTTCACATAAGTGGGGGGATATGCAAAGCGCAAACTGTCCGGCATGTGAATGTACTGAAGAGTCAGTACCTCACGTTTTGTTTAGCTGCCCCGGCTATCACAATGCAAGAAAACGATGGCTGGTGCAGATCTGTAGGAACCTGGGAACTAGATGTTGCTCTGAGGCCTTCAGGATACTGAAGTATGATACTAGTATCCCAATAGTCTACTCAGTGGCAGGGTTCCTATTTTCTATGTGGTGCACTCGCCGGACATACTTGAAAGCGTCAAGTTAGGAACCACAGGGTCTTTTTTGGTGGATATGAATCAATCTATTATATTCATCAATTAGTATTTGGAAAATAACGACAGTGCCTAATTCTGCCAGTCTTAAAACCAGGCCCTGTTTTTTTATTAGAACAACTCAAGCTTGCTGTTGGCCCTCTAGCTACGCTATAATGAATTGGTGATTTTCTTATTTTAATCAATTCAAATATCTTTTGCAGACGCAGCCTCTAGTTTAGAGAGCTTTGAATCCCAGGTTACACTTATGTAGAATGATAGATTACAGGTCATCCTTTTTAGTAAACCTGTCAGGTAAATGTTTTTAGGTAATTTATTTATTTATTTAGTTTGTAAAGCGCCTGGTTACACTAGCTAGTGTGTCCCCGCACTGAGTTGAATTGAATTTATTTATTTATTAAGCAATTTGCACTTCCCGAGTATGGAGTATTATAGACTGCCATGAACTAACCTTTGCTTTTTATAGTCTTCCACGATAAATTAGTTTGATGTGTATTTTTCTTTCTAAAATGTGCTGTATAGAACTTTTTTATTATCAAATGTGTTTATTATTGTCATTGTTGTAATTTCAAATGCATTTGTTTGTCTTGTGATTGTACTTTTGAGGCCATGTTGACCGAAATAAAGTCTTTTGAAATGAAATGAATGGAATGGATGGGAAGACATTCCTAAATTGCGACTCACAATTTGCGAGTCGCAATTAAGGATTGTTTGGGAATCGCTAATTTTATTTTGCGATTCCTACATGCATAGGCTTTTGCAATAACTTAATTGCGATTCCTTAATAATCGCAATTAAGGAATCGCAAAAGCCTACATTGATGCATGTCCCCCATTGACAGCAACGACTCCAGCACCAAACAGGATACGATTGGCATGCAAGTAAATCCCAGTGTTAGCTAAGAGAACTACAAAGACTTGGATACACATTCAGAAACTGCATCCTTACAGCCAAACCTCCTGCTATATTCCAAACATCTTAGGATCCCACAAAGTCAAGAGCTGTCAAACAGCTTAAACCAAAATCTGTACCAGCAGCAGCAGCATCACACTCAGCAGATACCCCTCTACCTGCAATGCCTCACAAGCAAGAAAACAGGAAAGTCACTTTACAGTACACATACTGGGTTCTATAACATTTGTTGTGATTCTAGTATTTCTTATGTGTAAAAAATACATTATTCTTAAAGTGCAAATGTGCATACCTGATATTAGATTGTGGGTAGAGTTATGTTTGTCCTATCACAGAAGGCTTAGTCATTAATGGCTAATTTGTTGTAGTTGGAATTCTTTTTGCCACCTAAGTTATACATTTGATAGTTTGAGCTTTTAGGGGCATACAATAAAGTGTAGGAGTGCAGGTTAGTTTCAAAATAGCTAATGCCGCGCTCCGTCACTTTGGAAACGCTGAGATGCACCGTATTTAGGATAATATGGTGCACCCCTGCGTTTCTCCCTGCGCTGGCGCTAAATGGAGCTGCCTAGCGCCAATGCAGGCACCCTTGCACCATAGGGCAAGGGTGCCTGCATTGAGAGAATGATTGTTTATGTGCAGGAAGGTGTCCCTTCCTGCACACTGACAATCCAGAATGGCAATGTATAACTCCTATGTGTGCTATATTGTGCTGCACACATGGAATTTGCAAATCATCATTTATTTAACCATTGTCAGACAAGAATCAAATTTGAGCAGGCCACCCACAAGGTGATTCATAATCTGAAGTTCGGTGGATTTTGAATAACAACTGTCCAGATAGGGATGTTTCACAAAATGAATATAACTGTTTATCATGATCAAAGCATGGGACCTCTTTGTGAACATGTTTTTGTCTTCAAGAAGAGTTAGCTAGTGAATATAGTTGGTGATTGGATTTTTAAAAACAGCAAATGAAAGAGGCAGGTCTCATAAGTGCTGAGCCTGGAGACTCATCAAACTGTTTAAGAAGTAATATCTGAAGATGGTTATCCAGGTTTTCTAGCCAGAACAGATGGTCGTGAGAGGATGGAGTTGAATCCATCCTAGACACTGCGGGCCTTATATATGAGACCTTGCGACAGTTTTGCGCTGCTGTTGCATCACTTTTTGTGGTGCATCGGCGGCGTTAAACATGCCACCTGTTGAGCCCTATTTACAATGTGACGCATCTAAGCAGAAGTGTCACTTTAAAAAAACCCTGTGCTACATTATACCTGCTTCAGGTATAATGTATGCAGGAGGGGCGTTCCCACGCAAGTAAGCCTCGTAGAAGTGATGCAGTTAAATCTATGAGATTTCAGTGCATCGCTTCTAGGACGCAAATGCATCAAAACCTTATGCCTGCCTCAATGCAGGCGTAAGGGTGACGCAGTGCTATATCCATAGCCCTCCCCCTGCATTGCTGGAGTTGCGTCACGCTTCCGACACAACTCCAGCAATGCATCATTTTTGCACAGAGAGATGCGTCAGTAAAACTGGCGTATCTGTCATTCCTTGCGACATGATGCGTCATAGAATAAATGTGAAGCATCCATCATGTTGCAAGGAGGGCGCCATGAAAAGTGACGCATCACTATTTTCACGCAGCGATGCATCACATTTCATAAATGAGGCCCAGCGGATCTAACCAACTACATACCCATCTCCCACATTACATCAATCAGTGGAATCATAGGAAGTAGCTGCTGTAGTCCAACTCCCAGAGCAGGTCTGTCAACCAGTCTTCCTACTGCAAAGCAGCACTTAAACGGGAAACAGCATTTACAACGCGGTACAAATACAACGCGGTTGTTACATTGACCGCGTTGTTACCACTCATACCATTACATCGCAAGTCATTACTACGACTTGCTGTAGAGGGCGCACTGGTATTGGATTTAGAATCCAACACCTTCCCTGCTGTTGCACAAACTGGAGTAGGAATAATAAATAATACTATTCCTAAGTCCAGCGCGCCCATTACAGCAAGTCGTAGTAATGACTTGCGATGTAATGGTATGCGTTCTAACAATGCAGTCATTGTAACGTAATGCAATGTATTCTCATGCATTGTAAGGGTATATATTCCACTTAAACAGCCACCATCCATGTGGTTCCTGACGCGCTCCTCATCCAAGAAAAAGACTCTTTCGACTTGTCAGCAGATTCTGACACTGTTGTACATCACACTCTTCTCAATATCCTCATTATGTGCATGATTTTTACTGAAGCATACTTTGGTGGTTTTCTCTGAACCTTTGCCATCACTTCCAACTCATTCAGATGAGTTCCTCATGGCTAGAGTTACTGCTTAGTGTGGTTCATGCAAAATGAAGCGGTACTCCAAATCCACTCACACTAGGTTATTTTCCTCATTGGAAGGGCTGGTGGTCATCACAGAGTTCACACACAGTATAGATTGATGTGGAAAATGCATTGAACGGTATCATGCTGGCAAGGATATTCAAACTCTTATATGTTCTACAAAGACGGCAGCCATCTTGGATTCTCGGGTGTAATTTCCCTCGTGGTTCATGTCATCATTTGCTAGGCAGTCGTGATACAGTCAGGGCCTCCCTACATGGATCTCGGATTTTCCTTTCCAAGACCTGTTGATTCCTAAAGGATTGTTTCGCTGGACATCAGCAATACAGAGAAGTATCCTGAAAGTAAACCTTTTGATAAACTATTATTGTAAACATTTATCCGAAGTCTTAAGACTAGGGTTGTATATTCTACTATTGTTACCCTATAAAGAACCTAGAAGGGTTTTTGGAGTGGATTATATTGCATATGTATATATAAAGATCATATGGATGAATGCCATATACAAGGTGTTACATTTCTGTTATGCAAATACAACTCCTAAAGGTAGAGAACAACAGGATGGTACCAGTATTGCAAATGTACATATGAATGTCATTCACAAGTTATTAGAGCCTTGGTATGCACATACAACTGCTAAGATTAGGAAACAACAGAATGTTGACAGTATTAGCTGTTTTGAGGTTCTACAGAATTCACGTAGAAACTATAATTCATGTTCTACAACAGAGTATGTAGTGAGAAAGATCAACTTAGTTATTTAAAATGTAGAGAGAAATGCAAGGGCACATGCATATCTGAGAATTATTTTTTATTGCATATTTGCTTTTATGGAATTGACAGTTTCAGATCAAAGTACAGAGAGTAGGTTATGCAAATGTAGTGCTCTGGTAGAGCCATTCAGAATTACAGTTACACATGACAATCTTCTTTTAGCTTTGCAACATGTATTTCTTTATTATTTAGCAGTGCAATGGAATGCACATGTGAATCAACATAATATAGGACGTCCAGAACAGTGCCAACATTCCAAAAGGTAATACAACAAGTTAGCATCTTGGCACTGAGAAGGGCAAAGCAAACAGAATAAAAGGCCCTTCCTGCGTCCCAGGGCTCCTCAGGAACAAACATCGGGATGAGTCTACAATACCTCTGTGCAGAAAAAGTAGAAAGAGAGCAGAATAGGAGAAGGCCAGGGGCGGGGGAGCAGAACTGCATGCGGTCGTAGAGGGTGTCATACCAGGAAGCTAGCTATAAGTCAAAGGTAAGGTGGTGGAGTCATGTGTCTCTTTTCTCTCTCATCCCATTCCCCTTTTCCCTCTTCTACTACTGACCCTCAATTTCCTGCGTATGTGATCACTTGTGGGGAGTGATGAAAGATGGAAAAGTGCATCACTCCCATTGGATCCTACCCACAAGGTTAGTTGACACTCAGCATGCCACAGGGGTCCATCCTCTCCCCACTGAGCTTCACCATGTTAATGTAACCAGCCAGCATCCTCTACACCAGTCACTATTGTAGCAATCCACAACTAACCTGAAAGTCCCCATAGTCCTGACATCATCCACTCAAAGAGTCGCTTTACGTCATCCAGATTTAGATGTCAGGAGCCAACCTGATAATGAGTCCAGTAGGGACAAAATTCATTCTCTTACCCAGTGATATCAAGCACACCCAAATCCAGGTGTGGGGCTTGAGTTTGGAAAGGTTCACAGCACCAAAAATGCAAACAACTCTTGGCTTCTCCATGGGGTCTGACCTCTCCTTTGTAGCACGTATTAGATAGAAAACGCAAACAGCATGGTATTAACTTCCACACCTCCTAAACGTGAAATGTGTTCTCCCTGAAGCAAACATCAGAACCTCCATTCAACCTCCGGTACGCTCATGCCTGGGTGGGGGCAATGTTCATGTTTTCACTCTGACTTCATGGAAGAGTGTCTTTTGTGCTGCTGCACGTCTTGCTGAAGAAGTCATGAATTTCAATCCTTTCCCTCACTGTGAGAACCATGGGTTACATATGTTGCCCCTCCAAGCCATGCTGCCTGCATCACATACCTAGCAATAATACTGAAATATGTTGGTGGATAATGCAAAAGTAAGGTGTCAGAACACATCTGATGGCAAACCTTCTCCAACAATGCATCTAGAATATGGAACAACATCTCTACAGGCATAGAGGGACAGATTTATCATGTTTGCAGCAAGACAACATTCTGCATGAAAGGGAGAGGGCAGGAATACACCACATCTATGAATATATGGCACATTCCTGTCCTCTGCCTGTGTTGCCACATGATCTACGGCCTGTCGCCAACACAGGCACCATTGCGTCATGGAGCAAGAGTACCTGCATTACAGGCAGGATTGTTCTTGTGCAATAAGGGACACCTTCTCGCACAAAAACAATCCTTAGAGGCATTTTCATCTTTCTAAGCGTGCTGCAGATTGGAGCACACTTAGAAAAAGGAAACAACAAGGAGAAATACAGTTATTTCTCTTTGCTGTTACTTTGGTGTGAAGGCATACAGTTCTGACGCATTCCCAGGTCTACTAGTGTTGGTAAATGTGGAAATGCTTCAGAATACATGGGTGGATGGTGGGAACACCCGCTCTCCACCCATGTAACGTCCCCACCACACGGAGTAACGCCAGGCAGTACTGCTTGTGTTACTACAGATTTACCAAGCCACGTAGGGCTGCTCAAGGGTCCTTGCGTGCCTTGGAAAATTTCATTCTAGGGTTTATACCACCCCTCCTGCGTGGCTCAAGGGCGATGCAAAACCTTAATAAATCTGTGTCGGATTTTGCACCATCGCTTCTTTTCAAAGTATATATCATACAAAGTGCGTCTCATACTCCTCAACTCCCCCCATTCATGGAGGATTCACCCTCATTCTCCTAAAAAGATTTTTGTATACCATCTTAAATAACGATAAAAGTGTGCGTACAGATATAAGTCAGTGATTTGTGAGCTGCAGTACCTAAACGTGTTCCAGTGCTAGCCAAAATTGGAGAGTACAGTGCCTTTGATTTACTTCTCTAGAATAGCCACTTCCCTTTTTCTGAATGTGCCAACCATAGGTACGTTTAATTATAATGCACATGTAAAATACCACTTTTTAAACAATTTAGCATGCCTTAATAAGGCAGAATATCATTTAAGCTCCAAGAGACAATTCAATTTGGTATGAGCGATAAGGGAAATTGCTTTTAAATTCTTACAAGCTGGACGTATGGTCTCACTTGAGGCAAGCATTTCTTATTATTCACATCTGGTTGTTTCGCACTGGGAATATTCCCTTCTGTTATCTGGGAATTATTGGGCACAGTCCTTTATTTTGTGGTTAGGATATCTTCCTAGCGTGCGTCCTACAAACTACTCCTTTGCCAACCAATCTCCAGACTACATGAATCCGTCTCATTCTTTACTCCATATCAGAACCCAGTAAGTGCCCATACTAGAGACCCTATTACGTAAAGGGTGCACTTTCCCTGTGTGCACCTGGCGCACCTTAAAACAGGTGTGCCGGGGGCAAACAGGGAAAGTGTGCCATATTACATAGAATGAGCTGCCCCCAGGGCAGTTGCAAACTCGCACTGCCCCTAGGGCGGCGCATTCAGGGGAAAAACGGAGCAGCTGCATTGAAACCGGTCCATGTTTCACTGTGCAGGCCGCAACCCGTCTGCACTTTTAAAGGGGATTAAAGATCCCCTTGCAGACGGGTGCAGTTAGTGACTGCACCCGCCTGCAAGGGGATGTCTGAGGGGTTAATGGGAACCCCTTTACTCCCTAGAGGGCTTCAATCAGGGGGCACACTGAATAATACAACAGGGCACAAAGGCAAAGGGATTCCCTCATTTCATGGGGCCACGACCCAATGCAAATGAGGAAACGCCCTCTGAAGATAGTGATCGTGCTTTATGTGCGCCAGCGCTATGGGTATTACAGAAGGGGTCGCACAAGCATCTATGGCCCCTTTTATAATACCAGAGTGCCCCTGGGGCGCACAAAGTGGGTGCAAACGCCCGTTGCGCCCGGGGCACTTCCATAATATGGCCCTAGGTGCTCACATGATCTATGGTGATGCATACTTCCTCCGTACATCAGCATGTACATTTAATGACAGCGGCATGCTGGTACACCAGACAGAATCTACTAGAACCAGTAGATGGGTAGTTCCATGTCAGGCGCTTGTAAAAATGTAATATAGCTCAAAGGGTTATGTCACATCCGTGCCTATTTTTCAACATACATGTCACACCTTTGTACTGGTGAGAACAAAGGTGAACAGGAAGCCACCCACAGTTCCTTTTCAGCATAATCTTCCTGTAAACACGTTGCATCCTGTGGAGTTTCACATAGGCTAATATTACTGCTGTGACATCAGGGTGGAAGTAAGAACAGACAGTATTTTAGTTTTGGCCCATACACATCCTGCTTTAAGTCACATGTGGCATTAAAGCGTGAAGGTGACCCCCTATTAAGTTTAGGCCTGTGAGGAGAGGGAAGGAAATAAATGCAATGAAAAACCTCTTATCTGGCCTATAATGCTTTTCAAATGGTGATAACTCTACACAGAGCGTTTATATTACAGCATAGACACTATAGCCAGGAATCAATCTTATATTGAGATTTGTTTATTTATCAAAAAATATATTTATATATTTGCTTTTTTTCATATTTGTACACATTTATATTTTTTCACATTTTCTTTGTTATTTCTTATAAACATAATGATACAGAAAAAAACTGTTTTCATTGTTCTGTCAACATGAGCAAGAAACATATTTACATTTTTCAAAACAATGTTTTATGTGTTTCAACAACCCCCAAATGTATCTCCATCATTCTTCCATTCTCACCTATCATTCTGCTCATTCATACCTACTAACATACCACACAATCTAAATCACAATAAAAACACATCTGATTTAACAAAGCCTACTTCTCATTCCTTTTTGTTCTTTTTCATAAAGTTCCAAAAATCAAAAGAGTAGGGCTTTCAGATGCGTATCTCTGGCCAGAGATGCACATCTGAAAGCCCTACTCAAGGATCAAACCAAAAAGAAGAAATAGCTAATACCAAAATTGAGGAACTTACCCGAGGAGTCACACATAGAGGCAAATTTACTGTAATACTCCAACTTCATAAAACTTCAAATACGGAACCAAATCCAGGCCATTGCTTGTAATAATTTCAACCTCACTTTCTTGCAGTCCTGATCCCAGCGTTTAATCTTGTTTTATTATTTTCCCACAGGATACCTGTAGACAAGCAATAGCAACAAGATCTGGACAAGCTGCACTAAAGCAAGAATAAGAATGTTTTCATAGCAGCCGCACATTGTATCAAGTTAAATAAGGCAGTGAGCAAGCAAACTCTCTCAAAAAGACTTTGAAGGGACATCTCTGAATGTTTGCATTGTTTAAAGATTGGGCTCAAACAATTACGCAGAGTTATCCACATATATTGTCTATGAAACATAGGTTGTACAAGTATTTTTGAATATAAATTCTTGATCTTAGATCATTTTTTAGAATCTGGCACAGAGAACCAGATGACTATTTTTCTATGTGATCACGCTTGATCAAGGAACCTTTACAACTGACTGTGGGCAATTTCCAAGAAATACCTGAGCCTACTGGCCTCCATTTATTGATTGGACCTACCCGTCCTTCGTAACCCAGACCCATCTGCCTGCACGTGGATCCAGGCGGTCCTTCCCTGTATTCTCTGTCCGATCCATCCCCTTTCCTCAACTTGCCATACGATGTAACAATCACTCCCATTATTGTTCTCCTCTATGATTTTATCACCGCTGGGAAAATTCTTCACCAAGATGGTCTTACTGTTCCTATGCTCTACTCCAGGATTCTGGATTAGGGAAGATCATGAAAGAGCAGGGGTGGGCCAAGACGATGTATGGGAGAAGGCAAAATTCAACACATGGTTTTGAGAGATCTGCTGTTTTAGACACTGAGAACAATATAACATAACTTATGCCCACATTTGGTGTATCTTAGATTCTTAGTGTATCTAAGAAGCTTTTTTCATGCAAAGAGTTGACAACAAGCAGAGTTATTTTGGCTACAGGAAATGTTTAAAGTGCATGGTCTACGAAAGTGAGGTGTTATGGAAACACAGTTCACCAGAAATGGTAAAAAAAAAAACTGTCTTAGGTTTTACATCCTAGTTAAAAAGTTATTTCAGTAATGACTTCAAAGCTCATGTTTTAAAGAATGGATGCCATGCCACTGGATTATGTATTTTTGTCATTTGTGAAAATTACATTATCCACCCTAACTACGGATTTCACCCAATGAGAAGACTAAAAAGTCAATTAGGACCAGATGTAGAACCCTTTTTTGCGGCCGCAAACAGGAGATCGGCCTGTTTACAACCGCAAAAAAGATTCCAGGCATGTACAAATGCTATTTTGAAAAAGTCACTGGCTCGCAAAATAGCATTTTCGACTTTCGCTATTAGGAAGGGGCGTCCCTTCCTAATAGCGAGTCACCATGCCATCTACTGTTGTTTTGTGACCGCATTTGCGGTCGCCAAACCCTCCCAGTTTACCACCTACTTCAAGTAAGTGGTAAACCACTTGCAAACGAGAAGGGGTCCCCAGGGGACCCCTTCCCCTTCGTGAATGCATGCGTAAATATTTTTTAAGAGCAGCCAGTGGTCCCAGGGACCACTGCCTGCCCTTCAAAAATTAAACTGAAATGTTTCATTGTTCTTTTTTAAATGCATTTTAAAAAAAAATGCTTTATTGAAAAAGCAGTCACAGACATGGTGGTCCGATGACCCCAGCAGGCCACTATCCCTCTGAGTGCTGGCCATTCCCAATGGGGTCGAAAATCGCGCTTGCCTCTTGAATATTGCTGAGGCATGCAATTTGCGACCCCGTTGGAAATCGCAAACAGTGTCTGAGACACTGTTGTACATGGCATTCAGCGAGTCGCAAATTGCGATGACGCAATTTGCGACTCGCTAAATGAAAGCGTTGTACATCTGGCCCCAAGAGTGGCATTACGTTGTTTCAAAAACATTCAAACAATACCTAAGAGAGGACAAGTTCTGAGTTCAGGTGACATCCACAAACAACTTTGCCTCATTGTTGACTATGACGTCACCAGAACTCCACATTGTCATTACAGAGCATCATCCTTGTAGATTCACACTAACCTATGCCCCTATTGTTGCTTGCAGCCAAACGGCCTGTAGGATATAGATCCAGCTGCAGAGATTTGAGGTCCTTGTTGTCATTTGTTGTGTGGGCACTGAGTATCAGCGAGGAAGCACTATAGCAGCCGCTCAACAAGCCGCATAACTCTCCTTCCCTGCTGCTGGAAGACCTGCCATGGGACTTCTGACCCTGAGGAAGGAGAGGGAATGGTACCCCCAATATTATTTGTGTTATATTGCTTGACAATAATATTGCATCCGCTACATGGAATTAAACACTATATTGTAGGATATTTAGAAGTCTGTACAAGTGGAGGTAAGAACAGTAAGTAAATCCTTACCCAGCAGTGTGGTGGTCAGATATGTGTACCGGATGTAATATTATATTGTAGGACGATATTATCGACCTCGATAATAGTATCATATAACTGCAATATACAGCTCATCTGAACCAGTATGATAAGAATGGCTTGATGATGTCATGTTTATAGTCTTATGTGGAAGTGCAAGCATTCCTGTTGCTCTCAGGACCAACTCTGTGCCACTTTTATATCAGAAAATAATCAGTGTTAGAACTTTGTGAATTTGGGTTTTTGAAAACATTGGATTTCAGAGTAGTGTGCTATTCGCCGTACAGGCTTCGACACTTCGTCAGGGGTAATAAGTGCTATGTAAATCCATTTCCAATACAATATATGTAAAGCTCCAAATAGCTAAGCTTTGCAACTCTGTGCACCCATTACTTATCCTCCGTAAAAACAGTATACATTCATATAGTCATTATATGGTAAAATAGCTCAATAGCCACTACAGTTAAGATTAAGATTAAGGTATACTTTCAATGGTGCGAATTCAAAATCCATTCTGCCTAAACTTTTGAAATCGTTGACTAAAGTTAACCAAATTTCATAAAACCTCAGAGGATGCACATGTCCTTACACCAATGACATTTGGTCAGCATTGATGAAAAATTTCAAGCTATAAAAATATATATTTTGAAGACGATTTGTGAGCACTATCAACACATATGTTTCTTCATAAATCACCACTTAGGACAATGTTGTCTAAACTGTTTACACTAATTTCTCATGCCTTTGTAATCTATTTAGCTCATGTCTACATAAATACATGGTTAAACTGTCCCCTACATTTGAGAAAAACACTTTAATCTTGTTTGAGACTCTTCTCTAGTGTGGGTGTGCACAGGAAGAACAAACTCATGTTCAGTGAATTTCTAAAAAAAGTTCTGAAACTTCGGTTACTATTAGGACAACATCAAATGACTGGCCCTTAAAGAAGGTGGCACAGAGTCCAGTTCATTAACCACCCAGAAATGACTGTAACTGAGTGTAGAATTGCTCCAATAAGTGTGCATTTGGCCGAAGAAGGGTAGATTCATTCACTGCCTCTGATCCACCTTGTAATTGGTGGCTGCAGGCGGGAGGCGGTACTTTGGCAGAAGGAGGTAGGGCTGAGACCTCAGAGCACAAACATCGAGAGAGTCTGGTGTTGCTGTACAAAATAAGTAAGTCCTATTGCTAGAAGATAGAGGACAGTGTGAAGAAGACCTTACGAATGTGTGACGCCTTTGTTGTGACCTCTAAAACAGCTTTCAATCTCATTTGGCCAATTACTTTCCGTCATAATGATGTGATGATGTATGGCTGGTTGCACAGGGTCACGTGGTGTGCAGAGAACAGCCGTTTTTTTTATTCTGCCCAATGGATACAAGCTTTGAGGTTAAATTACCCAATGGAAAGCATATTCGGTTACAATGTAAGCAACCACGTCAGTGGAGCGGAACGGGTAAGCCAAGTGAAAGTGTAGTAAAAGCAAAGTTTATTGGCTCAAGACCTAAATCACTCTCAGAGCAAATTAAAGTCTGCACAATTATATATCTGTTTATAAATCTTACTGTTAATGGAATGGGTCTTTTTTGCACTATTTTCCTTTCCAAACATTATATAATGTTGCCATCAGAGCATACAGTTGCTGTATGTGGTATGTCCTGGTGTCCACAGTATAGGATGAAATGTAGAATACATTTTCCCACATCTTATGGTGGTTAAAAGTTTGGACTGGATGCACTTACTCTAGGCTCGATTTGGCACCCATGCTCTTCTACCCTTCACATAAATAGAGAAGATGAGAAATGCACATTTTATCGTGGCGACGCTTCCTGCTTCCGCGCCTGACGGCGACAGCATCCTTTGTGGTTGCACCGAGGGTCACATCCATGCCAAGGTGTTGTTTGTGAGATTTCATCCTGTACTTCTGTGTTCTGAGTCACTTCCTGTTCCAGTGCTGACATTGGTTCGCTGGTTTCTAAAATAGCCCAGGTCAGCACAATTTTTGCTTTTAGGCCCTGTAATAGGAAGTTCCTGCTGTGTGCCTCAAAGCTGAACCAATGTCTTAGACACCCTAAACCCGTGGGCTGCACAAGCTTCCAAAGCAACCAGAGAACATGTAATGAACAGAAATGGGGCTTTTAAGTATGTTAGCTGTTTCACATCTGCTAATTCACTCTCAAGCTAAGAGGCAGAGTGGTCAGAAGAAGCTTTGTTCACGTACATGGTCTTTGACATATACCGCGATGAGATCTAGCTTTAGTCAAATACGAGCCTTTGGGCATCACTTTTCGGTCAATCATAACTGAGGGGCATATTACCAAACGGCAGCGATAATTATCGCTGGCCGCCCTCAGCGTGGAAATGTTTATCACCGCTATTGCTGATAATTATCACCATGCCAGTGCTGTATTAACAATGCATAGCGCAATGGCGATAATTATCCCAGTGATAGCTATGTTTTCCATGGAACACCGCTGGTTTTTCAGCTATATTCCATTGAAAACGGTGATAACCTTGCTGATACAACCATGTGGTCGTATCAGCATAATCCACCCCATTGTTAGGTATAGGTAAGTCAGCATTTTTGCAGACGTTAGTTTTTGGCGAAAACCGCGGTCTGAAAAAATGGGTGGGCCTCCTTGTAAATATCACGATGTGCACATCAGCGATAATTTACAGGGAGTACTGCCCAGTGACACCCATTTTGCATCTCATTAGAGATGCAAAGCGAGGCGTCGGCAAAACGGGTGCTAACATGCACTAATGCATGTTAGCATCTCCTCGTAAATGGGTGATGTCATTTTTGCCGCTTTTTTGGCTTTTAAAGCCAAAAAAGCGGTGAAATGGCCCTTGATAATATGCCCCTTAGTTCATGGACCAGCTAATGGGCATCGGTGGAGGTCAGAGCTTACTATAGCTCATGGGCAAGGGGTTTCGCGTATGTGGAAGTCTCAACTTGGTTATCCATTGCCCCGTCTGTTGGACATTGGTGTGTCACTGTTACTGTAGCTCTATCACCCATTTTTGGGCATCTAAGGAAGTCAGAGGATGCTTAACACATGTATCAGCTGTTAGGAATGAGTAGGTAACAGAAATGACTTAGCTCATGTACCCACAGTGTGATGTTATAGAAGTCAAAGTTACTTTAGCAAATGTACCTGGCCTTGAGAATCTGTGGTTGTCAAAATTAGTTTAGTTAACATAACATCTGTTAAGAGGCTGTGTAGGTGAGTGTTTACTTAAAACGGCTAGCAGTTTTTGGATATCTTTCCTGGGCAAAGCTTATTGAGCTTTTACAAACTGTGACTGTCAATGCTACTTTAACTTCTTAGGGGCACATCACAATGCCGTTGGGATGCCCACGGACAGACCGTCAGTGGTGGTCCCACTGACAGAAAGCCCTTTGGGCCAACTGCCGCATTAAGATGCAGGCGGTGGGGCCCTTATCTGTCTGGGGACGGACCGCCACCTCACCCAGGATCTACTGATCCAGACGGGGCGGCGGGCGGAATGGTGATCCAGAATGGCCGTCAGGATCACAATGTCGATTTCCCACAGCCTTTTCATGGCGGTCCCACTGCTAAAAAAACTGGGCCGCAGGGCTTAGGTAGTTATTAAAAAGAAGGCATGAGATGGGTGATCCTTGATGAAGGCGCAGAGTTACAGGGTTTGCAGGGATGATCCAACTTTCGGCAATGGTTGGTGAGAAATGTTTAGACCCATTGCAGTACAGATCCAGAAATGCTTGCCCAAGGTTGAAGCCTTTCCAGGAGGGTTGTATGGTAAACTATTCATGGGATATGATAAAGTTAAGGAGTAAAAAGCAGGTTTGTTGTCCGGGCAGAGCTCTTCCTTCATGTTGAATCTTGGTTTTGGTATCACTCGAATCATGGCATCTAGATTGGATGTGATCGAGAAAGTTGTTGAATTCCAGCTCTGTCATAACCTTCATCTCCATAGGCTTGAAGAAGGAGAGATTAACGATAGGATAGGTTTTTACCAGTATTTTTAGGTTTGCAGAACGTCTTTTTCAGATTGGGTGATAATAGCGAGCTAAACCTATACCAGATAGAAGGGAGACATTCATCAAGTAGGTAGAGACTGCCACAAGATTTATTCAAGTCAAGCATCAGAGAAAGGATCCATAGGACATATGGACACGTTTGTTTTGGCTGCAAGGATTAGGACCTCTGCAGCTTACATCGATATGAATGAAATGAAGGAAGATTGAAGAAGTGGACTTGATATAAGCGAGTTATGGTGGTCTTTGTGGGTACTGATGGACTCAAGGACTCTTGCAATTTAAGAGTACATGTTCGCAGTCTGGAAATGCAGGGAACACTTTATATGGCATGAGAGATGGAGAGTTCCTAGTAGATATTGAATGTCTAACCCATCTAATTGGATGCCTCGTTCATTTGTTTTGGCAAAGTAAGCTTTCTTTGCTCTATTGTTGGCTTTGAGGTAACCTCACTTATGTTTTTTGTAATGGATTTCGTCATCTTTGGACTTTGTCTTATACCAATTCCCTTCCAAATTTCAGTGGGCATGTTTCAGTTCTATAAGCCCCACTTTCGCCCTTTGTAAGTGGATTAGAAGCGCACTATCATTTTGTCTGATTTGACTGGGGCTGCGCCTTTGCAGCTGGTGATATGTTGTGACAGAGGTTGCTAAGTTGAACTTCTGGGTTTGTAGAAGTGATGACATCAAAACCTTTGATAGGGAGCTGGAGACGGAAGATTGGCTATGCAGCGACTCACGTGCTAAACTTAGAATCCATGGTACTTTCTTTGGTGTATCCCTTCCTTGGATCATGGATCCATCACGTGTATTCTTCCACTACTCCATTTTCAAGCGCCACTTTTTTCTTTTGTGTAAGCACTCTGTGAGCGCGCATGTGTTTTCCATGCTGTTTCCTTCGTGTACTTCTCCAACTCCCTGGCGCTCAATGTCCTCGTGCTTTTTGGCTTACAATTGTGTGCTTATCCCACCGGCATTGTTGGTATTTTTGCCTGTGTGCTTCTCCCTACACCCTCCATGTTGCACTCTATGTGTTCGTTTGTCCCCCAAAGTTCCTCTATTACTCTCTGTTTGCTCCACCCTCCATGTTCCTTCCCTGCACTATCCGTATTGCTTGCCCCCACCCACACCCACCTCCTTTTGCCTTTTGCTTCCCTTCTCTATGTTGCTCCCTCCCTCCCCCCGGTGTTGCACCACTGTTGTTTCCTCCAAACTCTGTGTAGCTTCACTGACTCCATCCCGTTGATTCCCTACCTCTTTATCGCTTCCCCCTCCCCGGTGTTACTTCTCCCCACTCAAGCAACATTTTGTTTTGTTTACAAATCTAACTTGGACCGGCAAATAGGAAAAAAAGCAATTGCATCATTTTGTAGGTGAGTGCAGGCTTGTTGCACACCTACAAAATACCATAGCTGACTGCATATCACTTCTGTTTTCTTTTTAAAAGCCATAAGGCACAGCATGGTTTGAAACCTTGGCAAAGCTAATAGGTCCCAAAGGCAGAACCTATTGGGGTTGCCAATGCTTGTTTGGCATCTACTAAATGAATAAATAAAAAAGAGAATTTATTGATTTTAAATCTGACTATGTCTTGCTTTCTTGTGTCACACCGACCTCCTTGATTTTTTCGCCAGGTAGAGTGGTGCACTGCTTCTCACTGCCTTGCAGGTGACGCAGCAGGTCTTAAATTGCCGAAGTCTTAGAGGGCAGCCTGTGCAGGTTCAACAGGATGTATTAAAATGTTTTAGTCCTGTTTTTAGACAGGTAGTGACTTGCAGATTCTCTTCTGTGGAGTGAGTGACGCTAGCCGGTAGTGCAATGTGACCATCTGCGTTGCAGAGGACTTTTGCTCTTGGGTTCATGCTGAAACCTGAGTCTGGAGCACACAAATTTATTCAGCCTATGGAGCCAAACTCCCACATGCTGTTTGAATTTTGTTGGTGACTTTGCAGTGAAGGACAGGTCACTGATGATGAAGAATCGGACTGATGTTTTCTTGCAGATAATTGGGGTGAGCATCTGTTCACTTTAGTACCGGAGAGGCGTGCGTTGATCTTGTTGAGTTTGTTGCTGTTGCTGTTGAGGATGCATTCACTCATCACTGGGAGTCTTTAGTCATTGGATTTTGGAGAATTTACAGTAGAGTTGGTGCAATAGAGTCTGGCCATATTCCATGTGTTGACAACTTGTTGATCAGGACTTGCTGGTGTTAGACGTTCAGACATCTAGAAGGACCAGTAGGTAGAGGTTCCCCTTAAATTGAAAGGCCCTGCCCTGCTAAAAGAGACACCTGATCAGGAACAGAGCACTGGAAGTTCCTATTTTCCCGCCAAGGCTTGGGGCAAGCCTAGGTCACTGAAAAAGCCATGCTGCTCTGTTCTAGTGGGACCATTTGGGTGGTTCTGTCCTTGAAAGGAGGAGTTTCCTGATGCTGAAGGGCAAAAAGAGGTTGTTTTGCTCTGAATGGAGAATGTTCGGAATCTACAGCCGGCTGGCTATGACTACACCCATGCTATATTGGCAGGATGAATGATGAATAGAGGTCTCCACGCTTCCCTCTTTTAGATGACATGGGCAAGATAAGACATGATTGGAAGTTTCCCAGCTCCTTTAATGTGGATGGAGTGGGTAAGATGAGTTGTGAATGGAGGTATGCTAAATTTTTAAAGGTAGACTTAGAGTATGACTTGAGGCTGTCTCACTTGTAAAGTGTTGAAGCAGAATAAGTTATGGCAAGAGGTCTTCTTGCTCCTTGAAAGTAGAGGTAATAGGTATGATGTGTGTGATAGGTTTCATTTTCCTATGCCCCGCCCACTTCCACTTATACTTATGAGTTAGCATAATGTGTCTAACTAATGATGTATTCATTTATGCATTTACGTTTATATCCTCCACTTCATTAATTCATTTATGCGTGTGATGTTATTCAGTTTTCTTAGCTTAGCCAGCATTTTGGAGTGTTTCTCTGCGAGGCGAGTCGCACTTGCTCCTTCCCCCTCCCGTAGGAATAGGAAAAACCCTGGACGCAGCAGTTTTCGTTTCTTGGCTAACTGTGATCGAAACTAATAACAAAACTTCTAATCAGTACTGTTCTCATGCGCTGGAGATGCTGAGGCCCGGCTCCGCGGCCTTGGGCAGAGATAACCAAATGATGCTATTGCAGGTGCAGATGCCTCTTGTGTGAGGCCACTGTTCACCCTCTCCGGGGTCCAGTACTTTTCCAGTAGGGGCGTGTTTTTACTTTAATGTACCATGTTATAATGTATTGCTGTGATGAGATGAGTCAGTCCTCTCGGCGCACTCCTAGGGGTGAGGTCGGACAGGGCCCTCTCATATGGGAGTTTGTGGCCTAATAAAATACTTTGTTCATTCTTCTCCACTGTCCGGCTGACTTCTTACTTGGTAGTTATAGGTGAGTGCGGTAAGTCACTCGGGTGGATTTGAGCCACGCTCATCAGATGGCGCCCGAACAGGGACGCCGCGATAAGGATCTTTCTCACCCGTAAGTGGGTAGCAGAAGGCCGGGGACCCTCTGGTCGGCACGGTGGGTCCGGGTACCCATTTGATGCCGAGCTTGGTTCTCACAGCGCTGACCCACCCTGCTGATCGGGAGAGGTCCCGGTCCATTATCCTGCGCCGGGGTCCGGAAGGCAGAACTTTGGAGCTGACCGTGTTGGTCCCAGCAGCCGGCGGTGGAGAACGGTAGAGGTCGGTACCGCGTATAGAAGGTGAGTGGTCCGACTGTTGATTGAGGGAGCTGGGATGCTCCAAGAGACTGGTGTGTCTCTGAGACCGGCGTGTCTCTAGTGGTCGGAGGAGCCCGTGTGCTCCTGGGGCTAGTGTGCTCCGGGGAACTCAGAGTGCGAGTGGTGCTCTGACAGACTTGGTGGAGGTTGGGTGGATGTTTGTTTGTGGTCATCTGACCGGGTGGTACTGCGGTCGAGGAGTGGCTCATTGCGGGTTGATTCTGGGACTCACCCGAACCCCTAGTGTGTGTGGTTCGCTGGGAGCGGGTCCCGGGTCTCCCGTGGTAAAGTGCGCAATGACATGTAGTGCCGCCCGGGTAGCGGATGTATTCCCCAATCTCGCAACAGTGTGTGTGTACTGTTCGGTCTGCGGTAGGGTCCAGGTTCCCCAGGACTTGGTCGACGGGCCATGTCCCATTTTGGTAACACGTGTTTGGCAGGGATTTGGTGCATAGGAAGTGTGAATATACGTGTGTGCTTAGTGGTGCTTGTGCGGTCTGGGAGTTGGTGATAGGGTGAGTGTGAATTCTGTGGTGGTGTGTGATTGAGTGAGTGAAGATGCCGTGTTTCAGTAAGCTGCGGTGCCTCGGGTGCTGCTGGCGCCTCGGACACTAGATTGGCTGAGAGTCAACCCGCCCCAGTGGAGGGCTCACCTAATTTCGAGATGTATGTTAAACATGGATTGACTCCCATTTTGTTTAATACTTTGTGGCACAAATATACCAAGGGTAACGTAGATTTGCAGTGGCCCTTGACTGGTTCTTTCGATGTGGCCAAACTAGATTATTTGCAGGACAGATTATTTGCTAAGCGTAGTCGCCAGAGTATGTTCGATTCCTTGAGGATGTGGCAAAAAGAAGTAAGGGAATGACAGATGAGAGAGGAGAAGGTGGCTCAGAAGAGATCAGCGCAGACGATGGCTCAAAAGGCGAGGGAACATACTAAGAAAAAGAATGAGAAACAGATTGAGCGCGCAGATAGACTTCATAGGTTACAGACGGATAAAAGCTATGTAGTGAGAGAGGAAGAGCAAGATGAGATGGAGGACATTTTGAATGTTCGGCCCCCTCCCCCGTATGCTCTGCAATCATTGTACCCCGTGCTGACAGGTTCTGCTTCCCCTGCAGAGGTTTCAGTTCCACAAACGGCTGTTCCTCCCTTGTCCGGCACCCCCACTTCCTCTATTTCGGTCCCTACTTTGTTGAGAGATGTTGAACAAACATTGTCTTCTGTCACCTCTTCCGTGACTGCACCCTTGGTTTCTCTTTTTGCGGCGAGCCCACCTGCCCACTCTGTGATCTCTTCTGCACTTCCCACCGTTTCTGCTAGCGCTACCCCCCAAGGTGAGTTGCCGACCCCGACTCGAGGTGCCGGACTTGGGCTACTTACCCAGGTACGAAAATTGCTTACACGTTCTACTGTTGGGTTGGATGAAAAAATGATAGTGGCTAATCGGGCTTGCCAGTGGGCTAGGAGTCCTATTTACGCACTGGAAGACATCTGGTCCACAATGAAGGACTATGAGCCCCTGATGCAGCAGCATGCTTTATGGCATATGTCAACGACGTTAATAGCATTGTGGGAGCAGGGTTATGGCGGAACGGCACCCCAGGTTCTTTATGACATTAAGGACAGAGCCTATAGGGCTAATACTGGTTTGCGGGATTTTACAGAGTGTGCGGACTTTGCTGGAATATAGAAATGAATTGCCCTTAGTAGGGGGTTACCCTTTTTAAGAGCGCTCCCGATGCCTGAAGTTCACCCTATTTTCCATCCTGAAGTGCCTGAAGTGGTAGACCCAGTAACTCATAATGTGACTAGAGCTCGTGTACCGGCTCATTTCCAGGAACAGTGGGTATACACACCTTGGAAACGGAGTGAAGTGTTGGCGCTGAAGGCGCAGTTGCCCGACTCTAGAAAAAACCCGACTGCTTATTACAAAGAATTGACGGAAGCAACTTCCTCGACGGTTATGACTTTAGCTGACATAGAATTGTTCTTTGGATTACTGGTTCCGGTGGATGTATGGAGGCAGGTGAAGGGTACCGATCATGCGGAGGAATTGGGTGGTACTTGGGAGGAATTACAGGACTGCGACAAAGAACGGAAGCCAGGGGAGATGCCGAAAGCTGAGATCTTAGCATTACCGGGGCGAATTATAAAATATATGCACTCTCTTATTCCTCCAAAGAAGGTGGATTGGGATAAGTTGACTGCATGTAGACAAAAAAAGGACGAGGCGGTTTCGGATTTCTTCACTCGTTTCGAGGAAGCCTTTATGGGTTTTAGTGGTCAGGATCTCTCTCAGGATGGGGGCTTGTGACTTTTCGTGAATAGGTTCGTAACTAACTTGTTACCAGAAATATTGGCTAGATTGCAGGCATCGGAGAGTACGTGGACGACGTCCACCCCCTCTGGTATTCTGAGTATGGCTCAGTATTATGAACATAGGGAGAATGAGAACAAAGACAGACAGGAAAAGAAAGCCAAAGATTTGAAGACAAGGGTGTTGCTGCAGCAGGTGTCGAAGGGTCGGGGACGTGGAGCCCCACCTATGGTAGCGGGTCGAGGTGGAAGTAGTTATGTAAGGGGAGCGAAGAGAGAGAGTCTGGGGCCGAATCAGTGTGCGAACTGCAGAAAGGAGGGGCACTGGTGGAGAGATTGCCCGGAGGCTCGGTCCAATGCTGGATCAGGCAGAGGTAGAGGTCGTGGTGAATTCCGCAGGGATGACAGACAGTCTGATGAAGGAAGGCGATCAGGGAGAAATTGCTTTGACGGAGACAGGGATAGACAACATTTGCAAACTGAGGTCGACCATGACAGAGACAGACAGTACTACCACGTCGCGTATGCATTGGACGACATGACTGGCTTCTCCCATAACTAGGACAGCGTAGGACAGAGCATGGGACCAGTTTCTGTGGATGTGGATCAACGAGGACCCTATGTGACTGCGGATTTGTTGGGGTCTCCTCAGAAATGTTTGGTGGACACGGGTGCTATGAAAAGCTCTGTAGCACGTTCTCAGGTCCCTGGGGCGGCTCTGTCTGGCAGGAATAATGTTTCCGTAGGGTTCGCAGGTACTCCAGTAATTAGCCCTATTTCTAAGCCTCTTACACTTACGATTGGTCCTTTCACCGTTGACTCTCCTTTCCTTTTGACTTCGAATTGTGGCGAGAATTTGCTGGGTTTGGATTTGTTGAAAAGGTTGCATGCCGCCATTTACTGTTCTCCGGACGGAGTGTACGTCACTTTGGGTCCTACTGTCGCGCGTGCGCAACAGTGCTTCTCAAAAGACAAGCCTCTTCCGGCTGAGTTTGTGGGGATTCCAGAAAATTTGTGGGCAAGTGGTGATACTGATGTGGGAAAGATGGATATTGCCCCAGTGTCCATCAAGGTTAAGGTGGGAGCCCGATTGCCACGAATACCACAATACAAAATATCCAGGTATGGCGAAAAGGCTCTGCTACAAATAATACAGGGTTTGATACAGTCAGGTGTTTGGAAGAGACGGCCTCTAACATTTGTAATAGCCCCATTCTCCCGATTCTTAAAAGACCCTCTGCGGATGCAAGTGATGGTGCACCTGATGTTTATCGTTTTGTGATTGATTTATGCCACATTAACAAGGTGGTTTATTTATTTATTTGCAGGTTTTTATAGCGCTATGAATAAACTCCCGTAGGAGTATCTCCGCGCTTGTGACACCTGTAGAGGAACTGAGAAATAAAGTGATAATAAGGTTATTCCACTAGAGCTCTTTAATTACAACAAAAGTGCTTATCTAAAATGATTTGAACAGAAAAGTTTTCAGATGTTTTCTGAACTGAGAATGGTCAGAGCATTGTCTCAGCACCAGTGGGAGATTGTTCCAAAGATTGGGACCCACCACAGATAGAGCCCTACCTCCTAATCTAGTTTTATTTATCTTAGGAACGCTTAGTAACAGCTGTTCACTAGACCTGAGAGTACGGGTGGGGACATAAGGGACAAACTTGCTGGCCAAATACTCTGGTCCCAGTTTATTAAGGCCTCTATGGATGGTACAGTAGGTCTTAAATTTCACTCGTTGGCGTATGGGCAGCCCATGAAGTTTGTGTAGTATAGGTTTGGATGGGGATCTGGGTGGTGCATTAAGCACCAGCCTAGCTGCTGTGTTCTGCACCACCTGCAGGCGATCCAAATCCTCTTCATTAGCACCTGCCAAGAGGCCATTACAATAATCAAGACGGCTGATGACTAGAGCCTGAACTAGAGTTCTCCTATGGGAGTCAGGAAGGAGAGGAAAAATCCTTCGGAGAAGACCTATCACGTGGAAACAAGATCCCACGGTAGTAATGACATGTTGTTTCATGGTCAACTCCGGTTCCAGTCGGACTCCCAGGTTCTTGATTATTGTTTTAGGTTCGGGGACTGGGCCCAGGTCAGAAGGCCACCAATCGGGAGACCATTGAACCCTTGCTTCACCGAATAGCATCACCTCCGTCTTTCCAACATTACATTGAAGAAAGTTGGAAGACATCCATCTTGCAACTGCCTTCATCCCATCGGAGAAAGATTGTAAAATCTCCGGGGTAAGTTGTTTGAAGGGAAAGAGCAGCTGCGTATCATCAGCGTAAGACACTGGGCAGAAACCAAAAGCTCTAGTTATTTCTGCCAAGGGGGCCACATAGGTGTTAAATAGGGTCGGGCTCAAACAAGAACCCTGCGGGACCCCCTTGGTGATGTTAACCTCTTCCGACTTGAACTCACCCATGGTGACAGATTGGGTGCGGTTGGAGAGGAAGCTTTTAATCCATTCCAGTGCCCTACCGCCGATTCCGCTTGCAGACAGTCGTTCGATCAAGATGGCATGAGAAATGGTATCGAACGCTGCCGATAAATCCAGCAGCACCAGGACAACAGAATAGCCCCTGTCCTGGTACAACCGTAGATCGTCCGTTATCGACAGCAAGGCCGTTTCGGTGCTATATTTTGGCCTAAAGCCTGACTGTGACGGATCAAGACTACCAGATTGTTCCAGGTAGGCGGATAGATGTTTATTGGTGTGCTTTTCGATGACTTTCCCTAGAAATGGCAACAGGGAGATTGGTCTAAGATTAGACATATTGGTCCACGGAAGAGATGTATTCTTCCTAATTGGTCTAACTAGGGCTTTTTTCCAATGCTGTGGGACAACTCCAGTTATGAGTGAGAGATTCACCAGTCTCTGAACATCAGGGCCCAATATTCTCCCTAAAGGGGCCATAAGTCTGGCTGGAAGCAGGTCTGCCGGACTCCCACTTTTGATATCAGTGAGCAGTTTCTGAACCTCTATTAGGGATATTTCAGGAAAATCATTAAAGGAGTAGGGATTAATAGGCGCTGTATGAACCCCAATACCCGGTGGTCTCTGACATTACAACGATTTTGGCAATGATCCCTCCCACAGCCAGATATTTCTCTGTTTTGGATTTGAAAAACGCTTTCTTTAGTATCCCGGTACACCCTAACAGCCGTTATCTTTTCGGATTCTCATTGGCTGGCCGATGCTTCAGATTTTGTAGAATTCCTCAAGGCTATACCGAGAGCCCCAGCATATATAGTCAGGCTTTGAAGGCTCAATTGGACGATTTGGAACTCCCCAAGGGCAATGTTTTATTGCAATATGTAGATGATATTCTCATTGCATCTGACACCGAAGATGGGTGTCGAGACGCCACAGTTAAATTGTTGCACCATTTAGTTTGAAAGGGACACAAAGTGTCCCTTCCTAAATTTCAATACTGTCGACAGGAGGTTACCTACTTAGGTCATCTCCTATCGAAAGAGGGGAGGAGGTTGACACCGGAGCGCATCAAGGCGATAACTAACATGGCTGTACCTAACACGCAGCGAGAGGTGCGCGCGTTTTTGGGCATAACCTCGTATTGTCGCCAGTGGATACCCAATTATGCGTTACTAACCAAACCCCTTCTGTATCTGACTACTAAAGAGGTGCGCGAACCCCTACCCTGGACTCCAGCATGTCAAGAAGCTTTTGAGTCACTAAAAACTGCTTTGTGTTCTGCACCTGTTTTGGGAACTCCTGATTACCAGAAGCCTTTTGTGCTTTATGTACATGTGGCAGAAGGTTGCGCGTCGTCTGTCCTAACTCAATGTTTTGGAGGGAAACAGAGACCTTGCGCTTATTTTTCTGCTATGCTTGACAATGTGGCGAGAGCATTGCCGAGCTGTCTAAGGGCTACAGCGGCCGCTGCGGTCTCAATTAGACAATCGGCGGGGCTCGTGCTGGGTTCAGATCTCACAGTAATGGTACCGCATGCTGTGGACATTTTATTGAACAGAACGCAGACGCAGCATTTAACTAGTGCTCGTCTTACTGGTTATGAGATGACATTATTCGCACCCCACGTTACGATTAAAAGATGTGCCACTTTGAACCCGGCCACGTTGCTACCCATCCCTTCAGATGAAAAGGACGATGAAGTCCATGACTGTTTGTTTCGGACAGAGGAGGAGACGAAGGGAAGGATAGATTTAACGGACAACCCCCTAGATGATCCCGACGGGGAGCTGTATGTTGAGGGAGTCTTCTGATTCTAGTGTAGAAGCAGTGGAATGGATAGGTAATAAGTTGAGGTCTCCTCTATTGCCAGGTGTTGATGAAAGATGGGTGATGACCTGCGATATCAGCACGTCTCTAGTGTTATGCAGGATGGCTGATACCCAAGGTCTCTTCGCATCTGTAGCATGGATGCAGGGGCCATGCTGTGTAATGACTGGGAGTGTCCTTCCTCTGCCAGTGTGGATGCTGCGGGCATGGCATGTGATAACTGAGATTCACCTCCTCTAGTGTAGGGGCAGTGGGCGGCTGGATTGACAATGTCTTGAGCTCTCCTCACTTGCCTAGTGCAGAGGCTGGCTGTTGGATGAGTTGTGATCTCTTTGTGGCAGTAGTGTAGATGCAGAGGCCACGATATGGGATGACTTGGTTTCCTTTCTCCTCTAGTGAGGATGCAGAGGGCCATGTGTGTTCTGACGATGGGCCTCCTCGCTCCTCTTGTGGAGGAGCAGTGGTGATGATGCTGGACAGCTGGGAGTCCCCTCACCCAAGTGTACCTGCTGTGGACTGGATAGATGAGGAACAGAGATTCTGTAGATGAAAGCTGGAGGTCTCACTTCTCTGGTGCACAGGTCATGGTGTGTATTAAATCAGAGATGGTCTCTTTACTCTTCTTGTGAAGGTGCACTGATGATGGAGCGCGACACCCTCACTCTGGTGTGTATGCCGTGGACTGAACAGACAAGGACCAGAGATTCTCTCACTAGCCAAGTGTAGATGCAGGTGGGTGAAGGGTGCAGGTCTCACTTCTCTAGTGCACGTCATGATGTGAATTAATTCAGAGCTGGTTTCCTCGCTTCTCTAATTTAGATGCAGTGTGAAGGTGAGTGATAAACTGAGCTCTCCAGATGCTCTGGGCACAGTAGACGATGAGTGGGGTCTCCTCACTAATCAAGTATGGTTGCAGGATGGGTCAAGAATGGAGATCTCCTCTCTAGTCTAGTGCAGATGCCATAGGTATCTAATGCCAACTCTTGTTTTATACTCATGGACCCCATAGTACTGATCCTCATGAATGTGGTACCACTTCTACTGAGTGGTGGTTGTTGTTCTGTTACATATGGTTGTATTACACAGGCACGCATGGCTGAACCAGGCGTGCCTCTACTATGCGGTCCCAACAACGAATGAGTCTTTACAACGCATTCCTTTACCACGCATGCCTTTACCACGCAATTTAGTGGTAAAGGCATGACTGGTAAAGGGATGTGTGCTAAAGATCACACCTCAACCCCCCGCCCTGAGCCCTAAAAACCTACCCGACCCCCCTGAACCCTAAAAACTACCCTCCCGATCCCGCACCACTACCCCGAACCTGTGCCCTAAACATTACCTTAACCCCCCCTGAGCCACAAACATTACCTGGAACCCACCTGAGCCCTTAACACTACCCAACCCCCCTCAGTTCTAAACACTACTCCAACCCTTAAAAACTAGCCCCCACCCTCTTAAAACCTGACCCGTGACCCACTTACCTCACCACGTCCTCTCCCGATCCTTCCTGTTCCTGGGCCTGCTCATACCAGAATCTAGACCGCGCACTGCCTTAACCATGCATATGCATGGTTCAGGCATATGCATGGTTAAGGCATATGCGTGGTTAAGGCATATGCGTGGTTAAGGCATATGCGTGGTTAAGGCATGCATAGTTAAGGCCTGCATAGTTGAGCTTGTGGTGAATGGCACGCGTGGCTCTGCCCACGTTGTAAAGGCCGTTTCCCGTTAGACAGTGGCAGCTCCTTGAGTGAGTGCTGCGGGGCATTGGGGCGGGCTAGGGAGGGGCAGGGTGGGGGGTAGTAAACTCTGGCATACCGCCGAACGGAGTTAAGTAATTAAATAAATGAATAAAACGAATTACATTGCACTCGCTGCATCGCCATTCGGCGTTGCAGCGCGCACAATGTAATTCGTTTTATTTATTTACTAGCAGCCCGTCCCGACGTTGTCCGGGTATGAATTGCTGCCGGCCAGTAGTATATTGTTTTGTAGGATTTCGTTTTGATAGCATTTCTTATCTGTGACAGGCCTGTGAAACGCTCCGATTCACAGTGCACTGCTGATGCACTTTAGAGTGCGCGTTCAGTAGTGTGTGAACTCGAGTTTCCCTACTTTATTTTTCCTTGCAATATTATATAGCGCGAACTCGACAACATGGCATGAGCACAATTTACATTACAGAGGAACACATTCATTTGTGGTAGGCATGGGGAGACAAAGCGATTTGCCTGGAATCACAGGATGTTTAGCTGATGCCGAGTTTCAAACGTAGCTCCCCAGCTCTAAAGTTCGCAATTCTAGAACTTGTGGCGGGAGGTGTGTCTAAAAGTGTATGTCGGTGCTGGCCATCAATGAGAGAGACCTGTGCATTTTTCAAATGGGTGGTGAAAAAATATGAGTATGTTGCTGGAGATGTGGGCCGCCGTGCCACCAATGTTCTTACCGGGGAGGGTAAACATCCATTATTCCACAACTTTCTTTCCGCATACCATCACTTCACATACTTTAATTACGAAGGTACCATGACTCCGCAATGCCATTATACCACATGGCATTACATTTTATTTGCTTTTACCACGCATACATTTACAACGAAATTCGTTGTAAATGCATGAATGGTAAAAGCATGTTTTTTTTTAATGTTTGGATAAGGTAAGTATGGGTATAGGGGTATATGTTTTGGGGTACTGAGGTATATGTTTTGGGGTGTTTGGGTATTTTAAGGGTTCAGATATAGTTTTGGATTATGGGGTCCAGGGGTAGTTTTATGGTTTAGGGATAGGTATGGGTTTTGGGGTACAGGGGTATTTTTAGGGTTCAGGGCTAGGTTAGGGTTTTGGGGTATAGGGGTATTTTTAGGGTTCAGGGCTAGGTTTGGATTTTGGGGTACAATGGTATTTTAGGGTTCAGGGCTAGGTTTGGGTTTTGGGGTACAGGGGTATTTTAGGGTTCAGTGCTAGGTTTGGTTTTTGGGGTACAAGTTTATTTTTAGGGTTCAGTGCTAGGTTAGGGGTTTGGGGTACAGGGGTATTTTTAGGGTTCAGGGGTAAGTGTGGGTTTTGGGGTACAGGGGTATTTTAAGGGTTCAGGGCTAGATTTGGGTTTTGGGGTACAGGGGTATTTTAGGGTTCAGGGGTAGGTTTGGGTTTTGGGGTACAGTGGTATTTTTAGGGTTCAGGGCTAAGTTTGGGTTTTAGTGCACAGGGGTATTTTTAGGGTTCTGGGGTAGGTTTGGGTTTTGAGGTACAGGGGTATTTATAGGGTTCAGGGCTAGGTTTGGGTTTTGGGGTACAGGGATATTTTTAGGGTTTAGGGATAGGTTTGGGTTTTGGGGTACAGGGTATATTTATAGGGTTAAGATGGGTTAGTGTTTAAGGGTATTGGGGTATTTTAAGGAGTAAGGGTGGGTTATGATTATGGGGTGCAGGGGTATTTAAAGGGAGCACGGTGGGATTAGCACACGATATGAGACATGGCATGAAGGTCGGAACGTACCACACACCCCCAGCGTTTGTCACGCCCACAGCACAACACAGACACGCCCACAAGGGACTACTTTGCTGGCACAGTTCTTTTACCTTTTAAATGTATATGGTGGGCGTCTGCATAGCCTATGTCCTTCTGCTGCAACTGCCCTTTCCAACGCTGTATTGGGTGTTGTGATTGGTGCTGTGGTTCCTGAGATTACCCGCCTCAAAGGTTTGGGCTTTCTCTTTATAATATTAGTATGGATTTATTTACCATATGCCGGAGTTTACTACTCCCCACCCTGCCCCTCCCTCGCCCCGCAACACTCCCTCGAGGAGCCGCCACTGCCGTTAGATACGTATTCTAGATTGATACTTCTGCCACTCTCTCCCATCTGTTGCAGGAAAACCTACCAACGAGCCAAATCGTTGCAATTTGCTGACAGATGAGAGCTTTGTTTTTTCCCTAATTCATCCCACGTGTCAATCAGTTTTCTGCCCCATGTTCTCTCCGCCTTACGACCTCGTTTGCTCGTGCACCTTTGGGTACTATACGTGTTAAAAGAAGGGAAACGTGTTGAGGAGGTTGCTATTTGACGTTTTATATATTTAGTTTTCTTGTCTGGTGCAATAATAATTGATGTCTGGGTGAGATTGCGTTTGTTTTCTTACAACGAAGGGCACGCAGACATTATAAACACTCATCACCCGGGCATGTACAGTGATGACAGCCTCAAGCACATCCAGAGTTCATTCACTGACTACACGACTGAACATCACACGAACACATCTCTACAAGCAAAGGAAGAACGGCAAGTTTAGGCCTGGGGGCTGAACCATCACTGATTACGAATAACTCACGTACAGTAGGCCCAAATGTGTCTGTGCTTTTAGTTCCCACCTAACTATGCATTGCCAAGATGGCTGGCGCTAAGGAGCCAGCTCACGCAAAAGTAAGGGGCAGATTTACAAGCCCCATGCGTCACTTTTGCGTCACTTTTAACATGGGAAAAAAAAACATGGCGTAAAAGTGGCGCCTGGGGCTTGTAAATCTGCCCCTAAGTGTGCACGAGCACGTGCTGTGTGAGGTCTTGGAATCTGTGCTTTAATTAATTTATCATTTATATGCAATTTGTCTCACAAAACAAAGCAGACCACGCTGCCAACGCTAAAAACAACACGCACACCAAAAATAAAGAATGTAAAATACAAATGAAAAGCATGAATAAAAGAACTACTTCTGTCCATCGTTACTAAAAGGTGAAAAATGAACTCATCTCTGAAATGCTATGAGCGGGCAGCGGCTGCAGAAGACTGCTCTAACCCCCCTTTCTGTGTAAGTTATGTTTTAAGGTGTGTGGAATAGAATCGGTTGTGTGTAATATGTTGTGGGCACAAGGTCTTGCCAGTCTGCTAAAACTGTTCGAAAACCATGATGTGTAGAAGGACAGCTCAGAAATGGAAACATGTTGACTGTGAACAGGAAGTGATTTGACAGCCCTCTTCCCAAAGGCCTCATGTTTCCCAAGGGCCAGATGTACTAAAGTTCCCGTTTGCATTTCTTAAATAGCCACTCCGTAGCCCCCCCCCTCCACCCCCCTCCCCACCCCCACGGAGGAGGCACCCCGAATTTCCTAGTGCACATGTAAGTGCATATATGCCCTACAGGCACATGTGCGCTTCAAGTCACAATAAAAAAAATGAATTTTTAATATTTTTTTATATTTTACTCATTGTTACCATCAACTTGAAGACGATGGTAATTGCATTTCCTAAATGGCCAATTTGCATTTAGGAAATGCTTTGTACATGTACTTTAGGAATTGCAAATATTTCCTATTTGCGATTCCTACATTATGGTCACAATTTGCGACCGGTTTTGGCCCTTAGTACATCCGAAAATGGCGGCAGGTCAGCCCAGCACCATGTGACTCTGGGCAATAGCTCGCTTAATCTTCCTGACTGCCCCCAGCGCCTTGACGCCCTTGGGAAATTGTTTGTGCTTTACAAATACTGGATTTGCATTTCTTAATGGGCCAAAATAGTGATTCTGCCCCTTAAGAAATGCTAAATGGCTGCACATCCAGGCCTAATTTCCATGTGTGAGAAACTCTTCTCGTCTATGTTTTTTAATTGCATTTCTGAGACATACAACCCCTTTCATTCAATTCTACCAGAATGTAAATATGCAGACACCTACTAGGTACACACACTCTGTGGATCAGACCTTCAAACCTTTTCTAAAAGGCACATTTACAATCTCACACTGCGTCTACGTGCCTTAGCCAGTCAAGTAAATGCACATGGCCATTGCCACATTCAGCAAGTGAAGCCGACAATTGACCTCATAGAAAGAGAAAATCAAAGGCAATGCTATCTCAACCTAAGTAGGAACAAACAAAAGGACTAGACTGAGATCATAAATGGAGAATTGACCGGTCTTGAAACCCATCTTATGATGTCTCCTCCTGTGGTTTCTTGGGTGGATCTTATGCAGAAGCTTGTACTAATGGTAGATACCAGGCTACAGCCGGAGATCATCTTACTCGTATAAGAAATACAAAGAGAGACATTTTAAGGCCTGGGCAAAGTAGGCTCTGGCGCAGGGCCCCAGACTTTCAGAGGGTCCTGATAGAACCAGCTCTGTTATGTAGTCTTTTCCTGATGTCCTTGAATCATTCTTAAACAGATTATTTTAAATACCATGTTCCTTTAATTTATTTTAAATGTAGGTTACGTATGAGAGTCAACTACAGAGATTTTGCAGAGAAATGTTGTGTTTATGTTTAATCCAACATCTATAAAAAGTTTCTTTTAGATTAAAACAGGACCTCCCATATGAGAAATGAGAGGGTGTTATAGAGATTATTTGCAGTAATATTAGTTAGCTACTGCTGTGTTACAATATTGAAAACACATGTCACTATCCTTAAATATTAGATGGTAACACGTTTAGAATTTGGAAGAGTGTGCATGTGCACTGTCAGGGACCTGGCCAAAGAGGGCATACAAGAGCTGAAATTGGATTACAAATTTAAAACTGTTCTGAAAAGGGGCCCCCAAAATACGTTTGGCCCAGGGCCCCAAAATCCTTAAGATGTCTCTGTGTGCAAACTCCCTCCACAGCCTACTCAACACCAGCCCTGATTGAGAATCGATCATCCACTGAGTCAGCAATATCTTTCATTGGTGCACATTGCACCTAAAGAGATGCTACTAACGCACCCAAATCAAACCCCTCCTATAGGAACTGCGGTACAAGCCGAACAGTGTGATGGCAAGACCTAACACCCCCATCCTGGCAGCAGGTAAAGGAGGTGTCCCTATTCATTTTAGGATTTATTGTGTCAGGTCCATGGGAAGCATGAATGGAAGAAGCAACCATTTAGAGGAGACCTATCCATTCCTATCTGCTTAGCTTCCGCACTGCTGAGCCGAGTGTCATGACAGTAATTACTTTTCTTATATTGATAATCACCATGTAGCTTCCTATTGACCTCTGAATGGAAGACCTCTTAAAACACTATTTCACCGGGTCATAGACTTTAGAACTAACTGTAGCATTGGCTGTGGTCATGCCATCATCCTCTTCTGCAGGCCTGTGTGCTGGCCAACTCACTACTGACAGTTGAAATCATACCTGCATCACGAAAGCTACCCTTGTTGTTGGGTCAACTATGTGCGCACAGCCTTTACAGCGCTCACGATAGCCTTCAGGATCTTCAGATTTTGATTACTTACCTGTGTCTAGAGCCTTGAATGTAACTGCAACCAGGTCCCTGCTCAGCATTGTCCACCCTGTAAGTCTTGTAGGGACTTCAGCAGAACAGGAGATGGAAGGAATCTGTCCCTCGTTTATATACCCATCATAGGCATGGCGAAAAGAGCGGGAGAAAACCATCCAATCCGCACTTGTGCTGCCCCGTCTCCCTCAGAATCAGAACTCTTCACCAAGACACACGGTGAAGACAATGGGCCAGATTCACAGAACTAACTTAAGACAAAATCCTAAACTTACTACCATTTTGGTATTCACAGAAGGCACTTATTCATTTTGGTATTCACAGAAGGCACTTACTCATTTGGGTATTCACAGAAGTTAGGAGTCCTAACTTTAGGGCTTTCGGTATTCACAGAAGGCATTTAGGAGTCCTAAAGTTAGGACTCCTAACTTCTGTGAATACCGAAATGAGTAAGTACCTTCTGTGAATACCAAAATGAGTAAGTGCCTTCTGTGAATACCAAAAATGTAGTAAGCTTAGGATTTTGTCTTAAATTAGTTTTGTGAATCGGGCCCACTGTCTAACATAGGACGTTCCAGATTAAATGGACACTCTTCCAGAGGGTCTGATTCCAGCCTCGTGCTCTGACTTTATCATTCCAGGCTCTACAGCCTGGGAATTTTTCTTGGAATAATTTAAGATTATTGATAATTAAACCCCTGTCGATTATCCCAGAGCTCTTCGGACCACAGCCAGAGCATGTGATAAATCTAAAACAGGATCCAATGGTGGAATTCCCACTACTGTATGGATGGTATTGTGGACAAAACTCCACCTGTAAAGTCTGCTCCAGATCTAGCATTTCCACCATAAGTCAGATGATGTTCTGTGACCACCCACCTCTAAACCAGACCCTTACTCTTTCCCTGAGTAGTGCACGCAAGTTTAGCACTGTAAAACAAATCTGTGATTGGTGAAAGAGAGTATCAGCCAACACTCTCTATTGTAGGCACACCCTCTATTGTAGGCAATCAGTAGCTCGTCTCCAAAAGAGTGCCCTGGCTAGAAGTATTGTCAGAAGCTAGAGAGCAACAATGGAGGGCGCCGTGACGTGTTTCCTCCATATCTGGTTGGTAAATAATGTCAACAAGGGATTAACTAAAAAACAGTGCTACAAATAAATGCATTATTCCTTCATGATGTCTACAAATGACATCCCAACTTAATTGAAGGTTATTTAAGCTGTGTACAATAATATGATCTAAGAAAATAGATCTAAGATGCAGGTACATATATTGTCAAATTTATATTGAAAACACCAACATTTTAACAAATGTTTACAGAGGTTCAGAACATAAATCTCACCATACATTGACAATGTTCATTACAATGCATTTCAAGATTTATATACCATATATCAATATACTTTATGCCCACTTTCTAGATATATGACTAGAGACTGTTTTAAAGAAAATGCTAGACTCTTAGTAGGTGTTAGCAATTTCTAGAAGAGAGTTGGGTTATGCGTCGAAATTTCGGTCATTGCACATCTGTGCGACCATCTTCTGGACTGTATTTTTGCATGAAGATGAAGGACCCTCCCAAAGGCTATTGAAAAAGGGCACATAACTAACGCCAAAGAAATCTTTAAAATACACTTGCAGTGGAACGAGCAAAATAGGCTCTAGAAAACATGAGGATAGAAAACCATCACCAAATTAGTAATCCTCAGAATTATCACATCTATGACTTTACTGTGATAGATGATAGTTGTGCCCAATATACAGAGATTGTCGAAGTGACATTTAGACGAAAACAGAAGATATTACCAAAAGGTTAAAGAGACCTTCACCAGACTACAACAGTTAAAATCCAAGATGCATTATACATTAATGGGATTTTTAGTTCAACCGATTTACCTCCTTTTCAGGTAGGAATGCCAAACTATTTCTGCAGATTTTCATATATTTGTTCAAAGTTTGGCTGCCTTTTCCTGTAGCCCCTAATTTATAATGGGACATCTTATTTCTCCACAGAGAACATCTTTTTTTTCATGGTGGAATCCCTTCTCCTATACCCTCACTCTTGTGGAGACACCAGTTTCCAGACTCCAAAGAGAATTACTCTGCTTGTCATTTTAGGGAGGGCCACTGATATTATGCAATTTTGCAGCTGTGGCTTTTTCGCACAATTATTGGGTTATCTCATTTGCCACATAATCCACCATCTGCTGCATAATCTGCAGATTTTAACCAAAATAATTTGTTTCTTGCTCAAAGGGGTCTAAAGTTACTAGAAAACACAGCGACACATTTTGCCAGGTAGTGGAAGGCCCTTTGCACTCCGGCCGCAGGACTCCTACTCACACACGTCCCAGGTATATATAGAACCAGATAAGGAGGACAGGCATCCTCTGACATCACTCTTAAAGCATGGAACGTCCTCCCACTCCACATCAGAGCCTCCCCCTCTCTTCTTGAATTTTTCAAGAAAGCCGCAGACCTGGCTTTTCAATTAACCAGCCTACCATAGGCAGAACTAGGCACACACACCTGCTCAGTGCCTGGATACACTCACAGGTGATAAGGCGCTCTACAAATACGTATTGCATACCAATGGCTGACTTGCCCCTTTCTGTTGTTCATTGATGTATTTGGGTGTTAAACTTGTACTAATGAGGTGAAATATTTGCCCAGACAATCAGGGGCGTTGCTTAGTCAATAAGATTGTGGAGGGGGGGGGGGGGGGGGGGGGCAGCTTCAGATTTCTCAACAGTCAGGCTGAGATATCTCGTTAAAACACAATATATGAGAAGCAGGGCATGGGGGAAGGGGGCTTAAGAGACAGTGAAAGAGAAAGGAGGGCAGATTGTTAGGGGCACTTAAAACACCACGGGCCTCATTTATGAGGCTATGCGTCACTTTTACGCCGCTGGTACGTCACTTTTTGTAACGCACCAGTGGCTTAAAAAATGCGCCTTGTTGCGCCATATTTACAAAGTGACGCATCTAGGTAGATGCGTCACTTTGTAAACCCCTGCGCCACATTATACCTGCGCCAGGTATAATGTATGCAAGGGGGGCGTTTTCACGCAAGAAAGGGTCATGGAAGTGACGCAGTGAAATCTATGAGATTTCACTGCGCCACTTCTAGGACACAAATGCGTCAATTTCCTACGCCTGCCTCACAGCAGGCGTAAGACTGACGCAGGCCCTTTCAGTGAAAGGGCACATTGCTGGAGTTGCGTCACTTTTGTGACACACTCCAGCAATGCGTCACTTTTGCGCCTTACAGATACGTCAGAAATACTGACGTATCTGTAACTTTTTGCTCCATGATGCGTCATACTGTAAATATGACGCATCATTGGTGTCGCAAGGAGGGCGCAGTGAAAAGTGACGCATCGCTGTTTTCACGCAGCGATGCGCCACTTTTCATAAATGAGGCCAATATATGGGAAGCAGGGCATGGGGGAAGATGGCTTAAGGGGCAGTAACAAGAGAAAGGACGGTGGATTGTTAGGGGCACTTAAAACACAACGTTTTTCATACTTCACTACATTTTAAAGCCTTCAAAACAGAGAGGAAAGAGTGTTTCACTGTGTACAGAGAGTGTAGTGTGTGTATATGTTTTTGTCAAACTGGGCATGTAGAAATCCCAGGTGAAATCTGACAGGCACTGCATCATACTCAACTGAAAGTCCTTGTACCCAACTACTTACCACAGAATACATTTTAGGGGGGTGTAACACCCCAAGCCCCCCCCCCCCCCAGTCCCCCCGAAGCTACAACCCTGCAGACAGTGCTAAGCTGGGTAAAAATGGCAAAATAGTGAAGCAATACTATCACAGGATCGCTGTGTTACGCCACATAATTTGCCTTTCTTGCCGCATAATTTAGTCAACTGGGCCACATAATTACGTCCTCCCCTGCCAGATAATTCCAGTGGTTCTGATAATTAGTACGACTCCAGCTGTTAATCGAGTGGGAATGAGTTGTAGGAATGTTAAATGTTTGTGGGGGCCCTCGAACGCCCAGTGGCGTCCTGACTAGAATGCCTACCCCCGCCCTGGGAGTAGATTTACTTGCGCGTGTTACTACTCTACACTCGGGTAATATTATGCACGAGGAAATCCCTTGACAAGTGCAAATTCACCTTTTGTGAATTGTGGAAGTTAATTTTACGCTTGTTTACACATGGGCGTTGAACTAGCACACACAAATGATTTTGTGAATGGGGCCTGTTGTTTGTAATTACATTTACTCACTACGCACATAGCAGAGGGAGGTGTGTGCAGCATGTTGCAAGTTTGCACTTCCATTCCGCTCCCCATACAAAAGCCATCCCTCCATCCTTAGCCAGTAGAATGGTTGAAATCCTCCTTTTGACCCTTTTTGGGGAATATTCACCTGGGACAGTCTTTAAATAAAACACGTGAAACCGAGCTGAACTCGCCGGGCAGGGTTTAGAAGAGTCTGCACACGAGAGGTCCCCCAGGCAAAAGTGAGCCCGTGCTCAGAGGGACTAGGGGACATGTAAGCGAGCCTGAGAACATGACCTCTGACCCTGATACTGGAACCAAAAATCCTAAGAGAAAGCAAATATGTAAATATGGATGTCAGTACAATACACGTTCCCCAGATGTGCATACCGCAGTGCCAATCACAAACCGAGAGCGCAGCATGCGCGGTTACCGCTTAGCGCCCTACTGATGGAGGCCGGGAGGGGACAATTTTTGTGCTTCTAGGAGTAACTGTCCTAGCAGAGGTAATGCTCTCACACTGAGGCCCTCTCTACAAGCTGAGAGTTCAAGTCTGATGGACTGGACCCTGGAAAGGCCTGTTGTGTCCCTTTCTTGATTGCCTGATGAAAATGTGACTCCTCCCAGTAGCCATACTGCCCCCATGCACAGAACTGTATAATTGCAGGGGTGCCAATTGTCTCCTTAAATTGGTCCCATTTAGGAGGAAAAACACACAGGAATAAAATTAAAAAAAACTCATTGGAATCCTTGCGAAGCGAGCTGGGCATGAATTGAATCCAGAAGGAGAATCCAGAAAAAGATCAAAATACTAGAAGCCAAAACTCAGGGGCAAACATAATAGCTTGAGAAGAAGAACAAGTTTTAACATCTAGGAACTGATGCATTGCACTGCATGATGCTTTCGTGATTGTCCCCTTTAATGTATGTCCTGTAAACAGGAACTGACATCACAGAAGATACAATCTACTACATTTTGGAATGGATCTTTGCATAAAATCCTAATGACATCTATAAGGTTTGTCAACTCACCAAGGGTAGCTTTAGAACTAGGGTTGCCCTCCCATGCCAGATGTTGCTCATCTACCAGCCTGGATGTGAAGAGATTGGTGGATCACTGGAAGAAGGTCATGGCTGAAAGGGTAGGGAGGTCATAGCCAAAAGGACCAACCAGAGGTTGAGCTGGTGATTCTGATTTGACAATAGGACCACGAACACCATAATGTGCTGGAAGAATTGCAAGCAGGCACTTTTCACACTCATGATTGGTCCCAAAAGAATGAGTACTATGTCCAGATGTATCGCTCACGGACTGCTGCTGCTTTCAGCCAGTGAGGGAAGGTCGTCGTGGGATCCCTGCGCTCTGTCAGCGCTCACTCTCCCTGTGTGATTCTGCGCGAAGGGGAAAGGACTTTGGTGAGAATCTGACGCCGAGGGACTGCGAGGTCCAGCAGGCTCTCTGCCTACCCAGCTGCTGCCTCTTCCCTCGGCGTTCCCGCCCCCTCGTCAGTAGTGATTTAACTTCGATCCCTTTCCCGCGACGCGGGACGCGCGCGGGACATAGCCCGGGCAAAGGGCGGGCCCTCCAAGGCCCTCAAAGGCCGGAAAAGGACGGGACGGGCCATCCCCCTTGGTTGACACATTGTAGGCATACTATATAGTAGGTAAAGAACCCCTGTAAGATTCCTGTGTTCCTATTAGTGCACTCTTTTTTACATCAAGGCCTTACATCCCTATACCACCATGAACCATTTCACCTACGAAGATAGCAGTGGGCAAACGTGCTCCCTGCTAGATGAGCTGAATCTCCTCTGCAAAACAACATATGCCTCATTGGATACTCCCCTTCTGCCCAAAAATGTTAGTTTATTCTCACATAAGGTTACACCTCGAGATCCATCCATATTGGACAATAAATTCTGCTGTCCGAATACACAAAGCAATGAGCCCCCTCTGACTCCTTTTCCATCCACCTCAAACTCCCCAACGATCCCTCCGTCTGTGGAGCTCCCAGAAGCCAGTGCACCCCCTTCCCAACTGCAATTAATACCCATTATCGAACAACTGCTCACTTCTATGATAGCACCCCTATTAGAAAAAATGAACCAGTTAGGGGAACGGCTTTCCGAGATAGAGAAAGCCATTATGTTAAATCCCCTGGTTGGCAAATATAGTGCTACACCGAATTGCCCTAGGACTTCACCTACACATCCAGGCTCAAAACCACCTGTGCAGCACAAAAGGCATCAAATAAAACCCACTCCCCTTTCTGCTTCAGGGCAACAAACACCTAAAGTCCCCACTAAAGTTTCCCTCCCACAGTTGACCGCACCAAGAGTAGGTCAAAACAAAACTAATTCTATCCATTTACCTCCGGAAGCGGCCCCATACGTGTGCATCCTTGCAGGTGTACCTTCTCTGCCACCGGAAAAAATTGAGAGACAATATGATTTAGTCAATAAAACCAAATTTTGGCTCTCAAAAAATAGACCATTGCCTCCCAATTTATACGGAGTAATAAGGAGTGTTAGAAGGGTTGGTTGGCTGGGCTCTCTTCCCAAAGACGTTGCGGGGGACCTGGTACTCGTGAGATTCAGGGATCGAAACATAGTACCTTATTTGAAATCCTGTCCGCCTCGAGTAAGAGACGGCCCAATTTCAATATGGGACTTACATGACTTTTACCCCATAATCCCGTGCTTTCCCCCGTGAATATCTGGATATGTAACAAAGGCTAATCATGAGCTCCTGTGTTTAAATCACGAACCCCTTTGATACTGCCATAATCTTAGAGCGGAAAATAACTTTTTATGTCAGGGACCCTTTCTTACTGTACGCTGGTTATTTAAAATGTTTTTTATTGTAAATTGTATTTTATCATGAACTTTTATGGTTTTGTTTTTCAAAAGCCGAATAAAGTATATTTGAAACTTGAAACTTGTATCAGTTCATAGAAATGAATGAGTGCTGGCTGAACATATCAACTCCTCCAAAGTATGTTGTTTCATGCTTGTGGACCATAGCTGGATCTTTCTCCAGCTGATAGAGGTTCAAGGTCATAAAGTAACTCCATCAGTTTTGGTCTACACTTGGCCAAGTAGGAGTTGTGTGACCAGAAGGCGAGAGACAGAGAATGGAAGGATGAAAGGGAGAGCAACGGATGAGAGCAAGGAGGGAGGGAGAGAGCAGGGCTGGTTGGAACACTTTTGCCAGAGCAGCTTTCGATTTCCCAGTCTAGGCTGACACTTATCTGGTTTTGATAGTTCAATTTTTTCTGGTAACCATAGTATTGCTTCGAAACCCATACATCCATACAATTACACATCAATAGACATACATACATCCAAGTTAATGTCATTTTAGGCATGAATTGTGATAGATGTCTCTCACAGTGCCTGATAGACAGTTGGTATAAATAGTTGATCTAGTCGTACTGAGCTCTAAGGAGCAACCACACACTTTCGAAAGAACATTTTCATTGTAGCAGAAAAATGTCGGTGATGAAGTGCTGTACATACAGCATATAGCACATGGGCCATATGGGACCAAACTGCAAAAACCAGGGAGTGAGACGGAGAAGGAAAGCTGGTATCGTGCAATTGGGGCAGCACTAGACACCACAATGTACAGTATATATATATATATATATATATATATATATATATATATATATATATATATATATATATTACCTACTGGCGGTCGCCAGTAGGTACATATAGTTAGGATTTTTTCTCTATGGGATTTTTGAAAATTCTATGACTAATAACTTTGGCGTTTGTGGACGGAATTGGCTGAAATATTCAGGAAAATGGAACATTTTGTTTCTGAGCAGCCCCTGAAAATTTGGGGGGGGGTTCGTCAAGGGGGGGCCGAGAAAAAAGGGGGGTCCCAAAACGTGTTTTTAACATTGAGTTTTCCATAGGGCGGTTGGCCTCACTTTTAGCCCGAACGGCTGAATGGATTTGCACGAAACTTGGCAAAATTGTAGGGACTGGTAGCCCGATGTGCCTTTGCTAGGTCTCAATATATGTGCTCCAGTGGATTTTGAGAAATTAACGTTCAAAAAAAGACATATATCTGTAACAGCGGACCGGGCAGCGCTCCAGTTCGCGTACTTTTCGCGTTACGGAGCTTTGTGAAGCGAAGCTGATTGGTTCTCCGGCGTCTGTAAACATTCCAAACAGTCCGTAGCGGCCGCCATCTTGTCTCTCGGTAGGATCGAGAGACAAGAGGAGGCCAAAGCGAAGGGGCAAATGACCATAAGGGGGCATAGTAGATCCTCCCTGACCCCCTAGGTTTGATGTGGAGGTTTTAAAAGGGCCCCGCGGGGCAAAAAAAATAAAAAATAATAATAATCGAACGGCTGAATGGATTTGCACGAAACTTGGCAAAATATTAGGGACTGGTAGCCCGATGTGCCTTTGCTAGGTCTCAATATATGTGCTCCAGTGGATTTTGAGAAATTAACGTTCAAAAAAAGATATATATCTGTAACAGCGCTCCGCTTCGCGTACTTTTCGCGTAACGGAGCTTTGCGAAGCTGATTGGTTCTCCGGCGTCTGTAAACATTGCAAACAGTCCGTAGCGGCCGCCATCTTGTCTCTCGGTAGGATCGAGAGACAAGAGGAGGCCAAAGCAAAGGGGCAAATGACCATAAGGGGGCATAGTAGATCCTCCTTGACCTCTTAGGTTTGATGTGGAGGTTTTAAAAGGGCCCCGCGGGGCAAAAAAAAAAAAATAATAATAATAATCGAACGGCTGAATGGATTTGCACGAAACTTGGCAAAATTGTAGGGACTGGTAGCCCGATGTGCCTTTGCTAGGTCTCAATATATGTGCTTCAGTGGATTTTGAGAAATTAACGTTCAAAAAAAGATATATATCTGTAACAGCGCTCCGCTTCGCGGAGATAAAATTATCTCTGTATTACCTAGCTGTTGCTAACACCAGTTAGCGACAGCTAGTAGGAGATAGCGACCATCTTGGGCCCCACTTTGCATGTCAGTGATATTTATCACTAATGACATGCAAAGTGGGCATGCCAAGATGTTAGCGACTGGAAACAGTCGCTAACATCGCTATCTCCTATTACCAACTTTTGGAGATATTCGCGCTAAGCGCGAATATCTCCAAAAGCTACCACCTGCCCTGAGCAGTTCTTAGCCATGTTATCCAATGGGAGGTGGATAACATGGCTAAGAGCATTAGCTCGGTAATGCATGAATATCGCTGACTTTTCAGCGATATTAATGCATTGCGGTCGTTTTTTATCGCATTTGCGATAAACCTTGATAATAGCAAGGTTTATCTGCGATAATTTCTGACGATGCTTAGCGGTAAAAAATTCGTTGCTAAGCATCTTTAGGGATAAATATCGCTTAACTTTGGTAATATGCCCCAACGTCTGTTAACGTTCGATTCGAAGGAAATCAGGAAGTGTTGAAAAACATTGTCTGCGCCATCTTGCCTTTTTTCAAATGCCACACTTTTGTCGTGCACGGCAGTCATTTTAGATGCCTTGACCAGACCCACTCTCTGCACGCTGTCGATCCTTAGCATGGCTCCCCACCCTCGCAAGCATCTCCCCCAGGCACTGGTCACCCCCGCTCTCTGTCTTATGCATGGGTAATAAACCTCCCCCCATCTGCGCTGCTCTTCCCAGAGAATCACACCCTGTGCCCGCCCGACACCTCCCTTTCGCCCTATTCACTACCGCACCCTCTGACACTCCTTTTCCTCTGTGTCCGATTGTCCAGGCCGGTCCTAGGCTATCAGCTAGCCCTGCAGATGTAGTTTATGGCCCCAGCTGTAAAGAATCACCCCTCTTCAAAGGAGTTATAGTAGATCAAGGCCCACACTCGATGAGATCCGTCACAGCACACGCGTTCCTACTATCTGAAAACCATCCTGTATTGTGATTGGGGAGGGGACCGAGCCTGAAGCGGAAGATTCCAGGGATGACTCTTTGTACATCAAAGTTTTTACAATTATGTGTCACATTAAAAATATATAGCACTCCAACAAAGTAGCGAGATTATAAAACTTTAATAACTTATAAATATATACAACAAAACAAAAACAGTAAAAACATTTAAACATTTTTAGGGAAAAAGAAGGAAGTAGCGGTCGGTTGTGCGAATAGTCCCAACGCAGCACAACGTCCAGATTTCTGGACGGCACCCAGGTGAAGTTGCCTGGGTGCCGCACTGATTTCGGTATCCGGCGTGGGGCGTCGCGGGGAGTGGGTCATCAGTAGCGGTCTGTTGTGCGAATAGTTCCAAGGCAGCAGAACGATGGCACCAAGGTGATGTCCAGTAAGTTGCCGCCCTCCGAATAACGGCGTGGGGCGCCCCGGGGGGGGGGGGGAGGCGGCGTGAACGGGCCTCTCCAGGTGGAGTCTCGTCTGTTGTAGTGGGGCGCCCCTTTACCGTTTCAGTTGCCATTCCGTCCGCTTTTGGTCCACTGTGTCAAAAGCCGCAATTCATCTGAGTTGGGCCCACTCTTGCGGTGCAGCGATAGGCGGCTGTCACAGGACTCTCAAAATGGCGGCAGGCTCGTTCCTTTTTGGGCCTGGTCCACTGAAATGGCCCTGGGACACCTTGGAAATCGGACGCTTGTCTGCTAGGTCTTGGACCCCATTCTCAAAAGCGTCCCCTCCGCCTTGAGGATTCAACAAAAGTTTTGGGGGCCCCCGACTCCTGCAGGCTTGTGGTGGGGAGCGGCTGCCATGATTGCTCGCGGAATGACCACGACGGAGCCACGAGATGGTGGTGCTTTCATGCTGACGCCAGCTTCAGTCTGAAACATCCAGAAACAAGGTGGGGCTTTCATCGTTTGGGGAAAAAAAAAAGTTTTCATCCAATGAAAAGTGTTATTTTTAGGTCATATGATCAAGCCTTCCATCATTAGGAAACCAAAAGTAAAATGAACCAATGAAAAGTTTTATAAACAAGTCACATGACCTGTTATGCGGCATAGGGTATAAAATGCGGAGAAAATACGTTGGCACGTGAGGCGGCGTCAGTAGCGGACCGATGTGCGAATAGGCCGAAGGCAACACAACACGCCAAGATCCGGATGGCACCGAGGTGGTGTCCAGCAAGTTGCAGCACTGGTGTGGCCATCCTACAATGCTGAAAGTCGGCGTGGGGCGCCCCGTTGGCCTGTGAGTTCGCGTCAGTAGCGGACCGATGTGCGAATAGGCCGAAGGCAGCACAACGCGCCAAGATCCGGATGGCACCGAGGTGGTGTCTAGTAAGTTGCCGCACTGGTGTGGCCATCCTACAATGTTGAAAGTCGACGTGGGGCGCCCCGTTGGCCTGTGAGATGGCGTCAGTAGCGGACCGATGTGCGAATGGGGCCAAAGGCAGCGCAACAATATTTTCCGAATAGAAGACACCACTGGGCGCTGAGATGCCAAGATCCGGATGGCACCGAGGTGGTGTCTAGCAAGTTGTCGCACTGGTGTGGCCATCCTACAATGTTGAAAGTCGGCGTGGGGCGCCCCGTTGGCCTGTGAGATGGCGTCAGTAGCGGACCGATGTGCGAATGGGGCCAAAGGCAGCGCAACAATATTTTCTGAATAGAAGACACCACAAGGCGCTGAGATGCCAAGATCCGGATGGCACCGAGGTGGTGTCCAGCAAGTTGCAGCACTGGTGTGGCCATCCTACAATGCTGAAAGTCGGCGTGGGGCGCCCCGTTGGCCTGTGAGTTCGCGTCAGTAGCGGACTGATGTGCGAATAGGCCGAAGGCAGCACAACGCGCCAAGATCCGGATGGCACCGAGGTGGTGTCTAGTAAGTTGCCGCACTGGTGTGGCCATCCTACAATGTTGAAAGTTGGCGTGGGGCGCCCCGTTGGCCTGTGAGATGGCGTCAGTAGCGGACCGATGTGCGAATGGGGCCAAAGGCAGCGCAACAATATTTTCCGAATAGAAGACACCACTGGGCGCTGAGATGCCAAGATCCGGATGGCACCGAGGTGGTGTCTAGCAAGTTGTCGCACTGGTGTGGCCATCCTACAATGTTGAAAGTCGGCGTGGGGCGCCCCGTTGGCCTGTGAGATGGCGTCAGTAGCGGACCGATGTGCGAATGGGGCCAAAGGCAGCGCAACAATATTTTCTGAATAGAAGACACCACAAGGCGCTGAGATGCCAAGATCCGGATGGCACAGAGGTGGTGTCTAGCAAGTTGCCGCACTGGTGTGGCCATCCTACAATGGTAAAAGTCGGCGTGGGGCGCCCTGTTGGCCTGTGAGATGGTGTCAGTAGCGGACCGATGTGCGAATGGGGCCAAAGGCAGCGCAACAATATTTTCTGAATAGAAGACACCACTAGGCGCTGAGATGCCAAGATCCGGATTGCACCGAGGTGGTGTCTAGCAAGTTGCTGTACTGGTGTGGCCATCCTACAATGCTGAAAGTCGGCGTGGGGCGCCCCATTAGCCTGTGAGATGGCGTCAGTAGCGGACCGATGTGCGAATGGGGCCAAAGGCAGCGCAACAATATTTTCTGAATAGAAGACACCACAAGGCGCTGAGATTCGGTTACCACCGAGGTGATGTCTAGCAAGTTGCCGCACTGGTGTGGCCATCCTACAATACTGCTCCGAATAACGGCGTGGGGTGCCCGAAGGGGGGGGGGGAGGCGGCGTGAACGGGCCTTCCTAGGTGGAGGCTCGTCTGCTGTAGTGGGGCGCCCCTTTACCGTTTCAGTTGCCATTTAGCTGAGTTTCGGCCGCTCTTGATGCTACAGCGACAGGCGGCTGCAACAGGACTCTCAAAATGGCGGTCTGTTCTTTGGATTTGGGCCTGGTCCACTAAAATGGCCCTGGGACACCTTAGAACTCGGACGCTCGAATTTTTTTTCCTTTCCTCTACATGCAAAAAAAGGTAACTGCCCGGTACGTTACACGCTTCATCTGCCACGATGTACTCTCCAGAGGAACCGAAAAAAAATATACTTATGGTAACTATACCATGCATCGTCATATGGAGAGGTGGCACCAATTAATTATAGTGCTGCATAAAAGAGAGATTTGGAGGAGAACCCCCGACCTGCCAGTACATTCATCAAAGAAGTGGCACTGACAGCATCAGAGGCAAGGGAAACGGTCCCAAATATTTAGAAGAACTTTGGAAAGATTAAAATGACATGTTTAGATTGTGGCAAATTAATTTCATGTGGACAGATGAGTGTTACTCTAATAAATACAGCATATGGACATCATCATAGTCGATGGTTGGTAGAGACATTTTGACTATATCCTGGACCTGCCCGTCCTCGCCCAAAATGGCGCCGGAATAAATGGGACTCGTAACTCCTTGTTGTGTACTGGTTGCACAACCTTGATATCACGAGATACGTATGCAGTTTTGAAGCACATGGCGGGCGGGGACGAGAATAGATTGAATATTTCGACATCTCTATTGATATTAAGTTCTGATGTGTTATTGATTACTGTACTATTGAAAGTTCGAATTAACGTCACCCATGGTACTTGCCCGCAAATGTATATCTAGATAATTTTATTGTAACTGGCCCTGTCGTATTTTAATTATAAAATGTACGTCCACCGATTCCGCAACTGTTAGACACCTTAGTTCTTGCAACCTAATGGCCCGCTCGTTACGTTCCTCTACAGTGTAAATGTCTACTCATCATATACGATTACAGTTTGCTCCGTGGCCGGCCCACGTGGTTATAGGCTCGTATTTGTATAATGAAATTTTCACAATAAAGGTTTTTAAAAGAAAACATGGTAGTAGTATATACATTGGTAAAGCTTTTAATAATAGTCACTGTTTTAGAATCAGTAAAAGGCAAGTGAAATAAAGCAGACCAATTACATGAAGGGTAAAAGGTATAATACGCAGGAACGCAGTAAAGATAAATGGTCAAGGGCTGTTGTGTTTTCTACTCCTGCAACATAAAGTGATCGATAAGAATCTCATATTCAGGCGTATCGGCGACTAAGACAGCAGGTCGACCCTCTTTTGCTCAACGGCTCCGTCATGGGACGAAGAAACGCCCTTTTTCTCGAAAAAAGAATATATTTTACTTGCAGGACAGTTGTAAATTTTCCGGGAAAGTACATTAGCCTGGAACATTATAACATATATTTAAGAAAAAATAATGCTCGGAAGTAATAAAAAGCGTAATTTTTAGGTCATATGACCAAGCCTTTCATCATTAGAATAAGAAAAGTAAAATGAACCAATGAAAAGTTTTATTAACAAGTCACATGACCTGTTATGCTTACGTTACGCGCTGCGCGTCGCGCCCCGGATGACTTCCGGATGCGCTAACGCGGCGCGGCATATGACGCATTACGCGACAACGCAGGTCCAGAATATAGTCAAAATGTCTCCACCAACCAGCGGTCGGAACACAACCCCTTTCAGCAGGCTAAATAGTTCTGTTAAATGACAACAGAAGGGACAGGCAACAAGAACCATCAGTCAAAGAGGGGAGGGCTAGTTCTTCTCTACCGGGTTACGTTGGGGCGCTACCGGAACTGATCGAATTGGTAGTCTACAGTGTTTCTGGATGTTTCAGACTGAAGCTGGGGTTAGCATGAGAGCACCACCATTTCGTAGCTCCGTCGTGGCCATTCCGCGAGCAATCATGGCAGCCGCTCTTTATCGTTATTTTGGGCGGGGTGGGTGGCGGAGCCGAGCTGTATTGCAGCCATCATGGTGTGGAGTTCAGTTCATCTCACTAGTTTCGTATTTGTCATGAGGGGTTGTTCCTAATGTTTCTATTTTAGCGAGGTCAAAAAGAGATCCCATTAGTGGCCTACTGATTTTGCTCGATTCCTTTTGTTTTTTTACACGATTTTTCGTTATCTGCAAAGACTAAACAGAGTATTGCAACTCTGTGTTTGTTTGTAAATAGAGAATGAACCAAAGAGAACCAATTCTAAAACAGTAAATGCTTGGATAACAATCAATCAAATGGAGAGAGAAGCAGGCACGACGTATTACAACGGGGGCAAAGGCCTGCGTTAACTACCTTTCACTATCTGCAAAGAGAGAGTACTAATAATAGAAATGAGGGGGGGGCAGCATTCAAAGCAGATCAGTGTGCATAAACACGAAAATGTTTTTACTTACCACGTACTTGACATTCAAGTACAAGACTTGAATATTAACAATTCTGATGTTACTGATATGCGAATCACGATTGGAGATGTAAATGGAGATCTTGAAAAAATGAAAAAAAATGTAAACAAAAAGAAAAAAGAAAATATGTCAATTTCGGAACGCAATGCCCTCAAAACACTGATGGAAAATGACATGTTGGAAATCAAACCCGCGGACAAAGGCGGCAACATTGTTATTATGGAGAAAACTGATTATATGCAGGAGGCAATGCGCCAACTAAGTGATATTAAAAACTATGAGAAATTGAAGAAAAATCCAATCAATGAATTGATTGCTGAATTAAATATCAAGTTGGCTCAATGGCACAATCAAGGATTATTAACAGACCAAGAGGTACAATTTCTAACCAATGAAGACCCTATTATGCCAACTATGTACTTCCTGCCAAAAGTGCACAAGACACTAAAGAATCCTCCTGGAAGACCCATCATTGCCAGCTGTGGCTCAATATATGAAAATCTTTCAATTTATGTAGATTCCTTTCTGGCACCGATAGTCCCTACTTTAACGTCATATATCAAGGACACGGGAGACTTTTTACGCAATCTGATGAACATTGCCTGGATGGAAGGATACCAACTAGCTACTATCGATGCAGTATCCTTATATACTTCTATAACCCATGATATGGGTCTTACAGCCATGGAATCTTTCTTCAAACAGAAACCGCTTGAAGAGTTGCAGCATTGGAATATGATTAAAGACATGACAGATCTTTGCTTAAATAATAACATCTTTCTCTTTAACAAAACGTATTATGCTCAACGTTGCGGAACAGCTATGGGAGTTGCATTTTCCCCAAGCTACGCCAACCTAGCAATGGGATGGTGGGAGAGAACAACTGCTTGGGGAGAAGAGTATGACCAATATACATCTAAGGTCGTACTCTGGCTCCGATTTATCGATGATCTTTTCCTGATTTAGAATGGTACCACCACGGAATTTAACATGTATCTGGACGAATTGAACAAAAATGAACTGGGATTAAGATTTACATCCACAATAAGCGACAAGGAAATCGTCTTCCTAGATACTAAGGTCTATGTGGCAAATGGACAAATTGAAACAACAGTCCATCGTAAATCCACTGCAACGAATAGCATACTGCACGGAGAAAGCTTTCATCCTACTAATCTGAAAAAAAGTATCCCCTATGGGGAATTTATTAGGATGAAGAGAAATTGCTCCAATGTCAAAGAAATGAACTGCAAATACAAAGAAACCACTAACAGATTCCTCAAAAGAGGGTACAGCTATAATGATGTGAAAAAAGGAGAACTTAAAGCTAGAGCTTTGACTAGAACGGAAACATTGATCAACAAAGCAAAATTGGATATGACAACAAAAAAAGAAATTGAACCCATTCGGATGATAACAACTTACAGTAAAGAGAGCCAAAATGTGAGAAAGATACTGAACAAATATTGGAATGTCCTAAAGAAGGACCCGGACATTGGTGGACAACTGGGGGACCGTCCACAAATGACCTATAGGAGACCACAATCACTACAAGATAAATTGGTGAGAAGCCATTTTCAATTGAAAAAGAAAATTGTTATTGTTATTGTTAGTTCCGGCTTTTATAGCGCCAACTCACCGGCAGGTCTCAGGGCGCTTGTGACCGAAGGGCAACAACTACATCATTATCGGAAAGAAGGGAGCAACAGGAAGTTTAAGAAAAAGGACTGGTTAACTTTGAAACAAAACGGCTTTAAGAAATGTTATCAATGCAAAGCCTGTACTATTGGCCAGTCTTTAAAATCCTTGAAAGATCCTCAAGGTGAGATCTTTAATGTGGAGGATATTATCACATGCAAAACAACTTATGTGGTATACATGTTAACATGTGCATGTGGTAAGAACTATATTGGAATGACTACTTGTCCACTGCATAAAAGGATCCTGGAACACATCAGGGCCATTCAAAATGGCGATATGTCCTACGCCATTGCTAAACACATGTCCAAACATACTGGAAAAACATGGAAAGATGTTCGCTACAGTGGACTTGCAACCATCCCTCAACATGAGAGAGGAGGGAATAGGAAACAACTACTTAGACGATTGGAGTCTCGCCTAATCATCAGGTTTCAAACTAAAATGCCGAGGGGTCTGAATATGGACGAAGAGATGCATGTCCACTTGTAAACCATATATGACTGTATATTGTAAATACTGTAATTTGATTGCTCGAACAACCATTGAAACCAGAACTGCTGTAAACGTGATAAGACCATGAATGGGAAAGGCACTTAGCCATTACTCAGAAGTAACATTCAACTTGTACAAAACTATAACCTGGGGCACTATGCCTATACTCAAGTCTACATTTCAAATGAATAAGTGAGAGCATTTTCACTGACATATGCTTTATTCTTTGTTTAAAGTCGTCTTTTAAACCCATACAATGGTTTTAATAGGAAATTCCTAGTAACTAACGACTATAAGATTGTGGTTATAAACTGTACAAATGAGAATTATCAATCATTCTTATGTTTACAGCTCTAACTGGATAGTACGCATTGTTTTTCTGCAAAACAAATGTTTTACTTTTCCTTTTGAAACGTTAAAACTACCTCACCCATAATGCACCATTACATGCTAATGGATATGAAGGTATATAATTTAGAAAGTAATGATGGACTAGTGGTAACACTGTGATCAAGACCTGCGGTTGAAACGCGTAGGTGAAAAGGATTGTTTGTAGTCTCTTGTGTAATAAACCCAAATTGATGGATTGAGCGAGTGCGGACATTAATCTTTTCTTGGTGAAAAAATAAATAAAATATATATATATATATATATATATATATATATACATATATATATATATATATATTCCCTTTGAGGTGAGGCAGTATAACAATACGTTTGATCAAGTGTTGGGATTAGAGCTCACATCTCTAGGCCCCAAAGTTAGCAAGCTAGCACCGCTCGGCCACATCCATACCATAAAATGTATGCTCAGAAGGCAGGACCACAGATTTGTTGATTTTTTTTCTAGGTAGGACTGAACAAGTCACTTCCAGCTCTGGAACTAGTTGTCAATGAGGAATATGATAACATGGTCATCTCTGTGCAGGAAAGCCCACATTATTGTACCATGTGAACTAAAATTCAATGTCTGATTTCACACATCTATACTAATATTATAAAGAGAGAGCCCAAACCTTTGAGGCGGGTAATCTCAGGGACCACAGCACCAATCGCAACACCCAATACAGCGTTGGAAAGGGCAGTTGCAGCAAAAGGACATAGGCTATGCAGACGCCCACTATATACATTTAAAAGGCAAAAGAACCGTGCCAGCAAAGTAGTCCCTTGTGGGCGTGTCTGCGTTGTGCTGTTGGCGTGTGCTGGGAGCGTGACAAACACTAGGGGCGTGTGATATGTTCCGCCCTTCATGCCATGTCTCATATAGTGTGCTGTTGGCGTGTGCTGAGGGCGTGGGCGTGAGAAAAAAAACGAGCGTTGTGCCCAATATTTCATTGTTTTTTCTTCCCAGGTTCTGTACATTCCAGCTCCGGGTGTCCACCCTGCTCCCTTTAAATACCCCATGCACCCCATAATCATAACCCACCCATACTCCTTAAAATACCCCAACACCCTTAAACACTAACCCATCTTAACCCTATAAATATACCCTGTACCCCAAAACCCAAACCTATCCCTAAACCCTAAAAATACCCCTGTACCCCAAAACCCAAACCTACCCCTGAACCCTAAAATACCCCTGTACCCCAAAACCCAAACCTACCCCTGAACCCTAAAAATACCCCTGTACCCCAAAACCCAAACCTAGCCCTGAACCCTAAAAATACCCCTGTACCCCAAAACCCAAAACTAGCCCTGAACCATAAAAATAACCCTGTACCCCAAAACCCAAACCTACCCCTGAACCCTAAAATACCCCTGTACCACAAAACCCAAACCTAGCCCTGAACCCTAAAAATACCCCTGTACCCCAAAACCCAAACCTAGCCCTGAACCCTTAAAATCCCCCTGTACCCCAAAACCCAAACCTACCCCTGAACCCTAAAAATACCCCTATACCCCAAAACCCAAACCTAGCCCTGAACCCTAAAAATACCCCTGTACCCCAAAACCCATACCTATCCCTAAACCCTAAAACTACCCCATACCCCATAACCCAAAACTATATCTGAACCCTTAAAATACCCAAACACCCCAAAACATATACCTCAGTTCCCCAAAACATACACCCCTATTCCCATACTTACCTTATCCAAACATTAAAAAAACATGCTTTTACCATTCATGCATTTACAACGAATTTCGTTGTAAATGTATGTGTAGTGAAAGCATATAAAATGTAATGCCATGCGTTATAATGGCATTGTGGAGTCATGGTACTTTCGTAATGAAAGTATGCGGAGTGTTGGTATGCGGAAAGAAAGTTGAGGAATAAGGAGTGTTTACCCTCCCCGGTAAGTACATTGGTGGCACGGCGGCCCACATCTCCAGCAACATACTCATATTTTTTCACCACCGATTTGAAAAATGCACAGGTCTCTCTCATTGATGGCCAGCACCGACATACACTTTTAGACACACCTCCCGCCACAAGTTCTAGAATTGTGAACTTTAGAGCTGGGGAGCTACGTTCGAATCTCGGCATCAGCTCAACATCCTGTGATTCCAGGCAAATCGCTTTGTCTTCCCGTGCCTACCACAAATGAATGTGTTCTTCTGTAATGTAAATTGTGCTCATGCCATGTTGTCCACGCTATATAATATTGCAAGGAAAAATAAAGTAGGGAAACTCGAGTTCAGACACTACTGAACGCGCACTCTTAAGTGCATCAGCAGTGCACTGTGAATCGGAGCGTTTCACAGGCCTGTCACAGATAAGAAATGCTATCAAAACGAAATCCTACAAAACAATATACTACTGGCCGGCAGCAATTCATACCCGGACAACGTCGGGACGGGCTGCTAGTATTTTATATAGCTGTAGATGCGCTGAGTGTAATATGCACTTCATTACCATAGGTAAGCTTCGGTGGGGGCAGGATTCATGAGGGGCGGAGACTGAAGTGAGTCATAAAGCCCCTCCCTCCATTAACAATGTTCATACCTAGCATATTCCCAGTTTAGTTTTAGTTCAGTTTCGTCAAGAGCACAATGCCAATAACCCCTGCTTCTAGGCACCAGGCAGCATATCATGCACACAAACAACAATTAAATGCACAGATCCCCAGCGTCTAGGCGCTGGATAATATATCATGCACTCAAAAATAATTAAATAAGTAGGAAACCTAAAGCTGAACTCCCAGAGTCACCATCCAAGCTCCATATTAGCCTTATTGCAGCAGAAGTTGCTGAAGTGTCGGGTTGAAGATAGTCCTGTCTTTTGTCAGTCTGTCTGCCCTTGGCAACTTGTTCTCTTGCTTGGCTCCCCCCACTTTCAATGATTGACCCCCAAACCCCAAACTTGGAGACATGCCAGTTGGAAATGTGAAGTTTCTGTTCTTTGTTAGAAGGTATTATGTTGGGCTGGTGGTAGGAGTCCAAGGCGGCCAAATACACTGGACACTTGCCACCTAGAGCCACAGTTGAACGTCATTGTTGTGTCTTTTTTGTTCTATGGCTCACTCCAGATTTAGTCTCCACGGATCGACATATATGATTTATTCCATGTTTTCTTCTGTGCAGAACATTACAAACAAATGTGTCTCACCAGAGCCGGAGCAAATTGGGTTGAGCTCAAATAGTGAAATAAAATCTCATTCAGTAAGCCTTCTGAGTATGGTCCAGTTGTAATATTTATCATTTATTAAGGAGTTTTGGATAGTGCTGTAAGTAGCCTCAATTTTATATCATGGCGCTGTACAGACTGTTACAAGTCAAGTGGTATGGCGTAGAAGGAGTACAAGTCCCCTATTTGGTATTCCTTCTTCAGGACTATCAGATGTGTCCCCACTGTTTGAAGTGAATTAAGGGAAGCATTTTTTAGAGTATGGATACCTGCAGATTGATGCCCTAGACCACTTTGTTGGTTTGGGATGAGAATGACATGGTGACGTCAGACAGCTTTGCCAAGGTCTTGCCTTCGTGGAAGTAAAAGGAGGGATGCCCATCTTCTGTGGCCACTCAAAAGGGATGGAGCTCTGCCCAAACACAACCATCTTAGTATTAACTCGATTTGGACAAAGCAAATGTCCTTCTGACCAGTCAAACACGTCATTTAGGCAATCTGGTACCTTTGTCTGGCCTTTGGGGGTATTCTTAACAGCTGAACGTAGGTTTGTGTGAACATTTTAAAAAGTGCCCCATATAGACCTAAGAGCTGGGCCAAGAGGCTCATGTGTACATTAGTAAAAAAAGTGATGGGAGGCCCCCTCTTACTGGTTATGTGGGACCCGGGGGAAATTGCGAAAATATATGGGGTGTCCCTTTCTCTTGCAGGACCAAAATGGCCTGCACCTCAATATGGTTATCCTGTATATCTCCAAGTACTCAAGGTTTGGGACCAGACTCAATGGTTTTACACAATATCCATTCTTCAATATATGATACGTTGACAGACTGTATATACTATTTCTGGGTTACACGTGTGTGCAATTACAAGTTACAATTACAACAACAACTTCGTCTGATATCAGATATATGAATTTATTATTCCTTAATACAAAAATATTTTTCAAAACAAATTTTGCAAAAATTTTTGGACATGTCACATCTTTAAAATTACATATCTATGAGGTCAACACAATTTTATACATGATTCATGGTTTAAAAACACATTTAATACACAATAAAAGACGTTTAAAATACACAATTGAAAAAAGTCAATACAAAAGAATCACAATTTTTAGTCGACGCAGCGTTTCGGTTTTTCTTATCTCACACCTTCTTCAGGACTGATTCTAGAAAGATTTTTATTAAAAAAACAATAAGGTTACTGTTTGTTGACCGATGTCATGTTTTTAAATTACATCATTCATTTTGTCCCTAATTCTAACTCGCCCACACTCCTTCCAAGCGTATCACATTTTGTAGAGGTTTATCTAAAATACAGGTCTGTCATATTTTTCTCCCCTTCTTTATTCACTGTTTATTTAACTTACAATTTTTACATCAAAACAAGATTTCATACATGATTATCAACCCCTGTTCAGGTACTTCGGAGATATACAAGTATTTCTGTGACTTAGGGTTCACGGGTGCTCGTAAGACACATATCATATCTATTGCCTTGTGTCTATTTGGGTATTTATCCCACCATGGAGGTATATCTGTCTCCGATAAGGGCCCAATACAATCGCCTTACCTTTAAAGCTAATCTTTTTGATTAGTTCCACCTAAATTTTTGGTGCTGTTTTTGTGCCCCAGTCTTATCAGAGCTGATGCCGGTAGTCATGCATAGTACCGATTTCAAATATCTCCTGTGGTGAAAAGAAGGCGTAGATATACTACTATAAATTTTACATCCTTCTTGTGGCATAATATACAAGCATGTGTTTTCTTATATATGTACCTGATCTGATTCAGGATCTTTTCTTCCACACTGTGCGAGGAAGCCACCGTTAGATTGCAGGACGTAAGGAGTCCTTCAATATAAACATAGTGTCGTTATTAAATGAACTCTTGGTAAGACTTTTTATTAAGACAGTTTTTACCCCTTAGTACTCACCTAATTGTTAGTGGTTCAGACTGATGTCGCGATTTTCACTCAATTATCGTCGACTGCAGGAAGCTTTGGGTTTTAATTGTCCTTCTTGCTCCTCTAAACCCACTGTATTCTATAAAATTAATTGGTATAGAGTATTAGTCTAAAATATTACTCCACATTCTTTAATCTGTGGTTTTAGCTTACTGGTTCACTTTATTTATTATACATCCTCCTGGGACTAGAACAGTTTTTGTTTTTAAACTTTAATTTTTATTTTTAGTTTCTAAACTTTAGACTCGTTTTTATCACTTGCTCTGTTCAGTTAGCATCTGTTGGCCTGCCGTTGCGCAATTCTTATTACTATGATTAGCTACCACCCTATTCTATTCTCCTACTGGTAGTATGCCCCTATTTTACGATATTCTACTGCAAGGACTTACTTTTTCAATTGTATTCGGCCTCCCTGCTCCTCGTCACAGCGGCGTCCGCTCCGTATCTAGCTTCGGTTTCTTTGCGGGTTCTTGCTGTTTTCACAGCGATTAGTTGTCTCTTTTTAAGCTCCACCGTCTCATTGGTTGTTTCTTTCTTGTGTCCGGATTGGGCAATTTCTATCCTACCATTGCCCGGATACAGAGTGTGTTAACGCTGTCACCATGGTATCACGTTGTTCTCAATACGATGTTCTGATTGGTTATACTCTGGCCTATCCTTACTCGGGTACCCCGCGGAAGACGCCATTGCTATGGTTACGTTCTTTTCTGTATTTCCGATTTGTTTCGTGGCTTCCCGCACCTTATTGGTCGATTAGAAGCCTATTGGGTGGTTGGAAAACACTCACGTTCTCACGCCCTATTTATAATTCGAACGCTTCTCCGTTTGACCGCAATATGTTCTATAGCGGTTCTAAGTTATATATTATATATTCTATAAAGACGTCTATTTAAAGTGAACCGGTATCTTCATGATCATCAATTGTCTATTCTCTTTAAAATCATACCGGGAATTTCATGACGTTTTGGTTTTACAGACTTCCCACACCTGATTGGTCCATTGGAAACCTGTCAGATGGTCAGAAAACTCGCGTTCGCACGCACTGTTTATAATTCAAGCGCTTCTCCGTGTTACCGCGATGTATTCTGTAGCAGTTCTAAGTCATATGTTATGAGGTGCGTCTGATTAAAGTGAGATGGTAATTTCAATACCCTGAGTTGTCTATTTTCATTAAAATTAAAATTCTGCCGGGAATTTCCATAACCATAATCTTGACATTTTAGTTTTGTTATTGGATAATTCTTTCCCAGTCCTCCTTACTGTTTAGTCCACATCTCACACTGTTGAATTTAGACATGTAAAATTGTTCCCTCTTTTTTCTCTTTGTATTGCTGTCGCCTCCTCTTAGATTTAAAGTTACAGTTTCGAGGCCGCACCAGCTCAAATCTTCTACCTTATGACCTGCTGCTACCCAGTGTTCTACTAGGGGAGCACCTTTCTTGTGATTTCTTATTGCAGATTTGTGCTCATTAAGACGGGTCCGTATTTCTCTAGATGTTTCGCCTATATAGCATAGTTTGCATGGACATTGTATTAGATATATAAGGTTCTTTGTACGGCAATTAGTAAAGCTTTTAATCATTACTGTTGTATTTTTAGTCTTAATGGAATTCCCTTTAATGATATTTCCACAGTTTACACATCCCTGGCACGGGAAGGTACCACTGGGCAGGGGTGCGTTGTTGATGCATGGTTGTGATTGGTTGGTGCCATCTCTGTAGGTGTGCACTAACCTATTGCGGATAGTTCTGTTTCTCCGAAAGGAGAACATGGGTTTTGGTATTCTCTCGGATGTTTTATTAGAAATAAGATGCCAGTTCCTGTTTATTATGTTCTTCACCTTGTTACTGACTTGACTAAAGTTGGTAACAAATATCAGAGGTTGTGCTTTGTCTCCTGCTAATGTTTTTTCTTCAAAGAAACTGTCACGGTTGTAGTACTTTGCTCTCTTATAAGCTTGTCGTACCAACCTTCTTGGGTACCCTCTTTCTAAAAATTTGGTTTTGAGTACTTCGGCATGTTTTTCATAATCTTTTAAGGCGGTGCAGTTTCTTTTTAACCTCAGGAACTGTCCGAACGGAATATTGTTTTTCTGGCATGGGGGGTGGTTACTGTTGTAATGTAACATAGTGTTTCTATCTGTTGTTTTCGTGAATAGTTCAACACTGAGTTTACCATTTGTGTGTTTAATAATGATATCCAAGAATTCACACTGTTCCCGGTCTATGTGTGACGTGAATCTTAGATCAGTGTCTCCCAAATTGAGCCATTCCAAAAATTCAAGTAGCATGGTCATTTCCCCGGTCCAGATAAAGAAAATATCATCTATATATCTGGACCATTCACTAATATTTTCAAAGAAGGGCGCTGCCTGATTAAAGATATGTTGTTCCTCGAACCTGGAGACATACAAGCAGGCCAGGCTCGGCGCACAGGTAGCCCCCATGCTCGTGCCCTTGACCTGCTTGTAGAGGTCTTTTCCAAATAGAAATATATTGTTCTTGAGGACTATTCTGATACAGTCTACAATGAACTGGTGATGTGTCGTCAAATCCTGTCCCTCTTGGCTCAACATGTCTGTTATCATAGTGATTGTTTTATCTTGCGGGATGTTTGTATACAGCGCCTCTATGTCTAGAGTCACTAAGATTTGATTTTCCGGATTAAAATGAAGGCACTCTACTTTCTTAATCATCGAGGTGGTATCTTTAATGTAAGCTTTTTGTTCAACCACTAAAGGTTGGAGAAATATATCCACGTACTTACTGAGTGGTTCAGTAAGGGATCCTATGCTCGATACTATAGGCCTCATTGGGGGGTTCTCTAGATCTTTGTGAACCTTGGGAAGGCCGTAGAGAGCTGGAAAGATGGGTTTGTTATTCATTAGAAAGGCAAATTCTTCCTCGCATATGACGTCATCATCTTTGGCATGTTGCAGTAGTCTTAGGATATTATCTTGTAAGTTAGACCACTCGTTTCTATTGGTTTTGCTATAGTGGTCCGTTTTGTTCAATAATTTGTTCATTCTATTCTGATAGTCTGTGGTAGCCATTATTACGATACTACCGCCTTTGTCGGCGGGCTTAATCGTTAGGTCCTCTCTTTGCTCGAGCGTTTTTAATGCATCATTTTCAGCTTTGTTGAGATTGAAATTGGTCCAGTTCTTTTGGTTCAGGAGAGAGTCTATGCTTTTATCCACTACTCTTTCGAATGTTTCTATGTCTTTGTTAACCATATTAAGGGTCGGAGTCCATCCAGATTTATTTTTCAGACCAGATTTGTTGGAACTGGGGTGTCTTTCCCTGCCCTCAAACAAGACGCTCAGTCTAATCTTTCTAAAGAATTGTTGCAAGTCCCTTTCTAGTGAGTACCTATCTATTGGAGAGCACAATGCATATCCTAGTCCTTTCTCTAAAAGCATTGTTTGAGTTGGTGTAAGATTGTATGGTGATAGATTAATGACAGCCGCTTTATGTTGTTGATTTAGTCCCAATTCTTTTGACTCCTTGTTCTGGGACGTTGAGGGTATTGGCCCTGTTGGTTGTAGTTTATTCGGCCTCTCCCCCTCCCTTTCTGCTGTCCATGGTTTTGGTGACGCTGTTCTAAAAAAGATAAGCCTTCTTTATTTGGACCTGCTGAAGTGTCTCTCTCATTTGTATTTCTCGCCTCATTGTTTTGTTCTCCCTCTGATTCCGAGCTTGTATACGAGGTATCGAAGAACCTCACTCTTTTCTTAGAGTGATTGCGTGGTTGTTGCTGCCACGGTTTGCGTGTTTGGTACTGCTCTCTAGGACGGTCATAAAAATCTTTCTGTAAGTAGGGATATACTATTTCGGGATTATAGGCTGCAATGTCTTTTTTGAGTTTGTTGCTTTTTTTGTTCGCCAAGTAATCGCTATACCCTGACACATCATTTTGTATATCACGAAGTTTAGATTTGGCCTCTTCTAGGGCTGAGCTATCATTTAATTTTGCCTCCAGATCCTCAATTTCCTTTCTTTCATAGACCAAAACTTCCTGAGCCGTCTCGATAATCAAGAGCATCCAGTCGCGGCTGCATCTGTTGGCCACCAAAGTCCAATTTTCTATGAACTTTCTGTTTGTGATAAAAATCCCGGGCTCATTAGTAATCTGTAGCCCCTTGGGAATAATCCCATTCTTACAGTATTCGACTAAAAAGTCCGCATGTAGCTCGGCTCGTACTACTTTCTTTTTAAGGTTCCATAGTGTTCTCCACTGTTCCTCATCAGATTTATCTAATCTTATCGTGGTGATGTTTTTGGATGATTTATGTATCAGATTATTAAATTGATCTTCCGAAAAACTATATGTTTTAATGCCCTCCATTCGTCTTTATCTCAATTTCGACTGACGGATGCAAAGAAGCGTAATCTATGTTTGTGTGCCAGACACGAATGCCTCCCCAGCTTACTAGCCGAGTTAAGAAGTAAAAAAAGTGATGGGAGGCCCCCTCTTACTGGTTATGTGGGACCAGGGGGAAATTGCGAAAATATATGGGGTGTCCCTTTCTCTTGCAGGACCAAAATGGCCTGCACCTCAATATGGTTATCCTGTATATCTCCAAGTACTCAAGGTTTGGGACCAGACTCAATGGTTTTACACAATATCCATTCTTCAATATATGATACGTTGACAGACTGTATATACTATTTCTGGGTTACACGTGTGTGCAATTACAAGTTACAATTACAACAACAACTTCGTCTGATATCAGATATATGAATTTATTATTCCTTAATACAAAAATATTTTTCAAAACAAATTTTGCAAAAATTTTTGGACATGTCACATCTTTAAAATTACATATCTATGAGGTCAACACAATTTTATACATGATTCATGGTTTAAAAACACATTTAATACACAATAAAAGACGTTTAAAATACACAATTGAAAAAAGTCAATACAAAAGAATCACAATTTTTAGTCGACGCAGCGTTTCGGTTTTTCTTATCTCACACCTTCTTCAGGACTGATTCTAGAAAGATTTTTATTAAAAAAACAATAAGGTTACTGTTTGTTGACCGATGTCATGTTTTTAAATTACATCATTCATTTTGTCCCTAATTCTAACTCGCCCACACTCCTTCCAAGCGTATCACATTTTGTAGAGGTTTATCTAAAATACAGGTCTGTCATATTTTTCTCCCCTTCTTTATTCACTGTTTATTTAACTTACAATTTTTACATCAAAACAAGATTTCATACATGATTATCAACCCCTGTTCAGGTACTTCGGAGATATACAAGTATTTCTGTGACTTAGGGTTCACGGGTGCTCGTAAGACACATATCATATCTATTGCCTTGTGTCTATTTGGGTATTTATCCCACCATGGAGGTATATCTGTCTCCGATAAGGGCCCAATACAATCGCCTTACCTTTAAAGCTAATCTTTTTGATTAGTTCCACCTAAATTTTTGGTGCTGTTTTTGTGCCCCAGTCTTATCAGAGCTGATGCCGGTAGTCATGCATAGTACCGATTTCAAATATCTCCTGTGGTGAAAAGAAGGCGTAGATATACTACTATAAATTTTACATCCTTCTTGTGGCATAATATACAAGCATGTGTTTTCTTATATATGTACCTGATCTGATTCAGGATCTTTTCTTCCACACTGTGCGAGGAAGCCACCGTTAGATTGCAGGACGTAAGGAGTCCTTCAATATAAACATAGTGTCGTTATTAAATGAACTCTTGGTAAGACTTTTTATTAAGACAGTTTTTACCCCTTAGTACTCACCTAATTGTTAGTGGTTCAGACTGATGTCGCGATTTTCACTCAATTATCGTCGACTGCAGGAAGCTTTGGGTTTTAATTGTCCTTCTTGCTCCTCTAAACCCACTGTATTCTATAAAATTAATTGGTATAGAGTATTAGTCTAAAATATTACTCCACATTCTTTAATCTGTGGTTTTAGCTTACTGGTTCACTTTATTTATTATACATCCTCCTGGGACTAGAACAGTTTTTGTTTTTAAACTTTAATTTTTATTTTTAGTTTCTAAACTTTAGACTCGTTTTTATCACTTGCTCTGTTCAGTTAGCATCTGTTGGCCTGCCGTTGCGCAATTCTTATTACTATGATTAGCTACCACCCTATTCTATTCTCCTACTGGTAGTATGCCCCTATTTTACGATATTCTACTGCAAGGACTTACTTTTTCAATTGTATTCGGCCTCCCTGCTCCTCGTCACAGCGGCGTCCGCTCCGTATCTAGCTTCGGTTTCTTTGCGGGTTCTTGCTGTTTTCACAGCGATTAGTTGTCTCTTTTTAAGCTCCACCGTCTCATTGGTTGTTTCTTTCTTGTGTCCGGATTGGGCAATTTCTATCCTACCATTGCCCGGATACAGAGTGTGTTAACGCTGTCACCATGGTATCACGTTGTTCTCAATACGATGTTCTGATTGGTTATACTCTGGCCTATCCTTACTCGGGTACCCCGCGGAAGACGCCATTGCTATGGTTACGTTCTTTTCTGTATTTCCGATTTGTTTCGTGGCTTCCCGCACCTTATTGGTCGATTAGAAGCCTATTGGGTGGTTGGAAAACACTCACGTTCTCACGCCCTATTTATAATTCGAACGCTTCTCCGTACCTTTGTCTGGCCTTTGGGGGTATTCTTAACAGCTGAACGTAGGTTTGTGTGAACATTTTAAAAAGTGCCCCATATAGACCTAAGAGCTGGGCCAAGAGGCTCATGTGTACATTAAACAGCAGTAGTGGGGATGCTGCTGACCCTGGTGGAGATTCATGTGATGCTTTCTCAGCAGATGACGCAGTAGATCCAGGTTGAACGCATGGAATGTGATCGAGGACAAAGGAGTGGATCTAGCCCAATGCCTTGGTGTGATCCCAGCCCAGTCCTGGAGTCTGTTCAGTTTTATTGTGTAGCCAAGCAGTACCAACTGGCCTTCATCCACCGAGGCATGGATTTCCTCTGATTGGGACCAATTTAGTTCAGTGGCTCTTGAGGGTTTAAACCCTGGCTGTTGTTTTTTGGAAGGAGCTTTTGTAAACACAATTCTGAAGTTATATTGTTACTTATTTGTCAGGGATTGGGCTGAGATTCGGCAGAAGAATATCCTGTAGTGATTTCCCAGGCTTACTGACAGAATATCGAGGAGCAAAATATCGACCTGCCAAAATATCGCAGAAAAAATATAGAATGACAGAATATCGACTTCCTATCTACAAACAGGTAAGTACAAAAATATCTATTATAAATAATATAGTTTGTTAAAATATCGAAAAAAATGATGTCTTAAATGTAATGTAAAATAATGAAATAATGAATATAATTAAGCAAAACATACTTAAAGATACTTAAATAACCTAAAACTTAATAAATAATGAATGTACATAAAAAAATAAACATGCATTTTTATTTTTTAATACATATATATGTTAACTTAATAATATTAAAAAATATTCAACATTTTTAGTGTTGGATAGCGGGAGGGTAACATGTACTATTTCCACTCCAGTGAGTGCAACAGTAGGGAAAGCGTTGGATAGCGGTAGGGTAAAAATTACTATTCCCACTTCAGAGAGTGCAACAGTAGGGAAAGTGTTGGATAGCGTAGGGGTAAAAATTACTATTCCCACTCCAGTGAGTGCAACAGTAGGGAAAGTGTTGGATAGCTTAGGGGTAAAAATTGATATTCCCATTCCAGTGAGTGCAACAGTAGAGAAAGTGTTGGATAGCAGGTAGGAATAATTGACTATTGCCACTCCACCAAATGTAACAGTAGAGAAAGTGTTGGATAGCGAAGGATAAAAATTACTATTCCCACTCCGGAGAGTGCAACAGTAGGGAAAGTGTTGGATAGTGTAGGGGTAAAAATTACTATTCCCAATCCAGAGAGTGCAACAGTAGGGAAAGTGTTGGATAGCGTAGGGGTAAAAATTACTATTCCCCCTCCAGCGAGTGCAACAGTAGGGAAAGTAATGATTTAATAATTAAATATATATGAATTAATTATCTATACCAATAAAATGTTTATAAAATTAATTACCAATATCAAATTATGTAATAATCAATTAATTATAAATACCAATAAATATTACTTGTTAAAAATTAATTACCTATTAATAATTAATTAACAACAAATTAATTTCCAATCCCAAAAATTAATAAGTAATAAAAAAAACTGATTAATAATTAATTAATGGTAAATTAATTATCAAAACACAAAAATAATTTCAATAATTACTTAAATATAATTAAATTACTTCCCACCCTATTCCCCTATAAACCCACAACCTGCTCCGAATAATAAAATATTACAATTAATATAATAAGCAATTAATAAAAACGAATTGCCAATTAATACAAATTAATTACCAATTAATAATGAATTACCAATAAATTAATTATCAATACCAATAAATAAAAATTAATATTGTTTTAATTACAATTGAATTACTTCCCCCCTATTCCCCTATAAACCCACAACCCGCTACAGAGCTAAAACACAAAATTAAATTAAAAATAATTAATAATTCCTAAAAATTAATATTTAATTTACTATAATTAAATTACTTCCCACCCTATTCCCCTATAAACCCACAACCCGCTACGGAATTAAATTACGCAAAATTTAAGTAACATAACATTCATTACGTTAAACAAATTCAAACATACATTACAAAAATAATACATACTTTTAACACATATACTAACACTTAAAACACTATTAAAAAATGTGATATTTTTAACAACTATATTATAACTGTATTTATTATGAAAATCGATATTTTTTACCTGAATTTCGATATTCTGCACCACTATATTTTTGTGACTCAGTATTATGTCCAGTCGATATTTAAAACTCGATATTTTGCCATTTCGATATTAAAAATTCGATATTGTGGCTGTTCACCGATTTCCTAGGATCTATGGGCCTGCTGCAGGTGCTTGTACCAGGAGTGTGATGGTAGTCTGCCTGCCTCTAGGAGGCAAGAGTTAAACACGTGTGAGTTGTGATGCACTGATCCACGCAGATTGTGTGCAAAATAATAACTGAATAAAAACATGACAATAGAATTAGAGTAGGATGAAGTCAGATGTTAGGGACTGTAGCAAATAAAACTCTTTCATTGAGAAAGTGTTCATGATTTGATCCATTTTGATTCAGAAAGCTCTCCTCATTGCATTTTGGGCATTCTATTCTGTAGGACCTGTTTTTGTCTCTCACAAATCTCATTGCATTTCCCAGTGGGTTTCAGCAGGACCTTTTGCAACCTAGATTGTGTCCAGCTTCAGGGAGGTCAGCACAAGCATTAGGGCACTGGAAATAGAGATTACCACGAGGGAGTAGGCAAACAACCTTCCCACCTCACCCCCCTTTGAACTATATCACAGAGGGACCGAGCAAAGTGAACAATCCAGACACTTTCTATGAAGGCCCAAAGAGTTGTTCCCTCAAGGAAAGTTTGACAAATCGGTCCAAATGATGATTTTTACAATTTGTCAAAAAGCTGCATGTATACCAGGCTTTCCTTCTTCCTTTATTTCATTCATGTTTTCCTTATTTTCATGTTCTTTCTTTCACTCTTATTATTCATTTACTCTTTCGTTATTTCCTTCTTTAAAGGCATTAATACTTTCCTTCAAGTTTCTTCCCTGATTATGTATTATTCTTTCTTTCCTTCTTTTCATTTTCACTTTGTTCCCTCTTTACGTTGTTATTTTTTTTCTTGCATTCTGCTTTCATTTCATTCTCTTTCTTTTTGTCTTTCTTTTCTTCTTTATGCTATCATATTTTCTTTTCTTCTTTCCATATTTGCTTCCTTCAGCCCTTTTATTCTTTTTTCTTTCTTCCTTTCTTGTTGTCATCCCGCATTGCTCTGTCTCGATTTTATCCTTATTTTTTCCTGTATTTCATTCTTTCTATCTCGCCCTTCTTCTTTCCTTCCATCATCCTTTGTTCCTTTTTTTCTTCCATCTTCCTAATTTTTTCAGTCTTCACGTTATTACATTCTATTTACCTGCATTTAGCTTTTCTTGCTCTCCTCCCATTTTTTTTTTAGTTCTTTGTTCCTTTTATTTTTGGCACCCTTCTTTCCAACATACCATCATCTATCCTCCTTTCGTTCCTTATTTCCTTACCTTTCTTTCTTCCTTTCCCAGTCTTTCTTTCCTTCACTTTTTCTTTCCATCGTTTCCTTCTTTCCATTCTTCAATTGGTCCTTCCTTTCTTTCTTTTTCATCTTTATTTCTTTTTTTATGCAACCTCCTTTCCTTTATTTTATTGTGCACTCTCACTCCATTTTATTCTCACTTATTTTGTTAGCCATTTCGATAATTCCTCTTTTTCTATGTTGCCTTATTTGACTTCTTTTGCGCTCCTTGACCCCCAACCACAGCTGTATTGTGGTATATTCTTTCTTGCAGTATTTATTGTCTTCAGCGTCTGTCTTGTGAGCTGAGAGTCATAGATCTAAGTGAAGAAGAGGAGTAAAGAGCAATTGAATATATCCAGACCACTGAAGTTGGTACAGCGCGGGCTTAACTATGCGCTCCGGTCACACTAACTATGCACACTCTAAAAGAACCTTATAGACCCGCCTGTGTATGCAATCATGGTTAATAGAGTATGTGCATGTTGTACATGTCTATTTATGGTAATCGGTGACTAATTGAAATCATATGGTCCAAATTAATTGTACTCCAATACAAATGGTTTGAAAAAGGCTTAAAAAATTCGGTTTAGGGTCGTGGTGAAGGTAGAGGTGATGCAGGGAGGCCATCGGCGCCATCCTGCCAAGATACTGAGCTGCCTCGCCCAATCAAGGTGTCAAATACTGAGGTCTTCTTGCCGGCAGCTGCGGCTCGTGCAGGTAAGAGCAGTGGCGGTTTGGCCGGCCGAGTGGGGGGGATTTCGACAGACGAGGACGAAGAAAAATTACTTATTTATTTAATTTTCCCTCGTGGTCGTCTGTCGAATCCCCCCCAACCGGCCCTACCGCTCCTACCTGCATGGGCTCGGCTGCCGGGGCCCCAAGAAATGAACCACAATAACACCACTGGGTTTGGGCTCCCAATAGCACAGCTTAGCCACAAGCTACTGATTAACAACAAAGGATGCTGATGCTAGACGATTCAATGCAACACTTTTACTCTCTCAACATTGGATTGAAACCAAATGTTATTGGATTTTCATTTTCTTTTTAATTCATTCGTTTTTAGTCAGTATTTATTTTAACAAAATTTATCATTTTACATTTCACGTGATTCTTACCAATTTTTTGGACCTTATGTACAAACCTAACCATAAGTTTTTCAAAAACAATTTTTCAAAAGCAATACAAATTTTTCATAGACTCATTCAGACTCTCATCCATATTCCACTCATACTCTTACAGATAAAATACAGCTGGAAATACAATGTTCACAGCAAAGCCATATAGTCAATTTCAAAAATTCAAATATATTGTATAGTCTCTTAATCTGTTGGGACTTTTCGATGGCTCTCAACGGTCTACGCGTTTCGAACCCGAATTAATTTGGGGGTTCTCATCAGGACGATGGTCTCTGTTCAATAAAGCCTGGGAGGTTATTTCGTTTCCCGACGTGTAAATCACTGGTGATGCAACTTGTGCTAGAGCGGTCGAGGTTTAAGTCTTCAATGTTTAGACAGCTGAAAACTGGAGATTCGCTGTTTGTTACTTGTACACCTGGGGTCCAGTGCTCCCGCCTTAATCGGTCAGGGCACCGAGCATACGATCTGTTACTCCATGTAGACGCCGCGTTCAATCTCGCTACTGGCTTCCGGGTTTCCCTAGATTCATGAATAACAGACCGATTAAGGCCCAGGTTTCAGAAAAAGAAAATTGCCGCTTTAACAGCGAGATATGCCACAGATAGCGAGAACGCAGCTTCGGAATCTGCCATGGGCCCTGACGCTGTTGGACAGCGCGACGTAGATTACCATAGTTCGAGAAGCCCTGCGTTCACTACTGAAGGTGACAGCGACTGACACATTTGATGTTGTTGAGACAGCTGACACTAGAGTAGCTCCCCCTGACAGGCTTTATTAGATTGACCTTTTTATTGAAGGTGACATACAACGTACCATAAAAGGGGTATTTTGGGAAAATCTTACGACTACCTATGATATTTTGTTAGCGGAGGCTGACTGGCCCCAACCTTTTGTTCTCGCAGCTCAGAGAGGGGAGGAGGTAATCCTCCCTAGTTTCACGCACACAGTGTCTAAGGAGCATGCGCTGAATTTTGCAGAAGAGTGGGCTAAGGTTCTTGCGCCGGCTTTGTACCGTACTCATTGTGGTTGGAACAAATTCTCCCCCTAACACGAGATTCCCTTAAGGTCTATGCCACAGCCTCAATCCCAATATCCCATGCGGCGTGAAGCGAAGGCTTCCGTGGCAGAAATCCTTGAACAATTGGAATATCAAGGAGTAATTGAAGCTTATGTGTCTCCAATGAATAACCCGCGTTTTACTCTAACCAAGCCTGATGGTTCATACCGTTTGGTATTGGATTGGTATTGGTTTGAACTCGCATTGCCGTACCTGTGCAGTACAGAATACCCACGGCTCTGCTTTGGTGGATGGTCTTGTGCGAAAAAGGTTTAAAACCACACTTGACATATCCAATGTTTTTTTTGCCAACAACTTGTCTGGTCTTAGTACCCAATGGACCAGTTTTACCAGTGGCGGCAAACAACGCCAATTTTGACGCTTGGCCATGGGCTATAAGAATAGTCCAGGTGTGTTTGCTACTCGTATCGTGTCTCTTTTGGAGAAAGTCGACCCAGATGCGTGTTCGTAGGTGGATGACATTTATCTCACTGGCGACGAAATATGGGCTCATCTGTGCCGCGTTTACCGCATAATTTGTAATTTTACGGACTTCGGTTACAAATTCAACTTTGCAAAGTCTCACATTGCAGAGTATACAGTGTCTTTCCTGGGCTATGAGCTGAACAATGAAGGATGAGGATTGGCTCCTCACTTCTTGGAGAAATGTGCACAACTGCGCGCTCCGATAACACTGAAAAAATTACAATCCTTGCTGAGATTTTTTACATTTCGGGCATATTTACATTCCCGATTATGCCCAGCGTATCAAGCCACTGTATGCTTTGATACAACCTACTTTTACCGAATCGTGCTGGCTGCCTGAACATTCAGCCCTTTTGCAATCTTTGCAGGCTGATCTTCTACAATCTAAATTCTTGCTGACTCGTGATAACCACACCAACCAGGTGATAAGAATCGTCCCTGGGGCAGTGGGTTTCACGTACCTTACTTTTAACGAAGGTGACACAGTACCTATCGCTTACAAGTCACACTTGTACACTTCGGCTGAAATGCGGTTTTCCACTGTGGAAAAAGTTGACAGCAGTGCAAATGGCGATTCTGAAGCAACATGCACTGTCGCAGGGAAGATGCATGTTGGTTGTGACCCCGTATCCTGCCCTGGAAACAGTGACGAAAGCCAGTGTACCAAATTCTAAAGCTTTGCACCCAAGATGGATACAATGGCCAACTTCATTGACATCTCCGGATGTCACGTTTGTTTTTGATGCCTCCTTGCAGTCACAGGAGTATTTACAGTATGAATTTGTTCATCCTGCTCCTTTGACTAGGCGTCCTTTGGAGGATTTCCATTGTATCATTTACACTGATGGTTCTGCGCAAGTTGCGCATGGGTCTAAGCACGCTTACATCTCAGCCTGCGCTATTGTGGTTGGTTCCATAGTGAATGGAGAATTCAAGTCCGATGTCGTGCATACACAGACATTAGGGGACTGTACCGCACAATTGGCAGAGCTCCGTGCTCTACTGCTTGCATTGGAGTACGCAGATCCTGGTGTGACTACTCTTATTGTGAGTGATTCTTACTACTGTGTCCAGTCTTACAATGACAATCTGTTCTTTTGGACTCAGAACGACCATCATGATTCCAAAGGTAGCACAATAAAACAGGTCCGTGTGGCTGAACTCAAAGAGCGACTGCCACTCGTGTATGTGATTCATACTCTTGGTCATCAGCGTGTGGGAATTCACACTGTTGGCAATAGTTTGGGCGATGAGGCCGCAAAGTCAGCAATAGCGACATATTTGGTTGCAGCAGTTACACGTTCCAAAAGTAAGATTGATGATAACATCTTGGCAGCAATTGCCGCTACTGAGAAGGGAAGTAAATATCCTACTGGATTTCCTTCAAAGAATTCTTATCACTTAAGTCCTGATAAAGTTCCTTATGTGAAAATACCCGACGTTGGTGACAGATTGATTCCCAACGCGGACAGCAGGGCCTCACTGATTACAGCTGCCCATGAAGGTGTTGCGTCCGCGCATGCGGGCGTTTCGGCTACTGTATCTCAGCTACAACAACGTTTCTGGTGGCGGGGACTGTACAAACAGACGCGTGATTATGTCCTTCAATGTGACATCTGTCAGCAGATCAAACCTTCGACTGCTGCACGTCCGCCCCAGACACAGTTGTACATATCTAATAAACCACTTGGGTGTGTTTATTTTGATCACTATGGTCCTTTTTATTCTGATACTGCATGTGAGTACATCTTAGTTGCAGTTGATTCTTGCACATGCTTTGTTTGTGTCTGGCCACACCGCAGCACTGATTCGCGAACTGTCATAAGAGACTTGCGTGTCTTTGTGGGAATTTTTGCTTGTGGCACCTTCCATTCGGACCAGGGTCCAGCGTTCGCCTCTAAGGCATACAAGGATGCCATGAGTTCATTGGGGGTCCAAGTCAAATTTTCGTCTCCATACCGGCCTGAGGGCAACAGTGTTGTGGAGCGAATGAACTGTGATTTAAAGCAGTCTTTGACAGCCCGGGCTATAGGTACTGGTAGGTACTGGCTAGCCCATCTCAATAGCATACAACGTGCACTTAATAATCTCCCTAGAAGGTCTCTGGCTGGGCGGAGCCCATACGAAATGCTCTTTGGTATCAAAATGTTCGTCCCGGACCTTGAAGGTCTACACCAGGCGGCGGCTGCTGCCCCCTTTGACGGGGATGAACATTGTCATGTTTTACAGAATGTACAAGAGACAAGAGACAGTCTTGCAAAGGAACACTTGCCCTCCACATCTGATGCTGCGTTGCAGATTCCGGTAGTTGGCTGGCTACCCCGAGTTGGAGAACTGGTCCGAGAGAAGATCGAGAACAAAAAAGAATTTGGCCCCTCGTATCGAGCTCCAGTTCCTGTGCTTGGTGTGCAGGGCACAAGAACAGTCATTTTACCACCACTTCCAGGTTGTAAAGAAAAAAGGTACATCTCTATTGACAATGTCAAGCTACACAGAGTGGCCAATTCTTCTCAGTATGACACCTGTAGTCTCCTGTCCAGCGATGCTGAGGAATGCTGTTCTAGCTCCGACTCCTAGGAACAGACCTGATGTTGCTTTAGAGATGCCTGCAATATCAAGTCCTTTGTTGAATACCGTACCTGATGCCCATCTTGAGGATACTGAGTACACTTACCCCACTGGCTTATCGATGCCTGATTTACAAACCTGTGTGGCCAATGAGTCCAGATTTTCATTTGACACTCACTCTACCACATCGAAATCCCCTTCCAAAATTTCTATTTTTGCTACATGGTTTAAAAAACATTTTTTGATTCCCCCTTGTACTTATGTCTGGTTGGTACTTTGTTGGATTTTTTTATTCATGTCAGTTTGATTTGTGGTGTATTTTTTCTGTCTTGTCAAGGAAAGAACAGTTATTTGACCAATTAATGAAACATTGGCACCCCACTCCTCCTCCCACAGAATCAAGAGACTTGGCCTTTGTTAATATTACTGCTTGGCCCGTTTTAGATAGGATTGTATGGGATGCTGTTAAATTCCAGATACATGGTCCCACTGAGGTTATAAATGCACCTAACGTACTGAGAGTTTCTATGGGGGATGTAATTAAACAAAATATACGTTCTGATGATTAGGATGTTCAGGCCGTAGAGGCATTGTTTTCAGATTTGAAATACAATGCTGCCTTTGATGCTGAGGATTTATATTTAGATTCTGCTAACTATGGTGATTTGTATTGTTACCAGCACTTTGAAAATCACTACCTGCACAAAGCAAACACAAGAAGGAATATAGTTAATTATACCCAATGGAAACATTGTCCCGCTCCGATTGAATGCAGCTCCAGTGCTCTTCTAAAGAGATTCACATATTTTACCGATTTCAATCAGTCAAATCTTAATGCGTTTTATTTGAAGTTGACGGAAAAGTCCACTTCCAAAGTTAGACTTACCCACACTAAATTATTGTATTCAAAGTCATTTCTTGACCAATTGGCTATTGGGGGCTATGAACTGTGGAAAGACACCATTGATCTTAATCAGTTTGGGGTTCTAAAGGTTGGTAGGTGCAAGGCACTGAGGCTTTGCATCGTGCATGTCTCATCCCGAACCATATGTTGTTTTTTAATACGACTATTTTACAAACCACCTGCTTTGGATTGGCTACTACCAAAAAATTGAATGCACCTTCTTTTCCTGAATTAGAAGAGTATCCCGGCTGGGATAATTATACCAGTATATCCATTAGGGAATTACAGACCATGATGCTGAATTCTTCGTTTCACATTTCCAGTTTGGATCCTGAGGGTTGGTTGCTTTGGCACAAAAGTGCTGATTCCTGTCAACATCGTTTTCTGGGTTTGATACCTGGGTATACACAGGTTAGAATGGATCCCCGTTTTGAGAGTGACCATTCTGTCACCACCTATTCTGTAGGCAAGCTGTGTCAGAATTGGCTCAAGCACTCCACTTTAGCGTCAGTTAAGCTTCATTGATCTAAACTGACTGACGATGTTGATCTGAATGACTTTGTGAAAGGTCCTGCAAGTGGCAGATCCAAAAGGTGTATATATGCTGTTTACAACGAAATTTGGAAACTGTCTTAAATTGAGGCTGCTTCCCGGTTAAGAGCTATTGATCAATCTAATTTAGAAAAAGTGCTTGCAGTTGTGGATAATAGCATTAACATGTTTTCTTCCCGCATTTACACATTAGATAATATTGTTTCATCTGTTGTTGATATTGTGCAAGAAGATGTGTTTGTTTTATTTCATGGACAGAATCAACTGCGTTCCATCATGCAGTTTGCGTGGACTTTGCAAACTTTAAAGGCCGGTCGAGTGCCTTGGGACTACATGAACATGTCCTCCTTGTTCGCTCCTTTTAATTTAACTGAAAAGCAACAGTTTATGTCAATGAAAGATGCAACGTTTTCCATGTTACATATTAAAAAGTTAGAACCTTTACCATTTTCTCTGGCCGAATATAATTCTGCTGTGTGGCTTGTTCATGGGTTAATCACATTCCCTTTCCCTCTGTTCAAATTTGAAGCTTGCATGGAATATCATGCCATAGGCAGATATTAACCTTTAGGCAGCGCTTATCTCCAGGAAGCTTGGTCACTGCCATTTACATACAGATGCCTGAGGGAGGGCAAAGAAGTTTATTTAAATGGTGAGGATTGCACAACTACACCTGATCACTCATTAGTCTGTAGGTATATCCAATTACATGGCTCGTGTAATCAAATCGCGCCTAATTTGGTCTGTGTTTTAAAAGGCACACCTACACCTGCTATCACACCGACATTCACATTACTAGCAAACAGTAGTTATTTACTTTTAAATAAAGAAGACTGTTGTGGGATGCTCTCCGGAATTCCTTACATAGTTACGGTTTCCCAAAGAGTAGTTTGTTGTAAAAATTTCCTGTTTCCTCCACCACATGGGCAGCAGGATGTTTCCATCTGGCCATCGATTCTGACCTTGAAAGCAGAGTTCAACAAGATGAGTCGAATAAGAGCTCTATTGTCCCAGAAAGAGGTTGCCTTTACATCTACTTGTGAAACATTTGTCCTTCACGTGGCCAACACCCGCACAGAAGTGCATGCTTTATTAAATACAGAGTTGCCCTTGCATTTTGGGAAGTTAATTCACACTATCTTTAATGCTTCCTCGACCACGGGGCTGGCTCACTTTTTAAAAAGTTTTTAGTAGTGGCCTTGTGATTTCTTTCCAAACTATATTTGGTGTGTTCCCGGCATTTTTTCATTCGATTTTTTCCAGCCTCTTTGGTGGATTTCCCTTGATGCTCGCTTTGGTTGCCGGTGTGCTTTTATTATTTTGTTTGTTTAAAAATGGATGCACTTCCTGTGGTACACGACAATATGCCCAGACTGTTGCAGCTCCGCAACCGAATGCTTAGCTATTATGGAGCGCTGCCTCTGGCTACGTTGAGTGCGGCTTATGGATTATCGTTTCGATTTTCCTTTTTCACATGCGTCCAGCCTGTCTTTCATTGCCTGAGCTGCGATTTCGACTGGGCCCTGGATTTGTGTCTCTGCAATACGGTGTCTCCCAACGCGGATTATGATCAGCTGATGAGCCCCTTAGTTGCTCATGAATTGCTTTGTTCTGGCAACGGGATTATGGCCTTTGCAGCGATGCATGGAGTCTTGGGGCGTTGGAATGTTTCTGCAGCAGCACATGACTTCTTGGCATGCAGTTATATTGAAGAGAACCCGAGTTGTCCTCTGATGGTACTAGAGGCTCCGGTTATTGAAGAACATATATGTACATTCCCATTACTGAATTGGATGGCTGAATTGTTTTCGGATGAGAACAATGACTTCCTATTGGAGGCTGTTGCAACGTACTATGCATATACACTGTTGGAGTGAGATGCGTTTCATTTTTTTGCTACCGAAGTCATATGATGGACATCGGATTTTTTTCATTTTTTGTTTTTACCTGCCTATTGGCTTTGCTTTGCTAACGAGTGATGACTACCTTGAAATGATTTTTTGAGTTTGGAGTTTACTCACATTTCCGTTATGGCAAATTTTGATCTTGATTCTGACTCTAGAACTTGAACTCTGCGTTCAAAATTTGCCCCCTTCTTATCCGTGCTCCGATCAAGGGAGAATGTAGTGGAGATGAGCCGTACATTCACACAGTGTTAAGTTGGCATGGGCTTATTAGAAGTTTAAACGCCATTTTTACTTTCCTGCTCTGCTCTGCTTTGCACACGACACACAATTGCGCTATTGTTTAGAGATCACTAAGGGCTAGATGTAGGTAAATTGGATTTACCGATTCCTAAATACCAAATTTTACCGATTCGGTATTTATGATTCGGTAAATCCAATGTAGGTAAAGAATCTGTAAAAAATACAGAATCTGTAGGATTCGGTATTTACAGAATCGGTATTTACCGATTTGGTAATTGCCATTGATTCCTATGGGCCTTGAGGCCCATAGGAATCAATGTCAATTACCGAATCGGTAAATACCGATTCGGTAAAATTACCGAATTGACAAGGGGGACAGAGTGTCACTTTGACATCCTGTTACACCCCTGATACTGGCTTGTGTCCCTAAGGGCATGTATGTGTGTCACATGGCGCAGGTGTACATGCACAGATGTGCATGTACACAGAAATTCGTTATTTACCATGAAATACTATTTCATGGTAAATAACGAATTGTTAAGGGCCTGTGGCACTATTTTAAGTGCCACCTACATATACATTTACCGATTCTGTATTTTACCGAATCTGTAAATTTACCGAATCAGTAAATTTACAGATTCGGTAATATTTGGGCCCTCTGCATGTCAAAAACCAAATACCGGTCGGTAACGGCCGAAATCGGCCGTTACCGACCGGTATTTGGTGACCAACATCTGGCCCTAAGTATTTTGCTTCACATGAGAATAACTTGTTTTGCTGCATTTCTAAGCTGCTTCCTTGGTTTAGTCTGTACAATGAGTGCAGAGACCGTCAAGGTTATCTTAGACACTGTAGCTGTTGTTCTAACTGATCAGCGCACTTTCTAGCCATACACATACGCCGCTGTGGCCACCTCTATTATTGGCGCTTTTAATAATGCACTGCGTAGGCTTGATCACACACACTTGGAGAACATTCGTATGCTGAGAGCTTGTGCAGAATTTGATGTGATCCACTTCTGCTAAATACCAGAGGTATGGGGCCACCTATGTAAGCCTGAGAGACCTTCTGTAATTATAAAATAACCTACTAGCAAGGGAGGGTGCAATATAGGTATATTTTAAACGTGTTTCCATTTAGCATTATAACATGCTTTCTCCCTTTGTATTTTATAGAATAGTAACTATGCTGACAATCTTATTTCTAATAATATGTCTGCTTCTATTAGCTAAGGTGCTGCGCATGAGACCACGGCGTTAGAAATAAATATTTCAAACTTGCTCGTGTCTCCTTTTACTCCCTGTTTTGGACTGGTATGAGAGTATAACGAAAGAGTGTTCTTGTTTTCCACATTGCCTGAGGTAACCTAAGTCACATGTTCTGGGTTGTCTAATCATTGGTATTTTGCTATAGGACGAAGAGCCAATGTGACACTGATGCTAGTCTGGTAGGGGATGTTGGGTACTAAGGTGAGTTTTGGCACACCCTAATTCACTAAGTTCTGTGCACAGTTCTGTGTAGGAGCAGAATCCCTGCAACAGGCGGGGACCCCTCTGAATAGCACTTGGAGCCTAGCGATGGGCACTGCTGAGGGTCGTTGGAGGCCAGGCTTTGTGCAGGGTGTGCTGCAGGTGACCAGGCCTCACCCGGGTTAGCGCCTCCTCCCCCCATGTGGTGGTGCATGAAGTGCGACTGCCGCTTAGCAGGGGGCTGTGCCCTGGGAGAGTGGAGCCCTAGCAGGCTGGAGGCGGCGGTAGCCTGCTCAATGTGAGGTAGCAGGGAGTTGGAAAGGTGCGGAGACTTGAGGCGAACATTGCATGTGGACGGACAACCGGATTTAACTATGGGCCCCTGACACTTACGCCCGCCCCATTGTATTATCAGGACTTTAGCACCGAACTACAGAGTGGGACTACGTGATGACCTAACTGCTTCAAATTGGGGGCAACCTGAGAAAATAATACTGTTCCGAGGGACTGCTGTGACAGGCCTCTTTGCTCCAGACTACACTATATCAGAATGGCTAACATTCAAATAGGAGGGGACAGAGGATCCCAGGCATACCACTATATCTGCTACTACTGACATTGTGGTTTGGAGGGCACAGGTCATTCAAGCCTACTACAAGGACACTGGGAGCCTCTCCAGGTACTGTTATCAAGGTGAAAAACGATACAAGAGAGCCCTGGTACCTAAAATAGACACTGTAGTGGATGATATGGGGATACTGCGAGATGATCGTTGCAGGTTTGTTGAGAGAATCATGACCAATGAGCGCAGCCTGGGAGACCAGTCTCCTGCAGTTGGGACCCCGGAAGGGCAAATGTCGGCCCTTGAAGGACGGTTCGAAGGCCTGGAATATGATGCTGAGGATGTAGAAAACAGGGCCAGGAGAAATATTAGGGTGATAGGACTGCCGGAGTGTGTTGAGGGGACCGATATGATCTCTTTCGTGGAGAGCTGGATCAAAACACAGATTGCACCAGAAGACCTTTCCCCTTTCTTTGCACTGGAATGAGCCCACAAGGTCCCTGCGAGATCACCGCCGGTGGGGCGCCCCTGATTTGTGGTGGCTAAACAACTGCCCTATAGGGATAAATACCACATCCTGCGACAAGCAAGAACCAAGGGGGAACAGTTACTGGATTAAGGATTAAGAAAAAGGGGGCAAGATTTAGAGCAATGGCAAAGGTTAACATGGTTTTATTTTTCATTGTACAGTAGGCCTTTTTGTGAAGAAATGTAAGCCTATCTGGTCTTTGAAGTTTGGATCACCTGAGTTTTGAATTTTGGTAAGTCCTTATATTTGAGGAGTTATGAAATCCTTCTTTGGAGTTTGGAGCTCCTATGATGAAATATTTTGTAGTAGTTGGGTATATTTCTCTTTCTGGATATATGTGATATGATTAGGACTATATTGTCTTAGGTTAATATTCAAGTGGAGACAGTATAACATTGGATGGGGGACAGGAATGAATCCATATTCCAAGACAGAATTTAGTACAATATATTTCATCCGGTTTAAGGGACAAATTCGAGCTACCTTACTTGTGAACAATGTTGTTTAAATGTATTAAAATCATGTGCAAATGAGTGTTAAGATAAATGGTCCATTGAAATAATGTATGACATGAATTTGTTGTTTGTGTTCTTGGATATGTCCACTTATATAATGTCTGTATGTATTCAAAGGCTTTTTATTGTTTGTATGTGATTCATTCGTGACTATTGAGATTTTAATGTGATTAGTAAATAACTATTTTTGAACTAATTTATCACATGTTGATCATGTAAGACATAGTAACTTTCTAAGAATATGTATCTCTGTATGTTAATTGTTTTGTTATGTTGATGTTCTAAAGTTTTGTTTAATGTATGTTTTTCGACAGCCCTGAAGAAGTCCCGTATGAATAGGGACGAAACGTGTAGGCTGTTTTTTGGGATGTGTCATCCTGTCTAGTCACTTGAAGACATTTGAATAAAGACAAAAAAAGCAATAACAAGGATGTGAAAGTTTTCATTTTAAATAAAAAGTACAGGTTTTGCCGTCTCACATGTAAAACAAGTGTCTTTAAAAGATGTATGAAATATGCTTGACCATTATATAATTCCAAGGGGTTGTATTTTTATATTTTAAGGTACTGTGCTCCTCGACTTGTGTAGTTGCATATATTGATACATTCAGGTTCTATAACGGTTGACCTGAAGAGAGAGCACTACTTAGACTCTTAGGACAAACAGTGTGCAGGTACATTTCAAGCCACCACTTTCTTATATTTGCTGTATCACTGACATATGTGTTGGCGCAAAGTGGCGCATTGCTGGAGTTGTGTCGGAAGCGTGACGCAACTCTAGTAATGTTCTTTTCACATGGGGCAAGCCCCATGTGAAAGGTCCTGCGTCACCCTTATGTCTGCTATGAGGCAGGGAATGTTTTGACGCATTAGCGTCTCAGAAGTGGCGCAGCAAAATCTCATAAATTTCACTGCACCACTACTATAACCCTTTCTTGCGGGGGAACGCCCTCCCTGCATACATTATATCTGACGCAGATATAATATAGCACAGGGGTTTATGAAGTGATGCATCAGCCTAGATTCATCACTTCATAAATATGGCCCAGCATGGCGCATTATTTACGCTGCTGCTGCAGCAGATAAAGTGACGCAAAGGTGGTGCAAAAGTGCTGCAGGCCTTCATAAATAATGCCCTAGTTTTTTTGTAGGTCAGGCCCAATTGGACCCGAACAACATACCTTTAAATGTAAAGTGCCTTGTGTTAGAATAAAAATGTTCTCTGCAACGCTAAACCTTAGATCTAAAAGAACATTTGGCAAATTGTAAACTGACAGATTTTCTGAAACTACACACAACACCAGTGTCCAGCTTGTTCATGGGGAGGAGATTAAATTGTTGCAATTGGATTAAGGCGGTGCTATGTGACCCGCAGGTTTTTTGCGCAAATTACGCAAATTGTTTTATTGAGTACCCACTCACTTAATAATAACAGAATTGACAGAAGACAACAAACTGAATCATCTTTTGACATGCGCATACATTTAATTATAAACTTTTTCATTGACGATGTACTGGCCACCAGGTGTTCCACGCAGGTCACTTCATCGCACCAGGAAGGAACCGAGGACGAAGCTCAACAGAGTCACAGATGCAACTGTCATCACACAAACTCACCACCCCTTGGACTACTGCAGTGATTTGTATTTCAGGCATCCTGACAATCTCTGAGGTGACTCCAAGGAGTTCCAAATCGACTCAGCCACAGCAGCTATAAAAAGGTTGCACTGGCTGCCAATAAACCAAAGAGTGCCTTTTAAAACAGCCTGTATAGCTCACCAAACAGGCCCAGTGAGGCTCTCGGATAAGCTAACACATACCATTCCAATGAGGGCACTGAGATGAAAACCTGTCTACTTGAACCACCACCTGAATTTCCATCAGTCCACCCGACAACTCCACTCTGCATCACTTTCTCTAACCTCCACCCCACATCGGATGTCGCAGAGGCACAGGTTACTCCCTCTGCTTCTTAGCACTAAAGACAAGACATGGGCTGCCCGTTCATCTACAGACCTCCCCGTCACTTTTAGAGAACCGAAGGTCCCTAAAGACCTGCCTATTTGACTAATCATCTGCACCCTGATAGTGCCAATTGATTGATTGATTGAATGAAGCGTTACTTCTAACTGTTCCTTGATTTAAACTGGAAAGAAAGGGAGGTGGGGCCTTCTCTGTCCTGGCACCTAAACTATGGACTGTTCTTCCTATGAGTCTCAGGACAAAGGTAAACCATTGAACATTCCAAAGCGCTTGAAAACTTGGCTGTGCCAGCAAATATAATTCTACTCAGTTTCAGAACTAGGACACGGACCAGGTTATTCCGGTGATGCCTCATAAATACGCCCCATTATCATCAACTGTATCATAATACATCCAACATAACCCTCAGGTTTCTCAATTTGTTTACACAATTGGAAAAATTGCATAAGATTGTACACCACTGAAAATGCTGGACAACTGGACTGATATTTCCAAGTCATAATACTTCAGTCATGGAAACACTTAGGCACAATCTAACCTAAATCCTAAATTCTTGTAGTTACTCTGGAAATTGGGAGCCTTCTGGTTGGCTCGAGACCTTTTTCTTAGACTACAGCTATAAGCATAGATAGGGAGAGATAAAAAACTTGTTTGTGTGAAAATGTGGTCAATGACTTAAAGCTTGGTTATGCAAACACAAGGAGATGATGGATGGAGCGCTGAAACTTTTCAGACACTCACCCCCAGTTACAGATCTGGGGTGAATCCATCATTGTTCTTTAGCTCACTTTGCCACCCCAGTTCAGACCCAGCCATATGCAAATCAGTCTTAACCCTGTGCCTCATGGGAACAGTCCAGCCCTAACTGCCAAGCCAGGTCTTCCCTGGACCGGAAACAAGCATCCTGGGACTAGTTTTGGGGTAACACCCCTCTTCAGCCAGGCTAGCTTGAATCCAGTGGCAAAGTGAGCAAGGGACCCATGTCTGAGCATACACTGCCAACTTAGGGCAAACAAAGCAAACACAAGGAGATGATGGATAGAGCAATTACACTTTTCAGACACTCACTCCCAGTCACAGATCTGGGTTTAATCCATCAACATTATTTAGCTCACTTCACCACCCCAGTTCAGACTCAGCCATATGCAAATCAGTCTTGACCCTGTGCCTCATGGGAGCAGTCCATCAGCCAGGCTAGCTTGAATCCAGTGGCAAAGTGAGCAAGGGACTTAGGTCTGGGCACACCCTGCCAACTTAGGGTGAACCAAGCAAACACAAAGAAAGCTTGGTTATGTCAATAGGTATTTTAAGGATGGCCAAATAGATGCCATGAAAGGTGGCCTCTTTTTTTGGGGATGGGCCGATGGTATATATGATGGAGATTTTACCTTGCAAAGAAAAACTCTAAGAGTGGAAAATACCTAGCAGACTCATCTTCCACCCCAGTTCTAATGGCTCAGGTATTAAAAATGAAAAATGTGAAGGGGACTGACTATGCCATCTCTACACTGTTCATTGTAGAGGTTAACACCTCTTGACACACTCAGGTAGAACCTACAATGTTACAAACAGTTAATGGTGAATCCTTAAACTCACAATTTTTCCAATGATGTTTGAAAATAGCAATCTCAAGAGAGATGTTAGTCTTCATTTGAAGCTGGCAATGTTGAGCCTAATTTAGAATTTGATGCTAGTGCAAAACCACCCAACTTCTGAAGGAAAGACTAGCTCCAAATGAGAATTCACAAGCAGAATGTCCACTCTCTTTCTAACCCTATTGTACAGGAACTTCCAACTGTGAATTCTCCAGATTTAGCTTGGAGGACATTTGCCATTTTCGCCCACGTCTAAACCACATCCTAAGAATGTACGTCACAAGAAAAACTATTCATATATGGATCCATGAAGTCTGCAAAGTCAGTAGAAAGAACACGCAGCCCTATGCAACAGCCATTCCTTTTGCCACCCTCACCCTGTCTACAGGGCCGGACTGGCTACCGGGCAGTTGTGTGTCCTGCCGAGCAGGGGGATGATTTCGTTGATGGGGACCTGTGTGTGCAAAACAAAATTAGTTTTGCTTTTTTTATTTCAAAGCGCACGCACGTCCCCATCAACGAAATAAGCCCAAACCACAGAGAAATTAGCCCCCAGCTCGGCAGCACACACAAGTGCCTGGTAGCCAGTCCGGCCCTGCCTGTCTACAAATATGTGCTGCACCAATTGGTACCAAATATCAGTGCATGCTTTGGGGTCGAACATCTCAGAATGATATTCCAGCAGTAATCATCCCCATGAGTGTCCTAATATGGGGTGTGGAGAGCTGTGTGAAGGGGAGAAGAGAAAGGACGCAGTCCGCCTTGTCTGCAAAAGGCTCCTTTTGCAGGAGCAATCCAAGAGAAAGTCTGGCAAGCAGGGACCTAAGTGGGCTGGGTCCTTCCGGGTCTCAGACCCGGTAGTAAATAAAAACGGACTTTGAAGCGGGTCCTTTTCGAGCCCTGTATTTATGTCCTTATCTTATAGGCAACAATCCTCGATTTCTGATCAGCGAGTGGCTGAAAGCAGTGCAAGTTTCTGTCAGTGGGTCAAAAAGGTGTTCAGATTAGAAGACATGTTCATCAATCCATGGCCTCTAAAGAGAGCACGTAGAGCAATGTAATGTATTCCAGTTGCCGATGTGTCGGAAGGATAGCAGCTTTGGGGAGTTTAGTTTGCATGTTTGCGCTGCACCTTTAATTATATAAGCCAAGCCCCTTTTAGGGAGAGTCCACTTTTTTCATGCCACTTAAAGCCCTGCTGGTAAGACTCTGCTCTCAAACACAAAGGTCTCAAAGACCATGGAGCACAGTCAAGCACTTTGGGCTCTATTATGGGGTACTATCAGTTGCCTCCCTTCCAATCTGATTGTCACCAGATAACAAGGAAATCGTTGTATCAATCAATCAATCAATCAATCATGATTTATAAAGCGTGGCTGCTTCACCTGTGAGGGTCTCGAGGCGCTGTGGTAACATGCTGCAGGACCATGCTGCCTGTACCTATTGTTTGAACATCCAGGTCTTGAGGTCCTTCCTGAACTGCTGGAGTGATGATGAGGCTCTGAGGGGGAGAGTGTTCCAGGTCTTAGCCGCCAGTTGGCACAAGGAGCGTATAATGTTGCATTGCAGAATTTATATAGTGCTTCCTACCCCTATGTGGGCGCTGAAGTGCTTGCCATGTAAGCAGCAAGCTACGCTGTCATATCTGTGTGGTTTGAAGGGCATTGTATTTTGTTCCTTTTTTGGATGTTTTTCCATGTTCTGTGTGATGACCACTGAGGTGTAGTTAATGCATTGTGAACTCAGCATTTATCAGTGTGGTGTCCAAAGAGGCATCATAGACAGATGCACAGTTTATGTTTTCCAGTAGCAACTGGCAGGTATGAGCAACTCAGGCAGGTCTACTAATGGTATGTTTGTATGATTATAGCCCATGGAGGTGGGTACTGCACTGGGTTGGCCAATCTGATCTTTGAATAAAGTTTTTTGTTCCTGAGCAGTCATGGTTGGAGAGAGAAGAAGTAGGGAGATTTGCTGAGTTGGACTTTCTAACTGTCATCTCCTATCTGAATGCCATTGGGCAGCAGGCAAAGTATGCAGGTAGGAGGTACCTGGAGGGAGGGACTAGATAAGAGTCTTCTGATTGGCCAGCAGTATGTGACACATCTCTTATTCTGTGCCTTTTTAGCTATCATCTTCTTGGAGTCTGCACTTTTCAGAAGTCTCTTGAACACTAACAGCATTGGTGAGATTGTTCTTTTTGAAAAGAATAGATATTAGGATTCTGGAATTCTTAAAATGATGATAAATATAAATCACAGTTTCCATTTTTGTCATTGTTGTTGATCAGTGTAATAGTATTGACACAAAGTTGATGCATGAGTCCATATAAAGATAGGTATCAGCTGACACGTTTTGCCCCCAGAGAGATATAACTTGGGCTTTATCAGGTCATATACATTTATATCTATGTCTGAACTTATAGCATCTTTACCAAGCCAGGTACTGAAAGATTCCGAGCAGCCAGTCATTTCTGTTGGAAACCGTCTCAACTCTTTTGGCTAGTCAATTCAAATCCTGCATAATGCGTATATGGCCCTGTGCATTGCACTGTTCGTTTTGATAGTTACTTAGCACAGTGAGCATGAACTGGGGATGTGATGGGGTGGGCAACTATTTCTTTATGGATGTTTTATGGGAGGAATATTAAGTGTGAGCGAATTAAATTTGGGTGCAGGTGAAATGCTGGATAAATGTCTTTTCATTTCCCCGGCTGCAAAAGAATCATTGAGAATCCCAAAGGCAGTGAAATATGAAACAATAGGTTTGTTGCTTTTTTATTTCAAATGCAGGTGACCAAACACAAAAAACTGATAGTGTCAGTAGCTCTTTGAAAACACACGGTGCACGATTCACAAATATATTGCATTAAGCAGGAGTGACTTATTACTCCCTTAGTACTAATGACATACTCCCGGCTTCCTCCTGGAATGCAGTAATAAATCGTGAATACTTCAAGCTAAATATTTGTAAATCAGATCTTCATTGTTCCAGCACTTACCTCTGTTCTAAAATGTGTGTGTAAAACTAAAACTGCGTTGGAACAGAACCCCCAATATTTTAGGGTAAGGTGGTCCGTAACCCAGCTTTACGCCTGGAGATCTGGTTTCCAGGCCTTTCTTCCCCATGTGGTGTAAGTGTGAAATCCTGGGCAAATCAACTTGGCGTCAAGACTTTGTTTCATGAGTAGGTGTGACTTCTCATGGAAATCAATCCAGATGTAAGTCAGCCTTACTCACAGAAAAATCTTAAAAGCGTTATTTTCCCATGGGCCCCAGTGGCGGCTGGCATGTGAGGAGGGCAGGGCGGGAACAAAACTCAAAGTAAAATACAAGTTTAAAAACAAAAATTCCTCTTACCTTCTAATGCGACGTCCTCCTCCTCCTCTTTGGGCCTTCTAAATGCAGGTGGATCCAGGAAACTGCAGTGACCAACCCTGGTGCTGCTCTCATGCTGCATGAGAGCAGCACGAGGATTGGAGGGAGGGCCTCTCTCGTTGCTCCCGAGGACACTGTCTTAGACAGCTGGGTTAGAAAAGTTTAACACCTTCGCTGCGGCGGCTATTCCGCCGCAGCGCTAAGGGGGCGGGGCGGCCGCGCGACGCGCCCATGCTGGTGACGGAACCGCTCCGTCACCAGCTCGGTTGAGCTGTGCTGATGACGGAGCGGTTACATCATGGCCCCGCCCGGTCAATGGAACGCCCAGCGCAGGCGCGGAATCCGCGCCGCGCAGGCGCGGCGAGCGGACCATGACGGAACCGCTCCGTCATCAGCACAGCGCCACCGCAGCTGATGACGGAGCGGTTCCGTCATCAGCATCGAAGGAGTTAAAATGCGCATGTCTGGCTTGCCGGCCCAAGACGGCTGGCCAAAAAGACATGCACATTTTAAATATAAGTGCCCTGCCCATCACTACTTTCTGCTGCTGCCTGACTGGCAGCAGCAGAAATCAGAAAGCTCCACCCCCAAGTCCTGACGCTCGGCTCGGGGTTTTGAAAAATAAAATGGTAATAAACAAACTTTTATTTTGCATTTTATTATTCCTTCTGGGGTAATTTTTTAGTGGGGCAACGCTTCTTCTGACCCTTAACGGAGGAGCCGCCCCTGACAAGCCCTAGGAAATCTCTCGGGTGGCCGCATAAAGTGCTGATCTAAAACGTGGGTGCCTGATTCTTGAAAGGAGGTGTCTATCTACATCCGAAAATGTACTCCCTCACATAGGGAAAGATTTACACAGGCTCTGTCAGTAACCTTGGAATTCACATTGGGTCTGAGGTAATGCCTGGGATCAATTGACAGTGGCAGGTTTTCAAGCACATAAAATGAAAAATATTTATGAATGTTTACTTGCAAATGTGCAGAGTATTTTCTGATTCCCAATTGTGTATAGTGTAGATTTGCATACAGAAAATACTGTCACATTTGTGTGAGGGCACTTTTGTTTTCTCTGTGGGGGAAATATGGGGCATATTTACTTGGGGATTGAGCCACCGGAGCATCCCTTTTTAGGACGCTCCGGTGGCGCAATGGCCTGCTCCATATTTACAAAGCGGAGTTAAACTTAACGCTGCTTTGTAAATATTGTACTCTTTCATGCAGGTATACGTGTAAAAGGGGTGTGCAATGGATGTTGCTATGGGCGTTCCACTGCAACACCCATTGCTTTTTTAAGGTGCCCCGGATTTACAAGGATGTGCAAGTCTGTGACAGCCCCAAAAACTAATGCCACTGAAAAGCAGGCGTTAGATTGGTGCAACGAGAAGAAATGCTTTTATTTCTCCTCGTTTTTGCTCTCTCTATGTGTCCTGCATGCTGCAGCACATATAGATGGAGCAAGTTGCCCTTAATTATTGTTTATGTGCACGAAGGTGTCCTTTCCTGCGCATGAACAATCACCCATGCAACCCAGACACCCTTGCACCATGGCGCAAAGGTGTTTGTGTTGGCGCTAGGTAGCTTTTTTTTAGCGCCAGCGCAAGGAAAAACACAGGGGTGCACCATATTCTTGTAATACTGTGCATGCCTGCTTTTTTAACCCCTTGCATGTTTGTGACGGAACCGTTCCGTCACAAGCCTCGGGTGTGCTGTGCTTGTGACGGAACGGTTCCGTCACGGCCCGCTTGCCGCGCCTGCGCGGCGCGAATTCCACGCTTGCGCTGAGCGTTCTATTGGGCGGGCTGGGCTGTGACGGAACCGTTCCATCACAAGCACAGCGCGCCCGAGGCTCGGGATGGAGCGGTTCCGTCACGAGCATGGGAGCGCCGTGCAGCCGCCCGGCCCCCTTAGCACTGCGGCGGAATAGCCGCCGCAGTGAAGGGGTTAAAATGAAGCAGCGCAGCGCTGCTAAATTGCTTGCAGCGCCACGCTGAGCCATTTATTTGTAAATATACCCCAATGTTTCCTACACTGGTGCATTTCATGAGTTGATCTGAGCCTAGTGCTTTCCGGAATGTGAGTTACTCCTGCCCCCAACAGAAGTAAATCTCTGACCATTGACATCTGCTATTGTCTGATAAAGAAAGAAAAGTGGAAAGTCTTGTTTCATAGATGTTCATATGATTACTGGGTCTGGCATGAACATACAATTACATATCCAGAGGAAATATCTATAAGAAACAACTCTTTTTATCTCTCAAAAGACACGTTTGATAAAAGACAGACTGGGGTGGGATGTCTGTGTTATTTTCATGTTTATTCTTTTATTTTTTAATGGATCACCCTGGTTACCGACAGAAGAGGCGCTTGGCTGATGTGTAGGAGGTATTTCAGTAGGAACACTTGGGGGCTGATTTTCTGACATTTTGCACTTAATTTGCGTCACAAAAGTGAATCAAACTAGTGCAAAATGTTTATTTTGTGAATTTACTGCCTGGCGCAAATGTGATTTGCTCAGGAAAGTTGCTTGAAAGTAACGCAAATCAGCATTACATGGGTGGTACATAGGTGCTCCCCTATGCAACCATCTATGGGTTTTGATGCAAATCTCTATCTAGTCAGAATAGTAGATAGGGTTTTGCTCCAGAATATAACACCTCTTTGAAGCAGAAGTAACAAGCATTTACAATGCAATGGTCTCAGCATTATTAAAGGTAGAGCTATTGGCATTGCTCATTCTTTATTTTTAATTTTAATCACAAATAAATGGCATTGTCATTTACATTGCCAATAGCTTAATCGTTAAATAAATGGCATTGTCATTTACATTGCCAATAGCTTAATCGTTAACTAAATGGCATTGTCATTTACAATGCCAATAGCTTAATAGCTCGCAAATGCATGACCTATTGCATTTACACCCATACAGAGCCACACACACAAAGCCACTCACACACACACACAGAGCCACACACACACACAGCCGCACACACACACCCAGAGCCACACACACACACACACACCAAGAGCCACACACACACAGGAGAGCAAGCACAGCGAGGGGGTAGGGAAGCAAACACAGCGAGGGGGCAGGGAAGCAAGCACAGCCAGGGGGCAGGGAAGCAAGCACAGCCAGGGGGCAGGGAAGCAAGCACAGCCAGGAGGCAGGGAAGCAAGCACAGCCAGGGGGCAGGGAAGCAAGCACAGCCAGGGGGCAGGGAAGCAAGCACAGCCAGGGGCAGGGAAGCAAGCACAGCCAGGGGGCAGGGAAGCAAGCACAGCCAGGGGGCAGGGGAGCAAGCACAGCCAGGGGGCAGGGGAGCAAGCACAGCCAGGGGGCAGGGGAGCAAGCACAGCCAGGGGGCAGGAGAGCAAGCACAGCCAGGGGGCAGGAGAGCAAGCACGGGCAGGAGAGCAAGCACAGCCAGGAGAGCAAGCACAGCCAGGACAGCAAGCACAGCCAGGAGAGGAAGCACAGCCAGGGGAGCAAGCACAACGAGGAACAGCGTGGGTGGGGACACCAGCACAACGAGGAACAGCGTGGGTGGGTTGGTGGGGACACAAGCACAACGAGGAACAGCGTGATTTATAATTTGATTTCAGGTCAAAAACAAACCTCAATATAGCCACTACATAACGCTGCAGAGAGAGGATGGGTTTACCTGGATTTGGTCCTCGTCCAAATCTAGCTTTTTGGCCAGCTCCTCTCGGATGTCAATGCCGGGATACGAGTTCAGCCTGAAAATGTTCTCCCGAGTTTCAATCTGCGGAAGAGGAATCAATGTGTTACCTTCAATTCTACCGCTTAATGTAATTTTGAATTACAAAAGCCGCAGCGGTGAAAGGCTCTTGTGACCCAAAAGATAGAGGGCAGCTCAAGGCATCTGTTACCACCAAGTTATAAACAACTGTAAACACTGCACATGGTAAACGGTTTAGGATGTTTTTAAACGATGTCCAGATTTTAAACTACAGTTACATGGACTCTGATATGTCACTGGCTTTGGAATCTAGTGGGCCCAAGTTATGATCAAGCGGCTACATTTCAGATTGCATGCTAGGGGACTCCTTTTTGTTCCCCACCTGACCACATCACTTTGTATCCTTGTGAATAGACTTCAGTCAACATCCGGTAGTGTCTAGCAACAATACAGTTTATGTGCGTGCTGTTCAAGAGCGTTAACACAGCCTTTGAAAGGTTAAAACGGGACCCATTTTATTATGCAATCCACTTTTGGGTATATTATGTACGCGCCTTATGCTATACACTATACACGTTCAGTTTACTGTAATAAATATTCCCACCCTTTGCTCCTGGCGGACACCGTCACCCACCTGGCTTATGCAGAAGACTGTCCGCGGCCTCCGGCCTCGGTACCAGCTGAGATCCCGGCGGCAAGACCCCCTCTCTGTGGCTGGACTCTGCATCTCTTCGCCCGCACTCCTTTCTTGGAGCTCCGGGCGATCCCCGCCCTGCAGGGGGATTTTACACAACATCTCGAGAAGGAGGATGTAGGGACTGCCCAATGCCACTGAGGAAACAGTACAAGACAGCCAATGTAAGTAACAGAGCAACAACGCCGAGGAGGAAGGGGACTCGAATACTCCCGGGAAGTCAGACAACATAACGATAATAACACGCACCACACATCGAATACAGAGTATGGAGCTAGGTAACACCATACCAACATACCAATAAAACCGCCCAACAGATAATTCTGATAATCATTTTCAATTCACTGTTTTGAAGCAATCGCCCCCTCCCCTTCTGGTGCATTAGATGTAATGGGATTGGTGTAATCTGAACTATTGGCACATCGACCACAAACGCACTTATTCCATAAACGGAGTCTTTTATATATGCCCTTCCACAGTGTGTATCGCCTCCTGGTGCAGAGAGTACAGAAGTCATGTTTACCCAGCACAATGTGTTATCAAATACGAGGAAACATCAAGGCCTCACTTTAGAACTTTCCCATCTCAAGTTCTGGCATTCATACACAAGACACACTGCAGTTTGGTTCTGTGCTTCCCGTATTGCTCCTTTTCCAGGTCAGATGCTGTTGGAACTGGGGTAGCCTGGCCTAGGGCAAGACATGCATTTCAGAGGCACAGTGTTAAGGTTGCAGACCACCCAAAAGTAAAACCACGCAATATCACACAAAAGAAAACGCTACACCAAAAATATGGAAAAATAAGTACCGCTTTATAAAAATAATATACTCTTTGCTTTCAAGATATACAGTTTAGAACATTTCAGGCGACTTTAGAATCAGCAAAAATACTTTTCGAACTGTTAAGCAAATTGCTATTTAAAATACAAGGTTCATCACATTTGTCAGAAAGTCAATAAAGGTACTTTCAAAGTATCAGATTGCCACACTTAACAGTATTAGCAGTACATCTCATTAGCTCTGTGGTGCATTTATCATACTTTGCTTACTCAAATGCAACCCTTATCACAACATTACTTTAACTATTGACAAGATCAGCCCTTATTTTAGCTCGGGTAACCAGTGTCCTTTGAATGAACAACTTTACAATTCTCCTACTTATCTCATCCAAGGTGACATTGGTAACTAGCACTCAATTCAGCTTCCCATAAAACCTGGCCAGGGATTTCTCATGGACGCTGTACTCAAGGGGGCCAGAATCTCAATGTATAGCACCAATTTATGGAGTAGAAGTCACTCCCCCATGTCTCACCCTCCTTACTTGTTACTGGAAGCTGGGATCGTCCTGCTTCAGGTTCGAGGGGGGGACAGCCAACGAAGGGGGTCAGGGATTTATCACTGAAGAGGCCCTCAGAGCTCGGGCCGGCTCCTCAGTGGGGCTCCCAAGCGGAGGCCAACCGGGGCAAATTGCTCAATGCTTCACCAGCCCCTCTCGGGCCTCCCAACACTCCCTCCCTGCTCGCGCCCGATCCGCAGAGTGGCGCTCGAGCAGGAGGGAACCGCAGATCACTCGGTGCTCCCTGGGGACCTGTGGAGCCTTTCCTCAGCGTCGGACCTCCAGAACGCTTCCTCTGCGGGCATGCGCAGTAGCGCTAGGCTGGCGCCGCCTCAGTCTGCACTCGCTCGTAGAGTAGACACTTTACTCCTGGGCCTGCTCACTCCTCTGCCCCTCCTTCCGGGGAAAAACAGCCACAACCAGGCATGCGCGAAGGCGCCAATGAGAAGTGTCTCACCAGGCTTTCCTCAGAACACCGGTTGTCACTCGGCCATACACGGAAGCGCGGAAAGCGCCCCCGGGGTCCCGCTCACGAGAGGAAGCCTCGCAAGGTTCCTCAGCCTCAGTGGATCCCGGGGTGGACCAGACCAATGCGCGAATGGTGCCCTAGGGGTCCCAGTCACAAGCCAGCGCCGATCTCTCCTGGCCACAGCTCACAGCAGATGAGAGGTAACTCTCGACGGGGGTAATTGGATGAAGGGACAGTCAATAAAAACCAGGGCAGTATGGTTTTGAGGGATGAATAAAAGGGTGGGGGCCACCAGCATTAACCCTCCACTGTCTTAGGGGATCAGCAGAGTTCCTTCCACTGGACAGAGGACTGTGCTCCGCAGCACCACAGTCTCCTTCTCCTGTTCACACCCCACTATGTTGAAGCTAGGGGTCAGTCAGGCGCCCAGGGTCTCCCTTAACCAACTACATCGGGGACAAGACAAGGATCCCAAAGGAGGAGTAGAGAAGTGGATTAGCTAGGCTACTTCCCAGTCTAGGAGGTCAACCCTCACACTAGCCTCTTCCCCACCTTCCAAGATAGCCTATCCTCCAGCTGACTCTCACAGGTAGACAAAATGGCTGCCCCGCATTCCGCCTTTTATAGGCTGCCCTTCAATGGTCCAGCATGGACCAGAAGGTTCTGGAATGCCCTATGTTAAGCTATGGCCAAGTTCTAGGTGCGACAGTTGGGGCAGTTGGTGGCCACCATTTTAGGTGGTGCCAGCTTTCCTGTCAGAACAGGCCTCAGGGCCTGAGGTAAAAGATTATGGGGGGAAAAAGAACACCTATCCCCTTGACCAACACCTAAAAAAATAGTAGACAGAAAAATAGTAAGGATATGAGGGGCAAAAAGGGGACAAGATAAATAATAATGAGGAGGGACTGCGCAAAAAAATCCAGACAGGTCTAACACGCGTCCCCCCCAGCTGAAAGTGGGGAGAACTACCCAACCCCTTGGGAGTCCTCTTCACTAAGGCGGAAATACCTGGAGAGACCGTCTGCGTTTGCGTGGTCCACTCCAGGCCGATGTTCCACCCGGAAGTCCATTCCCTGTAGGGAGGTGGACCACCTCAACAGCTTGGGATTTTACCCCCTTCATTTGCATCAGCCAACGAAGGGGGCGGTGGTCAGTCTGAACCAGGAAGTGCGAGCCAAAGAGGTATGGCCGCAGCTTCTTCAGAGCCCACACCACCGCAAAAGCTTCCCTCTCAATTGCACTCCACTTCTGTTCCCGGGGAAGCAGTCTCCTGGATAAGAAGACAACAGGCTGATCCAGGCCCTCTTCATTTAGTTGCGATAACACTGCCCCAATGCCATGTTCGGATGCATCTGTTTGCACAATAAACTCCTTGGAGAAATTGGGAGCCTTCAGGACCGGTGCTTCGCACATTGCCTGCTTCAACTTTTCAAAAGGCTTGCTGACAAGCCTTTGTCCAAACTACCCGTTGAGGTTGTTTCCTAGAGGTGAGCTCTGTGAGGGGCGCTACAATAGTGCCATACCCCTTCACAAAGCGACGGTAGTAACCTGTGAGGCCCAGGAAAGCTCGGACCTCAGTCTGTGTCTTGGGGGGTTCCCAGGCCATGATTGCCTCAATCTTCGCCTGTAGGGGTTGCACGGACCCCCTACCCACCAAGTGTCCAAGGTACACAACCGACCCCTGACCAATCTGGCATTTACTGGCTTTGATGGTCAATCCAGCTTGTTTCAGCGCCTGGAGAACTGCTTGCAAATGTGGCAAGTGGTCCTCCCAACTGCTACTGAAGACAGTAATGTCATCCAGGTAAGCAGCCGAGAAACCCTCCATTCCAGAGAGGACCTGGTTCACCAGTCGCTGAAATGTGGCAGGGGCGTTCTTGAGCCCAAAGGGCATCACACAGAACTGGAAGTGTCCCTCAGGCGTGGAGAAGGCTGACCTTTCCTTTGCTCCATCTGTCAAGGAGATCTGCCAGTACCCTGAAGTGAGGTCAAAGGTACTCAGGTATTGGGCAGCTCCTAGCCGGTCAATTAACTCATCCGCCCTGGGGATTGGATGAGCATCAGTTTTGGTAACTGAGTTCAGTCCTCGGTAATCCACACAGAACCTCAGTTCTGGTGTGGTACCCGGTGGGGCGGCTTTTGGGACTAGCACCACCGGACTGGACCAAGGGCTGCTGGACGGTTCTATCACTCCTAGCTCTAACATCTTGGCAACTTCGCCATGGATGCTAGCCTTCACCTTGTCCGACAGCCTATAGGTCTTGGATTTCACTGGAGGGCTGTCTCCTGTGTCCACATCATGGGTACACAGGTGGGTTCTTCCCGGGACAAGGGAAAACAGTGAAGAGTACTGCCCCAATACCCGTCGGCAATCCTCTCGTTGCTCAGGAGTGAGAGACGGGGAGAGAATTACTCCCTCCACCGACCCATCCTTCTCTTGACATGAAAAGAGGTCTGGGAGAGGCTCGCTTTCTGCTTCCTCAGCACCATCAGTCACCAACATCAGGATGACCTCTGGCCTCTCATGGTGGGGCTTGAGGCGATTGGCATGCAGCACCCGTAGGGGCTGCCGCGGGGTCTTAAGATCCACCAAGTAAGTGGCCTTACCCTTTTTCTCCAACACCTCAAATGGGCCTGTCCAACGATCCTGAAGGGCACTTAGCTCTCCAGGTTCCATCACCCAAACCTTCTGGCCAGGCTCCAACTCCACCGGGTGAGCATTCTGATCATACCATTCCTTCATGACTGCCTGACTGGCCTCCAAGTTGTCAGCAGCCTGCTTCCACAACTTGGCCATCTGGCTTCTGAAGGCCAACATGTAGCTCACCACATCCTGGGGAGGTTTTCTGGGAGACTTCTCCCATCCTTCCTTCACCAGGCTGAGAGGCCCACGCACCGGGTGCCCATACAACAATTCGAACGGGCTGAAGCCCACTCCTTTCTGTGGCACCTCTCTGTAGGAGAACAGTAAGCAAGGTAGGAGGATGTCCAACTTCCTCCGTAAACTCTCTGGCAGACTTCTTATCATGCCCTTCAGGGTCTTATTAAACCTCTGAACCAGTCCATTGGACTGGGGGTGATAAGGAGTGGTGAACCGGTAGGTCACCCCACACTCCTTCCACATGGTCCGCATGTAAGCAGACAGGAAGTTAGTCCCCCTGTCAGACACAACCTCCTTCGGGAATCCTACCCTAGTGAAGATTCCCATCAGGGCCCTAGCTACCACAGGTGCAGTAACAGTCCTCAGAGGGATGGCCTCTGGGTACCGTGTGGCATGATCCACCAGAACCAGGATGAACCTGTGACCAGCTGTTGTTGGTGGATCCAATGGCCCTACAATGTCGATGCCCACCCTTTCAAAGGGGGTGCTAACGACAGGAAGTGGTTCCAGGGGAGCCTTTAGCTTCACCCCTGTCTTCCCACTGGCCTGGCAGGTTACACATGTCCTACAATATGTGTTGGACGCCACTTTCATCTGAGGCCAGTAAAAGTGGAGGACAAGCCGTGCAAAGGTCTTGTCCTGGCCTAAGTGTCCTGCCAGTGGTATCGCATGAGCCAATTCCAGCAGAAAGGCTCGGTATTGCTGCGGGACCACCAAGGCCCTTGATGAGCCAGGTAGAGGTACCTTGGGTTCACTGTAGAGGAGGCCATCCTCCCAGTAAATATGGTGGTGTCCCGTAGCATCACCTGCTGCCTGGGCTTCAGCCTGACGCCTCAGTCCCTCAAGGGTAGGGCACTCTCTCTGCCCCTTACAGAATTCCTCTCTGGTAGGACCTCCCTCCACATGCCATTCAGCAGGGATGGGTAAATCCTCCAGAGAGTCTACTCCCCCCTCCACGGACTCCTGGCCTACCACTGCAGGTGGCCGATCTGTCTCATGGGGCGTGGAAGCCGAAGCAGGCTGTCCCTGTCTCCGTTTCTGTCCCTTTTTGGCAGCGGGTTGGGCCATTGTTCCAGGCTCCAACCCAGGCGAACTCCCTCTCCGGGCAGTCGCAGACCGTGTGCTTACACAGGCCCAGTCAGGTGTACCCAGCATCGCAGAATGCGTCCGGTATTCCACCTCTCTCCAAGTGTTGTGCTCCATGTCATTCCCCAACAGACAATCAACTGGCACGGCAGGGCTTACGGCAACTCGAAGTGAACCTGCAACCCCTTCCCACTCAAAGGGAACCTCAGCCACTGGATAGTGGCCCATTCTGCCGTCAGCCATCGCGGCGGGGTGGAGTACATTGGGAACAACCTGCTCTGGAGACACCAGTTGACTTCTCACCATAGTCATACTGGCTCCTGTATCTCTCAGAGCCTCCCCTCTTTGGCCATTGATGGTAACCCATTGCCCATACTTAATAGTATTTGGGGGCACCTGGATCTTTGGCACCATCTCCCGCTCTCCCAGGGACACTAAGGTGACACCCGCCCACTCACCCCCCTTATCTAAGGGCAACTCCTCCCCGAGCGCTACACTAGCTACTCCCGGTGACTTTCCTCCGGTGGGAGGGGGTGGTCTCTTTGGGCATTTGACATCTCCCTTATAATGTCCAACACCACCGCATTCAAAACAGTGGAGAACCCTTGGCTGCTGGCTTTGGCCAGGATTAGGGTTTCTGGGCGGGTTTGCCCTAGGGGTGAAACCTGCTCCCTTACCTTGGAAATTATTTTGGGGACCTTTGGAGAACTCCTTCTTTTTATCTCCTCCCTCTTTCTTCTGGGGGGCGCCCTGTCCGGCTTTTTGAGAATCCCCTCCAGTCCCCTTGGAGGACACCCGGGTACTTGCCCAAGTGTCCGCCTCCTCTGCAAGCTTCCGGGGATCGGTCAGCTTGCTGTCCACCAGGTGTTGGCGCAACTCGGGAAAACATTTCTCGAGGAGGTGTTCTTTCAAAAATAGATTGTACAGCCCCTCATAATCCTTTACCTCGCTGCCCTTGACCCAACCCTCTAAAGCTTTCTTGGCGTAGTCTAGAAAGTCTACCCAATTCTGGTTACTCATTTTGTGACTTCCCCTGAATTTTTGTCTGTACCTTTCAGGGGTAAGTCCAAACTTTTTCACCAGTGCCACCTTCATGGCAGGGTAGTGGGTTTGCTCATTCTGCTCCAGAGCCAACAAGGTGTCTCTGCCAGCAGGTGGCATGTATTTGTACAACCCACCTCCCCAGTGAGTTTCAAGGATCCCGTGAGCCCTTAAAGAAACTTCGTAGGCGGCTAACCATTTGGCAATGTCATCACCTGAGGTGTAACTAGCGATGACATCTTTAGGTAAGTAGGGTCTGGATTCCCTGGTGTCTACTTTCTTTTCGCTGCCACCATTGTCTGGAGTGGGAGGCCTTTGTATTAGGACCTGTAGGTCCATCTCCTTGAGGGTTCGCTCATGAGCTAACCTCCTTTCCTCCCTTTGCATATCCATCCTAGCTAACTCCAGCCTCATTCTCCTCTCCTCCCTCCTATCTTCTAGCTCGGCTTCAGTTAAACCCTTTTCCGAGACGCTGCTGCCCGCCCGGGGAGGTGTCTTGGAACCTGTCAGTAGATTTCCTCCCTCCGCTTGGTACAGCATTGCAGTCTCAACGACAGTGTCCCTGTCACTCCCCTCTGACACTGGTACCTCCCCGGAATGAGCCTCCACCCATGCCCGTATGCTTGTCTGCAGCTCGCCTTTCTTCGCACCCTTGTTGAAAAACACACCTTGCTGCTGACACCAGTCCTTTAGTTGGGTCACAGTATAGTTATCCAGCTCTTCCACATTTATCTCCATTTTTGCTAGAGTATAAACTTTTCACACAGGAGGAAACCGAAAGTGTCCTAGGGTCAACCTCCACCCACCACCAGAAATAAATTTAGAAAAAACAAAAATGTAAATTAGGAGGGCCGCAAGGAGAAAACTCCTGGTGTAGGTTTAGTGTATTGCGTTGAATTACTAGTGAGTAGCTGCAACCAAGTCAGTAATCCCACCGCTAGGCACCAAATGTTGGAACTGGGGTAGCCTGGCCTAGGGCAAGACATGCATTTCAGAGGCACAGTGTTAAGGTTGCAGACCACCCAAAAGTAAAACCACGCAATATCACACAAAAGAAAACGCTACACCAAAAATATGGAAAAATAAGTACCGCTTTATAAAAATAATATACTCTTTGCTTTCAAGATATACAGTTTAGAACATTTCAGGCGACTTTAGAATCAGCAAAAATACTTTTCGAACTGTTAAGCAAATTGCTATTTAAAATACAAGGTTCATCACATTTGTCAGAAAGTCAATAAAGGTACTTTCAAAGTATCAGATTGCCACACTTAACAGTATTAGCAGTACATCTCATTAGCTCTGTGGTGCATTTATCATACTTTGCTTACTCAAATGCAACCCTTATCACAACATTACTTTAACTATTGACAAGATCAGCCCTTATTTTAGCTCGGGTAACCAGTGTCCTTTGAATGAACAACTTTACAATTCTCCTACTTATCTCATCCAAGGTGACATTGGTAACTAGCACTCAATTCAGCTTCCCATAAAACCTGGCCAGGGATTTCTCATGGACGCTGTACTCAAGGGGGCCAGAATCTCAATGTATAGCACCAATTTATGGAGTAGAAGTCACTCCCCCATGTCTCACCCTCCTTACTTGTTACTGGAAGCTGGGATCGTCCTGCTTCAGGTTCGAGGGGGGGACAGCCAACAAAGGGGGTCAGGGATTTATCACTGAAGAGGCCCTCAGAGCTCGGGCCGGCTCCTCAGTGGGGCTCCCAAGCGGAGGCCAACCGGGGCAAATTGCTCAATGCTTCACCAGCCCCTCTCGGGCCTCCCAACACTCCCTCCCTGCTCGCGCCCGATCCGCAGAGTGGCGCTCGAGCAGGAGGGAACCGCAGATCACTCGGCGCTCCCTGGGGACCTGTGGAGCCTTTCCTCAGCGTCGGACCTCCAGAACGCTTCCTCTGCGGGCATGCGCAGTAGCGCTAGGCTGGCGCCGCCTCAGTCTGCACTCGCTCGTAGAGTAGACACTTTACTCCTGGGCCTGCTCACTCCTCTGCCCCTCCTTCCGGGGAAAAACAGCCACAACCAGGCATGCGCGAAGGCGCCAATGAGAAGTGTCTCACCAGGCTTTCCTCAGAACACCGGTTGTCACTCGGCCATACACGGAAGCGCGGAAAGCGCCCCCGGGGTCCCGCTCACGAGAGGAAGCCTCGCAAGGTTCCTCAGCCTCAGTGGATCCCGGGGTGGACCAGACCAATGCGCGAATGGTGCCCTAGGGGTCCCAGTCACAAGCCAGCGCCGATCTCTCCTGGCCACAGCTCACAGCAGATGAGAGGTAACTCTCGACGGGGGTAATTGGATGAAGGGACAGTCAATAAAAACCAGGGCAGTATGGTTTTGAGGGATGAATAAAAGGGTGGGGGCCACCAGCATTAACCCTCCACTGTCTTAGGGGATCAGCAGAGTTCCTTCCACTGGACAGAGGACTGTGCTCCGCAGCACCACAGTCTCCTTCTCCTGTTCACACCCCACTATGTTGAAGCTAGGGGTCAGTCAGGCGCCCAGGGTCTCCCTTAACCAACTACAGTGGGGACAAGACAAGGATCCCAAAGGAGGAGTAGAGAAGTGGATTAGCTAGGCTACTTCCCAGTCTAGGAGGTCAACCCTCACACTAGCCTCTTCCCCACCTTCCAAGATAGCCTATCCTCCAGCTGATTTTCACAGGTAGACAAAATGGCTGCCCCGCATTCCGCCTTTTATAGGCTGCCCTTCAATGGTCCAGCATGGACCAGAAGGTTCTGGAATGCCCTATGTTAAGCTATGGCCAAGTTCTAGGTGCGACAGTTGGGGCAGTTGGTGGCCACCATTTTAGGTGGTGCCAGCTTTCCTGTCAGAACAGGCCTCAGGGCCTGAGGTAAAAGATTATGGGGGGAAAAAGAACACCTATCCCCTTGACCAACACCTAAAAAAATAGTAGACAGAAAAATAGTAAGGATATGAGGGGCAAAAAGGGGACAAAATAAATAATAATGAGGAGGGACTGCGCAAAAAAATCCAGACAGGTCTAACAGATGCTAAGAGTGACGCCGGAAGTGCCTGGGAGATGGAACCTCTGATAATAGGACCTGCAGCCTTGCACACAACTCAGGGCCACAGTTTCAACGCCCAACCTGAAAAAGTACCCATGTCTGTTGGGTTGCCATTTGTGTAATCACGTTGTAATGGCAGTGTAACAGAGTGACACTGCAAGTACCCGATATTGTTTCCCCTTCAACCCCCCTCTTCTACCCTTCACAGAATCTCGAAGCCACAGACAGCACGCCAGAGACCGAGGAGAGACACTGGCCCTTTAACGAAGAAACAGTAGAGGAGTGGGCGGGGCTGTACACTAACGCGGAGACGTCTTATACGGAGGAACGCCAACACCAGGTGTGCTTGATCACCCGGAGAGGAGAAGACGTGTGGAGAGTAACCGAAGAGGAGAGAACGACTACGGAGACGGAGCCAGAACGAAGGGTCGACTCCGAACCTGAAGAAGTAAGAGGAGTGAGAACGGACGACAAGCCAGGAGGCCAACGGTTTCACGAGTCGCCCCGCCACACACCCAGGGGAGGTGTGTGGCTGTCCCAGGTACGCAATACGATACAGAACTGGGTGGGTCGTAAGGGCAGTTGGAATAGTTAAACCCGACCCGGCTTTTGACCTGGTGTACCTTTTTCCCTTGAACACTTCCTTGCACTATAATTGGTACGTTATCGAGAGGGTCACACGGGTTAATGTGTCTTCACTCCCTTTTCCTTGCACCTGTAAATATATAAAGCACCCCACTGACGGAAGTCTGTTTCTGTCTCTTTACACCGAGAGCCAAGACGGATCCTGACGTAAAGCCTCGAAGAAGCCCGGAGGTGTTTCATCGATTGGACCCGTCTGAACGACACCATAGGAGGCCAAGTAGAAGCAGGTCGCCACGACGGAATACGTCCTCAAGAAAGAAGTGTACTGATCACTTACTTACTTTAATAAAACCCGTTAAAACAAAGACCCGCCTGTTACCGATTCCTCTTGACCCCGTCACAGGCAGGCTCTCCGGATTAAAATAAAAACACACACACACTGCATGGGGCACATTAATAGCCAAACCTGATAATTATTCGGGCCGATGAGGCTTGAGGACAGCAGCTGGCTCCTTGTCCAGTCCCAGAATCCTCTCGATGGTGAAGGTGCATCCGGATGGCTTGGGACCCTCTGTGCCCTTTTGCAGCGCGGGACGGAAGCCACCAGCAGGATCAGTCAGCTGTCTTCTCGGCGACGGTGGGCAGCTCCAGGGCTCCAAATCTCACCCAACGCTACTGCTGCACCATCGCCCACTCCAGCACTCGCAGTCACACTCCGGACTCCCCTTCACCTCTGCCTGGCGATTGCCAAGCCATCCCGCTGCGCAGATGCACCCGCTCCTCCCGTGGCCGGCGCGGTCCGCCTGTGCTGCAGCGTGCCCCCCGGATTCGATATCTGCCATCAGACCCCCGGTGTCTGATCTCTAATCCTATGTGCCAGCGATTGCTCCCTCGCCCTCCTCGGGCTTTTTGGCAGTGCGACCGAGCGGCCGGGGCAGTTTCAGCAACTCCAGCGTCCCAGCCCCAGATGCAGACGGCCGCTTTCCACTCTATTTTTTTGCGCTGCACTGAATCGGGTCCCGTGACACCGCCCGATCCCGTGCAAAGCGGGGGCTGTCTGCGGCGGCCCGATCTCTGCGCCGCACCGTACCTGTCCCTCTTCCTTCGACACAGTCCGGGGATCCAGACCACTCGCCGGTATTTATTTATTTATTTATTTGTGCAATTTTATATAGCGCGATCTTTACCCGAAGGTGTCAGAGCGCTTTACATAGGATCCAGTTGAAAACATAAGGACTGACGGTTACATGCGTAAAAATATTGCACATTTTTGCATTACATAAGAACCAGTTGAAGGCATACGGACTTAAGATTACATGCGTTACAAAAAAGGTACAAACAGAAAAAATTGCAAATGTACAAGAGATAAAATCACACAAGGAGGAGATACAAATGGATATACTCTAGGCCTATACTAGTGATATCTCTATCAACATAGGGAGGGGATACACATGGATATACTCTAAAAGTCACATAGGAGACTAGTCGTTAGAGTTATCTCTATATACATAGGGAAGGGATACACATGGATATATTCTAACAGTCACATAGGAGACTAGTCGTAGGAGTTATCTCTAAATACATAGGGAAGGGATACATATGGATATACTCTAAGAGTCATATAGGAGACTAGTCGTTAGAGATATCTCTATATACATAGGGAAGGGATACACATGGATATACTCTAACAGTCACATAGGAGACTAGTTGTTAGAGTTATCTCTATATACATAGGGAAGGGATACACATGGATATACTCTAACAGTCACATAGGAGACTAGTCGTTAGAGTTATCTCTATATACATAGGGAAGGGATATGACTGGATATACTCTAAGAGTCACATAGGAATGGTGGAGAGCACAACGGTCTACAGCATATACTAGTGATTAGAGTTATCTCTATATACATAGGGAAGGGAAAGGACTGGATATACTCTAACCCCCACATGCATCAATCTAGGATTTTGCATTTCTTAAATAGCGAAAATTAAGGAATCACTATTTAGGAAATGCAAAATCCTATGCATCAAGAAATCCTAAAAGTTTTTAGGATTTCTTAATTTTCGGAAATTGCGATTCCTTAATTGCGAATCGCAATTAAGGAATGGCATTACATTGATTCCTATGGGCCTAGAGGCCCATAGGAATCAATGCCGTTTTGCTTTTTTTTTTTTGCACTCGCAATTTGTTGATGCATTGCAAGGGTGCAGAGGGGGGTCCAAAGGACCCCCCCTGCACCCCTGAAATGTATTTTCAAGTGCATGTTTCACACACACATGTCCTAAGGACATGTGTGCCTGTAACATGCAAGTTTAAAAAATGCATTTTTTTGCTTTTTTAAAAATGTTCGCAAATTAACACGAGGGTCAACCTCGTGTTAATTTGTACTTCCAATTTCAAAATTCGCAATTTTAAAAAAAATGATGCATTGCATTTAAGAAATCGCACAAATGCGATTCCTTAATTGCATTTGCATTTTTAAGAAATGCAAAAAATAGCAAATTTTGACACTCTGTTTGATGCATCCCAAAAACGTATTTAGGAAGTGCAAACGGCCGAATTTACCGATTCGCACCGTTTGCACTTCCTAAATAGGTTGATGCATGTGGGGGCAGGAGTCAGAGAAGGGCAGGCATGTGAGATAAACGAGAGAGGGAAGCAGATAGTGGTGAATAAGACAGTGAGGAGTGTGTCAGAGGCAACAGGAGAGACAATAGGAAAGTCGAAAGGACAGAGGGGGAGGTCAGAGATCGCTAAAATGGCGGAGGAGAAAGGTAGAAGAAGAGGCGAGTCATACAGAGAAAATGGCGGGGAGCACAAAGGTCCAAGTCCGAAAGTCCAGGAAGAGGGCTGACATAGCCAGCAGGTCCAGGGGGAGAAGGGCAGTCTGAAGCAAAGTCGCAGCCCCATCGTTCAAGAGGAGCTGGGGCAGAGGAGATGAATCCGGAGACCAGAGGGTCAGGGGAGAAAGACCACAGGCGCCCAGGCAGAGATGGGAGGCAGCAAAGTTTGAAGGGAAGGAGGGGCCTCTCACCAGAGCCCAGTTAAGCACAATGTGGGTGGTGGCGTTGAGCGTGTGGGGTGAAGGCCGTGTTGACGCTATGGATGCGGTTGCGCTGGTTCCCGGAGAGTTGTGTGTGGGTTCATCGGCCCTGGCATGCGTTGATGACCCTGGAGCCTGTGGCTGCCGGTCGTCGGAAGCGTGTCCCCAAGGGCGCCATCTTGGAGTCAGGCAACGTTGGCGCGAAGCAGCACGGCCAACAAGGGGGGGGCACATCTCTGCCCTCGGGCCCAGGCCTGTCTGTCGCGGAGAGCGGAGGTATGGCCCCCAGAGCTGGTGAGTGAAGATGGTCTCGAGGCGGCGCCGTCGTCAGCAGAGGGCGCCGCTGTCAATCACCGGCCCTTTTTTGGTGTGCCCCTGGAATATCGCAGAGTCTCGGCGGGTGGCAGCGGGGGACGCAGCTAGAGCCCTACGTACCGCTCGGGTGTCCAGCGCCTGTCAGACTCGCCCCCGGCAGGACGCCATAGGCTCCGCTCCTCGTCATTGTTGAGCCCGGGCTGGTAACGGGCGGCCGCCATGTTGGATCCGAGGCAGGGATCGGGAGCAGGGATCGGGAGCAATCAACGCCGCTCCATTGGCACCAGCAGCGATCGGGGCAGTCCTGCAGGTGCCCCACACCTTCCGCTTCAGTTAGGGAGCGTGCACATCGCGGAGGGCTTCCTTAGGACGCAGGGCTCCAGGCCGGAGCAGCGCGCGGACCGGGAGCCGAGACGGTCCACGTCCGCGCGGTACCTCAAAGCCCAGAGCTGGACCACGGCGTCAACACCCCTTAGCTGCGGTACTATGTCCGACGCCCTCTCCGCCAGCTCAGGTCTCCACGGCTGCCGGACCCTCAGCCAGGCCCACAGTGTAACACGGTCCCAGGGCCTCGGGTCCCCACAGTGCAAACGGGACCAAAAAAAATGGCGGCCGCAAACATCGAAAATTTTCGGATTCGGGGGCGTGTTTAGGCTTCTGAGTGACGGGTGAAGTCACAGGGCGAAAGAATGCCAAAAATGCGCCCCCGAATCCGAAAGAGACGGGGCTTCATTGGAGTGACTCCCCTCTCCTCCAATGGCTGGCCTCCGTTTAGGAAGCCAGCCAATGGAAAAGAGGTGCAGGAGAGAGGCGGATTCCAAGCCCCGTCTAAAAATCATTAAATCTCCGACCAAAGACTGTGCAAGCGCAGCCTTTAGGTCCTCGACCTAAAAAGGAGAAATGCTTTTATTTCTCCAAATGTTTCATGACTTTGCATGACTACTAATATATACGATTCACAGAAGGGGGTGGTGATGGACAGAGTATCTGAATTAAGCAGAACACTCCTACCCATGTCAAAAGATCAGGGCTTGATCCATCACCGTTTTTTAGCTCACTGCACCATCCCAGCTCAGAACCTGGCTACATGCAAATTAGTCTGACCCTGGCCCAGTGCATCATTGGAACAGGGCAGACCAAACTACCAAGCCAATTCTTTACTGGAAAGGAAACAAGCTTCCGGGGACCGGTTTCTGGCATTGCAGCCGTCTTCGGCCTGGCTTGCTTGAATCCTGATGGTGCAGTGAGCAAGGGACTCACATCTGAGTATACCCTACCACACTTATGGTGGCCAAAACGATTCACAAAAGGGGGTGGTGATGGACAGAGTATCTGAATTAAGCAGCACCACCCCCTTTCTGAATCGTTTTGGCCACTATGGGAGTGGCAGGGTATGCTCAGACATGAGTCCCTTGCTCACTGCATCATCAGAAACCGGTCCCCGGAAGCTTGTTTCCTTTCCAGTAAAGAATTGGCTTGGTAGTTTGGTCTGCCCTGTTCCCATGATGCACTGGGCCAGGGACAGACTAATTTGCATGTAGCCAGGTTCTGAACTGGGATGGTGCAGTGAGCTAAAAAACGGTGATGGATCAAGCCCTGATCTTTTGACAGGGTATGAGTGTTCTGTTTAACTCAGATGCTCTGTCCATCACCACCCCCTTTCTGAATCGTTTTGGCCACTATAGGAGTGGCAGGGTATGCTCAGACATGAGTCCCTTGCTCACTGCACCATCAGGATTCAAGCAAGCCGGGCCGAAGACGGCTGCAATGCCAGAAACCGGTCCCCGGAAGCTTGTTTCCTTTCCAGTAAAGAATTGGCTTGGTAGTTTGGTCTGCCTTGTTCCCATGATGCACTGGGCCAGGGACAGACTAATTTGCATGTAGCCAGGTTCTGAACTGGGATGGTGCAGTGAGCTAAGAAACGGTGATGGATCAAGCCCTGATCTTTTGACTGGGTATGAGTGTTCTGTTTAACTCAGATGCTCTGTCCATCACCACCCCCTTTCTGAATCGTTTTGGCCACTATAGGAGTGGCAGGGTATGCACAGACATGAGTCCCTTGCTCACTGCACCATCAGGATTCAAGCAAGCCGGGCTGAAGACGGCTGCAATGCCAGAAACCGGTCCCCGGAAGCTTGTTTCCTTTCCAGTAAAGAATTGGCTTGGTAGTTTGGTCTGCCCTGTTCCCATGATGCACTGGGCCAGGGACAGACTAATTTGCATGTAGCCAGGTTCTGAACTGGGATGGTGCAGTGAGCTAAAAAATGGTGATGGATCAAGCCCTGATCTTTTGACTGGGTATGAGTGTTCTGTTTAACTCAGATGCTCTGTCCATCACCACCCCCTTTCTGAATCGATTTGGCCACTATAGGAGTGGCAGGGTATGCTCAGACATGAGTCCCTTGCTCACTGCACCATCAGGATTCAAGCAAGCCGGGCCGAAGACGGCTGCAATGCCAGAAACCGGTCCCCGGAAGCTTGTTTCCTTTCCAGTAAAGAATTGGCTTGGTAGTTTGGTCTGCCCTGTTCCCATGATGCACTGGGCCAGGGACAGACTAATTTGCATGTAGCCAGGTTCTGAACTGGGATGGTGCAGTGAGCTAAAAAACGGTGATGGATCAAGCCCTGATCTTTTGACTGGGTATGAGTGTTCTGTTTAACTCAGATGCTCTCTCCATCACCACCCCCTTTCTGAATCGATTTGGCCACTAAAGGAGTGGCAGGGTATGCTCAGACATGAGTCCCTTGCTCACTGCACCATCAGGAATCAAGCAAGCCGGGCCGAAGACGGCTGCAATTCCAGAAACCGGTCCCCGGAAGCTTGTTTCCTTTCCAGTGAAGAATTGGCTTGGTAGTTTGGTCTGCCCTGTTCCCATGATGCACTGGGCCAGGGACAGACTAATTTGCATGTAGCCAGGTTCTAAACTGGGATGGTGCAGTGAGCTAAAAAACGGTGATGGATCAAGCCCTGATCTTTTGACAGGGTATGAGTGTTCTGTTTAACTCAGATGCTCTGTCCATCACCACCCCCTTTCTGAATCGTTTTGGCCACTATAGGAGTGGCAGGGTATGCTCAGACATGAGTCCCTTGCTCACTGCACCATCAGGATTCAAGCAAGCCGGGCCGAAGACGGCTGCAATGCCAGAAACCGGTCCCCGGAAGCTTGTTTCCTTTCCAGTAAAGAATTGGCTTGGTAGTTTGGTCTGCCTTGTTCCCATGATGCACTGGGCCAGGGACAGACTAATTTGCATGTAGCCAGGTTCTGAACTGGGATGGTGCAGTGAGCTAAGAAACGGTGATGGATCAAGCCCTGATCTTTTGACTGGGTATGAGTGTTCTGTTTAACTCAGATGCTCTGTCCATCACCACCCCCTTTCTGAATCGTTTTGGCCACTATAGGAGTGGCAGGGTATGCACAGACATGAGTCCCTTGCTCACTGCACCATCAGGATTCAAGCAAGCCGGGCTGAAGACGGCTGCAATGCCAGAAACCGGTCCCCGGAAGCTTGTTTCCTTTCCAGTAAAGAATTGGCTTGGTAGTTTGGTCTGCCCTGTTCCCATGATGCACTGGGCCAGGGACAGACTAATTTGCATGTAGCCAGGTTCTGAACTGGGATGGTGCAGTGAGCTAAAAAATGGTGATGGATCAAGCCCTGATCTTTTGACTGGGTATGAGTGTTCTGTTTAACTCAGATGCTCTGTCCATCACCACCCCCTTTCTGAATCGATTTGGCCACTATAGGAGTGGCAGGGTATGCTCAGACATGAGTCCCTTGCTCACTGCACCATCAGGATTCAAGCAAGCCGGGCCGAAGACGGCTGCAATGCCAGAAACCGGTCCCCGGAAGCTTGTTTCCTTTCCAGTAAAGAATTGGCTTGGTAGTTTGGTCTGCCCTGTTCCCATGATGCACTGGGCCAGGGACAGACTAATTTGCATGTAGCCAGGTTCTGAACTGGGATGGTGCAGTGAGCTAAAAAACGGTGATGGATCAAGCCCTGATCTTTTGACTGGGTATGAGTGTTCTGTTTAACTCAGATGCTCTCTCCATCACCACCCCCTTTCTGAATCGATTTGGCCACTAAAGGAGTGGCAGGGTATGCTCAGACATGAGTCCCTTGCTCACTGCACCATCAGGAATCAAGCAAGCCGGGCCGAAGACGGCTGCAATTCCAGAAACCGGTCCCCGGAAGCTTGTTTCCTTTCCAGTGAAGAATTGGCTTGGTAGTTTGGTCTGCCCTGTTCCCATGATGCACTGGGCCAGGGACAGACTAATTTGCATGTAGCCAGGTTCTGAACTGGGATGGTGCAGTGAGCTAAAAAACGGTGATGGATCAAGCCCTGATCTTTTGACTGGGTATGAGTGTTCTGTTTAACTCAGATGCTCTGTCCATCACCACCCCCTTTCTGAATCGTTTTGGCCACTATAGGAGTGGCAGGGTATGCTCAGACATGAGTCCCTTGCTCACTGCACCATCAGGAATCAAGCAAGCCGGGCCGAAGACGGCTGCAATGCCAGAAACCGGTCCCCGGAAGCTTGTTTCCTTTCCAGTAAAGAATTGGCTTGGTAGTTTGGTCTGCCCTGTTCCCATGATGCACTGGGCCAGGGACAGACTAATTTGCATGTAGCCAGGTTCTGAACTGGGATGATGCAGTGAGCTAAAAAACGGTGATGGATCAAGCCCTGATCTTTTGACTTGGTATGAGTGTTCTGTTTAACTCAGATGCTCTGTCCATCACCACCCCCTTTCTGAATCGTTTTGGTCACTATAGGAGTGGCAGGGTATGCTCAGACATGAGTCCCTTGCTCACTTCACCATCAGGATTCAAGCAAGCCGGGCCGAAGACGGCTGCAATGCCAGAAACCGGTCCCCGGAAGCTTGTTTCCTTTCCAGTAAAGAATTGGCTTGGTAGTTTGGTCTGCCCTGTTCCCATGATGCACTGGGCCAGGGACAGACTAATTTGCATGTAGCCAGGTTCTGAACTGGGATGGTGCAGTGAGCTAAAAAACGGTGATGGATCAAGCCCTGATCTTTTGACTGGGTATGAGTGTTCTGTTTAACTCAGATGCTCTGTCCATCACCACCCCCTTTCTGAATCGTTTTGGCCACTATAGGAGTGGCAGGGTATGCTCAGACATGAGTCCCTTGCTCACTGCACCATCAGGATTCAAGCAAGCCGGGCCGAAGACGGCTGCAATGCCAGAAACCGGTCCCCGGAAGCTTGTTTCCTTTCCAGTAAAGAATTGGCTTGGTAGTTTGGTCTGCCCTGTTCCCATTATGCACTGGGCCAGGGACAGACTAATTTGCATGTAGCCAGGTTCTGAACTGGGATGGTGCAGTGAGCTAAAAAATGGTGATGGATCAAGCCCTGATCTTTTGACTGGGTATGAGTGTTCTGTTTAACTCAGATGCTCTGTCCATCACACCCCCTTACTAATATATACAGCACTTTCCTGCTCTCTCCCTCGCACACAATCAGGCTGGCGAGCACCACTCAAATCATGGCACAAACCTGTCTGCATCATACCTAGCATAGGTTTTGTACTAAAATGATACCCTTCCAGTAGGAAATCCTACTGCCTAGACAAACTTTAAAACTTTCTCCACTTTGGATGTGTGCTGTACTGTGCGCACACATGCAAAGTTGGAAAAGTTTAGAGAAACAAACGCATTCGGAGAGGTTACCATCAATCTCAAAAGCACAATGGGCCCGATTCGAAGAACTAACTTAAGGCAAAATCCTAAACTTACTAATTTTGGTATTCACAGAAGTTAGGAGTTTGTCTTAAAACAGACTTAATACAGACTTAAGACAAAATCCTAACTTAAGTCTGTCTTAAGTCTGTCTTAAGTTTGTCTTAAGACAACGACAAAATCCTAACTTTTGTGAATACCAAAATTAGTAAGTTTAGGATTTTGTCTTAAGTTAGCTCTGTGAATCGGCCCCAATGTTTTTTTCAGCAAAACCGTGTCAACTATGTTAGTAGATAGAGCTTTGCGTCAAAACCCATGGGTGGTTGCGTGGAAGGGCAAGGCGGAGAGGAGGAGAGAGAGAAAGAGAGAGAGAGAGAGAAAGAGAGAGAGATAGAGAGAGAGGGAGAGAGAGAGAGAGAGAGAGAGAGAGAGAGAGAAAGAAAGAGAGAAAACAAGTGCGTGCACATGTTCACGTGTGCAAGGGATGTTCCTTCATACATCAACATGCCCATTTTAGAAGTGGCCAGGGACGTGGAGGTGGGGGGGTCAATGCATGTGTGCCATTCTTTGTTGTTGCTTCCAAGTTTTGAAGACAATGGGGAGAGGATGCTCTCCGAAAGGTTAATTTCAGGAAATCTGCATCAGGCGGTGTCAAGATGCAGAACTGAGGGCAGGAGGCGGCAGGAACTCTGGGACCAGCATCCTCTGTACTGATAGCTGAGGATGTGTTCAGCAGCACGAGGCAAAGTCAGGAAAACAGCAACCAACCACAGCCAATCCATCAACTGAGACAAGACCACAGCAACCATAAAATAGGTATTGCTCGGAATAGAACCATGTTTATGTAAAAGCATTATTTCCACTGGGGCTGGGTTGCATACATTGCCAGTGGTGCTGGTTTGGAACTGAGGTGGCATTTAACGCTCAATAGCACATTTTAACGGTGTGCTATTTTGCTCAATTTTTTGCACTACAAAAATCAGTGTTCGCATTTTTTTCTATTTAGAGTTTTGCTGATAGAAAAAACCCACCGCTGCCAAACGAAATGGAAAAAAAGTAGCACGCCAATCCCTAATATATAGTGTAATATAGTGCAAAATTGCATATTAGTGCTATTTTTCTCCATTTATTTTTCTGGCAGTCATTGATGTTTTTCAACAGAAACAAAATCAATTAATTTAATTTGCCTATCCAGTCTAGACTAATGACTACTGCAAACATGCTCAAGATGCTGTTGTCATGGCAACTCTGCTTACTTTTGTTCCCCCGTCGGGTGGGTAGCTTCTTTTGCTCTGTAATGGTCCGCTTTCCTCTCCACCCCCTTGACTGATGTTCCCTTTTTGGGTCTGGTCTAAAGACAACTTTAGCCTTCTTGCCTGACTATTTAAATCATAAGAAGAAGCATAAATAAAAAATGCATATAAGTACTCATACATAACGTTGCTTTGGCCAGACCTCTTTATCCATTGATCTTTTCAACTGTCATTCACATTTTGGTTCTGCCCACCACACCATGCAAGGTGAGGCAATAGGACAGCCCAGTTTAGTCACTGCGGGCCCGATTCACAGAACTAACTTAAGACAAAATCCTAAACTTACTACTTTTGGTATTCACAGAAGTTAGGATTTTGTCTTAAGACAATCTTAAGACAGACTTAAGACAAACTTAAGACAACATCCTAACTTAAGTCTGTCTTAAGTCTGTCTTAAGTCTGTCTTAAGACAAAATCCTAACTTCTGTGAATACCAAAAGGAGTAAGTTTAGGATTTTCTCTTAAGTTAGTTCTGTGAATCGGGCCCTGTCTCTTCTGCTCTGTTAAATACCTGCTCACATATTCACTCCAGCCTAAAAATAAGTGCAATTCAGTGCCAGATATCATGAGCCAGCACTTTACTTTTCCAGTGTTTCTTTTCCTTTTTCATTTTTTAGTCATCCTTCTGTATTTAAACTATGGGCCTGATTCAGAGTTTGGCTGGTGGGTTACTTTATCACGAACATGATGGATATTCCATCCCCCTGATTATAAATGTATTATATCCTGTGGTACTTGTAATAAAGCTGGTGGGCTATTGGTCATATTTGCGATGGTGTAAGTGTCTGCCAAACTCTAATAAGGCATTGTGCGTTCAGGTTACAGTAATTCAAAGCCCATAGTACCTTTTCTTTGACACTATAAGAATGATATTTTCCTGTGATATGCATTAAAACTTTAAAAGGTGTATATACCCATTGTGAGTACACCTGTCTGCTAGAAAGCACCCCGGATAGTCCATTAAAATACATACTACATTGTTTTAAATGTGAAATTTGTATTGCAAAATTATGGCTACCACCAAACGGTGGTGGCATGTTGTCCTTTTTTTGTGGCACGTTCCAACATTTTTTTTTTTCAAAAAAAGAACCACCATACCAGCTTGACAAAGCCAGACACATTAGTTTTTCCAAACATGTTTTATTACTACCACGGATGACATGTTCTGTGTCTCCAACCACCTGCTTCTCCTTAGCTGTCCATCACCGCTCCACACCCTCCACAAGGATAGTTTGCCTATAAAATACAATAAAATAAAATAAAAATGAAATGAAATAAAATAAATAGCAACCAGCTCTAGGCAGAGGAAGAAACATGGAGAAAAAGTCATTGAGTGTTGAGTGCAGTCCTCTGAAATGGCCTGACCGTCACCTTAGCGCCATACCTGGATACTTTCATTCAAGAATCCTGCAAAAAATGTACCTAGTGAACTTGAAATTCTGCAACCCTGGGTCATTTTACAAATTCACTCAGATTTTATAGTGCAGCAAATTGACCTCATGGTAAAATGTAAGAGCTCTACAAAATTCCTAAATAAATAACCTCCAGTTGACCACGCTTTTATCCACTGCCAAATCACATTTGTGAAACTTACGATCACATACCTGCCAACTTGAAGAACAATCTCACCGTGTGAGGATGGGGTGGGCTTTGAAGGGGAGGGGCCACATGCCGAAGAGTAATACAAGGCACTTTTGACCCCCCCCCCACCAGCCCCCCCCCCCCAAAAAAAAAAGCTTGCTGAAGCTGGTGCCAATGTCCTGGGGTGTTTTCATTCGACCATCAATGCCTTTCAGGGCCCATATTTTAGTCATGCAGTGGGCACAATTAAATGCATCTTAGTGTGGTGCTAGTTTTGCACGCACACATGTATTTAGGGTGGACCACAGCTTGAAAATATACAATTTTAAACTCCACACAGTGCCATTGCAGCGCTCTCACTTCCCCTCCGCCTTCCTCCATGGAGCGAAAGCTGTACTTAAGCTGTGATTACGAGTGGGGTGGGAAGTCTGATAGGTGTGAGAACATTTGTTACTGCACATATTGGAATTCCAAGTACCACTGTGATATAACCTCACCTCCCGCAATTATCCCTAGGTAAATTTTGGCAAATTTACTAGACCCAAATGAGCGGTAACTTGATATGTTGAGCGTTGAACTATGCATGTAATTCTACATGTTCCTCTGTGAACGCTCAGTACAACACACTCATTATGAAATCAGGGCTAAATTCTGATTGCTGTGAAAACGTTTTGTACACACAGATCGGAATTACAAGTTGTGTGATAATTATCATTCAATCACAGTTTTCCCTGATAATTTGAGGCAGGTCAAACTTGCTGAAATGTATCAGCGGGGGAAAAGGCCAGGAGGAAACATTCAGAATGTGGGGCCATATTATCAAGAAAGGCCAGAACCTGGGCTTCTATGGGAATTCACAAGGGCATATTATCAAGCCCATTATCGACGCTTTAGCTGCAGTTTCCTGCCGATAAAAGCGGAGATAATGTATCTCCTTTCCTTGATAATATGGCCCTTGGGGCCAGATGTAGGAGCCTAAATACCGGTCGGTAATGGCCGATTTCGGCCGTTACCGACCGGTATTTAAGAATCGGCATGTAGGGGCATAATTTTACAGAATCGTTAAATTTACCGATTCTGTAAATTTACCGATTCTATAAAATACCGAATCGGTATTTTTACCGATTCGGTAAATAGCAGATGTAGGTGGGACTCTTCTGAGTCCCAAAGGCCCTACAAATTCGGTATTTTACCACCCAATCCAATTGGGTGTTAAAATACCGAATCCAGGTGTGCATGCACATGTGTGCATGCACACCTATGCCATGTGACAGACAGACATGCCCTTAGGGCATGTCTGTGTGCCACATGGCACACATGCCTATTTTTGGGGTGCCAGGGGGTGTCAAAGTGACCCCCTGTACCCTTGCTGGAATCGGTATTTACCGATTCGGTAATTACCGAATCGGTATTTCCCATTGATTCCTATGGGCTTCACAGTCCATAGGAATCAATAGGAAATACCGATTCGGTATTTACCGAATATGTAAATACCGAATTTTAACAATTCGGTATTTCCACATCTGGAAATACCTACATCTCCCCCCTTCATATTTACCGATTCATAAATACCGAATCGGTAAAATTCGGTATTTATGAATCGGTAAATATCATTTAGCCCTTGGTGTGTTAAAACCCGATTCCATATGTCATGCATTGTTTTCTTGTTGAAAACTCGGAATAAAAGGTATTTACCAAGGGTGGTAAATACCTCTTCCTGGGGAAATGGTATTTCCACGTGTGGTAAATTCTCCACCCCATTCCCACCAACTCATACTGTGCGGGTGCAAGAATATTTATTGTACTCGGTAAATACCTACCCTCGAGGTATTCCTATTCACTAAGGGCCAGATGTAGGTAGCCAAATACCGGTCGGTAACGGCCGAATTCGGCCGTTACCGACCGGTATTTGGCTTTTGAGATGTAGGTGCCTGAAAACAGGCCATTTCGGTAATTTTACCGAATCTGTAAATATACCGGTCGGTAAATATACCGACCGGTATTTCTACAGAATCGGTAAAATCGAGATGTAGGTGGGACTCTTCTGAGTCCCACAAGCCCTACAAAATCGGTATTTTACCATCAAATACAAGTTGATGGTAAAATACCGATTCAGGTGTGCATGCACATGTGTGCATGCACACCTGTGCCATATGACAGGCAGACCTGCCCTTAGGGCAGGTATGCCTGCCACATGGCATCTGAACCCGTTTTGGGGGTGCTAGAGGGTGTCAAAGTGACACCCCCTGCACCCTTGTGAAATTCGGTATTTACCGATTCGGTAAATACCGACCGGTAAATGCCCAATCATTCCTATGGGCTTCAAAGCCCATGGGAATGAATGGGCATTTACCGGTCGGTATTTACCGAATCGGTAAATACCGAATTTTACAGATTCGGTAAATGCCCATCTGTATTTACCTACATCTCGGTACTTATATTTTACCACTTCTTAAATACCGAATCGGTATGATTCGGTATTTAAGAGGTGGTAAAATAATTTTACCTACATCTGGCCCTAAGTGCAGTATATAATTGACCTACAGTGACCAGGTGTCCCGGGTTTGCCGGGGCAGTCCCGATTTCTCTGTCGTTCCAGCAGATTTCAGTACATTTGGCTTATGTCCCGTTTTTTTTGAGAGGGTAAACTAAAATACACTGAGAGGCTCTTTTTAAGGTCTTCCAAAGCAGGGCTAGTTAGCAGCTGTTATGAGTGAGCAATTTAAGTAACCAGTATGATCCTGGTTTTAAAAATTACTTTTTATTTATTTTCATAGAGCCTCTTCTGTGTTTTTATGTTGATGAGAGCTGTCATTCTTTGCCACCTTGTTGGTGTAAGATTGTAGTCCCTCCTCTATTTTTGCAAAATGTCCCGGTTTTGGGGTCGCACGATATGGTCACTCTAACCTGCCCCCCCATCCGGCTCGTTAGGAGCCGGGCACGAAGCCATTTTTGGCTTCAATTTCTGGGGACCATCATGACACCCTTTTACCTAAGAGCTGAGCACGTGCCTGTTTTAGGTAAAAATAAAGGCCTTTGACAGTAGCTGACGCCGGGCACCCAGAGGCGGCCTGCACAGCTTCCCTGTCAGAGGCTTCTGACTGCGCAGCTGCGCTCCGGCCTGTAAGTTGTAACATGAAACAGGCTTGTTGGACAATCACGAGCCAGAAAATGGTGTATTTTCTGCTGGGAGCGAGGAAGGGGGAGTGAAAGTTTCCACTTAGAAAGCAAGATTGCTCACGGTTTTTGTGCTCTGGGGACAAGCCTTATCTGTGCTCCAAGTTCCTTAATGAGCAGGAAGCGGGGGAGTCGTGATGATGAGCGGGCGGCGCTGTCTGTCCTGACACTTGAAACACAGGCTGGGGCCCGCCACACACAGGCACACTTAACCACGAGGGTCTCTCGGGGAGCCGACACGACAATGCACCACACACAGGCACACTTAACCACGAGGGTCCCTCATGGAACTAACACGACAATTCACCACATGCAGGCACACTTAACCGCGAGGGTCCCTCATGGAGCTAACACGGGAACTCACCACACAGGCACACTTAACCCCAAGGGTCCCTCGAGGAGCTATCACGGGAGCTCACCATACACTTGCACACTTAACCGCGAGGGTCCTGGGTGGAGTTAACATGACAATTCTCCACACATAGCCACACTTAACCCCGAATGTCCTCCATGGAGCTAACACGGGAACTCATCACACACAGGCCCACTTAACCCCGAGGGTCCCTCATGGAGCTAACAGGAGAATTCACCACACACAGGCACACGTAAACACGAGGGTCCCTCGTGGAGCTAACACGGGAATTCACCACACACAGGCACACTTAACCCCGAGGGTCCCTCGTGGAGCTAACACGGGAACTCACCACACGCAGGCACACTTAACCGTGAGGGTCCCTCATGGAGCTAACACGGGAACTCACCACACCCAGGCACACTTAACCCCGAGGGTCCCTCGTGGAGCTAACACGGGAACTCACCACACACAGGCACACTTAACCCCGAGGGTCCCTCGTGGAGCTAACACGGGAACTCACCACACGCAGGCACACTTAACCGTGAGGGTCCCTCGTGGAGCTAACACGGGAACTCACCACACCCAGGCACACTTATCCCCGAGGGTCCCTCGTGGAGCTAACACGGGAACTCACCACACCCAGGCACACTTAACCCCGAGGGTCCCTCGTGGAGCTAACACGGGAACTCACCACACGCAGGCACACTTAACCGTGAGGGTCCCTCATGGAGCTAACACGGGAACTCACCACACCCAGGCACACTTAACCCCGAGGGTCCCTCGTGGAGCTAACACGGGAACTCACCACACACAGGCACACTTAACCCCGAGGGTCCCTCATGGAGCTAACATGGGAACTCACCACACACAGGCACACTTAACCCCGAGGGTCCCTCATGGAGCTAACATGGGAATTCACCACACCCAGGCACACTTAACCCCGAGGGTCCCTCGTGGAGCTAACACGGGAACTCACCACACGCAGGCACACTTAACCCCGAGGGTCCCTCATGGAGCTAACATGGGAATTCACCACACACAGGCACACTTAACCCCGAGGGTCCCTCATGGAGCTAACATGGGAACTCACCACACACAGGCACACTTAACCCCGAGGGTCCCTCATGGAGCTAACATGGGAATTCACCACACCCAGGCACACTTAACCCCGAGGGTCCCTCATGGAGCTAACAGGAGAACTCACCACACACAGGCACACTTAACCGTGAGGGTCCCTCATGGAGCTAACACGGGAACTCACCACACCCAGGCACACTTAACCCCGAGGGTCCCTCGTGGAGCTAACACGGGAACTCACCACACACAGGCACACTTAACCCCGAGGGTCCCTCATGGAGCTAACATGGGAACTCACCACACACAGGCACACTTAACCCCGAGGGTCCCTCATGGAGCTAACATGGGAATTCACCACACCCAGGCACACTTAACCCCGAGGGTCCCTCGTGGAGCTAACACGGGAACTCACCACACGCAGGCACACTTAACCGTGAGGGTCCCTCATGGAGCTAACACGGGAACTCACCACACCCAGGCACACTTAACCCCGAGGGTCCCTCGTGGAGCTAACACGGGAACTCACCACACACAGGCACACTTAACCCCGAGGGTCCCTCATGGAGCTAACATGGGAACTCACCACACACAGGCACACTTAACCCCGAGGGTCCCTCATGGAGCTAACACCAGAACTCACCACACACAGGCACACTTAACCGCAAGGGTCCCTCATGGAGCTAACATGACAATTCATCACACGCAGGCACACTTAACCCTGAGGGTCTCTCATGGAGTTAACACCAGAACTCACCAAACACAGGCACACTTAACTGCGAGGGTCCCTCATGGAGTTAACACCAGAACTCACCAAACACAGGCATACTTAACTGTTAGGGTCACGCGTGGAGCTAACACGACAATTCACCACACACAGGCACACTTAACCCGAGGGTCCCTCATGGAGCTAACACAGGGACTCACCACACGCAGGCACACTTAACCGCGAGGGTCCCTCGTGGCGCTAACACGACTATTCACCACATGCAGGCACACTTAACCGCGAGGGTCCCTCGTGGAGCTAACACAACAATTCACCACACGCAGGCACACTTAACCGTGAGGGTCCCTCATGGAGCTAACACGGGAACTCACCAAACACAGGCACACTTATCCCCGAGGGTCCCTCATGGAGCTAACACGGGAACTCACCACACACAGGCACACTTAACCCCGAGGGTCCCTCATGGAGCTAACACGGGAACTCACCAAACACAGGCACACTTATCCCCGAGGGTCCCTCATGGAGCTAACACGGGAACTCACCACACACAGGCACACTTAACCGCGAGGGTCCCTCATGGAGCTAACACAGGGACTCACCACACGCAGGCACACTTAACCGCGAGGGTCCCTCGTGGCGCTAACACGACTATTCACCACATGCGGGCACACTTAACCGCGAGGGTCCCTCATGGAGCTAACACGACAATTCACCACACATAGGCACACTTAACCCGAGGGTCCCTCATGGAGCTAACACAGGGACTCACCACACGCAGGCACACTTAACCGCGAGGGTCCCTCGTGGCGCTAACACGACTATTCACCACATGCAGGCACACTTAACCGCGAGGGTCCCTCGTGGAGCTAACACAACAATTCACCACACTCAGGCACACTTAACCGTGAGGGTCCCTCATGGAGCTAACACGGGAACTCACCACACAGGCACACTTAACCCCAAGGGTCCCTCGAGGAGCTATCACGAGAGCTCACCATACACTTGCACACTTAACCGCGAGGGTCCTGGGTGGAGTTAACATGATAATTCTCCACACATAGCCACACTTAACCCCGAGGGTCCTTCATGGAGCTAACACGAGAACTCATCACACACAGGAACACTTAACCCCGAGGGTCCCTCATGGAGCTAACAGGAGAATTCACCACACACAGGCACACGTAAACACGAGGGTTCCTCGTGTAGCTAACACGGGAACTCACCACACCCAGGCACACTTAACCCCGAGGGTCCCTCGTGGAGCTAACACGGGAACTCACCACACACAGGCACACTTATCCCCGAGGGTCCCTCATGGAGCTAACACGGGAACTCACCACACACAGGCACACTTAACCGCAAGGGTCCCTCATGGAGCTAACATGGGAACTCACCACACACAGGCACACTTAACCCCGAGGGTCCCTCATGGAGCTAACATGTGAATTCACCACACATAGGCACACTTAGCCACGAGGGTCCCTCATAGAGCTAACACCGGAACTCACCACACACAGGCACACTTAACCGCGAGGGTCCCTCATGGAGTTAACACCAGAACTCACCAAACACAGGCATACTTAACTGTGAGGGTCACGCGTGGAGCTAACACGACAATTCACCACACATAGGCACACTTAACCCGAGGGTCCCTCATGGAGCTAACACAGGGACTCACCACACGCAGGCACACTTAACCGCGAGGGTCCCTCGTGGAGCTAACACAACAATTCACCACATGCAGGCACACTTAACCGCGAGGGTCCCTCGTGGAGCTAACACGACAATTCACCACACGCAGGCACACTTAACCATGAGGGTCCCTCATGGAGCTAACACGGGAACTCACCACACAGGCACACTTAACCCCAAGGGTCCCTCGAGGAGCTATCACGGGAGCTCACCATACACTTGCACACTTAACCGCGAGGGTCCTGGGTGGAGTTAACATGACAATTCTACGCACATAGCCACACTTAACCCCGAGGGTCCTTCATGGAGCTAACACGGGAACTCATCACACACAGGCCCACTTAACCCCGAGGGTCCCTCATGGAGCTAACAGGAGAATTCACCACACACAGGCACACGTAAACACGAGGGTTCCTCGTGTAGCTAACACGGGAACTCACCACACACAGGCACACTTAACCAGGAGGGTCCCTCGTGGAGCTAACACGGGAACTCTCCACACACAGGCACACTTAACCACGAGAGTCCCTTGTGGAGCTAACACCAGAATGCACCACACACAGGCACACGTAACCCCGAGGGTCCCTCGTGGAGCTAACACGGGAACTCACCACACACAGGCACACTTAACCCCGAGGGTCCCTCATGGAGCTAACACGGGAACTCACCACACACAGGCACACTTAACCCAGAGGGTCCCTCAAGGAGCTAACATGGGAACTCACCACACACAGGCACACTGAACCCTGAGGGTCCCTCATGGAGCTAACACGGGAACTCACCACACACAAGCACACTTAACCCCGAGGGTCCTCATGGAGGTAATATGGAAACTCACCACACACAGGCACACTTAGCCACGAGGGTCCCTCAAGTATTTAACACCAGAACTTACCACACACAGACACACTTAACCGTGAGGGTCCCTCGTGGAGCTAACACCAGAACTCACCACACACAGGCACACTTAACCCGAGGGTCCCTCATGGAGCTAACAGGAGAACTCACCACACACAGGCACACGTAAACACGAGGGTCCCTCGTGTAGCTCACACCAGAACTCACCACACACAGGCACACTTAACCAGGAGGGTCCCTCGTGGAGTGAACATGGGAACTCTCCACACACAGGCACACTTAACCACGAGAGTCCCTTGTGGAGCTAACACCAGAATGCACCACACACACAGGCACACATAACCACGAGGGTCCCTCGTGGAGCTAACACGAGAACTCACCACACACAGGCACACTTAACCGAGAGGGTCCCTCATGTAGCTAACATGGGAACACACCACACACAGGTACACTTAACCGCGAGGGTCCCTCGTGCAGCTAACATGGGAACACACCACACACAGGCACACTTAACCGCGAGGGTCCCTCGTGGAGCTAACACAGGAACTCACCACACACAGGCACACTTAACCGCGAGGGTCCCTCGTGGAGCTGGCACGGGAACTCACCACTCACAGGCACACTTAGCCACGAGGGTCCTTCTTGTAGCTAACACGGGAACTCACCACGCACCGGCACATGTAACCAAAGGGGTCCCTCTTGGAGCTAACACGGGAACTCACCACACACAGGCACACTTTAACCACGAGGATCCCTCCCATACTTAGCATAAGCACTGGCAAAGCCAACAGGCCTAGCTTTATTGCAGTAATACTTCAGGCATGCACACCTGTGTTTTTTTCTAAACAGTTAAAATCAGACCACTTTTTTTGGGGGCGACAGCAAGCGCTAGGTACGTTTTCTTTGTAAATTCTTTTTATTCTCCATCGTTGTCATACGTCGCCCCCGCTTGTCGTCATCTGTGGCCTCCACCCAGTCCTCCCACTCTTACCTGCACCAGCCGTCACTGGGCAGCAAACTTAGGGATCGCCGCCGGTGGCAAAAGCTCTAGCTGCGCCACTGTATCACACAGAGGAACACTAAAACATCTGTATCCTTTAAACATATAACCCAAGAACATTGGACACAAAAAAACAATTATAAGTGAGTATTTCTTACATACATATCACAAGAATGTATTGCGCACAGGGACACATTCAGGTAGGGATCACTCATGCATAACACACGCTTGTACCCTACATAAGCACACCTATACATGTGTATTCCCACATACATACCTAGAGGACTACACCACAGACATACATATAGATGCCATAACATAAGAACACGTCACACACAGAAAAGTGTACCGATGTGTAACCCCACAGCATGCAGACAGGATGTGTTATTAACCCACACAAACACAGATTCTACACACAGGTGCAGATATGCAGGAGCACTCTTCTGACACACACACAGTGGTACCACACGTACACCATGCAGAGATGCACTTAAAAACGTGCATTCCTAACACAGACACACGCATAAATATATTCACTGAAAAGACCCAGTTAAACTCTGAGTTCTGATTCAGGCTAAAACGTGCAAAACCACTGAAATTTGTCAAAAACACAGTACTTGTTCCACTCATCATGCTGGTTTCTTGATAACACTATTTGGGTTCTGTGCCTTTTGAGCAAATTAGTGTTTTGAGCATGGCAGATAGCACAAGTTATGGCGTGTGTTATGCTTGTTAGTAACCATAATTGGCAAATCTCAGTGGTTTTATGTGTCTAAACTAGAACCATACCCAAGGGGTTAGATTTATTCATCTTTCACACAACACAGCATATTGCTGTGCAGAGTGAAAGGGACAGGGCAGGAATGCATTATATTTACCAATATTCCTTCTCTCTGCCTGCGCTAGCGCACAATCTGCTGCCTAGGGCCAATGCAGGCACCCTTACGCTATGGTGCAAGGGTGCCTGCGTTGCAGGCAGGTTTCTTTTTGTGCAGAAATGTGCACCTTCCTACACAAAAACAATCCTCTGATTGAAGAATGCAGCACATTTAGAAAGAGGAAAAAATGAGGATAAAGATATTTTTCCTCGTTGCGCCTCCGCTGGCAAATCTTGGTAAATCTAGGAATGTGCTAAAATCCATGGGCCTCATTTATGATGCCGTGCGTCACTTTTACGCCGCCGGTGCGTCACTTTTTGTGACGCACCAGTGGCGTAAAAAATGCACCTTCTTGCGCCATATTTACAAAGTGACGCATCTAGGTCGATGCGTTACTTTGTAAACCCCTGCGCCACATTATACCTGCGGCAGGTATTATGTATGCAAGGGGGGCGTTTTGACGCAAGAAAGGGTCATGAAAGTGACACAGTGAAATCTATAAGATTTCATTGTGCCATTTCTTGGCCGCTAATGCGTAAAAATCTTACGCCTGCTTCATGGCAGGCGTAAGACTGACACAGGCACTAACAACATGGGACTTGCCCATGTGAAAGTACACATTGCTGGAGTTGCGTCACTTTTGTGACACACTCCAGCAATGCGTCACTTTTGCGCCTACAGATACGTCAGAAATACTGACGTATCTGTAACTCCTTGCGACATGATGCGTCATATTATAAATATGACGCATCAATCATGACGCAAGGAGTGCGCACTGAGAAGTGACGCATCGCTGCTTTCACGCAGCGATGCGTCATTTCTCATAAATGAGGCCCCAGGGGTGGATGCGTGGAAGGAAACACCCACGCTCCACTCATGGAATGCCTACTTGGGGCAGAGCAAAGCAGGGCAGTGACTTGTGCTGCCTTGGGCTACTCCAGATTCATCAAGTAATACAGGGCCATGCAATGTTTCCTTGCATTGCTTGGTAAACCTGACTTGCGAATTGCATTACCTTTCCAACACCATGTATGACACAAGGGCAGCACAATACAGTGACAAATCTAGTCCTCAATTTTTAATTGTGTGTTTTTTGTTGACTTAAATTGGATATTTTATGATGTATTTAGATTCTTTGGCACAAGGAATGGCCAGGCCCAGCACACCCTCCTGCGGGCATCCAACCAGCTGCGGGCACCCTACTGCTACTGGGCTAGGCCTTTGGCCGTTCGCAGTAGGGGTGGGTGCAGAGCTAGGTCTTTCACCAAGCACTGCATTCCACCAGCTCTGGGTGGATATCCCCAATGCATCTAAGAGGGTTGGAAGTCTGTGAAGCTGGTTACAGAGGCAGTGCAGTCCTAGGCAGAAAGTTGAAGGCCGAGGCGCAGAGCTGTACCTGATCACAAAATCACGTTTGCCCCCTCTGGTTCATCCCCTCACAGATGATAAACCTGATGTGCCGTTCTTGTCTATAGTCCCTATGCTGTGGTCAGGCATGTTCATGATCATCACTTGATGCCTTTGCACCTGCACCACTGATCTTTCAAGGCCTCTGAGATGTCTGCCTTGGGGGTGCCTCCCTGGCTCTCACAGGGCTGAGATGTTGGCTCTCATAGTGCTCAGCAGTTTCTTCTGTGTATGCACAGGCATTACTATCCCAGGTACTCTAACACCTGCTAAAGGAGACATGATATCTGCAAGTATCACCATCAGTGTGTATCCATCATCTGTGGTGTCTTCTGCAGGAGTCAGGGCACAACACTTGGCGACAGGTCACAGCTGACTTTGCGGTCTGGGTGCTCTCACAGACCTGTGCCGGAGGTGCTGTGGAGGATTCACCGTGTGCCCTCCTCTGGTGCCCGATGCCCCTTCCATGTGCCTAACCAGCCCCTGCCTTGAACACGCCTTGACATCCTACCAGTATTTCATCAGCACTCCCACTACACAGTGTGTGTACCTTGTGCCATTGGCACACCTTTGGATCTTCTGCTAAATGTACTTTGTTGTGTTTTCTGGTACATGTAGTGATGTTTTCCCAAAGAGCTCACCATGCTCTGCAGCACATTCCTTCAAGAGGATGACCAGCATCTCTTCAGATATCTGCTTCCTCCACTTTCCCTGGTGCCAGCATCATCGGCGAGGGAACATGACGGTTCCAAAATACGAATAGGACATGATGGTCTCAGAAAGGCTAAGGAGGCTAAGACACTTACGAGTCAGAATGGGAGATTGGACATGGAAGAAGGTCCTTTAAGGCTGACAAAATATTTGTTAAACATTTTTGTTTTTAAAAGTGTTTGTAGGGGAGTGTTAACACAATCCAAGCCAGAATGCACTTGCTGCATGCTACGAAGATGTCTGTGTCTGTTGTATTCTTGCTGTAGGCGATGTCCACGGGAAATTAAAATTCTACTCCTTAACAACTACTTCAACACATACACAAGCTGTTCTACATTTCCCTCTTTGACTAATTCCTTCAAGACAGACATATAACTCTTTCAGTCTCCTATTCTGTCCCTGATGCCATTCCTTAATGTGTGTTATACTTGTGTCACTTTATAACCACTTAGGGCCATATGTAGGTGGCCAAATACCGGTCGGTAACGGCCGATTTCGGACGTTAACGACCGGTATTTGTAGTTTCAGATGTAGGGGGCCAGAAAATTAACGATTCTGTAAATTTACCGAATCAGTAAATTTACAGAATCTGTAAATTACCGAATCAGTAAATGTACAGAATCGGTAATATGGGATGTAGGTGGCACTGAAAACAGTGTCACAGGCCCTTAGGAATTCGTTATTTACCATGAAATACTATTGCATGGTAAATAACGAATTCCTGTGTACATGCACATCTGTGCATGTACACCTGTGCCATGTGGCACACATACATGCCCTAAGGGCATGTATGCGTGTCACATGGCACACAAGCCAGAATAAGGGGTGCAACAGGGTGTCAAAGTGACACCCTGTCCCACTTGACAAATCGGTAATTTTACTGAATCGGTATTTACCAATTCGGTAATTGCCATTGATTCCTATGGGCCTCAAGGCCCATAGGAATCAATGGCAATTACGGAATCGGTAAATACCGATTCGGTAATTACCGAATCTTACCGATTCGGTAATATTTACCGAATAATTACCTACATGGCATTTACCGATTTGTAAATACCGAATCGGTAAAATTCGGTATTTACGATTCGATAAATGCCATTTACCTACATATGGCTTAATGCTGTATTGTTCAACTATAACTGTTCTGAATCCGCTCATGTACCTCTTGTAAACATGATCACTTGTAAAGCGCTCTGATACCTTCGGGTCTAGCTAGGGCTATGTAAGATTCATAATAAAAATAATAATCTGCAAATTCAGTAGTTCAGCAAGGGTACTGTGGACCCCAAGGGGATAAAGGACAAAGGTTCCCCTCCCTGTGAGGGTTGTGAAGCACAACCGTAATTGACATGCACAGGGCCTTTCACACTCAATGGCCCTGGAACCATTGCACCTGCTGCACTATTGATAGCTGAGCCTCCGTGGATTTCTCTGGCTGTTTACATCATCAGTAGCACATCAAGGTTATCATCAGCTATGATGTAAGCAAGGAAAATTGCCCCCCCACCCGGGTCGATTAGAAAGCACAACATATTTGAGGGGTAGACAACCCTTCTCCCACCTTGGTCCAGGTGCCACTGCACACACTGCACTATTAAGAGCCAAACCCCTGTGGATTTCACCGGCTTTCTGCCTCATCACAGCTACCCCAGCTTTTGATGTTTGTGATTCAGACACATTACTTTGCACACTGCCTTGTTCAGTGACCCTGAGAATGATGTTATAGGAGCATCTTGCTGCAACAATTAGCTAATTGGCAACGTAATGATACAAATTAATGGAAAAGGGAGGCTTATTTAGACAAGCAGCCAGCACTGGCTTTACAGAAGGAGGGGAAATAATATTGCTCAGGAGGAAAGTGGGAATGAGGGCTAATCATTTTGGGGCCAATTCACTAAAAGCAATTATAAGTACCAGAAATAGACCTGCAGGAGTACTCGTTTACAAACTCTATTCCTTAGTTAATTGGCCCCAAAACGTACAACTCCCTATTAGCAAAGGTGTTTAGAGGGCACAGTCCTTTCTAGTTATACTAAGTGTATATGAATATTGTTTGAATAATCATAATACATGGACTTCTGAAATCTCTGTATAGATGTCCGTCACAAATTTCTTTATAAGCGACGACTTGTGATGCACCAGGTCACTGATAATAGAGAAAGGACGTCAGAACTCGACTATTACAAGGTTATTACAGTCGAGTTCTGACATCACAATGCCTCTCTGCCAGAGCAACAGTCGAGGTGAAAGGCAGGTCAAGGCATGGAGCATAATTAAAGCAGCTGTTTAAAGCAACAAACTGAATCTTGTGTTTCTTTCTTCTGCGCTATTTAAATATCTTACAATGAGAAGCAACGTTCCTAAATGTAAAGCGCTCTGATACCCTCTTGGGTCAAGTTCGCGCTATATAAAACTTTATAAATAAATAAATAAATAATAAATAGAGAATGTTTATTTTTTGCACGCCTTAGAGAGAGAAAAGCTATAATATTTCTGCAAGTTTTCTACACGTTCTGAGCTACTGTATTTTGTTTAATAGAATTGTGTTGAACAGTTTGTTGTATCTGTTTAAAAAATATCTAATAGGGTTTTGATGTGTTTCATTTTGCAGTCAAGGTTTTATTTTTATTCTTCATGTTTTGCAAACATGCTTGCTCTTTGGTGTGAAAAAACTATGCACCAAGGATTTAACTGGTTTGTGGGAAAGGGGATTGTGTGACTATGTATCATATGATATATAACACCCCAGATCAATCTGTACCCTCCCTGGATTTATTAATCTCTAAAGAAGGAGGGAGGCTATTCACGACCAAATAAAAAAAAAACACCAAACAGAACAGCTTATTACTCGATGAGAGGTATCATCCATAGGCTCTACGTGATAACCTACCAGTAGGCCAATTCCTCCACCTCCAGAGGAATTGCAACACCATGAAAGAATACGAACTGCAGGCCTCCACCCTCAGAGCCAACCTTGAGGACCGCCACTACCCTCACAGAATTAAACAACATGAATACAAGAGAGTTAAGAAGATAGCCTGATAGAAAATGACCTCCCACGGATAAGCTCACATATTTGACCACCTTCACACCGACGTCCAATAAGATACACAAAATCATCATGAAACATTGGGCTATCCTGAATTCAGGGGGCCTCATTTATGAAAAGTGACGCATCGCTGCGAGAAAACAGCGATGCGTCACTTTTCATTGCGCCCTCCTTGCAACACCAATTATGCGTCATATTTACAGTATGACGCATCATGTCGCAAGGAGTTACAGATACATCAGTTTTTCTGACGTATCTGTAGGCACAAAAATGAAGCATTGCTGGAGTGTGTCACAAAAGTGACGCAACTCCAGCAATGGGTCATTACACATGGGCAAGTCCCATGTGAAATGTGCCTGCGTCAGTCTTATGCCTGCTGTGAGGCAGGCGTAAGATATTGACGCATTTGCGTCCTACAAGTGACGCAGTTAAATCTTGAATATTTCACTGCGTCACTTCTACGACCCTTTCTTGTGCCGGAACGCCCCCCTGTATACATTATACCTGGCGCAGGAATAATGTGACGGAGGGGTTTTCAAAGTGACGCATCTAGATAGATGCGTCACTTTGTAAATATGGTGCAACAAGGCTGACTTTTTACACCGCTGGTGTGTCACAAAAAGTGACGCACCGTTGGCGCAAAAATGACGCATGGGCTCATAAATAAGCTCCAGGGTCTTTAGAGGCTGGAACCCCCTACTTTTTCCATACAAGCGCACAATCTGCGAGATCTGCTCGTACATACACGTCAAAATGTATCACAAGAGACCCAGACCACTCTTTGGGGTCACTCTTAAGTGAAGGGACATTACTCGTGTGGGACATGCTCAGCCTGCCCTTTAACAAAAACAGCCAAGAATATCGACAATGGGCTCTGTTTTACTTACGGACGGCCTGTCTCTATGCGACCTCCATTTCCCCTGTTACCTTACCTTCTCACGTTACCCTACAGGTTACCCTTACGTTTAGCCTACCATCTCCGCTGAGGCAGTCCCCTTCATCGGTCCCCTTCATCTTTTTACTGTACGCGAGACAACTTTTGTTATAATTATAATCTTGATCTTGCATACACCAACGTTCATAACTCATAGAGAGATAGTCGCTTGCTGCTAGTGGATTATGATCCCTTAAGTCGGCTGCATGCCAATATGAACAGCCTAAAGTTGCGAGATATACTGACACACTTTCCATAGCATCACGCGGTGTGTCTCATGCTTTAGCCACTTTACACCCTGCATGGTTCTCCCTTTAATTTATATATGTATTTTCTCTTTTATCTCTTGTCTCTTTTAGGTTGGATAATGAAATTTCAAGCATTTGTTGAACCAAATTTTACTCCACAAACACCACAGCAAGTCTGACTGAGACTTGTCTTTCAGGGTATTTTTCCTCCCTTGATCTCTTCTACATTGCACATTATTAATTCTCTTAATTCATTTGGTCCTGAAGAAATGCCAAGAATCCTTTCTGGACCATCAGGGCGTGAAAACTGTTGACCCTATGACCTTTATCACTACTCAACTTTTTTATACAGACTATACTTTCTCATTGGTGGACGGTCACAGTTTAATTTCTGCTTTTAACTATACCCGACGGACCCAGAAATAAATGACAGTTTTTTGGGTACCGTCATGGTATTTTGGGTACTCACTTCTGGTAGCGCGCACTGACCCGCCATTTTGGTCGGCGGTCTAGTTGTTCGCGCTACTCCGGTACTTATTCTGTGCTGACTTGCGTCTACATTGTTTAACAGTTAGTCGATTGCTGCTATGGGGGGTACACGGTAACGCTTGTGCTCCTGCATACTTCATGACATCAGTGGGTGGAGGGCTCATTTGTTTTTAAAAGCTATCGTCTTGTTTTAAATCACCTTGAACACCTACCTGATTGTATTGCCTGCTCTGGTGCCCCGGTCCACCACAGCCTTGTGACTGATTGATGTGGCGGGTTTAAAGAGGAGCAAGCACCGGAAATACTCACTTCCGGTAGCGCGCACTGACCCGCCATTTTGGTCGGTGGTCTAGTTGTTCGCGCTCCTCCGGTACTTATTCTGTGCTGACTCGCGTCTACATTGTTTGACAGCAGTTAGTCGATTGCTGCTACAGGGGTACACGGTAACGCTTGTGCTCCTGCATACTTCATGACATCAGTGGGTGGAGGGCTCATTTGTTTTTAAAAGCTATTGTCTTGTTTTAAATCGCCTTGAACACCTACCTGATTGTATTGCCTGCTCTGGTGCCCCGGTCCACCGCAGCCTTGTGGCTGATTGATGTGGAGGGCTGAAAGAAGAGCGAGCACCGGAAATACTCACTTCCGGTAGCGCGCACTAACCCGCCATTTTGGTCGGCGGTCTAGTTGTTCTACATCCCCTGACACCTATTTTAGGCGGGTATGGAGCGCGAGCGCAGCGGGCGCGCCAAAGGCAAGCCCAACTGTGCCCGTCCGCGCCAGTACGTCGCCTCTCGCCAGAAGCGCTGGCCGATGTACACCAGGAAGACGCACTTATACGAGAGAAGCTCTGCTAAGTCTGCTCAGTCAGCTCACCTGTGTACGAGGTCCCCCACTACACCTGCTAAGTGGCCCTATTAGATGCTCGTGTGGCAGGTTTTCACTTCTCAAACCCTTGCCCCTGCCTACCCCCTTGTCACACACCCCCCCAACGTCGGCTTAAAATTCTGCAGCTGAATGTAAGATCTCTAGTCAAGCACCAAGCTGAAATCTACGACCTCATTACAGATGAAACCCCAGACATATTCTTTTTGACTGAGACATGGCTTAATGAGGATGTGGTAGTGATAGAGATCGCAGGTCACCCGACCAATATTTTCACCACTTCGGTCTCGGGGCCAATATACTTTAATTCACCATCTACATTGATCAGATGACCTTACAATCTACTACCAATAATTGTGAGTCCTTTTTCTACTAGTTTCAGTGTACCCGACTTACCATCCACCGATACGGGTACCTATGACCACGATGGGTCAGGGAGCTAGCTGTAAAAGGAAAAGGCAGGGAAAAATACAAACCCAACATATAAACTTTGCTTTGCATAAAATGACCACGAACAACTGGAAAGTTTCAAAACTTTATCTAGAATTTGTTTTTGCAGATCATTAGGCTTATAATTTAAAAGACAGTCAAAGCATATTCTCATAAAGAAAATAGTGTAAAGGTAATTATTTAGTTTTATCTCAAAATAGCAAGACCGGGAACCCACTAAGTGGAGCAAAATTGGTAACGCAAGAATAAAACTTTTATAAAATGAGCAAACTTATGCAAAGTAAAATTAAGCTATTAGGTATACTTCATGAACATAAATGTAAACTTTTGGAATCCTAAACAACCTACATTAAGGGCAAAGTGAAACACGCTATAAATCAGAGTTATTTTAGTCAGTTTTATGAGAGAAATTCAGAGACCATATCAAAAAATTGCAACTGCAATGGAGAAAATGATTTCTAAAAGGTAGGGTAACATAGGAACACGCTATGAAATTAAAAAATGCAAATGACTTTTATGATATGCAATAGTTGCGAAAAAGCATGGAAAATTATCATATGCAAAGGTGTGTCTTTATTGAAGCAAAGACAGAAAAATAGGAAGGTGCAGTTTTCTTTAGGAGTTTCAGAGCGATATTTACCTAGACTGGTGTGAAAACCAACCCTGGCCACGGGTCAGTTAAGGACAGGAAAACCCTCAAGGAAGGATAACCCTCAATGGGACAGCAGGTGCAGAATGGACACCCCAGGACAGGACAGGAAAACCAGATTAGGATCAGGACAGGACCACCAGGACACAACCAGCACCCACAGTTTGGAAGCAACGCCAGCGCTCCACCCTCTCTGCAGCTATCAGTCAGGACCCCGATTGGGTCAGCGAATTTCCCAGCAAAGTGCTCCACGAGCACTTACGGTTCAGTAAAACCTTCAGAGTCTATGGTCAAATTTCGGACAGAGAGCTCCGCAGCACCTCTGTATCAAGTCACCTATTGAGTGCGTTGGGTCAGTGACAGGTCAGCTATTCGGACAAGTCGGACAATTTCCCTAGGTGAACCTAGGCTAGATATACTGTTTCGGGACAGTGTACCACCCCCAAATGTTGCAAAGTGTCAGAATCCCCAATTTCGATTGGTCCTTAGGTAGGATGGGTTAACACACCAATCAGAACTGACTTTTCTGAGGCCCTATTTACATGTTTGGGTACCGCCTAGCAAGATTGGGGTTCCCATGAGAGAATACGCAGAATACAATAGAAAAGAATACATTGTATTATTTGCAGAACATTTTAACTCCATCTCGCTGGGGCAGAGGTGGCTTTCACATGAGCATCTTGACTGTGGCTGCCAGATGGCTGAGTTCCACTGTCCAAGGTTGTTTCTTCCCGGGCTGCCTGAGCATGCGTGGAAGGGACCTTCAAGAGGGCTCTTAGTACATTCAGACCCACATTTCCCGCGATACATGAAAAGTAAGCAAAAACAAATTAAAACATAGAATATAGATGAATGTATTACATATTATAATTTCGTACTTCAGTTTTATCATTATAAAAATATACTATGCAATTAAGGGTAAGTGCAACAGATAAAATCACAAGAGCAGCGGTGCAAGCTTCACCTCGTTATTAGAAAGCGCGGCCATTTTATGGCTATTACGCATGCGCACCCTTTCCCTCCAAATGTGACTGCGTCATGTCACGTGATTATGTCTGACGCATGCGCAGAATCAAAATTCGAGCAGCGTCCATGTTTAAAGACAAGTATTATTCGTATTAGTAAAACACATAGGCAAGCTTCTCTAATATACATGTATATAAAATAAAAGAGATTATTAACACGTACAATTTGTTTATGGGGTTACAACAGATTCGAGGTTCATGACTCGAGCAAGTCGCGAACGGAAACCTTGCTCTATCAATCCCCTCTTTGATGATATTTACTATCATCACAAACTAATGGAACCAGATGCCAACTTCTTTTAATCACACTTTGTACATCTCAATCTCTTCCAATAGGCGATTCAGTTTCTCTTTCTCGTTTTTGGTAGGGTGAGAATTTTTCACCCTTTTGTAAATATGATTATTCATCTCTTCCAATTCAAGCTCATCCGCACTCCGTTTCACTCCTCTCGCATTCACTTGATACTTCTTTGTGTGTTTGTGACATTTGCAACAGACGAATATGAGAAATAAGATAAATCCTATTACTCCAATTGGCATCAGTACCTTAAACAATAAGCTCTTACCTAAGCTAGCAAACCAATGACCTACATTGGAGAGACCATCAACCAGTCTCTTCCAGGCACTGTCAACCTCGAGTGGCTTAAGTTCCTTTTCCAAATTAGTAATGTTTTTCACATATCTTTTGAGCTGCACACTTTTGTCCGGAATATAAGTGCAACAATGTTGCGCCTTCAACATCCGGCAGATTCCGCCCTCTTTTGCTAATAAGGTGTCAAGAGCAAGTCTGTTCTGCAAAACCATTGATCTGATCGCAACCATTTCGGTATTGACCAAAAGGAATCCATGAGCTGTGTCAGTAGACAGCACATCCACTATCGTGGATAATTTGCAAATTCTGTGAGTGTTCAGAACCACTCCCACTCCAGGTATCAGTGCACTAAAAATACTACCCATTATTTCACCTACGCTTTCTCTTTTACTACGCACTAAGCCATTAGTGTTTTCATTGCTTCCAGAAATTTCATTCACATGGTATATTTTCGGGAAGACAATGCCAAAGTAGCAGCTTCCATACCAGTGATCCGGCAATTTGAAATAAGCCTTGTCTCCACATATATAATAAATTCCAGGAAACACAGGCTCTGACCCATTTTTGAATCCCCAACCTCCAATTACCTTGTAATTGTGCTCACATTGACTGGAACCAATGAAAATGTTATTATAATAACTAGTCTTCTCGCGATGAAGACAGAGTTTTCCTTTCTTCTCGAAATCCAGCAACAAAGCAGGTCCAGCCCCGCCATTTGAGGTGCTTTCCATGTTCTCAGCCCATTTAGGAATTTTCTGTCTCTTGTCATTTGCCTTTCTTTGGAAACTCTCCCTTCTTTTCTCTGCCATATTTAAAAACACCTTTTCTTGTTCATGTAATGAACAGGTCAAGTTATCTCTGTGTGCTTCATTTAAGTCTATAGTACCTATAGTCAAAAAATATTCTCCCATATAACGTGTAACGTCACTTTTGGTATGTACAGGATTCAGATTCCCACGTATAGGAAGTTCAGAAAAGATCACGTCGTTGTTAGAGTAATAGTACTGTAACGGTCCTCTTTTGTAAAATAAGCTTGCTAAAATGCTACAGGAAATTCCATAGGTCACGGGCAGGTGATGGTAAGTCACGCCTTCAGCTACAGAAGTAGGTAGCTTCATGCAGACATAGCAGTCTTCTATCTCCATAGTTTCTACATAGTGTACTAGCAAGTTTGCAAACACATTTAAATGAGTCTTGTTCTTAACCCCGTGGTAATGAAGTCCTTCCTCATCTGATGCTTCTAAGTCTCGTTTTGTTTGTCTGAGTGCCTTCTCACGTCTTTCTACACTTCGTGTTGTCAGCTCTTCAGTGTCGATTATCTGTGTAGGGTCAACATTAGTATTTTTGCTTACCATAAAAGGAATGAAAACTGTTAGTCCTATCCAAACTAATATAACTATAACTATACTACATATACATGCTTTGCAGCATGTTTTGCAACAACTGCGACTAGGCCTTCCATTCACTCTTGAATCAGACATTTTGGCTCAGAAGAAGTTTTACAGCCCCTCTTTGTAACTTTACACAGGTAGCTTACTCTGTGCAATTTCAGGTGAGCTCATCTTCTTCAGCAGACAAATCAGCAATCAGTTCTTCGTCACTCTCATCAGAGATGTCAAGATCCTCAAAATTTTCTAAAATCAGATATGTCCATTCAGGTTCTTGGTATTTTTCGTTCAGTCTTTTTATTCGATCACTCCTTCTTTTGGAGCTTTCTCCAATTTGCTCTGCAATCCGTGGACTCCTCCTTTTATCTGCAAGTTTCTCTTCTACTGTTTTTATTCTCAATTTCAGTCTCTTTATATACCTTGGCTCAATATTCTTCTTTTTCTTGAGTCTTTTGGCTGGTACTGTTATTTGGCTTTCTTCTAATGTTCTTTTGTTTTCATTTGTTTGTGGCACTTCCTCTGTCTCTTCCCTTCCTGTCTGACTAGTCCCAGGTCTTGTATCTATTTCTTCTGCCTGGTTGCTAAGCTGGCCTGGTTCAGGTGAATTTTGATTTTGGCTTTCAAATGTCTCTGTTTCTGTGTCCTGAACACGCTCTTCTAATTCTATCTGATCCTGTTCAAGCACTTCGATCTCTTGATTTTCTTCTGCTCGAACTTTTACACTAGTTCTAGTCTGTCCCTTATCAATTTCAGGAGTCAGTGGAGGAGTGTCAATCAATTGCTTTGTCCCTGTCTGACCTTCCTCTTCGTCCTCAGATTTGATGTGAATCTCAATGATCTGAGGATCTTCGCCTGTGCCTGACTCGACCTCTCTATTCCACTCTCTATCTTCACAAATTCGCTCTCTTGTTCTGATTGGGTCTTCGATGAGATCAATTAAGGGTATCCAATCATCTTGGCTGGTGCTCGGTTGCTCGTCATCAGCTACTTCCGGACCAACGTCTACAGGACCCTCAGTTGGATTGGTACTCGGCTGTGCGTCATCAGCTACTTCAGGACCAACATCTGCAGTCCCCTCAGCTGGACAACCTTCAGCTCCAGGCTCCTCGTCTGGTATTACCTTCTGGGTATGGCTGGCATGGATCCACTTGGGAACACCTGCACACTTCACCGCTGTCGTGGTCACCAGTATTACTTGCCGCTTTTGCCCCCACCTCGGTTCAAGGCAACTCGAACGAGTGTGTTTCTTTATTTTAACCCAGTCACCAGGAACCAATTTGTGAACTGGAGTTGTCGGGTTGGCGACTGCATCTGCCCCAATCTGGCGAGAGATAGAACGCACTTGGTCACCCAGTTGCTTGCAGTACTCAAGTACCAAATCATCAGAAATGCTTAACAGTTTGTATCCTGGTACCCATGCTTGTCTCATCACTCTTCCCATCAAGATCTCATGGGGACTCAGGCCTGTTCTTCGGTCTGGAATGCTTCTGAGTCCCATCAGAACAAGAGCTAAGGCATTTACCCAGTTCATGCCAGTAGAGTCACACATCTTTGCTAATCTGTTTTTGATCGTGCCATTTATTTGCTCTACTACTCCAGAAGCCTCTGGACGATGTGCACAGTGCAGCTTTTGTGTGATCCCAAATGCCTTGCAGAGTTGAACCAATATTTCATTCTGAAAATGTCTGCCTCTATCTGATTCAATAATGACTGGAACCCCGAACCTAGGTATCAATTCTTTTAATAGTAGTTTGGCTACTGTTATAGCATCATTCTGTGGGGCAGGGTAAGCTTCCACCCATTTTGAAAATAGGCAGACAAGGACAAGGACATATCTTTTTCCCTCACAACGAGGCATGGTGATGAAGTCAAGCTGTATTCTCACAAAGGGACCCCCTGATTTCCCAATCTTTCCAAGTTCAACTACCGTCTTCTTGCCAGCGTTGAACTGCTGACATGTCAAGCACCTCTGACAAAGGGATTCTGCTACTTTCCTGAACTTCTTGTTGTACCAGGTCTGTTGAAACACCAGAACCATGGCATCCCTACCAATGTGTGATCCTTCATGTATTAATCTGGCCATAGGTGCTAGCAGGTGTCTAGGTAACACAGGCATACCATCTGGGCCCACGATGACACCATCCTCACGTCTTGGTCGACAACCAAGTTCCTTCCACTTCTCTTTCTCTTCCCAGGGCACAGCATGCTGCCATTCTCTCACTTCATCCCAGGTAGGCACTTCCTCAAACACCATAAGTTGGCAGCTGTTTCCAGTCCCTCCCAGTCTGATATTTATTGACATGCGTTCCATAGCACATTGTTTTGCCACTCGATCAGCAAAATCATTTCCCAAAGATACAGGGTCAAGGCCCTTTTTATGAGCAACACATTTGACCACTGCCAATTCTTTTGGTAATTGGATTGCCTCTAAAAGGTCTTGTACAACTTTTCCGTTTCGAATGGGGGTACCTGATGAAGTCAGGAATTCTCTCTGTAGCCATAACTGGCCAAAATCATGCACAACCCCATAACAGTACTGGCTATCAGTATACACTGTTATTTTTTTGTCTTTCCCCAATTTACAAGCTCTTATTAGAGCAATCAACTCGGCTACTTGTGCAGATTTTACTCCAAATAAACAGGATGCTTCTTCAATTTTGTTTAACGTGACCACAGCGTAGGCAGCACTTAGGCCTACATGTTCGTGTCTCATGCATGAACCATCCACAAACCATTCTTCATCATGTTTAGGCAAAGGTGTTTCTTTAATGTCTGGGCGGGGTTTAGTACTGAATTCTGTCAGATCAATGCAGTCATGCTCATCCTCTCCCTTATTTTCCATTATCATTGAGTCAGGGAGTAGGGTTGCTGGGTTCAAAATATTACACCGAGTAATGACAATGTTTGCAGCACCCATGAGAATTCTCTCATATTTAGTCAGCCGACTAGGGGTGAGATACTGAGTTTTTGTGCGGGTCAATAAAATTACAACTGCATGTGGAACATACACAGTTACAGGATGTCCCATGACAATGGACTCACTCTGTTCTAAACTTGTGCAAGTTGCAGCTACGGCTTTCAGACACCCAGGTAATCCAGCAGCCACTGGATCCAAAGTGGCAGAGAAATATGCCACGGGCCTTCTGGTCAAGCCATGCTCCTGAGTCAGGACTGACAATGCACAATTATCACGAGTGTCACAGAATAGGCCAAACTCTTTGGAATAGTCAGGCATCCCTAGAGCAGGGGCTGTACACAGACAATCTCGCAACTGTGTGAAGGCTGTTAAGCTTTCATCATCCCATTCTACTGGGTCCTTTGCTCCTTTCTTCGTCATGTTTATCAAAGGCTTTGCCAGGACTGCGAATCCCACAATCCATTGCCTGCAGTATCCTACAACTCCGAGGAACATTCTGATTTCTTTCTGTGTACGGGGCAACTGCATATTTTGAATTATTCTGACTCTCTCTGATGTTACTTTTCTGATGCCTTTTTCTATCTGGTGCCCCAAATATTTTACCGACTTTGAACAGAATTGCAATTTTTCAGGGGCCACTTTATGTCCCTTTTCACTCAGGTGATTCAGTAAGGCAATGGTGTCAATCACGCAATCCCTATGACTTTTGGACGCCACCAATAGGTCGTCAATGTATTGTACCAAAACAGACTTTCCAGGTAAGACTAAAGATTCGAGACATTTTTTCAAGATCTGATTGAAGATAGAGGGGCTTTCTGTGTACCCTTGGGGGACCCTATTCCAAACATACACGTGACTGTTGAAAGCAAATGAGAAAATAAATTTGCTGTCTGGATGCAATGGGATCGAAAAGAATGCGTGACATAGGTCTATCACGGTGAACCATTCAGCATCCCAGGGAATCTGATACAGGATCACTGCTGGGTTCGGGACAATAGGACAACAAGGAACCACAATTTTGTTTACCTTTTTCAGGTCCTGCACTACTCTGTACTTGCCACTAGGCTTCTTGATGCCCATAATGGGTGAATTACACGGGCTACTCATTACTTCCTGTATGATGTTTGCTTCTAGCAATTTATGTATTTCAATGGCAACACCTGCTCTCACTTCGGCACTCATTTTGTAAGGCTTAGTGTTGGGGTAGACTGCATTTTCTTTCATTGTTATCTGGATGGGGTCTACGTTTTTCATCAATCCTACATCCTTTCCAGTAAAGTCCCATACTTCTGGTTTCACTGTCTGTTGAAGTTCCTCAGGTAAGTCCTGTATAGTCATTCGTTTAATTTCTGAGTCAGGTCTGATTAACATTAATTTGTAGATACCATCTTCATCTGGGGTCTGTATTTTGACGCCCTTTGGTGTGCAAAAGATAGTGCAGTTCATTTTGCACAGCAAATCACGTCCCAGTAAGTTCACAGGACTGGTGTCACAAACGACAAATCTGTGCATTTCTTTAAAGTTCCCTATTGAGATCTCCATGGGCTCGGTAACAGGTGTACTAATCAGTTGATTAGATACTCCCACTACTTGGATTGCTTCTCCCGAGAGGGGTAGGTTTGGAACGTCTGCTGTTCTTACAGTAGAACGGGTAGCACCAGTGTCCAACAGAAAGGTGACATCATTTCTATCAACCTTTCCTTCAATGTATGGCCCTGACTGGTCTACCGGCAAGGAGGCGCCAAGTACGCACTCCTCGTCCTCCCCTCTCAGGCCCCGTCAGTACTGGTCGTCACAGAAAAAGGTGTCATTCAGTAAATACTGCGAAGTTGCTGCATTTCTGTTTTCATCGCCTCCCCAAATCTCTACGTCATCTCCCTGCGGTGATTTTCCCTTAAAAATAGGTTTTGGCGCTCTAGGCACTTGAATCGTTTTTACCTGCTGCTGGGTCTTTCTTTGTTTTTCATTCTGCGTCTGTGGAATTAAATCAGGTGTTTGGGCATTATCATGTTGTAAATAGGGACACTCGTCTCTCCAATGTCCAATTTCTCCGCACTGGTGGCAGGGAAATTTCTTTTTTGCTTCCTCTCTGCTCATTTTAGCTCGAGGCTTTCCTCCACCCCCACCCCCAGGGCTTACGTTCTGAGTAATTTTATTTAACTTACTCAGTTGCTTTTCTTGTTGTTCTGCGAGCTTAACTTGTGCCCACATCACTTTCTCCTTTAAAGCCTTTTTCTTTTCTGCCATCTCGTCCTCACAGTACTTTGCGTACCGTAGGACCTCATCCATCTTTTTGGATTGCCAACAAATTTTGTTATCTTTTATCCACTGACAAATCTCGGGTCTCAAACCATTTACAAACCTGTAAATAAAATGTGTCATGTCCTTCATCTCGATGTTATCTATACCACTGTATGTTTTGAACACCTGCAACAGCCTTTCATAAAAGGAGTGCATGGTCTCGTCCCTTTCCTGCGTGGTTCTATCTATCTTGGTCCAATCAGTTTCTTTTGCTGGCACCTTTTGTTTCAAATGTTGAATTACCTGCTGTTAGACGGGGACCCTGAGGGTCGGCCGGATACTGAGGGAGAGATCCCCGAGTGGGACCGTCTCCTGCGATCGTACAGACAAGTTACCTCCCTCCCCACAAACAGGCACCACACCAAGTCGAGTTCAATGCTTTATATAAGGTTCTTAAGGCAAGGATATCAGCGATACAGGATATCTCGGACCCGGGGGTCCTCTCACTTCTAGTCTCTGTAGGGAAAAAGGGGGTAGCGGGACAGTCTTGGTACCGGATCGGTACAGGTAGTGGTAAGAGGCGAGCTCACAATCCTCGAGCTGGAGTGTCTGTGGATCGGGCCGCGGCAGCGCCAGCAGGCCAAGATGATAGTCTCCCTAGGTAGGGGGGCCGCGGCAGCGCCAGCAGGCCAAGTCGATGGTTTCACGAGGCAGAGGACCGCGGCAGCGCCAGCAGGCCAAGTCGATGGTTTCACGAGGCAGGGGGCCGCGGCAGCGCCAGCAGGCCAAGACGATGGTTTCACGAGGCAGAGGGCCGCGGCAGCGCCAGCAGGCCAAGACGATGGTTTCACGAGGCAGAGGGCCGCGGCAGCGCCAGCAGGCCAAGACGATGGTTTCACGAGGCAGAGGGCCGCGGCAGCGCCAGCAGGCCAAGACGATGGTTTCACGAGGCAGAGGGCCGCGGCAGCGCCAGCAGGCCAAGACGATGGTTTCACGAGGCAGAGGGCCGCGGCAGCGCCAGCAGGCCAAGACGATGGTTTCACGAGGCAGAGGGCCGCGGCAGCGCCAGCAGGCCAGTCACAGAGGAGTTCTTCTCGGGTCTCTCGACTCCAGGATACAACTGGTTTCCTGGTCTGGTCCTGCCCCAGTTATAGGTCTGGTCCCCTTTGATGTCCGGACCCTCGCGCCTGGGGGGGCCGGGAGGTCCGGGATGAGGGAGTCCAGACACCCAGCAGGGGGGTGGAGCCAGCGCCCAGGCGGCCGGGGGTGATCGACACCTGGCGGAGGAGAGCCGTTGACGATTCCTTTCTCCCATTGACTCGCCAAGTGGTCACTCTGCCTCCCGGGGGGAGGTTGGTGCCTCGATGTCGGGCCCGGCCGGGCCCAGGGTGAGGGTCGAGTTGAGGCCACGCGGCCTCGTGCTGTAGTGGCCCAAGATGGCGGCTGGGCCGAGGCCGTGGTGTGGATGGTGACCCGGGCCAGCTGGGTTCGGAGCTGGTGTCTTGTGGGTGAGGAATTGCAGTGTACTTCGGGTGGTCGTCGGGGACTCTGGCTGGGGATGCAGGGGGAGCCAGGGTCCAGGTCCCATTGCGGGGAGGGGGCAGCCCGACCATGCGGCCTGTCCAACATGCGTCCCCCCCAGCTGAAGGCGGGGAGAGTCAGCCATCTTCCTGGGGACTCTCCTCGCTGAGGCGGAAAAAGCGTGACAGGCCGTCGGCGTTGGCGTGGTCCTGGCCTGGACGATGTTCCACCGTGAAGTCCATCCCCTGCAGGGAGATGGACCAGCGCAGCAGCTTCGGGTTCTCCCCCCGCATTTGCATCAGCCATTGCAGGGGTCGGTGGTCTGTTTGCACCCGGAAGTGGGTGCCGAAGAGGTATGGCCGGAGCTTCTTGAGTGCCCAGACTACGGCGAAGGCCTCCCTCTCAATGGTGCTCCAGCGCTGTTCTCGGGGCAATAGGCGTCTGCTGATGAAGACCACTGGCTGGTCGATCCCTTCGGCGTTGAGTTGGGAGAGGACGGCCCCCACACCATGATCGGAGGCGTCCGTCTGCACAATGAATTCCCGGCTGTAGTCGGGAGCCTGGAGCACGGGGGCCGTGCACATGGCGGTCTTTAGCTTTTCGAAGGCCGATTGGCAGTCCGGGGTCCAGTTGACGGTTTTGGGGCTCTTTTTGGAGGTGAGCTCCGTGAGGGGCCCCACGATGCTGCCATAGTCCTTCATGAACCGCCGGTAGTATCCGGTGAGCCCCAGGAAGGCCCGGACCTCTGTTTGGGTCGTAGGGGGTCGCCAGGCCTGGATGGCAGCAATCTTGAGTTGGAGAGGGGCCACCAGCCCGCTTCCCACTTGGTGTCCTAGGTAGGTCACGGACCCTTGGCCCACCTGGCACTTGCTGGCTTTGATGGTGAGCCCGGCTTGCTGGAGGGCGTGTAGAACCTCCCGCAGGTGGCGGAGGTGGTCGGTCCACTGGTGGCTGTACACAGCAATGTCGTCCAGGTAGGCGGCGCTGAAGCCTTCCAGGCCCGCCAGTACCTGGTTTACCAGCCGTTGGAACGTTGCCGGGGCGTTTTTCATGCCGAAGGGCATGACTTTAAAGTGGTAGTGCCCGTCTGGGGTAGAGAAGGCGGATCGTTCTTGGGCCCTAGGGGTGAGGCCGATCTGCCAGTAGCCCGCTGTTAGGTCGAAGATGCTCAGGTAGCGGGCGGCCCCCATCCGGTCAATTAGCTCGTCTGCCCGGGGGATGGGATGAGCGTCGGTCCGGGTAACTGCATTCAGCCCCCGATAGTCCACGCAGAACCGGAGCTCAGGGGCAACGCCCGGGGCAGCTGCCTTGGGAACTAGGACGACTGGGCTCGCCCAGGGACTGTCTGAGGGTTCGATCACTCCTAGGGTCAGCATTTTGGACACCTCGGTCTGGATGCAGGCTCGTACCCGGTCTGGTACGCGGTACGCTCGGTGTCGAATAGGAGGGCTGTCCCCGGTGTCCACATCGTGGAGGCACCAGGGGGTGACTCCGGGGGTGAGGGAGAACAGGGAGGCGAACTGCCTCAGGAGCGTTTGGCAGTCTTGGTGTTGCTCCGGGGACAGGGCCTCGGAGAGCTGGACCCCTTCCACTGAGCCATCCTGCTCGAGGGCCCTCAGTAAGTCCGGAAGGGGTTCAGAGTCTTCTTCTGTCCCATTATCGGTAGCCATCAGGAGGCTGAGTTCGGATCGCACAAAATGGGGTTTGAGCCTGTTGGCATGGAGGACCCGTAGGGGGTTCCGGGCAGTCTCCATGTCGATTAAATAGGTGACGGGCCCCTTGCGTTCGATTACCTTGAAGGGCCCGGACCATCTGTCTTGGAGTGCACAGGGCTCAACCGGGGACATCACCCAGACCTGTTGTCCAGGTTCGAACTCAATGGAGGACGTGTGCTGATCGTACCACCTCTTCATGTCCTCCTGACTGGCCTCGAGGTTGGCTTTGGCGGCGTCTCGGAACCGCCGGGTCTGGTTGCGGAGAGCCAGGAGATACCTGTAGATGTCCGGGGGAGTTTTCTGGGGAGGCTGCTCCCAACCTTCCTTGACTAGGCTGAGGGGGCCCCGGACGGGGTGCCCGTACAGGAGTTCAAAGGGGCTGAAGCCGAGGGACTTCTGCGGGACCTCCCGATAGGCAAACAGGAGGCAGGGAAGTAGCACGTCCCACTGGCGTCGAAGGGGTTCTTCTAGACCCATAATCATCCCCTTGAGGGTGCGGTTGAATCTCTCGACCAGTCCGTTTCCTTGCGGGTGATAGGGGGTCGTGAATTTGTAGGTGACCCCGCATTGTTGCCAGAGGGACTTCATATATCTGGAGATAAAGTTCGTGCCCCTGTCACTGACGACCTCCCGGGGGAACCCCACCCGGGAGAAGATCCCCATCAGGGCCCGGCCCACCACGGGGGCCGTCACGGTCCGAAGAGGGATGGCCTCGGGATAGCGGGTGGCGTGGTCTACAAGGACCAGGATGAACCGGTGTCCTTGGGCTGTTCGAGGGTCGAGGGGCCCCACAATGTCTATTCCCACTCGTTCAAACGGGGTGGTGACGACAGGAAAGGGTTGTAACGGTGCTTTGATTTTTCGGCCACTTTTTCCGCTGGCCTGGCAGGTGGGGCAGGCCTTGCAGTGGTTGGTGACATCCTTCCGCATGTGGGGCCAGAAAAAATGGGTCACCAGGCGGTCGTAGGTTTTATCCTGCCCCAGGTGTCCGGCAAGGGGGACATCGTGGGCTAAGTTCAGGAGGAAGTCTCGGAAGCGAAGGGGCACCACCAGCACCCGACTGGCCCCTAGTTCTGCAACTTTCTGCTCGCTGTAGAGCAGGTCTTGGTCCCAGTAGATCCAGTGGGCCCCCGAGGTATCCCCGGTGCTCTGGGCCAGGGCTTGCTGCCGGAGTCCTACGAGAGAGGGACAGGTTTTCTGTTCGGCCCGGAATTGTTCCTGCGTGGGGCCTCCCTCCTGCCGCCATTGTGCCAGGTCAGGGACGTCCCGAAGCTGGTCGGATCCTTCTTCGGTTTGGGTCAATGGACTGGCTTCTGGGGCGGCCTCCTCGGGGATGAGCGCGGGAGGAGGTTCTGGCCACTCGGGCTCTTCTGGGCTGGGGACCGCGCGGGCGGTCATGGACCTGGTCGTGACGCAGACCCATTCGGGGAGGCCGAGCATCCCCAGGTGCTCCCTCCGTTCGACAGCTGCCCAGGGAGAGCTTTCAAGGTCGTTTCCTAGGAGGCAGTCCACGGGGGCATCATCGCGGACAGTTACTTTTAACATCCCTGTTACTCCTCCCCACTCGAAGGGGACGCAGGCCATGTGGCATAGGCTTTCGGAATTGTCGGCTGATCGGACAGGGCAAAGAATGTTCGGCAAGATTTGGTCTGGAGTGACGAGGTGGCGTCGGACCGCCGTTACACTGGCCCCGGTGTCGCGGAGGGCTTCCGCCCGGCGGCCATTAATGTTGACCCATTGACCGTACTTCTGGGTGTTGGCGGGAAGGGGGGCCCGCGGAATCATGTCTCTCTCCCCTAAGCAGACCAGTGCCATGGCGGCGGGTGCCCATTCAGAGGGATCGGTCTCGTACTCTTCCTGGTCTTCCGGGATTAGTTCTTCCCCCGCTGCAACTTGGCGGGGGGTAGTGTTCGGATTCTTTGGGCAATTGGGATCACTGGCGTAGTGGCCGGGTCGCTGGCACCTGTGGCACGTAATGTTGGCCCGGAAACCGGCCCGGACGGCAGGGCTTCCTCGGCCAACCGGGGTCGAGGGGTTTCTGGGGGGTGACGAGGGGCCGGGGTCTCTCCCCCGACCCTGACTTCCTCCTCCCCCTCGGGGGCGATACGGTCTGGATAATTCGCTGGGTGCGTTCCGGCCAACTCGGGTGCTTTCCCACCGGTCGGCTTCGACGGCGAGTTGTCGAGGGTCGGTTAGCTTACTGTCCAGGAGGTGTTGTCGGAGCTCCACGAAGCAGTTGTTCGACAGGTGCTCCCATACGATAAGGTCAAAGAGTTGTTCGTAGGTGGTTACTTTGTTGCCCTTGATCCACCCCTCGAAGGCTCGGCTAAAAAAGTTCACGTACTCCACCCAAGTTGTACCCGGAATCCGTTTGCAGTCGCGGAACCGTTGGCGGTACATCTCCGGTGTGAGCCCGTATCGAGTGAGGAGGGCGGCCTTCATGTGGTCGTAGGAGGTCATCAGCTGGTCCGGGAGTTGTAGCAGGGCGTCCCGCCCTTCGTTGACAAACCTCCCCCATAATCCGGCTCCCCAATCGCTTCGGGGAATCCGGTGGGAGGTCATTGCCACCTCATAGGCTTTAAACCACTGCTGTATATCATCGTTCTTGTGGTATTCCCGGATGACATCTTTGGGGATGTGAACCTTGGGTTCGGTCGAGGCAGACGGGGTCGGTCGTTCGGGGAGCCCGAGGTCTTTATTCTGTTTCTGGACCTCCAGTGTTTTGAGATTGCGCTCATGTTCGTACTCTAGTTTCTTTTCCTCTAGCTCTCTCTGTCTTTGCTTGTCTTCTCGCTCTTCCCTGAGCCGTAAGTGTTCCAGGGTTATTTTTTGTTCTGCCAGCTTGAGTTCTCCATCCAAGCGGAGTCGGGCTAGTTCTAATTCGTGGAGTCTGGTTTTTTCTCTTTCTCGGATCTCTTCCAGGGAGAGACCCGCTCTTTCTTTAGTTGGTGCGGGGCTCGTCTCGGTTGTTTGTGTTCGGGGTACGGCCGTACCCGTTTCCGCCCAGGCTTCTAGGGCTCGTTTGAAGTCTTCCTTCGTACTCAGACCCGTGGTTGGGAGACCAAGTTCCATGCAATATTGCTTCAGTTCTCGGTGGTTGTAATCTTCCAATTTTTCCATCTGGAATTTCTCCGTTGTTCCGCTCTCTGTTGTCATGGTGGTCGTGTGTCGTGGGTCGGGTGACTTTCTGTACGATTATGCGTAGGTTCGGATCCCGTCGCTGGCCACCAATGTTAGACGGGGACCCTGAGGGTCGGCCGGATACTGAGGGAGAGATCCCCGAGTGGGACCGTCTCCTGCGATCGTACAGACAAGTTACCTCCCTCCCCACAAACAGGCACCACACCAAGTCGAGTTCAATGCTTTATATAAGGTTCTTAAGGCAAGGATATCAGCGATACAGGATATCTCGGACCCGGGGGTCCTCTCACTTCTAGTCTCTGTAGGGAAAAAGGGGGTAGCGGGACAGTCTTGGTACCGGATCGGTACAGGTAGTGGTAAGAGGCGAGCTCACAATCCTCGAGCTGGAGTGTCTGTGGATCGGGCCGCGGCAGCGCCAGCAGGCCAAGATGATAGTCTCCCTAGGTAGGGGGGCCGCGGCAGCGCCAGCAGGCCAAGTCGGTGGTTTCACGAGGCAGAGGGCCGCGGCAGCGCCAGCAGGCCAAGTCGATGGTTTCACGAGGCAGGGGGCCGCGGCAGCGCCAGCAGGCCAAGACGATGGTTTCACGAGGCAGAGGGCCGCGGCAGCGCCAGCAGGCCAAGACGATGGTTTCACGAGGCAGAGGGCCGCGGCAGCGCCAGCAGGCCAAGACGATGGTTTCACGAGGCAGAGGGCCGCGGCAGCGCCAGCAGGCCAAGACGATGGTTTCACGAGGCAGAGGGCCGCGGCAGCGCCAGCAGGCCAAGACGATGGTTTCACGAGGCAGAGGGCCGCGGCAGCGCCAGCAGGCCAAGACGATGGTTTCACGAGGCAGAGGGCCGCGGCAGCGCCAGCAGGCCAGTCACAGAGGAGTTCTTCTCGGGTCTCTCGACTCCAGGATACAACTGGTTTCCTGGTCTGGTCCTGCCCCAGTTATAGGTCTGGTCCCCTTTGATGTCCGGACCCTCGCGCCTGGGGGGGCCGGGAGGTCCGGGATGAGGGAGTCCAGACACCCAGCAGGGGGGTGGAGCCAGCGCCCAGGCGGCCGGGGGTGATCGACACCTGGCGGAGGAGAGCCGTTGACGATTCCTTTCTCCCATTGACTCGCCAAGTGGTCACTCTGCCTCCCGGGGGGAGGTTGGTGCCTCGATGTCGGGCCCGGCCGGGCCCAGGGTGAGGGTCGAGTTGAGGCCACGCGGCCTCGTGCTGTAGTGGCCCAAGATGGCGGCTGGGCCGAGGCCGTGGTGTGGATGGTGACCCGGGCCAGCTGGGTTCGGAGCTGGTGTCTTGTGGGTGAGGAATTGCAGTGTACTTCGGGTGGTCGTCGGGGACTCTGGCTGGGGATGCAGGGGGAGCCAGGGTCCAGGTCCCATTGCGGGGAGGGGGCAGCCCGACCATGCGGCCTGTCCAACACCTGCTCATATTTTTTCATCACTTCAATAGATGGTTCCCCTGTTTTAGAGTCTCTCGGTATTCCTCACTAGGCCAGGCTATGGCGATCTTACACTCGGTCCACAGATCTACCGGGACTACAATGTCAAAGAACCCATCCAGGTCCTTCCATAAGCATTTCTGCACCTTTACAAATCTTTCCACTTGCCTGTACCAGTCCACAGGCTTTTCTCGTAATTTTGGGAAATCATTAGTAAAGGACACAATATCCTGTCTGGACCATGGAACATGTACATATTTTCCACCTGGCACTTCGCGCATAGGACATAGCTGTTCTGGTTTTTCAGCTTCCCTTACAACAAATTCGGGAGTTACTTGTTTAGATCTGGCCTCATCCCTTTTCTTAGCCCATCTAGCTTTCCATCTTTCTACATCTCCCCATTTCTGCAATACGGACAATAGTTCTTTAACCTGTGCTTTCTTCCCTGATACATTCAGGTTCTCTAAATCCTTGTCAGAGAAATCTGCTCTGTATGGTTTCTGCAAAGGTTTCGATTTTGAAATATCTATTCCCATGCTAGCAGCAGTGTCTGTTAATTTTTCATGAAATACTCGGACATTTCGGGTGAGATTTTTACAAATGAATAGCAACTCCTCTTCAGAATAAGTATTTAGTCTGTCTAATCCTACATTTCCGGCCAATAGTTCTTCTATTTCTATTCTTAGTTTGCAGAGATCTAAAGTTTTCGACTGAGGAATTTGTTTTTCTAATTCTCGACTCCATCTCTCAATTTCTTCAGGAGTCACCAACGTGACACTCCTGGTACCTGAAGTCGATTCCATCTGAATTTCTTTCGTGTTGAAAGGGTTATGTCTTTTCTGCATCCTTTTCCCTGTGCTCCTGAGGGGCAGATCCAGTAGTGAGACCTCAGATTCACATTCACTTGTTTGGTCGTCTACAATTAAGGGCTCTGGTCTGGGCTGTGCTATGACAGGGGTAATTACTGGAGTTTTTGGACTCCCTTGACGGTCCCCGTATAATGGAACCACGGGTCCAATAGTAACCGGAATTGTTAAGGACTCGGGACTTGTATTTAACTGGGAGATTTTCTGAATTATTTCAGCTCTCTGCTTTGCTAGAGCCTCTCATTCCCTGTCCTCCAATATCCTTTCGACTGAATTGTCATGCAAGATCTGTGGGGTCAATATTGGAGCATAACTCGGGGCAGTGGGATGTGTCTCACTCGGTCCTTCACCATAATTTGGTCTCGGGTACAAACTTCCTGTGCCTAGGGATCTTAGTTCTTACCCACACTGAGGTGGTAAGACTGGCATTCCTGAGCTAGGGGGTCTCGCCTCACCTCCGTAGGGAGGTCGAGAGCAAAAGTCTTGTTCACGTGAATATCCTGCCTCCCCACTGCCTGGCCTTCTGGGGTAAATGTTTCTTGTATCTACAGGTCCCAGACTCTCGGTATAGGGAGGTATTTGGTAACCCCCTCCCACACTCGCGGACCTGGCCTCCTCCTGGGGAGGAAGTCTTCGGGAAATATCTCCTTCACTGGAAGGTCGGTGTCCTTCATTATAAGGAGGCGGACTTCTCATACACATGTCATCTAAAAATTCATCATCCGACTCTCCGAGGGGCACCCAATGTTTACTTTTTTTCTGCCCTCTTCTCCCCCCCAGGAGGACCATCCGCTGGCATCATTGGAAACAGTCCCTCTACAATCATATTCTGTCTCCACTGTTTCATCTTTTTAGCTCGGGCTTCCTGCTTCAACTTTGGGTAAAACTTAGTTAACCCTTTATCCATTCGGGGCTTATCCCTCTCAAAAGCCTCAATCTCCCATTCCTCTAGAGCTTCATACTGCGTTAATCTAGGTCTGGGATGTAAATCATTCATTCGGGTTCTCAAATTAAATAGAATTCTGCTGTTAAATGTCCCGTCTAACGGAAAAGCCAATACTCCGTCATCTTTCGTGTATTCCGCCCAATTTTCCAACCATACACATGTGTTGTACCCTTTATCAAACATCATAAAAGATGCGGGAGTATTCGGTGGCGGAATGACAACACCTTCTCTAGTTTTAATCGGCTTGTCCTTTTTGAAATAATTCTTTACCTTATTTACAAGAGACAATTTTCTCTTATTTCCGTACATAATGTCGTTTTTCACACCTTTCCACTGATCGTTCTCAAATCCCATATGCCGTGGATCAGGTCGGGTGTGTGGTCTATACGAATGCCACATACGATTCCTACGAGTAATTTCTGTTACAAAATCACTGCCAATCTAAGTGCGTCTTTCATTTTCGTGCAACCAATGAGATGTACGAGTTCAAATAATCTCGACCAATGGGTGCGCTGACAGTTCCCACGCTCCGGCGCTCGCCCCTCCTTTACAATTCCAGCTCCGCTACAAACCCGCTGTGTCTACCAATCCCAGCGCGGCACGGAGTGACGTCAGAGCAGCTTCTCGACTGACTCCCTCCTTTACAAGGTAACGGAAACTTTCTTTCTTTCTAAAGTGCTTAGTGCTTGGTTATTTCACAACGAATACACATTCGCCACTGTGCTCAAGTGTCTAGACAGGAAAGAATTTTTCACTGCAAGTAAACTACTTCTATTTACTTCTCACACGCTACGGATAGATCTCTTCCGCCTACCCTTCACTCAAGCATTAGGGAACCTGCTACTTCCTCAGACTCACCCACTTTCTGGGATATTTGCTAAGTCTAAAGTTTCACCCGCGAACCCCTTTGCTATCACTCAAGCTCCGACGGACCTGCTACTCTTCCTGAGTGACCCCCACTAGGTTATGCCACAATAGGAATTTTGCCAATGAACATCGTTGCTAACATTTATACATTCAGAAAAAAACCCTAGTTAGTGCTTCCAGTTCTGCCTAACCTGCACCAACTTTCCTTGAAAGCCAGTGACCTCAAAACAAATGGATTCTATTCGCCACTCGCTATTCAATTCCCCGGGGATTCCCAACAAAACATATAACACGTAACTTACAAATGGGTTAATACATATATCAGTACAAAAATAGAAAAAACAATTTAAAACTTTTCATAATTTTTCAAAACAAGCATTCCAAGTGAGTGATCAGATCACCTGAAGTACCTATTCTTATAGCAGCAAATAAGACTTCCTACCCAGCAGCATCCAACTTAGTTACACTAACTAATCCTACCTAACCTTTAACTATTCCCTAACCATCCTCGATGCTACCAGAAAATTACTGATAGAGATCGCAGGTCACCCGACCAATATTTTCACCACTTCGGTCTCGGGGCCCATATACTTTAATTCACCATCTACATTGATCAGATGACTTTACAATCTACTACCAATAATTGTGAGTCCTTTTTCTACTAGTTTCAGTGTACCCGACTTACCATCCACCGATACGGGTACCTATGACCACGATGGGTCAGGGAGCTAGCTGTAAAAGGAAAAGGCAGGGAAAAATACAAACACAACATATAAACTTTGCTTTGCATAAAATGACCACAGACAACTGGAAAGTTTCAAAACTTTATCTAGAATTTGTTTTTGCAGATCATTAGGCTTATAATTTGAAAGACAGTCAAAGCATATTCTCATAAAGAAAATAGTGTAAAGGGAATTATTTAGTTTTATCTCAAAATAGCAAGACCGGGAACCCACTAAGTGGAGCAAAATTGGTAACGCAAGAATAAAACTTTTATAAAATGAGCAAACTTATGCAAAGTAAAATTAAGCTATTAGGTACACTTCATGAACATAAATGTAAACTTTTGGAATCCTAAACAACCTACATTAAGGGCAAAGTGAAACACGCTATAAATCAGAGTTATTTTAGTCAGTTTTATGAGAGAAATTCAGAGACCATATCAGAAAATTGCAACTGCAATGGAGAAAATGATTTCTAAAAGGTAGGGTAACATAGGAACACGCTATGAAATTAAAAAATGCAAATTACTTTTATGATATGCAATAGTTGCGAAAAAGCATGGAAAATTATCATATGCAAAGGTGTGTCTTCATTGAAGCAAAGACAGAAAAATAGGAAGGTGCAGTTTTCTTTAGGAGTTTCAGAGCGATATTTACCTAGACTGGTGTGAAAACCAACCCTGGCCACGGGTCAGTTAAGGACAGGAAAACCCTCAAGGAAGGATAACCCTCAATGGGACAGCAGGTGCAGAATGGACACCCCAGGACAGGACAGGAAAACCAGATTAGGATCAGGACAGGACCACCAGGACACGACCAGCACCCGCAGTTTGGAAGCAACGCCAGCGCTCCACCCTCTCTGCAGCTATCAGTCAGGACCCCGATTGGGTCAGCGAATTTCCCAGCAAAGTGCTCCGCGAGCACTTAAGGTTCAGTAAAACCTTCAGAGTCTATGGTCAAATTTCAGACAGAGAGCTCCGCAGCACCTCTGTATCAAGTCACCTATTGAGTGCGTTGGGTCAGTGACAGGTCAGCTATTCGGACAAGTCGGACAATTTCCCTAGGTGAACCTAGGCTAGATATACTGTTTCGGGACAGTGTACCACCCCCAAATGTTGCAAAGTGTCAGAATCCCCAATTTCGATTGGTCCTTAGGTAGGATGGGTTAACACACCAATCAGAACAGACTTTTCTGAGGCCCTATTTACATGTTTGGGTACCGCCTAGCAAGATTGGGGTTCCCATGAGAGAATACGCAGAATACAATAAAAAAGAATACATTGTATTATTTGCAGAACATTTTAACTCCATCTCGCTGGGGCAGAGGTGGCTTTCACATGAGCATCTTGACTGTGGCTGCCAGATGGCTGAGTTCCACTGTCCAAGTTTGTTTCTTCCCGGGCTGGCTGAGCATGCGTGGAAGGGACCTTCAAGATGGCTCTTAGTACATTCAGACCCACATTTCCCGCGATACATGAAAAGTAAGCAAAAACAAATTAAAACATAGAATATAGATGAATGTATTACATATTATAATTTCGTACTTCAGTTTTATCATTATAAAAATATACTATGCAATTAAGGGTAAGTGCAACAGATAAAATCACAAGAGCAGCGGTGCAAGCTTCACCTCGTTATTAGAAAGCGCGGCCATTTTATGGCTATTACGCATGCGCACCCTTTCCCTCCAAATGTGACTGCGCCATGTCACGTGATTATGTCTGACGCATGCGCAGAATCAAAATTCGAGCAGCGTCCATGTTTAAAGACAAGTATTATTCGTATTAGTAAAACACATAGGCAAGCTTCTCTAATATACATGTATATAAAATAAAAGAGATTATTAACACGTACAATTTGTTTATGGGGTTACAACAGATTCGAGGTTCATGACTGGAGCAAGTCGCGATGCGAAACCTTGCTCTATCAGTAGCTGAGCCTAATTTGGCTCCCCCCCTGACTACTCGATTATCAATACCTATGATCAATCGAGAAACCAGGGGAGGCGGCATTGCTGTAATCACCAAACCCTGCTATTCCTGTCTCTTCAACAAGATGACTATAGAAGGTTGCGAAAGCGCCCGTTTTTGCATCTCCGTGTGTCCCCATCTTACTCTTTCTGGGCTACTGATTTATCGACCTCCAAGACAGGCTACCAACTTTAAAAACGCTCTTCTGGAGACAGTTGGCTCACTTGCTATGGGAACTGCCAACTTCAGCATCTTTGGCGATGTAAATCTCCATTTTGACCTTGCTCAGGACCAGTCTATCAGCAGCCTACTTGCTGATCTAACTGCATTTCAACTCCATCAAATAGTCGCTAGTCCCACTCACGTAGGAGGTAACCTGTTAGATCCCATATTTACAAACATAGAGACTGCTACTGTGACGACCCCTACCCCGGTGGCTTGGTCTGATCATCTGATGGTCGAATTGACCCTTCCTATATCAGAACAACTACATAAGAACACCCAACGGGCGGTATTTAAACGTCCTTGGCTTTCACCATCTTCTTAGAGAGGACCCTCTGGGTCCTTTTTATAATGTTGAGGCAGATTACGATATGTTCTGTGCCTGGATCACCAGGGCACTCGACTCCCTCATCCCGGCAACCTGGATCAAAGGCCGCTCCCAGGAATCTAGACCCTGGTACAACGATACCTTGACACTATTGCAGAAAGCATGTAAAAGAAATGAAAGGGAATGGAGGAAAGACTATGACCCGGGAAAAAAAGTGTTGTACTTGGCCGAATTAAAAGCATATCATAGAACTATCTGCAAGACGCGAGCAGCCTATTATGCCAATGAAATTAGACTTAGTCCTAACCCTGCCAAATTCACATTCAAAGTCCTTAAAGACCTTACTGCCAAGAAAGCCCCGGTACCGATACCACTTCTGAATTCCATTGTGAAGAACTAGCCTCCTTCTTCTTGGAGAAAGTACGGGCAATTTATCGGTCTTTTTCTCCCGTGACCACTTCCTGCACATATACCTCCTCCAGTCCCAGGCCGATCTTGTACCTTAAAGTCATTCCAGAGATCTCCTCTGAAGAACTTAGTAAACTGCTCGTGAAAATCAAATCTGGTTCCCCTGCCGATCTGCTTAAGCCGGCTCAGATCAGAGAATCCTCCTCGCTCTGTCTGATGCCTCTGTGCCAGTTAATCAATGCCTCCTTTTCCTCTGCTACTGTGCCTGCCAAGTGGAAACAGGCCTGGGTTTCCCCCATCCTTAAAAAACCCACCTTGGACTCAACGAAGTCCGAAAATTACAGACCTATTTCTCTCCTCCCCTGGGTGGCAAAGGCTGCAGAAACCCATGCTAATAGCATACTTACCAACTTCTTGCTCTCTAACAACATTCTAGATGTAACTCAACATGGCTTCCGCGCCAGCCATAGCACAGAGACTGCTCTCCTTGCTATGGCGGAACACCTGCGGACCATTCTTGACTCTGGTCAAACGGCGACACTGATCCTACTTGTTCTCAGTGCTGCCTTTGACACGGTCTCGCATGAGGTTTTGCTCCGCCGCCTGGAGGAGGTAGGGATCTCAGATCTGGCCCTTGAACGGTTCAGATCTTTTCTGACAGGAAGATCCTTTTGTGTTTCCACTCCCCCATTCCTATCCCAAGCACATTCGATTGAGCAGGGCGTTCCTCAGGGCTCGGCATTGAGCCCCACATTGTTCAATCTCTATGTTCAGCCACTAGCTGCTGTCGCCAGAAAATGGGACCTCACCATGATCTCATATGCGGACGACACGCAGTTGGTGGTTGCTCTCTCGGATGGCTCGAGTCTGAATGTCTCGAAGTTTAAAAATGGACTTGCTGCCGTGGCAGACTGGATGATGTCTAATTGTTTGCAATTGAATGCAAACAAAACCGAAGTCTTGATAGTCGGTAAGAACACTGATTTATGGGGTGACCAGTGGTGGCCTAGTGCCTTAAATAAGGCCCCCAAACCCAGGAATGAGGTTAAGAACTTGGGGGTGTGGATTGACTCCTCTCTTAGTTTCCGCTGCCACACAAAAAAAGCCGCTGCCACTTGTTTCGGCATTTTACGAGGTATTAAACCTATCCTAAAATTCTTTGACGCATCCACTAGACCGCTGATAATCCAGTCTACTATCCTCTCTCGTCTGGATTACGCTAGCTCCCTGCTTCTGGGGGCAAATCAATCTGAGATCACCCGGATGCAGCGTATCCAGAACACAGCTGCTAGGGCCTTAGTTGGCCTTCCACGGTTCTGCTCTGCTGCCGATACCATCCGGAGGCTTCACTGGCTTCCTATGGCACAAAGGATTCAGTTTAAAATGCTCTGCCTGTCCTTTAAAATTCTGAAACTGGCCACGCCTAAAATGCTTGATAACCTGCTGATCCCATACGTCCCCTCTCGTGCATTACGCTCTACGGGGCAGCATTTGGTTACGGTGCCTCGGATAAAACGCTGCACAGCGGGAGGTCGCTCCTTCCGCTATCTGGCAGCAAAACTGTGGAATTCATTACCGACCCACATACGAGAACTAGATGACCTGCTGACCTTCAGGAAGGCAGTTAAGACTCATCTCTCTCCCTTAAAAAAATAAAATTTTGTGGGAATATGTCTTACTGGGCCTCATTGTAGTATGCTTTTCTTTTCGCTGCTGTAAGCACCGGGATGCCCCTTCGCTGGGGCAGCTGAGCGCTATATAAGTAGTTATAACATAACATAACATAACATTTTTAACCCACCTCTGCACTAACCCCACACACATGCACTCACCACTATGCGTTTTACTCAAAAAAGATCTCCGCTAAAGAGCCCTCTTGCGGGGCCCATGGGGGACTGCAGCGCCAACCCCACTAGGAGCAAAAGTGCCCTATTATGAAGCATGACACCTTTATGGGTGTATGAGGGCAACTCTTCAAAATTTAGGATTTTCCCCTCATAAATGCTATATATCCTTCCTGAGACCTATTTATTTCAAAAACGTTTTTCTATCTTCCCTATCCTTCCTCCAAAAATCCGTAGCCCAATAGGCCGGACTCCTCTCCTAGGAACAATTACCTTCTAGTGTTTTTCATAAAGCACCCCCTGCCATACATAATAAACATATTGCAAGTCAAATTCAGAGTTCCATCATCTTATAAATGAACTCGGCCTTCGGCCTAATTTCTCTGTATAGTTATGGACCTCCTCGGTGACTTGCAATATCCTTATAATGTACAGCATGGGGTATTTTATTTATTCCAATTTTTAGATGTTTTGGAGGTTAACTCACAAAGGCGTAAAAGAGTACTACAATAGTATTACTTTAGGGACTCCAAATGTCTTTTTAAATCGGCCCCTTTGTTTCTGGGGGGTGGAGTATTTGGGTTTTAAGTTAATGGGCCTCGAAAAGTTACAAACTGAATTGTCTTAGAGCGCTGAAACCAAGCCAATAGTACTCATTTTCTAATGTATCTTAGCAAGGAGCTTTTATTATTTGTATTTAGTACGTAATACAGCTTGGGCAAGATGCTATACACAGCAAAGAAAGCAATATAAAATGTACAATTGTACAGTTTGAGAAATGGTTTAACATGCCTGTGTAAACAGTCAAATACATTAAGAGTCTGGTTTATATTTTAAAATTTCTGTTTCAAAGACTTTCATTTTTCTTTAAAAAAAAAGAGTCTCAGTAACATCTGTCTAAATGTAATTAAACCAGGGAAGATAAATCAAGCATAGCAATTTGAATGGAAACAGTACAAAAATATCAAAGCAGATCCTCGCCCCCAGGTGCAACCATGAAACCAAATTAGGGAAAATATGTAGTATAACTGATTTAATATGCAGATAAAAGCTTCTGACCACTGAATCAAGGGTAGCCCAAAGTTTTTCATGTGTGCACGCTACTTGCACTGCCGAGTGCCAGGTTGTCATATACCAAGGCTGCCAAGTCTTGATTCCACCTCATGCCTCTTTTTTCAATTTACTCTGCTCATCCTTTTTTTATCTTACTCCTGCAGGATTTTTTTTATGCATACTTTCTCACTATTCTCCTATCTTTCTTTCCTCCTTCTGCCTCCCTTTTCTTCCTTCTGTACTCTCGTCCTGGAAGAATGTCTGGTGGTGAAAACAAAGTCATTGTGCCATGCACTCATCATCGTTCTAGTGTGTCCCAATTTCTCAGTAACAAGAAAGTGAATACTGAGACAACTGTAAGAATATCAAACCATGAATATTATTATATGGAGCTAGTTTGACTATCTTATGAAAGCAAACTGTGGCCCACCATCTCAAGCTCCAAGCAAGTTGACTCTACCAAGAGGCTAGGGAGTAGTTTTCTCTAGGAACTTTTGCGGCAAGACAAATCCCATATTTTTTGGTCCTCAGGCACTTATGGCTTCAATTTTTAATCTACCTATACTTAAGAAACATCTAGAACCTGAGACCTGTTGTGAGATACTGGGGGGTATATTTACAATAACCCTGTGGCCGCTGCAGCATCACTTTTGTGATGCTCCAGAGGCGCAGTGGCCTGGCCAATATTTACAAAGCCACCCTGCAGCACACCTAGAACGAGGAAAACACCTCCTTTGATTGTTTGTCTGCAGGAAGGTGTCCCTGCACAAAAACAATCATGCCAACAACACAGACACCCTTGCACTATGGTGCAAGGGTGCCTGCAATGGTGCTCGGCTGCAGTTGGTTCGCGGGCAGAAAGGACAGGAATGCTTCGTATCTTGTGGATACGACGCATTCCTGCCCTTTTCTTTTGGCGTAGGACAGCACAGCTAGAAGTCTTGCGGCACTGCCCTGCACCAAACTATTGTAAATTTGCCCCATGGGTTTTGGTTGAGGGGAGTGAGAGCAATTCTCAAGCAAAAGCCACAATCCCTGTCAGGGTAAACAACAAAAAGTCATTAAATTAACCTTAGCTTACCCCTTTGGTAGCTTGGCACAAAACAGTCAGGCTTAACTTTTCAACAATGTGTTAAGCATTTATGCAGCACTTAAGCAGTAAGAAAGTGAAAATACAACACAAGAAAAATCAGATTTACAGCCTGCTGGGGGTTTGGCTACAGGGCCTGGTGGCAGGTTAAGCCCTGTGGCCAAACCCAACGGTGCACAGCATGGAGTTGGCTGCCTGTGTGGGGTTGCCCATCGGGCCTGGCCTCCGGCCATGCCCTTCAGCCAACCCTCCACAAGGCAAAGACTGTGTGCTGCAGGGGTCTGGGTTTAGGTATGGTAATATAATATTACTTTAAGTTAAAACAAAACATAGAAATTCATTGAAAAAAACAAAGATTAAAGTAACATTATAGTTAGGTGTGATAAAAAGATCTGGGGCCTTATTACATAAGGTCAATAAACAGAACAAAATGCCAGTACTGCACCTTTCTTTACCCGATTGTTTGATGAGCAATGAATATAACTACTGCCATCACAAAACCACTTTTTCAGTTTGAATTAATCAAAAAAACTTTATTTATTCCAATAAACATCAATTTCTTCAAAAATTCTCAAGGTAAAAATACTTCATTGTTTAGAAACCACTTTCAGCCCCTCTAAATTGCCTTTTGGGAGCCCATTTGAAAATCAACTTGCCATTCACTCTCTAAACTGCATACTTCCTACACAACATGCACACCGTGTCTGATTCATGTGTCAATCGACCACAGCATTTTCCAGGCCAATCAAAACGATTGATTCTGATGATAAATTGGAGTTAGATTGAACCTAGCTGATGGCCTTTTGGTCCAAGTTATTGTTGTATTTGTAGAAAAAGCCAAATTAGTGTACCTTGCTAGAAAAGGGATCTGTTTATTTACCCTAGGGTGGGCATTTGTATGAATGGTGTAAGGATGGGTGTATGAATGTGATGAGCAGTCTAACAGGAGTATGAATCAGACACAGTGTGCATGTTGTTTATGTTGACATTTTGTGTAAATCGTAAATTGTAAAAATGGTGGGCGTGGTTTGTGAATATGATATGTGTAGATTGCTTAAACTTGTTTTGATACACAAATGAATTAATTAATTCAAATAATCAAATTAAAGAAAATCAAGTGAATTGTGGTGTCACATTAAGTTGGTCTATGTGTCTCTTCCACAAATAATGGAGTAAAAAAATAACTGTATTGGCATTCTGGTGGTGTTTATCAAAATTGGGCCCAGCCTTACTGTTTAAGGGTCCAACCTCCTGTTGTTAGTTGGATCTTCTTATCAGCCTTTTCACCTAGATACATTTCGGCTGCCTTGATCCTTTGGAATTTGCTTGACAATTAGCAGAACTTTCAAAAGTTTCAGATGAAACGCAATTTAGTGCTGGTAAACTATGTGCCATTCATATTTCAGTGCAAAAAGGAGGCAACATTCTACCCTGCATTTTATATAATCCAATCTCAGCCAGGTAGAATTCAGAGCCATCATTGGGCCTAAAATGGTATGCATTAATTTAATGCTTTATTGTGAAGAAGTCCCAGTTAGAATCCCTTTCAGAGTGGCACAGGGCACGCAATGGGTTACTGGGCCCAGTCATGGTGGTTGTAGCCTGTTACTCCTGATGTCCCGGAGGCCGACCTACTATGTATCCTGAGCAACTGGATCAAAACCCCTTCCACACCTGACTTTCAATGGTAGCTGTGGATGAGCAGTCAAAGGCTCCCTCGGGGTGTGGAGGGAAATGTATATAAAGGATAGTGGACACAACTCCTAACTGTAAGTGGACACAGTCATGTCAATAAATCAATGTCAAGTCAAATAATTGAAAAGAACACTCTAACTCTACAAATTCAAATAAAGAATGAAATTTTAAGCAGCAACACAATCCCTTTTTTTAAATTTTTTATTTTTTTTTGTCCTCATATATACCACCAGAATTTGTATGCTCTAGATGGGTCTCGCTGTTGCCTCTTATACTGTTATTTTCGAGTCCGCCCTGGAAACAGTATCATAGCAGACAGGGATGTCCCCGAGGTAGGCTGCTTTCCTTATCCAACTCCCTCAAGCCTATTTTGGGAACCCTAGGCCTGGGGGAGGACAGGACCGACACAACCTCTGGCATAATCATCGGACCGCTTATTTATTTAGCCAGACCACCAATTTAGACCAGACATTCTCAGTGTTCTGATTACGTCCAACCATGTCCATTTTACATACTTCCATTATATACTTTAAACATACTGCAAATCTGGGTGGAGCTGTTGACTTCCACTCCATACAAATTTGTCTCCTCGCAATGACTACTATATAAAAAATAAACTGAGTATCTAAACTATTAATATTATAATCTTTCAATAGACCAAAGAAAACAAGTCTGGATGAACATATAATAGTTGTTGACAGTACATCACCCAAAAAATCAATTATCGCTTTCCAGTAGTCCTGAATAGCTGGACAATCCAGGAAAATATGAATATCGTCAGCTGCACTATGGTTACAACGGGGACAATAATAGTTATTTTGTGTAATCTTGTGCAATTTGGCCGGGGTCCAATAAACTCTATAAACTGTAAATAGATGGTTACGTCTTAAATTGGCTGGTTTAATTAGCCTCTGAGAGAGGAAAAAGGAGTCTAACCAAATTTTTCTAACTTCTTCAGGAGAATCAGCTATACAATTTCCCCATAAATGTATCACCTCCAAGTGCAGTTTATTCTCCTCATCCTTAATTATCAGGTTGTACCAGTACGATAGTTCTTTTATCCATTTCCCCCCTCTACAAATTGCATCAAAAATATCTGCATCTTTCTCCCGTTGCAAATTCTGACTTAACCACCAAGCAGATAGTTGATAATATTTAAACCTAGTCAGCTGACCATTTGTAAGTTGTATTAAGGAATTCCAGTTCATAAGGCCTGAATCTGCCCAAAGATCTCCCCATTTTTGTAGTCCAGCTGTTTTCAAAGGTTGTGAAAGTTGGTCCTGGAGGCATTGGGGTGTACCGGGGGAGTCCCAGATTGGAGTATGTGTGTGATAGTAAGGGATAACAAATACCTTCCTGATAAACCCCCAATTTTTTAGTGCAGTCTGTAATATCTTAAGACGAATTTTTAAAAAAAATTTCTGGTCTCCGAACTTAAATAGAAAATAATCGTGGTCATAAGGTAAATCATTTAATAGAGCTTGAAACAAGCGGCCCTGCGATGATGCGTCTAACTTATTTGCAAGTAACCTAAAGTTTTTAAAATGAAACGCATGACAGTATGACAATAGATCAGGGAGGGCTAAACCTCCAATTTTTAAGCCCCTTCTCAACTTTTTCCATGCAATTCTAGTTGACTTACAGGCCCATATAAATGATCCGATCTTACCCTGTAAAGTATTAATATCTTTTGGAGAAAATGATAAAGGGATACAGTTAAATAAAAAAGTCAGTTTGGGAAGAATTGTCATTTTAATAAGGTTGACACGGCCATAGATATTTAAAGGCAGGTTCCCCCATCTTATTAAGATTTTGTTAATATCTTGACCACCATTTGCCAACTAAGTGATGTTATATTTTTTAACTCTTGAGTTAAATAGATTCCCAAGTACCGCATTTTATATTTTACGCCCAATATATGTGTGTTATTATTCCAGCCCATAATCTCCGTTTTCTCCTTATTAATCTGGTAACCTGACAACTTCCCAAATTCTTCCGATAGAAAAAACAACCTCGGTATTGCCACTGAATGATCAGAGGTATACAAGAGAAGATCATCTGCGTACAGAGCAACTTTCAGTGACAAATTACCAAGCTGAAATGGTTGAATTGTATTGTCATCTCTAATTCCACAAACAAAAGGCTCCATATAAACATCAAACAAAAGAGGGGATAAAGGGCAGCCCTGTCTAGTACCTCGCGATATATCAAACCAATCGGATAGTATTCCATTAACTAAGACTTTTGCCTTTGGGTTATAATATAATGATCTAACCGCCTTTATAAAAGTTAGAGGAAGCCCAAATGCCGACATTGCGGCCCATAGATACTTCCAGTTAACCTGATCAAAGGCCTTAGCCGCATCTATCGCGACCAAGGCCAACGGAAGGTTTTTGACGTTAGCATAATCTATGGCCCCTATTACTTGAAATGTTAATTCGTTTAGCTGTCTCCCTGGAATAAAGCCTCTTTGATCAGCGTGAATTATAGATTTTATGACCTTCGATAGTCTGGTAGCTAGAATTCCGGAATAGATCTTCATATCCGTATTTAACAATGAAATTGGTCTGTAAGACTCTATTCTTTTTGGGTCTTTATTAGGTTTTGCTATAAGTGTTATAGTAGCTTCTGCCCACGAGGGGGGAACAGGATGACCATGAATTAATAAGAGGTTGAATAGTTCCCTGAGTGTAGGTAGTAGTTGATCTTTATTGTCCATATAAATCTCCACAGGCAACCCGTCTGAACCTGCAGCTTTCCCTCGTTTCATTTTCTTCAATTGACCCAGTATTTCCCCTTCTGTGATCTCACTTTCCAAGTATACCTTATCCAATTCAGATATTTGAGGCAAATTTTTCATTAGCAACCAAGATTCTAAATCATCCCCCTTGGGATCTTTATCTTCCGTATAGAGGCTTCTCATAAAGGACCTCGCTTCCTCTCTGATCTCTGCATCTGTTTCCATCAAGTCTCCTGTCTGCCTTTGTAATAGGGTTTTAATATTGTTCCTCGTTCTCTCTTCTCTAGATTTCCAAGCTAAGAGGGCTCCACATTTTTCTCCGTATTCAAAATTTTTTATTCTACTAGACTCCCATTTTTCTTTAAGAATTCTCTCATCCGAGAATTTCAGCTGGAGTTGTAATTCAGTAAGTTCCTTCTCTATCAGATGTACTCTCCTGGAGTTAGTTATAATTGCATTTTGTAGTTCAAGATCCTTTCTTATTATTGCTGCCAGATCTTCCCTTCTTTTTACTTTCATATTCTTTCTCTTATAAGTCATTAAAGAGCCTAAGACTCCTCTCAGATAGGCCTTATAAGTCTCCCCTACTACTTGGGGGGAGGAAGTTCCTGAATTTATTGTAAGAAATTCTATCGTTTTATCTCTGACTTCTATTTTTATTTGATTGTCTAATAACAGTGATCTCTCTAGGGTCCATCTTGATTTTAGAGGAATTATATTCAATTCAATTACCATTTCGAGTACAGCGTGATCTGACAGGCGTAAAGGAAAGGTAATTGATATCTTTGAGAAGATGATGATCGACGAAAAAGTGATCTATCCGAGAGTAATTCTTATATTTCTTGCTGTAAAAGGTAAAGCCTGGTAGTGTTCTGTACTTTTTTCTCCATACATCTAAGAGACTAAAATCTTTCATTAAAGCGTCTAGGGTGGCAAGTGATTTTGAGGGAGCATGATATTTAGCTTTAGAAGTTCTATCTAGTTTTTGGTCAAAGACCAAATTAAAGTCGCCTCCCAAGATTAATGGGCCGGTTGTCCCTAATAGTGCTATCTCAAGTTTAGATAGTGGGCCCGGATTGTCATCATTAGGACCATAATACACTGCCACTGTGTATGGGATATTTTGAATATATATTACTGCAGCCAACCATCTTCCCGATTGATCTGTCTCATATTTTCTTAGACTTATCCCTCTATTCGCTCGGATTATGATGGAGACTCCCCTGGTGGTGCCTGATTGCCTGGAACTAATTATTTCCTGAACCCACCTTAAATTCTTAAAGAGAGAACTGCAGGAAACTGCCTCTAAGTGGGTTTCTTGTAACATTATAAGATGAGCATCTGAATTTTTTAAAAATTCACGAATTCTGTTCTGTTTTATTTTTCCCCCCATGCCATTAATATTCCATGACAGGACTTTAAGCTTATATGGATTACTCATGAGTCTATTATCTTCTCATCCCCATCCGTACCTATATACAAAATGCATTTATCTATATATGAGGATTTTTTTATTTTTTTTATTTTTCCCCTTGCTCCCCCCACCCAGTGAACGCCCTCCCCCCTGAGGAACCCCCCCAACATACCTGACGATGACTTCGCCTTTCGGAGCACCTAGGTGAATCCCCTGACCAATCAACTATATTGTAGCGAGACAAATTAAATCAAAATAAATCGTGTCCCCTATACTGTCATATAGCATATTTGTGCTTTAAATTACTTTCTCAGATTTCCCCTTTTTTTAATTTTTTTATTTATATATATATATATTTTTTTTGGGGGGGGGGGGAAATAATAACCTGATCTACCCTTTATTGTTCTTCCTGATCACTTCTCATTCGGTCTAAAAGGTTATCGACCTCTTCTGGCTGTGAAAAACTATAGGTCTTATTCTTCCACATAATCCTAAGCAAAGCCGGAAATCTCATCTGCACATGTGCCCCCAATGACCTCAGATCTGGCATTCTAGTGCCCAGCTCCCATTGTCTCTGTGCAGTTCTTGCGCCTATATCTGACCTGATAACATAAGGACTGGACTTATAGCAAAGATCTATTTTTGGAAGGGATCTCCCCAGAATAAGCTCCTTGACACTATATGTTTGGAAATTTACTAATATTTTCCTAGGTGCTTTCCTATCCGTACGTCTCTTATAAGGATCTCTATGCACCCTTTGGATTTCAACCTCCAAATCTATGTCTGGGCGATCTTTTAAAACGCCTTCTCTCAGGAGTTTACAAACAAATCCCTTTATGTCCTCCAACTCTTCCTCCTCTGGTATTTTCAAGATCCTTAAGTTGTTCCTCCGTGCTTGAGTCTCCAATCGCTCAATGTCCATAGCCAATGATCTATTTTGGGCCTTCAAAGTGTCTATATCTTTTAGGTTTCCATGTACAGTTTTGTTCAGTGCAGCTGCTTCTGTTTCAAGATTCCCTGTACGAAGAGTAACCTCCTCTAACTTAGATTCCAACAGATCAAATCTATCCTGTATTGTTTTTTGATTATTTTCTGATATCTCAAATTTTGACATCATATCACTTCTCAATGATCGAAAAAGGTTCCCCAAACGATCGTTCTCTTGCTCACACGAATCCTCAGAGCTTCTCCTTGTTCCAATAGGTACTTGAGCCGGGTCAGATTGATTGACCTTATTTACATCCTGCCTCCTAATCCCCTCGCTAACCCCCTTAGAACTATTTTGTGCAGGTTTAGCTATTCCTAGCTGACTCTTAGGTCTAGTGTCCTGCTCTCCTTGCACTTTGTCAGCTGAAGGTGCTTTATTTAAGTTAACAGGGGTAACTGATGCAGGGGGTACACTCGAATTTTCAGACTCAGGAAAGTTCGACTGAGCCTGATGCTGCCCTAAACCAGCTGATTTCAAAGTCTCTACTCCCCCCTCCACCTCACATATCGCTCCCCCATTCATAGAGGCCAGGGGTCCAACATTTTCCATATTTCCCAGGTTTTCTAGAGGCCCAAAACGATTTTTTAGGGGTATAGTGCTAGTGTTATCCTCCATTTGCGCAGAGGACCGCCTGGCCTGATCTAGGACTTTAAAGAAGGATTTAAGAGAGGGGGTACTTTTCACCACCTGGTTCTCAGGAATTATTCCTTTAGATTTTTTCACTAGGGTAGTTTTTTTCTTTTTTCTTTTACAAGGGGTTAATGGCATAGGTCTCTCCCGCTCTTCAAATTCTAAGGCACCTCTCTCTTTTAACTCTACCCTAGATCTCAACTGATACCTATTCCTTCTTATTGGACGGGTGTTTCCTTTTCTTGCTGTATTCGATATTGTATCAACAATAACAGGCTCAATTGCTCCAGTTAAGACAGTTTCCGTTGTCTTTTTCTTTGTTGGCTCAACGATTTTCAACAGAGCCGGCTCTTGTACTGAACCTTTCTTCAAATTCACAGAATTGTTTTTGCTAATTGGAGGCTCCGTCTGCGTTTGATCCATACAACCCTGCCTCCCAGAGGTAGGCCCGTAGGTTACTACTTGTCCCCCTTTCTCCCCACACCTTACCGCAATTGAGTACAGCTTCTTCCTCCCTGTCGCCGTTTTGCAAGGTTGTTGTTCATATGCATTAAACGCCGGGCCCCTTAATTTAATTTTAAATAGAACGGAGCGGAATCTGCTCCACAAACACCGCCGGCGTTCTTCCAGCGTGAATACAGGTGAGCGCGGGTCCGTGAAGGTCCTAGCGCCGTCTCCTTCCGTGTATGTTCAGGCCAGCCGTAGCCAGCCAAGCCTCGAAGGAAAAAGGAAAGCAGAGCGAGTGCCGATTAAAAAGTATGCGGGACCCTCTCGCGCCGCAGAGCTCTCATTTCATCTCACCTTAAAGCAGGGGATTTTCAGCTATCAAAAGACACTTCTCGCACTGAACTCATCCACTCTCCATTAGGGCCACGGGGATCCCTGAGTGCGTCCGCGACCGGCTCTCAGCCCGCCACCATGTTCCTCCTTCAGTCGCAACACAATCCCTTTGAGGTCAGAGTTCTAGTGTCTGTTAGCAAATCCCTATCCCACCCTCTTCCTTGTAACGTGATCAGGGTTATTCCCCATTCACTGGTAGCCGCATAGAGGGAATGACCACTAGTAGGCCACATACAAGAGGTCCCCTTTGACTCTTTAGGAATTAGTCAAAAGTGTCTCTGGTGCCACATCGCCATCAGCAGCGAGTTTCCCAGGGCCCACCAGGTCCAATTCAAATCTCACCCGCTCCTGCAGCACAGAAACTTTCAATGCTGCACCAAGTGTCCTGACTGTGGGCACTTGCAAGTCTTGATCCTGTTCGGAGAAGTTGGGCTGCCTGCAGTATATGCAACAGCACCCAGCAGGCACAGGTTCTTCTCCTGAGCTGCGCTGCTGGCTTTTTCCAGTGATTGGAGATGCTCCCAGCCTGCTAAGATGTGGTACCTCAAACCTCCCTTAACAGGGGGGTACGATTCTGCAGCTCCTGACTGGAGACCAGTGAGGGTGCGATATCTTATGCTGCGTCCTTAACAGTCCTCCAGTGTCAGTCAAGGATGTGCGAGCTCAACTCGCTAGTTGTAGCCTTCAGTCTTCTCCCGGGCAATGGACCAATCTTTCTGTCAATGTTGATACTGGCAGCCACTCCTGGCCTATAGGGTTGCCACAGTTCCTTAAGGTCCAAGGTCAGATTTCTCCGGTGCAATCACTCACATCACAGAAGCCAAGAAAGTTGCAGATAAGGCTGTCATGAGTTTCAGCACGCTTGTAACAATCATTTCAATACTGACTCCCTCTGGCATACGTGGTCACTGCAAAGAGGCGGTACAGACCCGGCGCTTCCAGCATGCCACTCAATGCACCGCTCAGTCCATGGCAGCCCTCGCCTAGCATATGGGGATCACAACATCAATCCTGCACGCTAGCAACAACCCGATTGGTGCACATCCATATCCTCACACCTAGCCGAGGGAGTCCTCTCGGTAGGTTTCCCTTCGTACCTTGCTCCCTCCAACACTCTCCTCTTTCTCACAGGGCACACTGGTCTTGACAAGCAGACAGGCACTGGTGCTCCAGGCCCCCCAGCAGGTGGTTTTGGTTTCCGTGGGTAATATCCCCTCACCCAGTAGGAAGACTAGTAGGCAGAAGCCTTCCCCTTCTCACATGGGCTGTCTGGCTGCTTGGCTGATGACAAATTTTGGGGGTCTCAACCTCTCCTTCTTATAGTCCATTTCCAGACACCAAGGGGTCGATTCCGATCCGGTAAAAAAAACGTCCGTACGAATTGTATCCGGAGCCCTCTCCGTACGACTCGTACACATGCCGTACGACCCGACGAGTACGAGCCGGGGCATCAAGGCGCGATCCGTACGGTCCACGTCAGGTATGGGCGATTCGTACGGAAAAGCGCACAATCACATACACACCATACGGTGCGTACCCCCCATGATCGCATGGGTATGCCCCGTACACCCAGCGTACATGGGGTACAGTGTGTACCCCCATGATCACAGGGGTACGCCCCGTACACCCAGCGTAAATGGGGTACGGTGCGTACCCCTGCGATCATGGGGGATACGCACCGTACCCCATGTATGCTGGGTGTACGGGGCATACCCCTGCGATCATGGGGGATACGCACTGTACCCGGGGGGGCCGTTCCGTACCTGTTTCGGCGCGAACTCTGCTTTTACGGCTGTTTTCAGCTCCCGTAAAAAAAAGGGTCGTACGGTGCGTACCCGACACGTATCGTACTTGCTGGGTCGTATAAACCAGCCACGAGCCGTACAGATGTCGCGTACAGCGGGTTCCGACGGAGACTCATACGGGGATTCGAGTCGTATGGTCTCTGTACGATTCGTACATAGTCCGGCTCCTGGTACGAATCGTACTTCGACGTACGTACGCGGGACGTTGCAGGGTACGATTCGTACGGGAAAAATGCTCCAAACGGCTATTCGGAACAGTTTTTCCCGAATCGGAATCGACCCCTAAATGTGACTCAGGGTCTGAATTTTTAAAGTTTTATGTTGGGGTTCTGCTTTTTTTGAAGTGTGCACTTTTTTTCACTCCTTACCTCGTGAAGGATGTTTGTCACAGCAGGCAAGACTCTGAAGCTGATTGTCCCCACAACACAGTTCATGGTAGTGACCAGAGTTCACTTCAGGATATCAGCCACAGTGATATGTGCATCAAAAAGTTAATGCTACACTCCTAGTCCTACTCTTTATGATTCTCTTATCAACCTCATCTCCTTTCAGAGATGTGTTTTGGCCCCTTACTTGTGATCTCTCAAAGAGTACCCTTTTGAAGTGTAAAGGGGGAGTCTCTTCCTCCCTTCCTCCAGTGTGTGTCCCCACCCATCCCACAGGAATACAGCAATAGACAAATATGTCCGAGGGGATGCCACTACTCATGTCTTCACCAGACAGGCCTCGGCTTCCCAAAATGGAACCCAGGGTCCTCCATGTAATGTACCATTGCAGGCACACTTGCACTCAGTGTATAATAACAGCACACATACTGTGCTGCACTATCTCCATGCAGTGGCGTAGCAGGGGGGTGGGGGCGGTCTGCTCCAGGCGTCACCTTTTTTGGGGGTGGCGGCGAGTGCGAGCGCAAGGTAAGTTTTGTTTTTTCTTTCTTCTCCCTCGTTGGAGTCGCTAAACGCCCCCCCACCCCTGCTAGTTGTCGTCTGTCGTCTGCTCTTACCGGCACTGAGCGGCAAACTAGGGGAATGCCTAGGGCGTCAAAAGCAGGCCTGGGCAGAGTTTGCGGAGTGCCACCACACGGAGCTCTGTGAATTGCCCAATTGCCCAAACAACTCTGCCGCACTACGCAAATTCCGCAAGCAGGCGGTCATAAACTGCTGGTTTTTAGGGCTCGGGCCTACGCCTCCACGAAGTGGGGGGCGGAGCTTCCGAGGTCTTATGCATTTAGAAGAAAAAAAAGTTCTGAAAGGGCTCCGGCTGGCACATTCTTTAGATTCGTTTGTGCGCGTCGGCGTTTTTTCTGGCATCTGCCTAGTGATTCGTTTTGGCTGTGCTGTCTATTTAGTAGCCTTGACGTGATAGGGTATATTTACTATTCGTCCGTCATTTATTGCAGTTGTATGGCATTTTCTGTGCGCGAACGAGCACGGCCGAGTGATTAATCTTAATTAGGATCTGTCAGAGTGCCCGTGTAATGCAATCCAGATGGTGCGAGCGTGTTCACCATTGCATTGCATGTATCATGCGCGCGTTTAACATTTACCTTTCGCGCACGGCAGTCCATTCATTTGGCGGTCTGTTCTGTGTGTTTTTGTATTTGCACGTGAGTCTGTGTCTACCTGTGAGTGTATTAAGACGCGTGTGTGTGTTTGCGGGTTTATGGAATCCGCCCCCGCCCCTTCCGGCATTGTAGTGCAGAGTGCGTAGTGCGTAGTGCAGAGTGCGTAGTGCAGAGGCGTAGTGCATAGTGCGTAGTGCAGAGGGGTAGTGCGTAGTGCAGAGGCGTAGTGCGTAGTGCAGAGGCGTAGTGCGTAGTGCAGAGGCGTAGTGCAGAGTGGTAGTGCGAAGTGCAGAGGCGTAGTGCGTAGTGCAGAGTGGTAGTTCAGAGGCGTAGTGCAGAGTGGTAGTGCGTAGTGCAGAGGCGTACTGCGTAGTGCGTAGTGCAGAGGCGTAGTGTGTAGTGCAGAGTGGTAGTGCGTAGTGCAGAGGCGTAGTGCGTAGTGCAGAGTGGTAGTGCGTAGTGCAGAGGCGTAGTGCGTAGTGCAGAGTGGTAGTGCAGAGGCGTAGTGCAGAGTGGTAGTGCGTAGTGCAGAGGCGTAGTGCGTAGTGCAGAGGCGTAGTGCGTAGTGCAGAGGTGTAGTGCGTAATGCGTAGTGCGTAGTGCAGAGGCGTAGTGCGTAGTGCAGAGGCGTAGTGCGTAGTGCAGAGGCGTAGTGCGTAGTGCAGAGGCGTAGTGTGTAGTGCAGAGGCATAGTGCGTAGTGCAGAGGCGTAGTGCAGAGTGGTAGTGCGTAGTGCAGAGGCGTAGTGCAAAGGCGTAGTGCAGAGTGGTAGTGCAGAGGCGTAGTGCAGAGTGGTAGTGCGTAGTGCAGAGGCGTAGTGCGTAGTGCAGAGTGGTAGTGCAGAGGCATAGTGCAGAGTGGTAGTGCGTAGTGCAGAGGCGTAGTGCAGAGGCGTAGTGCGTAGTGCAGAGTGGTAGTGCTTAGTGCAGAGTGGTAGTGCGTAGTGCAGAGTGGTAGTGCGTAGTGCAGAGTGGTAGTGCGTAGTGCAGAGTGGTAGTGCGTAGTGCAGAGGCGTAGTGCAGAGTGGTAGTGCATAGTGCAGAGGCGTAGTGCAGAGGCGTAGTGCGTAGTGCAGAGTGGTAGTGCGTAGTGCAGAGGCTTAGTGCAGAGTGGTAGTGCGTAGTGCAGAGGCGTAGTGCAGAGGCGTAGTGCGTAGTGCAGAGTGGTAGTGCGTAGTGCAGAGGCATAGTGCAGAGGCGTAGTGCGTAGTGCAGAGTGGTAGTGCGTAGTGCAGAGGCGTAGTGCAGAGGCGTAGTGCAGAGGCGTAGTGCGTAGTGCAGAGGCGTAGTGCAGAGGCATAGTGCAGAGGCGTAGTGCGTAGTGCAGAGGCGTAGTGCGTAGTGCAGAGGCGTAGTGCAGAGGCGTAGTGCGTAGTGCAGAGGCATAGTGCAGAGGCATAGTAGAGAGGCGTAGTGCAGAGGTGTAGTGCAGAGGCGTTATGCAGAGGCGTAGTGCAGAGGCATAGTGCAGAGGCGTAGTGCAGAGGCGTAGTGCGTAGTGCAGAGACGTAGTGCAGAGTGCAGAGGCGTAGTGCTGAGTGGTAGTGCAGAGGCGTAGTGCAGAGTGGTAGTGCGTAGTGCAGAGTGGTAGTGCGTAGTGCAGAGGCATAGTGCAGAGTGGTAGTGCGTAGTGCAGAGGTGTAGTGCAGAGTGCAGAGGCGTAGTGCGTAGTGCAGAGGCGTAGTGCAGAGGCGTAGTGCAGAGTGGTAGTGCGTAGTGCAGAGGCGTAGTGCAGAGGCGTAGTGCAGAGTGGTAGTGCGTAGTGCAGAGGTGTAGTGCGTAGTGCAGAGGCTTAGTGCGTAGTGCAGAGGCGTAGTGCGTAGTGCAGAGGCGTAGTGCGTAGTGCAGAGTGGTAGTGCAGAGGCGTAGTGCAGAGTGGTAGTGCGTAGTGCAGAGTGGTAGTGCGTAGTGCAGAGGCGTAGTGCAGAGTTATAGTGCGTAGTGCAGAGTGGTAGTGCGTAGTGCAGAGGCGTAGTGCAGAGGCGTAGTGCGTAGTGCAGAGGCGTAGTGCAGAGGCGTAGTGCGTAGTGCAGAGTGGTAGTGCGTAGTGCAGAGGCGTAGTGCAGAGGCGTAGTGCGTAGTGCAGAGGCGTAGTGCAGAGGCGCAGTGCAGAGGCGTAGTGCAGAGGCGTAGTGCGTAGTGCAGAGGCATAGTGCAGAGGCGTAGTGCGTAGTGCAGAGGCGTAGTGCGTAGTGCAGAGGCGTAGTGCGTAGTGCAGAGGCGTAGTGCAGAGGCGTAGTGCGTAGTGCAGAGGCGTAGTGCAGAGTGCAGAGGCGTAGTGCAGAGGCGTAGTGCAGAGGCGTAGTGCATAGTGCAGAGGCGTAGTGCGTAGCACAGAGTCGTAGTGCAGAGTGGTAGTGCAGAGGCATAGTGCAGAGTGCAGAGGCGTAGTGCAGAGTGGTAGTGCGTAGTGCAGAGGCGTAGTGCAGAGTGGTAGTGCGTAGTGCAGAGGCGTAGTGCAGAGGCGTAGTGCAGAGTGGTAGTGCGTAGTGCAGAGGCGTAGTGCAGAGTGGTAGTGCGTAGTGCAGAGGCGTAGTGCGTAGTGGTAGTGCGTAGTGCAGAGTGGTAGTGCGTAGTGCAGAGGCGTAGTGCAGAGTGGTAGTGCGTAGTGCAGAGTGGTAGTGCGTAGTGCAGAGTGGTAGTGCATAGTGCAGAGGCGTAGTGCAGAGGCGTAGTGCAGAGTGCAGAGGCGTAGTGCAGAGGCGTAGTGCGTAGTGCAGAGGCGTAGTGCAGAGACGTAGTGCAGAGTGGTAGTGCGTAGTGCAGAGGCGTAGTGCAGAGTGGTAGTGCGTAGTGCAGAGGCGTAGTGCAGAGTGGTAGTGCGTAGTGCAGAGGCATAGTGCAGAGGCGTAGTGCGTAGTGCAGAGTGGTAGTGCGTAGTGCAGAGGCGTAGTGCAGAGGCGTAGTGCGTAGTGCAGAGGTGTAGTGCAGAGGCGTAGTGCAGAGTGGTAGTGCGTAGTGCAGAGGCGTAGTGCAGAGTGGTAGCGCGTAGTGCAGAGGCGTAGTGCAGAGTGGTAGTGCGTAGTGCAGAGGCGTAGTGCAGAGGCGTAGTGCGTAGTGCAGAGTGGTAGTGCGTAGTGCAGAGGCGTAGTGCAGAGGCGTAGTGCAGAGTGCAGAGGCGTAGTGCAGAGACGTAGTGCGTAGTGCAGAGGTGTAGTGCAGAGGCGTAGTGCAGAGTGGTAGTGCGTAGTGCAGAGGCGTAGTGCAGAGTGGTAGTGCGTAGTGCAGAGGCGTAGTGCAGAGGCGTAGTGCAGAGTGGTAGTGCGTAGTGCAGAGTGGTAGTGCATAGTGGTAGTGCGTAGTGCAGAGTGGTAGTGCGTAGTGCATAGTGCGTAGTGCAGAGGTGTAGTGCGTAGGGCAGAGGCGTAGTGCGTAGTGCAGAGGCGTAGTGCGTAGTGCAGAGGCGTAGTGCAGAGTGGTAGTGCGTAGTGCAGAGGCATAGTGCAGAGGCATAGTGCAGAGTGGTAGTGCGTAGTGCAGAGGCGTAGTGCGTAGTGCAGAGTGGTAGTTCAGAGGCGTAGTGCAGAGTGGTAGTGCGTAGTGCAGAGGCGTACTGCGTAGTGCGTAGTGCAGAGGCGTAGTGCGTAGTGCAGAGTGGTAGTGCGTAGTGCGTAGTGCAGAGGCGTAGTGCGTAGTGCAGAGTGGTAGTGCGTAGTGCAGATGCGTAGTGCGTAGTGTAGAGTGGTAGTGCAGAGGCGTAGTGCAGAGGCGTAGTGCGTAGTGCGTAGTGCAGAGGCATAGTGCGTAGTGCAGAGGCGTAGTGCGTAGTGCAGAGGCGTAGTGCGTAGTGCAGAGGCGTAGTGCATAGTGCAGAGGCGTAGTGCGTAGGCGTAGTGCGTAGTGCAGAGGCGTAGTGCGTAGTGCAGAGGCGTAGTTCAGAGGCGTAGTGCGTAGTGCGTAGTGCAAAGGCATAGTGCGTAGTGCAGAGGCGTAGTGCATAGTGCATAGTGCAGAGGCGTAGTGCGTAGTGCAGAGGCGTAGTGCAGAGTGGTAGTGCGTAGTGCAGAGGCGTAGTGCAGAGGCGTAGTGCGTAGTGCAGAGTGGTAGTGCAGAGGCGTAGTGCAGAGTGGTAGTGCGTAGTGCAGAGGCATGATGCGTAGTGCAGAGTGGTAGTGCAGAGGCGTAGTGCAGAGTGGTAGTGCATAGTGCAGAGGCGTAGTGCGTAGTGCAGAGTGGTAGTGCGTAGTGCAGAGTGGTAGTGCGTAGTGCAGAGTGGTAGTGCGTAGTGCAGAGTGGTAGTGCGTAGTGCAGAGGCGTAGTGCAGAGTGGTAGTGCGTAGTGCAGAGGCATAGTGCAGAGGCATAGTGCGTAGTGCAGAGTGGTAGTGCGTAGTGCAGAGGCTTAGTGCAGAGTGGTAGTGCGTAGTGCAGAGGCGTAGTGCAGAGGCGTAGTGCGTAGTGCAGAGTGGTAGTGCGTAGTGCAGAGGCGTAGTGCAGAGGCGTAGTGCGTAGTGCAGAGTGGTAGTGCGTAGTGCAGAGGCGTAGTGCAGAGGCATAGTGCAGAGGCGTAGTGCAGAGGCATAGTGCAGAGGCGTAGTGCGTAGTGCAGAGGCGTAGTGCAGAGGCGTAGTGCAGAGGCGTAGTGCGTAGTGCAGAGGCGTAGTGCGTAGTGCAGAGGCGTAGTGCAGAGGCGTAGTGCAGAGGCATAGTGCGTAGTGCAGAGGCATAGTGCGTAGTGCAGAGGCGTAGTGCAGAGGCGTAGTGCAGAGGCGTAGTGCAGAGGCGTAGTGCAGAGTGCAGAGGCGTAGTGCAGAATGGTAGTGCAGAGGCGTAGTGCAGAGTGGTAGTGCGTAGTGCAGAGTGCAGAGTGGTAGTGCGTAGTGCAGAGGCGTAGTGCAGAGTGGTAGTGCGTAGTGCAGAGGCGTAGTGCAGAGTGCAGAGGTGTAGTGCAGAGGCGTAGTGCAGAGGCGTATTGCAGAGTGGTAGTGCGTAGTGCAGAGGCGTAGTGCAGAGTGGTAGTGCGTAGTGCAGAGGCATAGTGCAGAGGCGTAGTGCAGGGTGGTAGTGCGTAGTGCAGAGGCGTAATGTGTAGTGCAGAGGCGTAGTGCGTAGTGCAGAGTGGTAGTGCCGAGGCGTAGTGCAGAGTGGTAGTGCGTAGTGCAGAGTGGTAGTGCATAGTGCAGAGGCGTAGTGCAGAGGCATAGTGCGTAGTGCAGAGTGGTAGTGCGTAGTGCAGAGGCGTAGTGCAGAGGCGTAGTGCAGAGTGGTAGTGCGTAGTGAAGAGGCGTAGTGCAGAGGCATAGTGTGTAGTGCAGAGTGGTAGTGCGTAGTGCAGAGGCGTAGTGCAGAGGCGTAGTGCATAGTGCAGAGGCATAGTGCAGAGGCGTAGTGCAGAGGCGTAGTGCAGAGGCGTAGTGCGTAGTGCAGAGGCGTAGTGCAGAGGCGTAGTGCAGAGGCGTAGTGCGTAGTGCAGAGGCGTAGTGCGTAGTGCAGAGGCGTAGTGCGTAGTGCAGAGGCGTAGTGCAGAGGCGTAGTGCAGTAGCGTAGTGCAGAGGCATAGTGCAGAGGCGTAGTGCAGAGGCGTAGTGCAGAGGCGTAGTGCAGAGGCGTAGTGCGTAGTGCAGAGGCGTGCAGAGGCGTAGTGCAGAGTGCAGAGGCGTAGTGCAGAGTGGTAGTGCAGAGGCATAGTGCAGAGGCATAGTGCAGAGTGCAGAGGCATAGTGCGTAGTGCAGAGGCGTAGTGCAGAGTGGTAGTGCATAGTGCAGAGGCGTAGTGCAGAGTGGTAGTGCGTAGTGCAGAGGCGTAGTGCAGAGGCGTAGTGCAGAGTGGTAGTGCGTAGTGCAGAGGCGTAGTGCAGAGTGGTAGTGCGTAGTGCAGAGGCGTAGTGCGTAGTGCGTAGTGCAGAGTGGTAGTGCGTAGTGCAGAGTGGTAGTCCATAGTGCAGAGGCATAGTGCAGAGGCGTAGTGCAGAGTGCAGAGGCGTAGTGCAGAGGCGTAGTGCGTAGTGCAGAGGCGTAGTGCAGAGACGTAGTGCAGAGTGGTAGTGCGTAGTGCAGAGGCGTAGTGCAGAGTGGTAGTGCGTAGTGCAGAGGCGTAGTGCAGAGTGGTAGTGCGTAGTGCAGAGGCGTAGTGCAGAGGCGTAGTGCGTAGTGCAGAGTGGTAGTGCGTAGTGCAGAGGCGTAGTGCAGAGGCGTAGTGCGTAGTGCAGAGGCGTACTGCAGAGGCGTAGTGCAGAGTGGTAGTGCATAGTGCAGAGGCGTAGTGCAGAGTGGTAGTGCGTAGTGCAGAGGCGTAGTGCAGAGTGGTAGTGTGTAGTGCAGAGGCGTAGTGCAGAGTGGTAGTGCGTAGTGCAGAGGTGTAGTGCAGAGGCGTAGTGCGTAGTGCAGAGTGGTAGTGCGTAGTGCAGAGGCGTAGTGCAGAGTGCAGAGGCGTAGTGCAGAGGCGTAGTGCAGAGGCATAGTGCGTAGTGCAGAGGCGTAGTGCAGAGTGGTAGTGCGTAGTGCAGAGGCGTAGTGCAGAGTGGTAGTGCGTAGTGCAGACGCGTAGTGCAGAGGCATAGTGCAGAGTGGTAGTGCGTAGTGCAGAGTGGTAGTGCGTAGTGGTAGTGCGTAGTGCAGAGTGGTAGTGCGTAGTGCAGAGGCGTAGTGCAGAGTGGTAGTGCGTAGTGCAGAGTGGTAGTGCATAGTGCAGAGGCGTAGTGCAGAGTGCAGAGGCGTAGTGCAGAGGCGTAGTGCAGAGTGCAGAGGCGTAGTGCGTAGTGCAGAGGCGTAGTGCAGAGGCGTAGTGCAGAGTGCAGAGGCGTAGTGCGTAGTGCAGAGGCGTAGTGCAGAGGCATTGTGCAGAGGCGTAGTGCGTTGTGGTAGTGCGTTGTGCAGAGGCGTAGTGCGTAGTGCAGAGGCGTAGTGCAGAGGCGTAGTGCGTAGTGCAGAGGCGTAGTGCAGAGGCGTAGTGCAGAGTGCAGAGGCGTAGTGGAGGCATAGTGCATAGTGCAGAGGTGTAGTGCAGAGGCGTAGTGCAGAGTGGTAGTGCGTAGTGCAGAGTGGCAGTGCAGAGTGGTAGTGCATAGTGCAGAGTGGCAGTGCAGAGTGCAGAGGCGTAGTGTAGAGGCGTAGTGCGTAGTGCAGAGGCATAGTGCAGAGGCGTAGTGCGTAGTGCAGAGGTGTAGTGCAGAGGCGTGGTGCAGAGTGCAGAGGCGTAGTGCGTTGTGCAGAGGCGTAGTGCAGAGTGGTAGTGCGTAGTGCAGAGTGGTAGTGCGTAGTGCAGAGGCATAGTGCAGAGGCGTAGTGCAGAGTGCAGAGGCGTAGTGCGTAGTGCAGAGGCGTAGTGCAGAGTGCAGAGGCGTAGTGCAGAGTGGTAGTGCCTAGTGCAGAGGCGTAGTGCGTAGTGCAGAGGCGTAGTGCAGAGGCGTAGTGCAGAGGCGTAGTGCAGAGTGCCGAGGCGTAGTGCAGAGGCGTAGTGCAGAGGCGTAGTGCAGAGGCGTAGTGCAGAGTGCAGAGGCGTAGTGCAGAGGCGTAGTGCAGAGTGCAGAGGCGTAGTGCAGAGGCATAGTGCAGAGTGGTAGTGCGTAGTGCAGAGTGGCAGTGCAGAGTGGTAGTGCATAGTGCAGAGTGGCAGTGCAGAGTGCAGAGGCGTAGTGCAGAGGCGTAGTGCAGAGGCGTAGTGCAGAGTGCAGAGGCGTAGTGCAGAGGCGTAGTGCAGAGTGCAGAGGCATAGTGCAGAGTGCAGAGGCGTAGTGCAGAGGCGTAGTGCAGAGTGCAGAGGCGTAGTGCAGAGGCGTAGTGCAGAGTGCAGAGGCGTAGTGCAGAGTGGTAGTGCGTAGTGCAGAGTGGCAGTGCAGAGTGGTAGTGCGTAGTGCAGAGTGGCAGTGCAGAGTGGTAGTGCGTAGTGCAGAGTGGCAGTGCAGAGTGGTAGTGCGTAGTGCAGAGTGGTAGTGCAGAGTGGTAGTGCGTAGTGCGGAGTGGTAGTGTGTAGTGGTAGTGCGTAGTGCAGAGTGGTAGTGCGTAGTGCAGAGTGGTAGTGCGTAGTGCAGAGTGGTAGTGCGTAGTGCAGAGTGGCAGTGCAGAGTGCAGAGTGGCAGTGCATAGTGCAGAGTGGCAGTGTGTAGTGCAGAGTGGCAGTGCGTAGTGCAGAGTGGCAGTGCGTAGTTCAGAGTGGCAGTGCGTAGTGCAGAGTGGCAGTGCGTAGTGCAGAGTGGCAGTGCGTAGTGCAGAGTGGCAGTGCGTAGTGCAGAGTGGCAGTGCAGAGTGGTAGTGCGTAGTGCAGAGTGCAGAGTGGTAGTGCGTAGTGCAGAGTGGCAGAGTGGTAGTGCGTAGTGCAGAGTGGCAGTGCAGAGTGTCAGTGCAGAGTGGTAGTGCGTAGTGCAGAGTGGCAGTGCAGAGTGGTAGTGCGTAGTGCAGAGTGGTAGTGCGTAGTGGTAGTGCGTAGTGCAGAGTGGTAGTGCGTAGTGCAGAGTGGTAGTGCGTAGTGCAGAGTGGCAGTGCAGAGTGGTAGTGCGTAGTGCAGAGTGGCAGTGCAGAGTGGTAGTGCGTAGTGCAGAGTGGCAGTGCAGAGTGGCAGTGCAGAGTGGTAGTGCGTAGTGCAGAGTGGTAGTGCAGAGTGGTAGTGCGTAGTGCAGAGTGGTAGTGTATAGTGCAGAGTGGTAGTGCGTAGTGCAGAGTGTTAGTGCGTAGTGCGTAGTGCAGAGTGGTAGTGCGTAGTGCAGAGTGGTAGTGCGTAGTGCAGAGTGGCAGTGCAGAGTGGTAGTGCAGAGTGGCAGTGCAGAGTGGTAGTGCGTAGTGCAGAGTGGCAGTGCAGAGTGGTAGTGCGTAGTGCAGAGTGGCAGTGCAGAGTGTCAGTGCAGAGTGGTAGTGCGTAGTGCAGAGTGGCAGTGCAGAGTGGTAGTGCGTAGTGCAGAGTGGTAGTGCGTAGTGGTAGTGCGTAGTGCAGAGTGGTAGTGCGTAGTGCAGAGTGGTAGTGCGTAGTGCAGAGTGGCAGTGCAGAGTGGTAGTGCGTAGTGCAGAGTGGCAGTGCAGAGTGGTAGTGCGTAGTGCAGAGTGGCAGTGCAGAGTGGCAGTGCAGAGTGGTAGTGCGTAGTGCAGAGTGGTAGTGCAGAGTGGTAGTGCGTAGTGCAGAGTGGTAGTGTATAGTGCAGAGTGGTAGTGCGTAGTGCAGAGTGTTAGTGCGTAGTGCGTAGTGCAGAGTGGTAGTGCGTAGTGCAGAGTGGTAGTGCGTAGTGCAGAGTGGCAGTGCAGAGTGGTAGTGCAGAGTGGCAGTGCAGAGTGGTAGTGCGTAGTGCAGAGTGGCAGTGCAGAGTGGTAGTGCGTAGTGCAGAGTGGCAGTGCAGAGTGGTAGTGCGTAGTGCAGAGTGGCAGTGCAGTGTGGTAGTGCGTAGTGCAGAGTGGCAGTGCAGAGTGGTAGTGCGTAGTGCAGAGTGGCAGTGCATAGTGGTAGTGCGTAGTGGCAGTGTAGAGTGGCAGTGCAGAGTGGCAGTGCAGAGTGGTAGTGCGTAGTGCAGAGTGGCAGTGCGTAGTGGCAGTGCAGTGTGGCAGTGCAGAGTGGCAGTGCAGAGTGGCAGTGCAGAGTGGCAGTGCAGAGTGGCAGTGCAGAGTGGCAGAGTGGCAGTGCAGAGTGCAGAGTGGTAGTGCAGAGTGCAGAGTGGTAGTGCAGAGTGGTAGTGCAGAGTGCAGAGTGGTAGTGCAGAGTGGTAGTGCAGAGTGCAGAGTGGTAGTGCAGAGTGGCAGTGCAGAGTGCAGAGTGGCAGTGCAGAGTGGTAGTGCAGAGTGGTAGTGCAGAGTGGCAGTGCAGAGTGGTAGTGCAGAGTGGCAGTGCAGAGGGCAGAGTGGCAGTGCAGAGTGGCAGTGCAGAGTGGCAGTGCAGAGTGGCAGTGCAGAGTGCAGAGTGGTAGTGCAGAGTGGTAGTGTGGTAGTGCAGAGTGGTAGTGTGGTAGTGCAGAGTGGCAGTGCAGAGTGGTAGTGCAGAGGGCAGAGTGGCAGTGCAGAGTGGTAGTGCAGAGGGCAGAGTGGCAGTGCAGAGTGGTAGTGCAGAGGGCAGAGTGGCAGTGCAGAGTGGCAGTGCAGAGGGCAGAGTGGCAGTGCAGAGTGGAGTTGCAGAGTGGCAGTGCAGAGTGGCAGTGCAGATTGCAGAGTGGCAGTGCAGAGTGGCAGTGCAGAGTGGTAGTGCAGAGTGGTAGTGCAGAGGGCAGAGTGGTAGTGCAGAGTGGCAGTGCAGAGTGGTAGTGCAGAGTGGCAGTGCAGAGGGCAGAGTGGTAGTGCAGAGTGGCAGTGCAGAGTGGCAGTGCAGAGTGGCAGTGCAGAGTGGCAGTGCAGAGTGGCAGTGCAGAGTGCAGAGTGGTAGTGCAGAGTGGTAGTGCAGAGTGGTAGTGCAGAGTGGTAGTGCAGAGTGGCAGTGCAGAGTGGTAGTGCAGAGTGGTAGTGTGGTAGTGCAGAGTGGTAGTGTGGTAGTGCAGAGTGGCAGTGCAGAGTGGTAGTGCAGAGGGCAGAGTGGCAGTGCAGAGTGGTAGTGCAGAGGGCAGAGTGGCAGTGCAGAGTGGTAGTGCAGAGGGCAGAGTGGCAGTGCAGAGTGGCAGTGCAGAGGGCAGAGTGGCAGTGCAGAGTGGAGTTGCAGAGTGGCAGTGCAGAGTGGCAGTGCAGATTGCAGAGTGGCAGTGCAGAGTGGCAGTGCAGAGTGGTAGTGCGTAGTGCAGAGTGGTAGTGCAGAGTGGTAGTGCGTAGTGCAGAGTGGTAGTGTATAGTGCAGAGTGGTAGTGCAGAGTGGTAGTGCAGAGGGCAGAGTGGCAGTGCAGAGTGGCAGTGCAGAGGGCAGAGTGGCAGTGCAGAGTGGTAGTGCAGAGGGCAGAGTGGCAGTGCAGAGTGGCAGTGCAGAGGGCAGAGTGGCAGTGCAGAGTGGAGTTGCAGAGTGGCAGTGCAGAGTGGCAGTGCAGATTGCAGAGTGGCAGTGCAGAGTGGCAGTGCAGAGTGGTAGTGCAGAGTGGTAGTGCAGAGGGCAGAGTGGTAGTGCAGAGTGGCAGTGCAGAGTGGTAGTGCAGAGTGGCAGTGCAGAGGGCAGAGTGGTAGTGCAGAGTGGCAGTGCAGAGTGGCAGTGCAGAGTGGCAGTGCAGAGTGGCAGTGCAGAGTGGCAGTGCAGAGTGGCAGTGCAGAGTGGCAGTGCAGAGTGCAGAGTGGTAGTGCAGAGTGGTAGTGCAGAGTGGTAGTGCAGAGTGGTAGTGCAGAGTGGCAGTGCAGAGTGGTAGTGCAGAGTGGTAGTGTGGTAGTGCAGAGTGGTAGTGTGGTAGTGCAGAGTGGCAGTGCAGAGTGGTAGTGCAGAGGGCAGAGTGGCAGTGCAGAGTGGTAGTGCAGAGGGCAGAGTGGCAGTGCAGAGTGGTAGTGCAGAGGGCAGAGTGGCAGTGCAGAGTGGCAGTGCAGAGGGCAGAGTGGCAGTGCAGAGTGGAGTTGCAGAGTGGCAGTGCAGAGTGGCAGTGCAGATTGCAGAGTGGCAGTGCAGAGTGGCAGTGCAGAGTGGTAGTGCGTAGTGCAGAGTGGTAGTGCAGAGTGGTAGTGCGTAGTGCAGAGTGGTAGTGTATAGTGCAGAGTGGTAGTGCAGAGTGGTAGTGCAGAGGGCAGAGTGGCAGTGCAGAGTGGTAGTGCAGAGGGCAGAGTGGCAGTGCAGAGTGGTAGTGCAGAGGGCAGAGTGGCAGTGCAGAGTGGCAGTGCAGAGGGCAGAGTGGCAGTGCAGAGTGGAGTTGCAGAGTGGCAGTGCAGAGTGGCAGTGCAGATTGCAGAGTGGCAGTGCAGAGTGGCAGTGCAGAGTGGTAGTGCAGAGTGGTAGTGCAGAGGGCAGAGTGGTAGTGCAGAGTGGCAGTGCAGAGTGGTAGTGCAGAGTGGCAGTGCAGAGGGCAGAGTGGTAGTGCAGAGTGGCAGTGCAGAGTGGCAGTGCAGAGTGGCAGTGCAGAGTGGCAGTGCAGAGTGGCAGTGCAGAGTGGCAGTGCAGAGTGGCAGTGCAGAGTGCAGAGTGGTAGTGCAGAGTGGTAGTGCAGAGTGGTAGTGCAGAGTGCAGAGTGGTAGTGCAGAGTGGTAGTGCAGAGTGCAGAGTGGTAGTGCAGAGTGCCTAAAACACATTGCCATTTACAATGCCATTAGCTCAAACTCAAATAAATCCGAGCCCGATTGCATTTCTAATGCTTGTTTTTTTTTACTTTGACATAGAGCGCTTCTCTACGGGTCTGTTTAGTTTGGCTACTGCCGCAATCGGCAGACTGCTGGCTCCATCTGTGGTGTCCAGAATTTAAAATAGTGCTAGTCAAGTACGGATGCTTACAGCCAAATGACTACATATTTTAATCCAGTGGGCCTGCTCTTCAATCACACACCCTTGTTTGAGGACGCAGTGTAGAAAGCAATGGCACACAGCAAACACACGTGCTCCTGGCCATGTCGGTATGAGGGCCTCCAAGCCGGAGATGATGCCAAAATTGTCATAGTGGGTAACAAATATACCCACGATAAAACATGAGACCCTCCTGCATGCTACATTCACCAGGGCGCCCTTCCTCCGCAAAGCTGTTAGCAGGAAATGACGTCTGTGCAGTTCCCTGCCTCCATTGTATGGCATTTAGCAGCAATGAAGTCTGTGCAGCCTCTGCATCCAATCCCCATTTCGCCTCGGTTCAAACAGGAATTGCATATGCATTGCATAGCAATACACTGCTCATGTAATATATTTCTTGCGGCCATACATACACTCAGCACTCAGGTGTTGCACAGTACTGCTCTGCTCCTGTACTGTACCGTTCCATTGCACACATACATCCAGCGCAGTCACTACTCCTGCACTACTCAACACTCTACATCTACCTGGTATAGGCCAAGGAGAAGTGTGGCTCAATGGTTAGAGCGGCAGACCCTGATGCAGAGGTCTAGCCCGGGACCAGGGTTCAATTCCCCGCCTCGGCGGACCTGATAATTCTCGCCTCGGTGCCTATTCTAATCATGGGTCCCACTCTGCAACTCTGGGCAATAGCTTGCTTAATCTCCACAACGGCCCCCACAACACTAAGGATGCCTGGCCTCCACCTTGGGGGTGCCCAGGAGTGGACACCTCACAGGGAAAGCCAGGATGGGTTCCACTGCGGTATTCGTACAAGCGCCTTGAGACCCTTGTGGGTGAGTAGTGCGCTATACAAGTATCAATTAACAATAACAATTAACAATTATCAATTAACAAGGATGAATTAAGCACAGAGCAGTGGAACTTTAAAACGGAGTATGAGGCTTTAGGTCTCACTCGAGTGACATAGGGTAAAGAGGTGATATTCACTACTACTGATCGCTACATGGTATGCTGCCACAACTGAGCTTGTGCTGCTTAGCTCTTAGTGCAGTCTGTAGCTTTCCACCACTATGAAGGGAGCGCTTTGGGCGCCACTCCTTGTCCAACAAGACAACAATCAGTGAGACAGGCAGTGGAAGGCAAAACAAATAAAAAGTGGTGAGGCGGGTGCCGGAGAGCATGGGCGGAGCGTGGGTAGGGGTAAAAAATAAATAAATAAAAGCCTTTCCTAATGCTGCTGGCCGCCTCGCACCACGGTACTCCTCTGATCTCCTGCTCTCTGCAGTCCCTGGGACACATCACAAACTCCCCATCCAATCCAGATGCTGCTCTCATGTTATACGTAGCATGAGAGCAGCGTGGGGATTGGCCTGAGTGGGCTGGTTTGATGCTCTCTCAGGTGTAGGGAGTCTGTGCTGTTTCTCCACCCAGCTGTGGAATACAGCTGGGTTGGAGAAACCTAAGTGCGCTTGCTAGTCTGTTTGGCCGGCCTACGACGTCTGGCCAAACAGACATGCACACTTGTAGGAGTGTGTACCACTCCTCCCAGCCTCCCGGTGTCACTCAGGATGGCCCGGCCCGCCCTTGAATCGGCATACCAGGCATAGCAAGGAAAAATAAAATGATATTATCATTTTATTTTTCCTTTATTCACTGCTCAGAAAGTAATGGGGCGGCGCTCCTCCGCCTTAATGGAGGAGCCACCACTGGAGACAGGCCTATCGCATGGCACACACACATAATCTGTGTTTGCATACGACAACAAAATTAGCATTAGGTATCCAGACAATAATAGAGTTAGGCACTCAGGGCAGCGGTACATGTCCTTACCATGCAGAGAATATTTCCCTCCCACCAGTCCCTTAAAAAAATATTGAGAACAATTACATTATTCAGTAGACATGTTTGGTTTGGGCATCTTATGCAGCACAGATGGGCCACATTACACACATTCGTCACAATTAGTGTGGCTAGATCCAAATTTCAGCCTGTGCTAAAAATCATAATGCTGCAAGGCAAGCGCTATTGCTTGACAGATGTTTCTTTTTCACAAAAATCAAAATAAGAAACAGCACCGATTGACTTAAATTCGCTTGAAATGAAAAAATAAACCCTCTGGCCACAGCGAACAAGAGGAAAGGCCACAGCAGGAGAGGTTCTTGCAGGGTCAGCAGAGTTGTGCTGGCAGCTCAGAGCTAGGGGGAGATTAGTGCATTAATCTCGCCAGAACCCCTGACTGATTTCCCCTGTGCCTGGTGTGAGATCAGTGCTGCTCTGACCCTATACAAATGTTTCACTTGTAATTACAGATTTGGGGTGTCATTGACAGAGGGCAGAGCCCCTCCAATAAAGTTCAGACTTGCCTGTATGAGTGAATTCATAACCTAAATGTTTTGTTTGTCTGCACAAACATCTGGCAGTGGCTTTGAAAGGCCAGAAAACAGTGGATTGTAAGTAAGGTTAGAGTTACAAAGTATATTGTATGGTATTGACATTTTTATAGCGCCATCCTACCTCTCACACATCCTGAAGCGCTTTATGACAGTTGAGTAAGAGGAAACTCAGGGTATATTAGCAAGGGCGATATTGCCGCTTTAGCGGGACTTTTTCCCGCTAAAGTGGCAATATTTTCATCGCCCTATTAGCAAGCTGTCGCTAACAGCAGTTAGCGACAGCTTCTAGGCGATAGCTACAGGTTTGGGGCCCGCTTTGCATGTGAGCGATATTTATCGCTAATGACATGCAAAGTGGGCATGCCCAACCTGTTAGCGACTGAAAGCAGTCGCTAACAGCTATCGCCTATTAGCAAGGCAGGCGAAGCGATAAAAAAATAGCCCTAAGCGCGAATATCACCAGAACATAACACCTGCTCAGACCATGACGTAACCTGTATATCCAGAGGGAGGTGGATATTCAGGTTAAGTCCCCATTAGCGTTAATGCCTGAATATCGCTGGATTTCCAGCGATATTCACGCATTGAGCCGCTATCGCCGGATATTTTATCGCTTTAGAGATAATCGTTGCTAATAGCACGTTATCGCTGCGATAATATCCGGCGATAGGCGCCGGTTAAAAAAATGCGCTAAGCGCATTCAGCGATAATTATCGCTATTTGTTGCTAATATGCCCTTCTATTGCTTGCACATGGTTGGTTGAATGCGTGTTTTTGTACGTAGTCTATTTGGGATGTTTTTTTGGTACGTGCTTGGGGAAGGTACTCCAGTCTTGTTGTGACATGTAGGGAACAGATGCCGGTGGGACAGGCGCAAAGTTGCATGTACTTACCATCCTCATTATATGAAGCCGAAGGTCTGTGGCGCCCCACCCTGAAAAGTGGTGTTGGAGCACGCCTCCACTGTGAGTGCCTTCAAGAAACCTGCTTGAAACTGGGTGAATTAAAGCAAGGAAGGCCCGCGTAGCTGAAGAAGGTGGGCCAAATTCACAAAGGTAAACGTACACTTTTGTGTAACTTTTGTATTTTTATTCACAAAAGTAAACTTAGACCAAAAGTCTGAGGGGCAGATTTATGACGACTGGCACATCCCTGTAAATCAGCAGGGATGCGCCGAATAAGATGAGTCACGCAAGTTTACCCTTTGGCCACCACAGATGTGCCGCATTTACAATGAGGTACATCATGGCGCAAGGATAGACAGATGTGTGACGCATCTCCCGTCGGAAGGGTGGCGCATTGCTGGAGTCGTGTCGCAAGTATAACGCAACTCTAGGAATGCTCGTGGCCTGCCCATACACAACGTGGTGCGTCAAGCCTTACGCCTGCTTCAAGCAGGTGCAGGGCTTTGACGCAGCGGCGTCGGAAAAGTGACTGAGTGAAATCTTGTAGATTTCACTCAGGCACTTTTCCAAGGCGCTGGCGTTCCTGCGCCGGAATGCCCCCCTGTCCCGGAACGCCCACATGACACCTGACGCAGGTTTCATGTGGCGCAGGGCTTTCAACGTGACACATCTCCCTAGATGCGTCACATTGTAAATCCGTTGCAGCATGGCGCTAGCTTTACGCCGCCTCTGCATCACAGAAGTGACGCAACGGCGGTGCAAAAGTGACGCACTGGGCTTGTAAATCTTCCCCTAAGTTTACTACTTTTCGGCATTATTAAAGGCAAGTTACTAATAGTAGAGTTAGACTTTTGGTCTAAGTTTACCTTTGTGAATACTGAAAAGTAGTAAACTTACACAAAAGTGTAAGTTTACCTTTGTGAATCGGCCCCGGTGAGTTTATTTCACTTCTAGTGATGTTCCCAATATGGCCAGCACAGCTCTATCAGCTGTCAGACCCGTTTCTGGATGGAGCCCGCCAACATTCTAAATGCACTTCCAAGGTGTTCCAAAGGCACTTCCATTGCTCAAGGGCAGCCGCGGTCCTTGAAGGTAACAGCGGTGGGGCCGCGTGGGGGGGGGGGGGGGGGGGGGGGTTGAAGGACGATGTAGAGTGAAAATTAAATAAAGAATTCATTTATCCTCAGCATCGTCCCTCGAAACCCCCCCCCCCCCCAAACCACCCCCACCGCCCCACCGATGTTACCTGCACGGACCGCGGCTGATTGTACTGTTGCACTAAAGGTGAAAACACACAAACATAGGTTGAGACTGGACCGTCACAATGAGCACCCTCTAGCGGGACCAACCATCCCACGCTCTCTGAGACACCCCAACAGCGCCAAGAAGCTTTGGAAACAACATACAGTGCACTACATACAAGATGCACAACTTGTTTCTATGGAGCTCGTCACGGTCATTTTGCTATTCGGTAGTGCTATGAATACCTTCGTGAGTGATAGTGCGCGTCATTAATACACATATAACATAGTATTCAACTGGATGGTACCCAAGTGAACTGATTCAGAAGGAAGAAGGGTCGAGTTGGCCCTACTGGGGTGTAAACCTTTCACTCCATGTTACATACGATCTCCGTGTGCGTCGATTAATAGGCAGTGCTGATACACACAACCAAATGTCACATTAATAATGGTAGATTGTGTGTCAGGCAACAATACCACCAGATCCAATGTGCAATCAACAAATATAAATAACAAATAGTAGAAATGCAGATTGTGCAATACGATATGTATGCATGTATGTATATGATATTCGTATGTACAGTGTAATAAGATACGTATTACCCTTGGTGAGTGTGGGGGGCGTGACCCATGGGAAGGAAAGCCTGGAGTGAGTCACAATGTCCTCCCCCCCAACAATGATAATAAATAGCAGATGATTCTTTGCTGATCTACACCTACATGGTTGACTTGCTGTTTTTCTGCACAGAGGTTATCATGAAAGATATTGACCAGAACCAGAGTTCAAGAGGTTAAATGCCTGGAGCGACATAAAATCATGTGGACTAGGCACTGTGGGTGTTAGCAGTCTTATAAGGGCAGTGTGCCACCCACCTAAGAGACAGCAAACAGGATTCCTCACATTAATAAAGCTGAATTGTGGTGATGCCATCCGAAGTGGTTCCTACCAACATTGCAATCTTCGACTAAAAAGAAATCTTAAAAATAGCCAAAGAAAGTAACTGAAACTGAGATGCGAAAGCCAAGCTGAAAATACCATCAAAGCATTAAAAATGTTCGACATTCAAAGAACTCTTCTCTAAAGACATTGGGGCAGATTTACAAGCCCCTTGTGCCACTTTTGCGTCATTTTTAACATGGGAAAAGTGACGCAAAAGTGTTGCAAGGGTTTGTAAATCTGCCTCATTATCTATATTATTGTTTCAACCAATCCCTCATTGTATTGTGACCACACTCAAGCAAACATGCTAAAATGTTGTGCCCAAGATATGGTCCCACTAGTCCTCAAAATAGTAAATGTCACTAGAAGTAGGAGTTTTCCAATAAGCATTAAAATCAGGTCAGATTTTTCCACTACTCAAATGTTTATAGTTATTGTTGGGATATTTGTTGAGACCGTAGTACACCAGTGATTTCTTGGCGCTAGAAGTCAGAAACAACACAATGATTGAGTCTTCCTGGTTCAAATGGTATGTCTTAAGGGGTCTCCTGAAAAGAGTAAGGGCCAGATGTAGGTGGCCAATTACCGGTCGGTAACGGCCGAATTCGGCCGTTACCGACCGGTAATTGGAATTTGAGATGTAGGTCACTCAATTTAACAGAATCGGTAAATTTACCGATCGGTAAATTTACCGATTCTGTAAAATACAGAGTCGGTATTTTTACCGAATCGGTACAATTGAGATGTAGGTGGGACTCTTCTGAGTCCCACAAGCCTTACCGAATCGGTATTTTACCATCAAATCCTATTTGATGGTAAAATACCGATTCCGGTGTGCATGCACATGTGTGCATGCACACCTGTGCCATATGACAGGCAGACCTGCCCTTAGGGCAGGTATGCCTGCCACATGGCACCCGAACCTGTTTTGGGGGTGCTAGAGGGTGTCAAAGTGACACCCCCTGCACCCTTGTGAAATTCGGTATTTACCGATTCGGTAAATACCGAATCGGTAATGCCCATTCATTCCTATGGGCTTCAAAGCCCATAGGAATGAATGGGCATTACCGGTCGGTATTTACCGAATCGGTAAATACCGAATATTTCCGATTCGGTAAATGCACATCTGGATTTACCTACATCTCCCTCCTTCTATTTTACCACTTCTTAAATACCGAATCTGTATGATTCGGTATTTAAGAAGTGGTAAAATAAATTTACCTACATCTGGCCCTTAAGTAAATATGCTCCAACACCATATGTTGTTGTATGAACATGAAGTAAATATGCTCCAACACCATATGTTGTTGTATGAACTCCAGGCAGCTGTAAATTACATTTTTGTTTGAATACAGAGACCTGGATGGATATTACCAAGAACATTTTTTGCCAGGAACTCATGAGTGTTTGTATAAATTGCATAAAATAACCTAACCTAGGCCCAATGGACTTCCTAAACTTGAGGCCAGCCTCCAAACTCCCCTTTCTTGGAAAAAATATGGAAAAAGTGGTATTTGTGTGAGCAGTGTTGCACATTTCCAACAATGACCTCTTAAATCAATAAGATTAATATGCTTGGTGCATCACCATTCCTGTGTGACTCTTAGAGTTTATCCATTCGTATCCCTTCCTTGAGTGACTTTACTACTTGTACATTTGCAATTTATTTATGTTTATATCTCTTCCCTTTGTGACTTTATAACTTGTACATTTGCAATTTTTTCTGCTTGGATCTTTTTTGTAACGCATGTAGTCCTAAGTCCTTATGTATCGCAACTGGTTCTTATGTAAAGCGCACTGACACCTTCGGGTAATGTTGGCGCTATATAAAATCGCATTAAATAAAATAAAAAATAAAATAAAAATGACATGTTACTCTCCACATAATCCTTACTGCACAATGGAAATTAAAGGCCAAGCACTGCAATGGTTTGCTCTCTGACAGATCACAATTAGGTTCCTTCAGATCCACAAAAACACAACAAACTGATCAATGATTTAAGAATTCCTTAGTGTTGCTGCTCACAGTGCACTCCACAAAGATCAGGCAAAGCCTTCTGTACAAAAAAAAAAGCTTCAATCCATTCTTCCATATTGTTCTAAAAAAAAGGGAAAAAGTGCACACAGGTACATAAAGACATGTGTCGATGGCAGCCACACAAACATTTCTTCCGCGTCCATGGACTTTGTCATGGTTACATGCCAACAGACCATATATATACTAACATAGCTATTAATTTCATGTAACCATCAGTACAATCTGATGCAAAGAGCTAGTTGAAACTAGTGTAATGAATTACAATCCATTCTAGGTTAAAGCGTACACATTTAAACTCAATGTTCAATTTATATATACTTCCCACTCTTCTTTATGTTGGAGCAATCAGCCTCGGCCGCTCCTCCGATATAGCCATGATACAGTAATTCTTGATCACACAGCCTACAACAAAGCCTACCAAGCCTAGAATCCAAATAAGCTCATCTTACACACAGAAAAAGCAAAGACTGTGGTACGGAGAAGGAAAATCACTATAAAAGTAGAGTCGTTTTCTGTGAATATTAGATTACATCACTATATATTGTATATCTCATGATGTGGCTAGGAGAAAAAGGGGGATCAGAACATTATCAATCAACAGTAACCTCAACATCCTTAGCCTTAAATTCTTCTTTCCTGCAGTTGAGTAGGAAACTGTTGGGTCCTTTGTTAAGCCCTATGTTAAGGATAATGCCAAGAAATTTGTTTCCAATGTTAAATTGCCCATAAATCCTTCCATAACCTAGGCCCGCCCATCCTTAAGAACATTGTACAGCGGTATGAGCCTAATAGAACCCTCCGTTCTAAATCACTAATCCTGGCATCTGTTCCTAAAATTAAAAAAGCCAGAAGTGGAGGCCGACTATTCTCTCTAAATGCCGCAAAACTGTGGAACTCTATTCCACTTCCTCTTCGGGCCGAACCCAATCATCTTTCCTTCCGCAGATCTCTCAAGACGCGGCTATTCCCGTAAACCCCGCTAATCATCTGCCCTGGTTTCTACAAGCGCTGGGATGCCTTCGGGTAGCCATGCGCTATATAAATACCATTTCAATTCAATTCAATTCAAATTTGTCATTGTCTATTTTGTTTGGTAAATTGAAACACCACGTAGATGTTTTTAATGGTGATCTACAGAATTTTGTTTGGACTCTCAGATAGCACTGTACACGCCCAGGTCACGCTGGAACTCAAACTGTATAAACAGACATGAATCCATGAAGCATCTTTTGTCATATCCTTGATAAAGCTAGAATCCACTTCAATAGGCATGTTAAAGTACTTAATTTGGAAGGAGATTAATAAAGTCAGCGGGTTGTATCATATCCCCTGGAAGCAAAATCTAGATCTCTCAGTCACAAATCTCCCACTGTCAGATCTCTGGAATGCGGGCTCCCATGTTTACAGTCGAAACTGCTACTTGTGAAACAGGGCAGGAATAATATCCTTCCATGAGGATCATCTTATAGTGAAAAAGAAAAAAAACATGCATGACTGATAATTTCCTCATATTCTTTTAATCAAGATCAGAAATATTTAAACCCCCCACTGACCGTCAAGCACAAGTGTAATCTAATTAGACTTCACTTCTGCTTTTAGGTCTCACCCAAGAAAGAGCATGCACTGTCTCTTGCAAGACCTTGTTAGTTTAGAAAGGGCTTAGAGGCGGTGCATCTCTTACCATTGGTTGACTTCATTGTCACTCTCATTTACTTGCTTCTTATTTATCATCTTCATTATACTTCCTTCCTCTTTGTGTGTTCGTCCGTCCCCTGGATCATTGATTTATTACTTGTACCCTTCCACTGCTTATTTTTTTAGGCAGTATACTTTCTTTTCTTTTAAACAGTCTACTAGACTGCATGTTTTTTCCAGCTTTCTCCCTCATGTATTTCTCCAGTGTACTGGTTTTGTGGGAGCCCTCACCCCTCCCAACCAATCTCCCTTGTCTGTGTAAATGTTCCAACCCACTTCCAGTTGTCCATTTGCTTGCCCCGGGCCCATCCAGCTGACCCTCCTTTTTAGGGCTCGGCTGAACGCGTGGAAGCGCGTCTCCGCCGAAGCTCTTTTGTCGGCGTGTGTGCTTCCCAGGAGACAATCCTGGCCGCGCGCATCGCCCTGAAGGCGATTTCAAAGTGACACGCGCACGCGAACGAGCGCTGCGGCCAGGCGCTGTCTCCTGAGAAGCACACACGCATGTGCCTACACACACACACAAGCGCCCACGCACGCACGCACATACATACAGAGACACCCCCCCCAGCTCACATACACACACGCGCGCACACACACACGAGTGCACCCCCCCTCTCCCCCACCGTCGCACACATGCATACACACACACGCGCACGCACACACACACACACACACACAACGAGGGAACCGAGCCCCCCCCCCAGCCCTTTTCAACTTACCAGGTGAATTCTGAGGGACTCCGCTCTCCTTCTGGCGTCGCGAGACGCTTTCACTCCGCCTTCTCTTCCGGTCCGGATGCAGCCCCGCCCCCGTCACAGGCGACTTTGCCTGACTTCCGGTGAGGCTGCTGGGCTCGTTTATTTATGCGATTTTATATAGCGTGAACTTTACCCGTTTGCAAGCTGTGGCAGCATTTCACTTGCCAAATAATCCAGAGTTGTGTTAATTGAAACTTGCATGTGGGGCGCGTCACTTTTTCCCCCTCCCCGCGATCACTGTGCACTTATTGGAGTCTGCTTTGAGGTGGTGTTTAATAAATTTAAAGGCTCAGCATTTCGTGCTCCGATTACATTTTGAAGAGGCAGAGCATGTGACTGGCTGTATGGTATCATCTTGTACCGCAATTAACTTTTAAAGAGGCAAAGCGCGTTACCAGGTTTTAGAGGCAGAATGTGTTACTAGCCTTATGACAGTGTCACGCTGGCTTATCAGCTGCGTTACCCACATCTTCATTTAATATTACATTGTGCTGCTATTGGTTACAAGCTCAGCGGTGACACGCACACCCTTTAAATTTATCAACAGCTTGCCACAAGCCATTTGGTAGCATATACTGTGGTGTTATGCACACCAGAGCCAGAATTAAATTATTGCTGGGAGTTACAGCAGTGACTTACACACCTGTTTATCTACAAGCAGCAAGTCCATACTTATTATTCAATGTGCATGCATCGGTGATATGCACACCAGTTTATCATACAAATAGCGTGCCACAAAATATTTGGATATATAGTGGTCTCACACACACCAGAGTCATTTACACTGTGCTACTTACTGTGCATTTCTACCTGTTTGTTTAAAGTTTTCTTGTTTAAATCTTTTATAAATAAGTCCTTGAGGCCTCGTGTGTCATGTTCTTAATGGCTGCATCACATCGCGTTCATGTACAATGCTAATAGCTCTAACTTTTGCAATGCCGAGACCGTTGCATTGTAAATGCTTGTTCTGTCTTGTTGCTGCATGCTCATCTTCCGTTGTCTGTCTGCTTGCCAACCATTGCCATCTGATTGATCAATTGTCTATCTGTTTTCTCCACTGCCCACCCTCCATTGCCCATGTGCTCTCCCATCCCCTTTTGCCTGTCCTTCTCTCCCTCACTGTCTCCATGTTGCCCAGGGGGAGCAAACAGCAAAAAAAAACCACTATGATGCAGCTAGCGCTGGTTGCATTATGGCACATTTTTGTATTACTTGTAGCCATGCTGCACAGCAGCCACGCTACTTAACAGCATTGCTGTAAAACATTGACAAAGCAAATAGCTCTCATAGGCGAGACCTATTGTCTTTGCAAATGCTTGTTTCCCCCATTGGCCTTCTTCGCCACTTGGAATGAAAACGGGGTAGAATCATCCGTGCAGTAAGGTCTTGACTACATTCAAAGAAGGGTTTCCAAACTGGATTTTAACCCCATGGGCATTTGAAGATGTAAGGAGGTTGCTTTAGCATATCTGAATCGCAATTACGTCAATTCTTGAAAACTCATCATTCAAGTTCTGTGTACCTTGCGCTGAAATTTTACCTTCTATTTTTGTCACAGTTTTCTGGAAGTTGCACTATTTTTATATTTTTATTAGTTTGATGGACTTAATTAGTTATAATGTATTTTGTGATTTCAAGTGTTATATTGGTATGCCTACCGTTTTTAGGTCGAGCCTAACAGCGCGCATGCGCTGCTCTGCGAGGCATGGTGTATTGAGTAGATAGACTTTAAGCCTGCCCTTCGCTTGATATTGGTTGTTCCGAGTGCCTATCTAAATTCCTTACTTTTGAAGGGTAAATCGTGCCCATTTGTCCCTCTTTTTGGTCTGTCGTTCCCTCTCATAGCGACTGGCCCTGTTACAGGGCTCATTTTGCTTGTGTCCATTTCAATTTGTTTCGCATATTATTTTTTCTGCATGATGGCCTCGTGGTCTGTAAATGCTGCAAACGTGCGCAGCAGACCAGTGTAACTGCTTTCCCCTCCCACCCACCATTTCTCTGTGTGCTCTCCTCTGTGCACCTTAGGTTTCACTTATGATCTGGATCACTCAAGATAGAGTTGAACAGTCTCAAAGTTACAATGTTAGAAATGTGACTTTACTCTCTTGTTCCCTTCTCCCCAATTTTTTGTTTTTAATATTAATTATTTTTCTCTAGCTTGGAGCTCTGTTGCTCCGTTTCTGTAAACAGGGGCTGTCAATCTTGTTCTTTACCTGTCACAAATGTGTCAGCTGTGTCTCTGTTTCCAGTGATGATTCCCCATTCTAAGTCCTCTAGGTAGTGCTGCAGCTGCATCTCTGTTCCCAGTAGTAATTCCTCATTCTTTGTCCTCTAGTCAGTTCCGCTAGCTGCTTCTCTGGTCCCAGTGGTAATTCCTCATTATTAGTCTTCTAGGCTGTGCTGGAAGCTGCTTCTCTGGCCCCGTCGGTAATTCCTCATTCTATGTCCTCACACAGTGCTGCTAGCTGCTCCTCTGGTCTCGTCTGTAATTCCTCATTCTAAGTCCTCTACACAGTGCTGCAGTTGCTTCTTTGGTTCTGTCAGTAATTCCTCCATACTAAGTCCTCTATACAGTGTTGCTGCTGTGTCTCTGTTTCCAATGGTAATTCCTCATTCTTAGTCCTCTAGCCAGTGCTAATAGGTGCTTCTCTGGTGCCGTCTGTAATTCTCATTCTACGTCCTCTAGACAGTGCTACTAGCAGCTTCTCTGGTCCCATCCATAAATCCTCATTCTTAGTCTTCTAGACAGTGCTCCTAGATGCTTCCCTAATCCCGCTGATAATTCCTAATTCTAAGTCCTCTAGACATTGCTGCAGCTACTTCTCTGGTCCCAGTTGTATTTCTTCATTCCAAGTCCTCTACACAATGCTGCTAGCTGCTACTCTGGTCCCATCTGTAATTCTTCATTCTAAATCCTCTAGGTAATGCTTCAGCTGCGTCTCTGTTCCCAATGGTAATTCCTCATTCAAAGTCCTCTAGAGAGGGCTGCTAGCTGCTTCTCTGGCCCCAGTGGTAATTCCTCATTCTAAGTCCTCTAGGCAGTGCTGCTAGCTGCTTCTCTGGTCTCATTGGTAATTCCTCATTCTAAGTCCTCTAGACAGCGCTGGATAGCTTTTTCTCTGGCCCCATTGGTAATTCCTCATTCACAGTCCTCTAGACAGTGCTGCAGCTGTATCTTTGGTCCTGTCAGTAATTCCTCATTCTATTTCCTGTAGACAGTGCCACAGCTGTTTCTCTGGTCCCAGTGAAAATTCCTCATTTTCTAAGTCCTCCAGCCAGTGCTGCAGCTGTGTCTCTGTTCATACATCCACTACACCCCTTCCTCATTCTATGTCCTCTGGATTGTGTTGCAGCTATTTCTCTGGTCCCAGTGAAAATTCCTCACTCTAAGTCCTATAGGCAGTGCTGCAGCTGTGTCTCTGTTCATACATCCACTACACCCCAAACCAAAACACAAGGGTAAAAGACGTCATTTACAACGCCAATAGCTAGCTCTAACGCTCAAAAATGTGAGACCTATTGCATTGCAAATGCTTGTTATAAATCTGTTTTGTAGGCCACAGTTGAAGATTGGGGTTGGTTTTATTGCTTACATTTGTGGAAATGTTTTATTCAATTATTAAAATAGAATTAAATGAAAAACAAAGATAACCCCAACTGCCAGTCTGTGGCGCGGCAAAGCGAAGATGAGAAACTGTTGATAAGATTATAAAAAGAGTTAGAACAAGTCATGTGAAAACCAACTGTCAGCAGATCTTCATTAAGTTGGCACCAAATCAAAACACACTCAAAACAACCCAGTGGCACAAATAGAAATGAAGTAATTCAATAGTTTAATCTTGAAGCCATACTTCGAAGGGTTTGCTTTATGTTCATTTAAAAAGCTTTCTCCTCGGAAAACACTGATGGTGTCAATAAACCCTCCAGAGTAGTATCTTCAATTTTTGTGCTCCTAATAGGTACAATCTACTCCACACTACAAGATGCCAGTCATCTCATTTTAGGGATGTTGCACATCATATCAGGAGGACCTGCTAATGCTACAACATCTAAACTGCTGTAGGAGCTGTACTCAGTCTCAGATGAAAATCCTCTGTCAGTTTTCCTTCTGAGCCCACTGTCGGCACTGCTGAATGCTGGGTTTGCCGACTATCAAAGGTGCTTTTGATTGCACTTCGTGTCTCTTTCTTTCTCCATCCTACATTTACTGTCTTTTTTATCTGACTCTTGCATGTTATATTTCCACTCTACGCCACTCCACTCTACACACATTACTCTGACACTCTTCGATTCGATACACTACGACATTCTACATGCCTCTAGTGTACGACCCTCTACTCCGCTCTGTGCCATTCTACGCCACTCTACTCCATCCATTCTATGCCACTCTACAGCACTCTTCACAAACTCCATGCCGCTTTGCTCCACTGTACTCTGACACACTACTCCACTGTACTCCACTGAATTCCACTACTCCACTCTACGCCATTCCACTCTACGAAACTCCATGCCACTCCACTCTACTACACTCTGCAACACTGTACTACAGGCTACTCGACTCTACAACAATCTACTCCAGTCTATGCCACTCCACTCTACGACACTCCACTCTATAAGACACCACTCTACAACACTCTCATCCACTGTCCTCTATGACAATCAGCTCAATGACCTCCACTCCACTCCATGACACTCTACTCCACTCTATGCCACTCCGCTCTACAACACTCTAATCCACTCTATGCCACTGGGCGACACTCTTCTCAATGACACTCCAGTCAATTCCACTGTACGACACACCATGCCACCCCCACTCTATGACACGCCACTCCACTCTATGACTTGCCACTCCATATCACTTCATACTATGCCCCTCCACTTTAAAACATTATACGATATGCCAATCTACGACACGCCACTCCACTCTACGCCACTTTGTGTCACCTGAAATTGTGCATTGCTCTTTGTAGCACCCCTCAGAATGTTTTTCGTTACACACACCTCAAACTTCTTCTTAAGTTCCTTATCTATGGAGGGCCCATCAAGACATGTTGGTTCCCTAGGCTGCCCACATGGTTCCTAAAATAGGTGTTCAGAGACAATGTAAGTGAATCAGTCCCCTCTACGAATGTGCGCTGCATCCGGATCTTGTGCAGTCGTGCTAATCAGGCCTTGCGGCGTAGTCTGGTGCCCACATCTGCACACTTTGCATTCATTTTGGGATGCCATAAATGTTGAATGGAAGGCCACTCTTGCCCATTCCCATTCTTGTCACTCATAATGCACGGTACATAACCTGGATTTCTTGAATCTCAATTCTGTTGGCCTAATTTGGAGGTGGGCAGGTATCCTACGAGCTCAGTGGCGACCCTCACCTCCTGCCCGCAGTGAAGTTCTGACTGCCCTGTCTACAGATCTCTTCATGACTGGAATGTATCTCTATACTGAAGGACCATTCGCCTGTGAAACGGATGCACTTTTGGCAAAGCTGAATGCAGAGTGGGCTGCCATGTTAATGCCACTCTCTCTGGATTATTTTTTCTGTTTCAGCGACAAACCCCTAATAGTGTTTAGCACTATTTCTTAGTAGCAAAAATGCCTGGTTACGTCCAAAATGGGCATGAGGATGTATTTTGTGGAAGAAATAGCACTAAATGCAACAGAATTTGAATAGCGACCGCGAGTAGCAGCTCAAACTCACGGTGGGGCATATTATCAAGAACGGCGTTAAAATTATCACCAATTTAGCGGCAGAAAACTGCCGCTAAAGCGGCAATAACGGGATTGATAATATGCCCTGGAGAATTCCAATAGAAGCCCATGTACACACCAGAACATGGACTTCTATTGAAATTCTCAAGGGCATATTATCAAGCCTATTATTGCCGCTTTAGCTGCAGTTTTCTGCAGCTAAACTGGCGATAATTTTTTACGCCGTTCTTAATAATATGCCCCTGTACGTGCTCTTGGGGTAGGATTTTTCCCCAAGTTACTCCCAGCATTTATCGCTATTTGCTGAGCATAAAATGCACCCTTGCGTCCAAAATGCACACAAGGATGCATTTTTGTGCTAAGAAATATTGCTAAATGCAGCAGAACAGGAACAGGAAGCACAAGCTGACGCTCGCGCTTGCTAAATGTGCTCTCGGTCTAGGATTTTCCCCCCAAACTATGGGAGCAGGAGTAAATACGTACCTATCAGTAACTTTGTGTTAAAGAATAAAATGGAATAGCCAAAATTACTCTGGCGTAATTGAAATTTACCCCAGGCCTTCTTCAAGCACATTACCACTTTCTGCGGTTCGACAGGAACGTTTTACAGAAAGTGCTTCTTCCAGTGGCCACATTTTTTTATGCCAACTGTCCTGCCCAGCATGGCCATGGCAGACTGGTCAGTATTTTGTCTGTCTTTATAACAACTTTGATTCATTATTGATGTATCAAAAATGCATACACACCATATTCTGATTTTCCTTTCCTCACAGTTCTTGTCTTCTAGTTTCCTCACGTGCCCTGACACCTGAAAATCCAACAGATTTGAACCATTCCTAGGGCATGATCCCTTCAAGAGATTGCTACAGTACAGTGTGCCCTGACCCTGCAGAAAACAAGAACACCGGAAGTGGCGTGCTGGCAATTCAGGCCAACACTTCCTGAAATAATAGTGTGTCTGCAATGTTCTCAGCAATAGACGGAGAACACAAACCACCAACTAAAACAGGCTGCTGAAAGCCAGCAATGTACAGATGATGTGAGGCACAGTTAACCCCTCCGCTGCACCGAACGTTCCGCGCTGGTGCGGAACGTTCTATTGCGCGGGCGGGGCCGGAACGTTCAGCGGACGTGCGCAGCACTACCGAGGTAGTGCGCGCGACGTCCACTGAACGTGCGCCGCAAGGAAGGGGTTAAGAGAATTAAAGTGCATGAAATCAGACCACTAGACTGCATCACGGGGATTTACAGCAACTGGCGAGAGATCGCACTGTGTTTCTGCTTTACATTTTGGGCCCGATTTAGGGGCAGATTTACAAGCCCCTTGCGCCACTTTGACGTCACTTTTAACATGGGAAAAGTGACGCAAAGGTGGCGCAGGGGGCTTGTAAATCTGCCCCTTAGAGTTTGGCGGATAAAGTAAAGGCAGCCAGAGTGGCGGAGGACTTTACGTTCTCCACTCTGCCTTTACTCCACCAAATTTAGAGTTCAGAAGAGGTGAACTCGTTGACTTTTTAGGAACCGCCATCATGGCATATAAAGCCATTTTAAAGTATGATGTGCGTCCCTCATTAGTGATGGACATTCACACCAAACTTTTAAAAGTTTTTACTTTTCCAAAAACAAACTCCCAAAGAAGGAGTTTGTTTTATGAAAAGTAAAAAGTCATGGCACTAACACTGTGGGGGTGTTCTCCCATGGTGTGGGGGTAATTGTTTTACTTTTTACTGTCCCTATTCCTGGTTGTGATGGACAATAAATGAAGGCCATGAGATCACTCAGTCTAAGTAGGGTGGACGGCCGGTTGGCTTACCTCCAACAGCCCCAGCCTCCTCTGGCCATCTGAGGAAGGTTTACACTGACGGAGTACATTTTATTCAATCAGTGTAAACCTGGTGGTCCACCCGACTCAAAATGGTCTGCAGATTGGTAGCTCCCTCTTGCAGTTCAACCCCTAAATTGAGCTCTGGGTGTGTTAGGTTACTGTATTCTTTCTGTTTGATGTCTCTCAAAAGAAGGCAATTTATTGTATAAAAAGAAATATAGTTTCTGAGGGCATTTTATCTAATGGTTGATGCCCATACTCAGGAAACTCACTATACAATTATTTTTACACAAAGGGGCAGATCTTCAATGTCTTGAGTCCTGAAAAATACCTGGTCAAAACCTTCATGTGCCTCCACCCTGTCATGCACTTTAAGGGAAACCAGGGAAGCCCATATTCAGCAAACACCGCCAATTCAGAGGTAAAGCTTGGTCAACAAGCAGGTCTTCTACTTTCGGATGCACGCATCAAAACATGCAGTGCAGGATGTGTTAGATGGACTGCACTATGGAGAGTGTTAGACCGGGCATCTTTTGTGTGTGGTTTCTCCTATCTTTTTGCCTCTGACATCCTGTTTTTGACTCTGTGCTGCATTTCGTTTTTGCTGTTGTTAGGACCCTGGGCACTTTACCACTGCTGATCAGTGCTAGTGCTAGAGTGCAAGTGCTCCCTATCTAAAATGTATTGGTATTTGGTTTCTCCATGAATGGTCTATTTGATTTACTAGTAAGAACCTGGAACAGTCCACTGTTTGTGCCCAGGGCCTGTAAATTAAATGTTACTAGTGGGCCTGAAGCACTGATTGTGGCATTCACAAGAGCAGCCCAGCAAACATGTCTCAGACCTGGCACTGCAGAGCCTGTGTGTGCAGTTTTAAACTGCTATTTCCACCTGGCAAGTGCACCTACTTGCCAGGCCCAACCCTTCTCTTTTATTGCATCTAAGTAAATGTAAATGTAAATGTAGTATACTTGTAAAGCGCACAGCTGCCCCAGCAACGGGGCGTCCCGGCGCTGTATAACTCTGGGGAACCCGTCCTGGCTTTCCCTGTGGGATGGTCCCTTGCTGGGAGTCCCCAAGGTGGAGCCAGGCATCCCCGGAATTGGTGGGGCCGTTGTGGAGATTAGGCAAGCTAATGCCCAGAGTTGCCGAGTGGAACCCCTGATTAGAGTAAGCACCGAAGCGAGAATTATCGAGTCCGCTGACCAAGGTCCACAACCCTGCCGCGTCGGGAATTGAACCCTGGTCCCAGGCTGACTTCTGCTCTCAGGCCTGCCGCCTCTAACCAGTGAGCCACACTACCCCTAGTGTAGGCCCAAGGTAGCCTCGTGGACAGGGCGCAGTGTATTTAAAAGATAGGACATGTACTGTTGTGTTTTACATGTCCTGGTAGTGAAATACTGCTAATTTTGTTTATCACTACAGCATGGCCGGTCTCTCCCATAGGTTAGCACTGGAGCTTCCTTGTAACATCTTACAAGTGTACCTGCCAATTAGGAGCTGATAGAAAATTGGAGTATGGTATCTCCTGACTTTAAATTTTAAAACACATCTTTTGGTGAAATTCGTTTTTCAATTGCAGGTCTGAAAATGCTACTTTTAGAAAGTTGACATTTTCTTACTTTAACTATTCTGTGCCTCTTCCTGCCCCTGAATGTACTTGTGGGTCAGGAGGACAGTTGGGCTATTTGTGCATTCACTCTAGGCAGTCACACAAAGAGGTGTGCCCTGCATATCCTGATGGCCTATCACCAGGCTGATGGGCCTTCCTGAGGTAGAGTGGTGGAAGGATTTGACACTGGCACCTGAATAGGGCTGTGCCTGTCCTTACACAAAGCCGTCTCCACCTGCCTGTAGTGTGCCTGGAGCTAGGGTAGCAAAAGCAGGGTATTGTGCACTACAAAGACTTTTCTTTAAGTTTGACCACTTTAAAGGCTGAAATGAGAATATGTAATGGACCTGTGACACCATATACTCAGAACACTTCTGGGTTGAGGACATTCTACCAGGAAGAAGAGCTGGATAAGCTGTCAGGGAGAACTGCCCCGTTGCTGTGTTGGCCTGCAGCTTGCTGCTTTTGTTCTGGGAGTGAAAGGACTGGACTTTGCTTTCTACATCCTGCTTCCAAGGTTCTTCAAGGACTTGATTTGAGCTTGCCTTCTGTTGAGAAGTCTCAGGGCCGTCAGAGTCTTCACCTGTAATCACCTGGGCCCTGAAGCTGTAAGTTGGATTCTTGCAAGTGGTGCCAAATCAAGTTCCTGGGCACCTGGAAGGGAGTTCTGGTGATACTAAAAAGAAAATCCATGCATTTACTCCAAGCGCCATTCGGAGGTGAAGCACTGCCAAAACTTGACGCATCACCAATACTAGAGTGTGGTTACCGCTGGATGCAACAACCACAACTTACAACGCAGGCCCCAGCTTTTCATTGCAGCACCTCCAAAAGAACTGCCACTGCCTGAGTTTCGGGCACCGCATCACCGAATTGCGTGATGCAGCACCCCGCTTCTGCTGCAGCACCAGTTTCAAAGCTGTGTTATTAATGCAGCGCGACTTGACTTTCAATGCATCATTGGCTCATCTTCTTGGGGCACTGATTTCTTCGTCGACACCGCACAGCAGTAAGGAGCTAAGGCTACGTGTTAGAAAACAAGGCATCACCTCCCCTGCAACAGTAAGGAACCGACGCATCACCTCCCCTGCCTAACAGTAAAGAACTAATGCTTCACCTCCCCTATAACAGTAAGGAACAAACGCATAGCCTGCTTTTTCGGCGCCTCACTTCCCCAGCGCCTCGTATTGTCTTGTATTTTTGTTTCATCTAAGGTACTTTATCCTGATCAAGCTCAACCATTGATTTTTAAGACCTGAATTTTATTTAATCTTTGAAAATTCATATCTTGACTTGTGTTGTTACATTTTTGGCATGTAGATTTTGTTTTATTCAGAAAAATACTGGCTATTTTTCTAAACTGGTGTGTACTCCTTTTGTAGTGTTTTCACTGTGCTACTGTGTGTGTACAAATACTTTACACATTGCCTCTGGGATAAGCCTGACGGCTCTGTGCCAAGTGGCCAAGGGGGTGAGGGGTTATCTTAGATGTGTAACTTACTTACCCTGACTAGAGTGAGGGCCCCTATTTGGACATGGTGCAAACCACTGCCAACTAGGGACCCTATTTCTAACAGAGAGTCATACGATTGTTTGGCCATCATCTTTTTAAACTCAAAAGTGACACCTGACCACCCCCCTTGTCTCCACCGGTATCTGATCAAGCCCCACACCACTGACGTGCCAGGTTAGCCTAGCTTACTGGTCACAGTACTTCCGAACCATGGCCTACCCAAAACATTGTTCTCTAGGAGCCCATATTACACTTTAAAAAAATATGAGCAGCCAAGGTAAATCCTAAAGGTTGTATTAAGGTGAAATCCCACAACTGATAGCACCAAAACACTGCTTGCCAGCATGCAACTAAGGGCCAGATGTAGGTAAATTCAATTTAGGAAGTCCCTAATAGCGATTTTTACTGAATCGCTATTAAGGACTCCTTAATTGCAAATCGCAAATTGAGATTCGCAATCAAGGAATACCATCCCATTCATTTCTATGGACCAAGAGGCCCATATTAGGAATCAATAGGGTTTGCACCCGCAATTTGCGAGTAACCAAGAGGCACTCGCAAATTCCGGGCGCAAATTCAAGGGTGCAAGGGTTCCAAAAGGGTACCTTGTTGCACCCCTGAAATGTGCTTGCATTTACATGTGGCGTATATACATGCCCTAAGGGCATGAATGTGTGCCACATGGCACTTTAAAAAAAGCAAAAAAGTGTTGTTTTTTTTAAAGGAATTTGCAAATTACCACCAACTTCAAGTTGGTGGTAATTAGCGATTCCAAAAGGCTAAAGTGCACTTTCTTTTGTGCTACTTACATTGCATTAAAGGAATTGCAATTTGAGATTCCTTAAATGCAATCGCAAAATAAGGAATCACAATTTTTGCAATTCCTTATTTTGTGAGTAGGTTTAATCTTACCTATATTGCTCAAAACCAAATTGCGATCGCAAAGGTTTAAATTCTGCGAATTTCTGCGTTTACGGTCGCTATTTGGCTTCCTACATCCGGCCCTAAGTGAATCCACATGGTGAACAACAACAATTCGTAAGGTAACAGGATATGAACCGCATTATTTTTAGGGGAAGTATTAAGTTACACCTATCAGGGGGAGTGTTAAGTCACACCTACCAGGGGGAGCGTTAAGTCACACCTACCAGGGGGAGCGTTAAGTCACACCTATCAGGGGGCGTGTCAAGTCACACCTATCAGCTCCGCCAAGGTCACTTTAATCTACTAGACCTAAAGATGAGCGCCCAAGGGATGTCCAGCCGCTGCCTAAGATCACTCAGACCTGGGCTGTGCTGATGCATAGGGTCAGGGCCATGTTTTTATTCCAAAACTGGATTTGAAAGTTGTGACTATTTTTGATATTACAGGCTACAATGTTCTCTTTGAAACACCCCCCTGTGACTTCGCAGGGTGAGAGGTCCATGCAGCATTCATTTTAAGCCCCATCCACCTGTGAACATTATCCAGCTCTGAAAGATTTCCAAGCACAGGCTCTGTTCGGATATGTCCCAGACGGGAAACATCCTTTACAACGCAACTTTTACCACGCAGTGCCTTTACGACGCAACTTTTACAACGCAAACCATTACAACGCATTGCGCTTGGGGGCGCTCTAGGATAGGGAATACGTTTAATTTACTGTCCAACACCTTCCCTAGTGTCCAGGGGAACTGGAGTTGGAATAGTAAATTAAACTATTCACTATCCAGCACCCCAAAGCACTATGCGTTGTAAAGGTATGCGATGTAAAAACCGCGTTGTAAAGGCATGCGATGTAAAAGTATGCGTTGTAACGTCCTACATCCGTCCCAGACAGACAGAACCTGCCTTATTTCACACTCTTCCCCATGACTTACTCACCCCCTGCCTGTAGCTCCCAATAGTAGTGTCATGGCGTAGTTCAGCCATGGGCTCCATAGCATCTGCTGTTGGGAGCAGCCAGGTGGTTCTGCAATGTAAAATGCTTATCTTTCAACGCCCCCCATGCTGCTGCACTTTAGCGGGCTCTGAAAGCAATCACTGGCTTGGACTTTGCCCCAGCATGCACCGCAAACACAGGCTAATCTCAGTTTACAAGGCCGTGCTCCAGCACCCGTGGATGCAGAGGCTCACACACTCTCCCACGGTTCACCGCACCTGCAGCGTAGCCGGGAAACCTGCTGATGTTAGCAGTGTCCAGAGGCCCCATATGAGGCTCTACTAGCCTGTACCTAAGATCCAGACATTGGGTTCCCACTGTTTCTACATACCTGGCAGTTTGAACAAAATGACTCTTTTAGGTCCAGTGCTTGAAATGGAAAAATAGAAGTGCAGGGACTCTGTACCAGAGTACATGCTTGTTTCTGAGAAGTGCTGGTACTCTCCAAGTAAAAGAATTATATTTCTCTTGAGAACTGCCGGTACTGTCCCTTTCAAAATAAGAAAGTGCCGGTACTCAGTACCGGACAGTACCAGCCCATTTAAAGCACTGGGTATGATGTAATTCTCATATTCCTAACCCTTGGTCCAGTGGTTTCTTGTTTTTAGCATCCACAGCCTATACCTAATGTCAAGACTCCAATAGACTTGGACGTGTAAGGCTTCTGGGCAGTGTGTGATAGCACCAATTTCCTGTGTGTACCATTCAAGAGACATGAGAGCATCTTTCACTGGCCACTCCCTTCCAGTAAGCGGCAGCCATGTTGGGAGTCTAGTGAGGAATGTCCAGCTCCGACCGTGGGCCTGGCGTCATCAACGTTTTGTTCGGACCGCCATTTGGATAGGATATTCTGCAGGACATCCCAGAAACAGAAAAGGGGGTCATAAACCATAGGCCAAGCTGAGGGTGGACACCCGGTGGTGGAGCATTATGTCTTTTTTTGATTTTCAAAAAGAAAATTCAGTATTGGGATTTTCTTTTTGAAAATAAAAAATAAACCTGTTAAGGGCAGGGTTGCATCATGCTTATGCAACACTGCACCAAACAGCGATAGGCACTGACAGGAACCTCCATGATGGGGGTTGATGCAGGCCCGGACTGGCCGTAGCGGGCACCGGGAAATCCCCCGGTGAGCCGCACAGGTGGAGGCCGGTTTTGGGGCCCTGGGGGCCATTTTTGTTACTGCATTGCTGCAAAATCGGCCCTGTAACAAAATCGGCCAAAAACCGGCCTCGTGGGGGGGGGGGGGGCAGCTGAGCACTTTGCCAGAGCCGGTTTTGCTTCTCAGTCCGGCCCTGGGTAGATGCCAATGTTTTTATGAATCACCGCCAGCTTCACGGTCATTTATAAATCAGACGGGCGATACCTCCATCATTGGGTCAGAGAAATTTACGGTGAGCCGTCTGCTGATACATAAATCAGACCAATAATTTTAATTGTGAGTAATTTTCCTCACACAGTTGGGTTTTGGATGTTTCGTGGGGGGAGAATCAACAAAAGCATGTGAACGTCCATAAACGTGCAGATTTACTGATATTCGCAAATCTTCTAGAGGTAGTTGTGCACCCACAAGTAGGACAGCAGTAAACCTCTTTTAATGGTGGAAAGGGGAATAAACACCGTCAAAACTAAGAATGGGTGGAGGAGTAAGGGGCATATTTCTTCTGCATAAAAAATGGATTTTCTTTTCAAGAGACAAAAAATGTGCAAGTGGATATACACTAATGTAAACGTTTGGAAACATACACTTGCTTCGTTTCCAAACATGTACTTTTTAGGTCTAGCCTTTGAGACAGCTGTCTTGTGTGACTATTGTTTTTCCAAAACAATCATATATAATATCCTCACATAGAGTGCCTTTTTGAGAGCGGCTTATTCCATTGGTTTGTTGAAACGTCATACACATTTGCTTCTACTCACAACAGCAAACAGCATGGGGCAAATGGTCAGCCCACTTTAACCCTTGGTTCCCTGAGCTCTGACTGTCTGCACAAACCTCTGTACATTGTTCACACCCACCTACAAATATTTGCTTTATCTTCAGTGAGAATGCTGGTTCAACGTGTGCTTTTTATTTTATTTATTTGTACATACAATATAAACACTGGCAATTTTGTCTGCTTTTCAGGTGCCCAGTTTGTGGTGATTTATTTTCCATCTCCCTTTTAAGGTTGCTCTAATAAAGTCTTTAAGTGACATTGTAAAACTTCAGCTGCCTGCGATTTGAGGACTTCTTTAGACTTGTGTTTTTTTATTCCTGTCTCCTTCTCAAATACCAATAAATAAAAGCACAACTGAGGGGATTGTTTTTTGTAACATTTAAAAAGTTGAACAGCCACATTCGTGCATGTTTTTTCAATTTTAAATGTATATTGTAAGCATATGACAGCCATATTTAGAAGGCGGAATAGTTTATTTCTTCTTTTTATTGTTGCGCTTGCGACAGAAAAAAATACAAAAACATTGCACTAAGTTGCCAAGACCAGATCATTTGGCTTTGCCAATGCTTATTTGCACACGAGTGCTTCTAGAAATATGCCACCAAAAGAACTTTATTTGTGAATGTGATCCTGAATTTAACAAACCATCCACCATAATGCAATCTTCCTGAGGACTGACCCCTTCAATCTGAAATGCACTGGCTGCACCAGTCTAATATTTAGAATAGGTACTGTGTATTGCTGCTTTTATCATAACAGTATATATTCATTATTTCCATTTAAGGCTTGCATCTGACTTTATTTGTGCATAACCGGGTTACCCGACAAATGTATAAGTCCCACACTCCCCCGTAGTGCCTTTTTCCTCTCAGAAGTACAAATAAAACAATATGAGACACGTATTCAATTAAATGACTAAAAGTAAGATAAGGTTGATGACCAAGTAGGGTGCCTGGTCTCAAGAGCAGCCACATACATAGGCATGTTGGGTGGGGTTGGGGCTTTTCTCCATCAGCACAAGCTATGTGTCTATGCCTTAGGCATTTGCATGTCACATTAATGCAGGGATTTTTTCCAAAAGAGCAAATGAGTGTGGAAAGTTTGAATATTTATTTTCTGAGTATAAACAAAGAAACCTAATTAAACAAAATATAACGCAATGTGACAGCTACACAGTGCTCTCACCACAAAATGAGGAGCTATGTAAATAGGAGCTGTCAATGTGTGGGTCTTTTGAAGGTTTTTCCATTATCCTCCAAGGCTCTAAGCTTACTGCAGATATAGAAACTAGAAAAGGAAACTTTAGGGCAGGCTACTTGCTCTATTGTATTTGTATTGCTTTTGTATGACACTCGTGCAGCCTTGCTGATGGGAACCAGAAAGAAGATTTTGGGGCGTATTCCTTAATTTGAGCCATGGGTGCCAGTTGGGTGGGGGGCAATGGCACTTATTTTTGGGGACTAGCACTTATTTTTCCTCAGCGACTGTTTGCCAAGAGCAAAAGAGGGAAAAGCACACTGAGTGGGAAGACACAGGAAGGTAAAAATGGCAGAACCATCACAAACAGAAAGCAGGAACCCTCGAGAGTAAGAAAAAGGGGGCAGGGAGTGTCTGGTAGTAGATAAAAGACAATGGGGCATATTATCAAGGGTGGCGATAGTGAATTTTCGCCGTTTTAGCGGCCGTTTTCGGCCGCTAAGCGGCGAAAATTCTATTGCCCTATTAGCAAGCTGTCGCTAACAGCAGTTAGCGACAGCTTGTAGGCGATAGCGAGCGGTTTGGGGCCCGCTTTGCATGTCAGCGATATTTATCGCTAATGACATGTAAAGCGGGCGTACCCAACCTGTTAGCGACTGAAAGCAGTCGCTAACGTCGCTATCGCCTATTAGCAAGGCAGGCGTAGCTATGGAAATATTCGCGCTAAGCGCGAATATCTCCAAATACTAACACCTGCCCAGACCAGTTCTTAGCCATGTTATCCAATGGGAGGTGGATAACATGGCTAAGAGCATTTCGTCGCTAATGCGTGAATATTGCTGTATTCTCAGCAAAATTCACGCATTTTGTCGCTAACGCCGGAAAATGTATTGCTTTGGAGATAAACGTTGCTAATAGCACGTTATCTCAGCGATAAATTCCGGCGATGCTCAGCGATAAAAAAAACGTTGCTAAGCCTATTTAGCGATAAATATCGTTACTTGTTGGTAAAATGCCCCTACCAGCTTGGTATTCGGAGCACCGATGTTTAATTGCACCGGCGGCCAGCTTCTTAGCAAAGCTTCTGGCACCAGCACTCTTTCTTTCACAAATTAAGCACTCTTCCCTATTCACAAAGGGAAAACTGGTCTTAAACACTAGTTTATGACCAAAAACATATTTCTATGCCTACCGGGAATTCACAAATACTTTTACTACTGTGGATTTCTCAGCCACGAATGCAGAAAAATCCTCCATTGCAAATCTCACTTCAGGGGTAGGAAGGAGGTGATCAAGGGTATGGTTTGCCTTAGAAGTTTGGGAACGCATAGAAACATGTATGTTTGTGGTCTTCCCCAAGCTCCTCTCAGACTTCTTTCCATCCTGGAAATGGCCGAAGATCATTTGTTTACCTTCCAAAATGGGAAGGCTAATGGATCATGTCAGGGTTTGCTGGGGAGGTAGGGAAGAGCGTTTTTCACAAGCAAAATGTGCATTTTGCCCAGGAGGTTACATAACCCCTGTACCAAGATCTATGTTAAGTAAAACTCCAATGAGCTGCAATAACAGTTCTTGTAAATAGTAAATAATACCCTCTAGCACTCTAGGAAAACTGTGCCTACCCAGCTTTCTAGGCATACTACTGGGAATGATAAATTTATAGCCAAACATTTGCAGTTTTTTTGCTGGAGAAAATACTGTATGTATAGTTTTGCTACAGTACAAATCTAGCTCAACGGCATGAACCTTGATGGCTTCAAACCCTAACTTTCACCAAGAGTCATGTCATTTGGATTCACCCTGGACACCAACCTTACCCGTAAGGAGTACATTCCCAAAAAACACAGGGCTTAGTACCAGCTCTGTCTTCTAAAGAAAGTCAAATTGTTTCTTCCCGAATAATAATAATAATAATCCACATTTGTAAAGCGCACAATCACCCGTAAGGGTCTCTAGGCGCTGGGGGCCGTCGGGAAGATTAAGCAAGCTATTGCCCAGAGTCACATGGTGCTGGGCTAACCTGCCGCCGGAGCCGGGGATCGAACCGTGATCCCCAGATTCCAGCGTCAGTCGCCCTGGCCGCGCGCCACAAGCAACTACAGAACTGCTGTTTAAGCCCTTGTAATCTTGCCTCTGGATACTGCTAATGCCCCCCTCCAGGGCCACCCAGACTCCACAGTGGTACCCCTTAAGGGCATCTTGCACACAACAGTCCTCCTAATCCATGGTCTGAAGAAATATGATCAAATCCCCCCCATCCTGATGGAACTCCATTGCTTCCCTTGCTGGCTGGCACCATTACCACCAGCACCCCACTTATCTTGCAAACAAACTCAACATTTTCAATCAAAATAACAGACTAACATGCCCACTTCTCAAGTTTCATATTTAACTATACTAATTCACCACTAATCCTTTATGGATTCCAGAGTAGTGTGCTACTCACAGAAAAAAGTGCTTCACCACCTCATCAGGGGTAGCAAGCACTATATAAATGCAAACCTGTTTTGCCTCTTCTATCCCTCCTCTACCCTTCCCTATCCAAATAACTTAATAACACATCAACCACTCAAATTACTTTCATATTTCACTATACTAATTCACTAATAATCCTTTATGGGTTCCGGAGTAGCGTGCCACTCGCCGAAAAAGCGCTTCAACACCCCATCAGGGTTTACAAGCGCTATGTATATGCATACTTTTTTTCCCTCTTCTATCCCTCCGCTACCCTTCTCAATCCAAAGAACTGACTAACATATCCACCACTCAAATTACTTTCATATTTCCCCATACTAATTCTCCACTAATCCTTTAATGGGTTCCTGAATAGTGTGCTACTCGCCAAAAAAGTGATTCAACACCCCATCAGGGGTAACAAGCGCTATATAAATGCAAACCTTTTCCCTCTTCTATCCCTCCGCTATCCTTCTCAATCCAAATAATTGACTAATAACCACCACTCAAATAACTTTCATATTTCACTATACTAATTCACCACTAATCGTTTATGGGTTCAGGAGTAGCTTGCTACTCGTCAAAAAAAGGACGTTATCACCCCATTAGGGGTAACAAGCGCTATATAAATGCAAACCTTTTTCCCTCTTCTATCCCTCTGCTATTCTTCTGAATCCAAATAATTGACTAACCTATCCACCACTCAAATGACTTTCATATTTTACTATACTAATTCAACACTAATCCTTTATGAGTTCCAGAGTAGCATGCTACTCACCGAAAAATCTTCGACGCTTCGTAAGGGGTAGTAAGTGCTATATAAATGCAATTGCAATACAACACAATACAAAAACATCTCTGGTGGTTGTCAACCCACTCACATCCAGGCCACCATCAGACTGCATACTAAGGAGTGTAAAAAAAGAAAATATAAGACAGCACGCATTCTCCATCTATGCCCACAGGACGTAGAACAACAGCCCTGTATCCATCCTGACCACCCCAAAGCTGCTCCTATTTAGGAAAGAGTTAAAGATTCATGTCTTTTTAAAGAACTCTAGATCGCAACGCAGCGTCCTCGCCTATTAATCTTTAACGTTACGCTTGACCATGTACAGCGTTGCGCCGCCTGTTGGCTAGGTTTGCACCTTAGAAATACCATATACATACATACATATATACATACATGTGCAGCTTCATTGTCACAAATAGTGTACATATTGAAAAGTGCTAAATAACTTTTATTATTAATTTACTATTGAAATAAAGAAGTCCTCTGTGTTTCATGCAGTAACCCTGGGACAGTGACACCTGGTAGATGAAACAGGGAGGCACCAGGACAAGCAGCAGACACTGATACTAGGTCCAGAAAACATGGTGTGGACATTGACAGGGAGTCACAGATAGGTGCACTGGGACTGGAACAGTCACTGGGACAGGGAGACATGGACACTGGGACATGGATACAGGAACATGGACTGCAGAACTGAGAGCAAGACCAGCAAGATCCAAAGACTGACTGTGGGGCAAAGCACCCACGAGCACTCACTCAATTGACACTACTTTACAAGTATGACCTAACATAGCAGAACTCTTGCCAAAGTCTGTAGTCAGATTGTGTGGTTTAGTGATGTGTTGCCTGCATGCTAACACTTATGTACATGCATTGCACATTTTTTTTTGTAAAGCACAAACTTATCACCCCTAAGGGTATCCAGGCGCTGGAGGGCCATCAGGGAGATTAAGTGAGCCATTGCCCAGAGTCACATGATGCTGAGCTGAGATGCTGGCAGGATATCGAACCATGACCCCGCGCTCCGGAGTCAGCCGCTCTGGCCACTGCCATACACGCCTCCCTCCATCCGTTAGCCATGAGCCGAGGACACACAACACCCAGGCATGCTGAAGAAATGTGACAGCAGCATTTACCCAGAGTCAGAGTGTCAGGCTCTCCCCAATCTATACCACTGAGAACAAATGTACATATAATATCTTCAATGGAGGTTATTTGCATACTTGTTCCTCATTACAAATATCCAACTAGGAGCACTAGTTGGTGTTTTGGCAAACTCAGCACTACTTCTTACATGACCATAACACCTTATACATCTCAAACCATAGGAAAATGCACACAAGCTAACTCATTGACTTTAATTGCACCTTATTTGGAGGAAGGTTCAAATGTGTGTTCATTAAGTTAGCTTTGTTTGTTTATGCAACGTACCAATTGCATGATACTCACATAGGGCCAGATGTAGGTAATCTCAATTCACCTATTCTTAAATACCGAATCATACCGATTCGGTATTTAAGAATAGGTAAATGGGATGTAGGTCATTTTTCGTTAAAAATTACCGAATCGGTAAGTTTCGGTAATTACCGAATTGGTATTTACCGATTCAGTAATTGCCATTCATTCCTATGGGCCTGGAGGCCCGTAGGAATGAATGACAGTTACCGAATCCGTAAATACCGAGTCGGTAAAAGGGGGAAAACATTGGAGGGTGGCAGGGTGTCACTTTGACACCCTGTTGCACCCCTCAATTGTGTATGGGTGCACATGTGGCACACATACATGCCCTAAGGGCATGTATGTCTGCCACATCGTACTGTTGAAAAAGCAAAAAAAAATGCTTTTTCAAAGGTTTTCATTATTTACCACCAACTTGTAGTTGGTGGTAAATAACGAATCCTTAACTGAGGAATGCACCAACTTGAGTGCTCCCTACATCCTGGATTTGGTAATTTACCGAATCGGTATGTTAAGAATTCGGTATTTTACCGAATCCTTAAATTACCAATTTGGTAAAATACCGAATCCTAAAAAAATGCCACCTACATCTAAAAAGCCCAATACCGGTCGGTAATTGCCGAAATTCGGTAATTTCGGCCGTTAACGACCGGTATTGGGCGACCTACATCTGGCCCTTAAAGTTTAAAACTCAGTTACATTGCTACTATTGCTTCCTTTTATGTCATAAATCAATAAAAAATAATCATAAAGTGGAAGTAAAATTCATAACATCAGTGCCCAGAGGCTAACCCTCCATGCTGATCCACAGATTTCTAATTAAAAAGTATGAAGCTGTAATTTTTACAGTGTGAAAACATTACTTGAAATTCAAAAAAGGTCTGGTGTGAAAAACTATTTATACAATATCTTAAAAGGTTTTTATATAAAGGCTAATCCAGTTGGCTGCTTTTTAGCTATGACCTAGCAACTCTGTGTTGAATTAAACATGTTGTTCTTCAATAAAACCGATTGAATAAACAGATATTAATCATGATGGCCAGATGTAAATTTGCACCAGATGTGCTAACCATTCTGATGAAAGTCTTTTTTTCCTCGTCCAACTTCTCTTACTCATTGAGTTCTACTTGTGATGGCTTGTCTTAAAAATAGTCCCATGATTGTAAGTAATGTTTGTTGCCTCTACCTCTCCACTAGATCCGGTTCCTGCTTGGACTGTAAATATCTGATGGAAATGTGTTTGCAACTATTCTTCAGCATCTCACTTAACATGACCTGACTCACCATATTTGGAGCAGATTTATAATGTATTTTAATTTCAAACTCTTTAAGAGTACTGCTGTGAAGTATGATTGTCATAGGTTTCCTAAAAGAACTGCTATGATTCTTTTGTATGTGCTGCTGTACATATGTACAGTTCCTCATATGTAAATGCCAGAGCAAGTTGCTAAATGTTTAATGTTTTTTTTCTTGTTTCCCAAGGAGACATCCTAACTACATAGTTGGAAAAGTTTTTTCTTTTTTTAAGGCGATGAAAAACCATTTAAGTAAAAAGGTTGTGTGGAAGACAATATAAGTAAAACATACTTTTTGCAGGAGAATAACATTTTTGTTGGATAGCCGCCAACAAAGCAAATTTTGCTAAGAGATTTACTCTTGCGTGAAGTTTTGTGAGGTGGCTATGCCCTTTGCCTCTTGAATTCTCTAGGGTATTTTTTCATCCAAAGCATAATTTTGGCCCATTTGCACATATATGTATGTATATGTAGATTCACATGCTTTTCTCCTTTTGAAAGTTAATCATGAAAACTCTTGGCGTTTTTTTCCGGATTCTGTCACCTCCCATCTTCCACATAGATCTTTGCGGGACCCCAAGGGTGTGTATATAGGGCTTCATTTGCAATGACGCTGCGACACCGGAGTGATACTTTTTGCAATGCTATTGTGGCGCAGGGGCCTGCTCCATATTTACCAGGCAGCACTAAGCCAGTTTGCGGCCGTGTAAATATTGTTCCCTTTAATGCAGTTCTTTATGTTAAAAGGGCGGACAATGGGTGTTGCTGGGGGCGTTCCCAGCAACACCCAGGGCTTTTTGGCACTGCCCCAGATTTACGAGGAATTGTAACTCTGAGGCAGCGCTAAAAAAGTACGCCTCCTCAGGGGAGGCATAAGGGAGGCGCAAAGGGGAGAAATACATTTATTGCTCCTTGTTTTTCCTTTTTCTATTTGTCCTGCATTCTGCAGCACACATGGAAAGAGGAAAAACCCTCTTGTGATTGTTTCTGTGCAGGAAAGATTCCCTTCTTTCACAAAAAAATCATCCCTGCAATGCAGGCACCCTTGCACCATGGTGCAAAGCTGCCTGTGTTGGTGCATGGCAGCAAATTGTGCACCTGCGCAGAGGAAAATGACAGGGATGCACTGTATCTGGTAGATACGGCGCCTTACTGCCCTTTTCTTTTGCCATAGGGCAGCGCAGCAGGATGGCCTGTTACGCTGCTGTATGGCATTTTCTTGTAAATATGGCCCCTGGTCTGTAAGCCTCAGGAGCAGAAATGAACAGGCAGGAGGTCTCACCTAACCTGCTGTGAACTATTCACCATATAGAGAATGTGTTGAGAATGATAGACCTGTCAGTTACTCATGGGAATATTTCTCATTGGTCCTAGAATCGTTCTGAGAGTCAAAAAAGTTTTTATTATTCTCGACAGTTGTGTAAATATAATTGCAAAGCATTATACTGATAATCATTATAATACTAGCACAGGAAACATTCAAAAGAAAAAGGAAAACAATACCCCCAACATGTCTATATGGCACTATGCTAATACTTTATCTATAGTTATATAATTTCATGCTGACAATCAGACACATAAGGATCCAGCCCCAAGTACCTCTGATGTATGTGCATTCTGAGCAGTTCGGACCCCGCCACGTTTTGCCCGTTTGAAATTTGTGAATTATTAAATAGCCGTCATTCATCCAGGTTACCGTACATTATTGTGAATCCGGTGAACATTTTAAACATTCACCAGTCGTGAACTTCCTTGATTGACTAAGTTTATCATTTGGAATTTTTGGTCCCAGTTGCAGTGACCATACATAGAAGAGGGGCTTTTCCTGCAATAAAACAAACGTCCTGAGGATGGTCTTATAGACGTATGCAGTCAAGACCGAAACGTCGACCGCTACATCATCTCCTTAAGAAATTTATTTTTCGTCTAGTAACTTATTCACCTATGTGTATAGTTGCTTTTCCCTATTTTAAGAGCTTGATGTTTGTTATGAACCGTTTTGTTTAATTGATTCCAACATCTGTTCATGACCTATTGCATTTGATTCATTTCTCTATTGTAATATCTCCCCATCAATTTGTTTTAACATATTAAAACTCAAAATACAGATTTTTCATTACAAACAAGGATTGTCCGTGTGCCTTGTATGATTTCCTTTCAGCATTTGTTGTGGTTGTCCTGTGGACACATTTGAGTGTGATCCTAGGACTAACTCTTTGATTTTACTCAGATAACTTACTTGAGTTAGAAATTTTGAAGCAAATCCCTTGTAGATTTCCTTTAGAGCTGTTTTTCATTGCCCATACCTACAAGGGTTTATTGGGTCACCCATTATTTTGAAGTTTTTATAGAGCACAGCCATCATAAAACAGTGAATTTTTTCCAGGTTTCAAGCCTGCACATCTGCAACAACAGTGGCTGCTGTAGATGTTATGTCTCCCTCTCCCTTGGCCACCAATCATGGCTTTTATATTCAATTCTCATTGTATCTCTTCCCACAATATAAGAAAAACTTTACACTAGAGTGAGGACCAGTGGGCTGCTGCCTAAGAAGAAGGCAACATATTTGACAAAGGTGTAAGAGCCAATGGCTTCTGCTTACAAAATAGGAAAAATATATTTTACAATGGTGAATAAACAGTTGGGCTTCTGCATACACATGTGAAAGAGGCAACGCCTGCACTAAAGGTGATTTGCTTGTCAGGCGAGGTGATAATAATCTACTCTGTGTTATGAGCATTCTTCATAAAACAACAGTTTAGTGTAAATCTGTAATAAAAAATACAATTGAACTTTAAGGTGCACATGGGATTACTATGCAGCATTTACATAGTAAGACATGAGAATAATGCTCAACAGTTGGTTGTACGACGTTATACCGCATGCTTTTACCCCGCATGCCGTTACAATGCAATTGTTTACTCTGACTTGCTGTCGGGGGTGCGCTGGTGTTTGGAATAGTATAATTTACTATTCCAACTCCAGTCTGTGGAACGGCAGGGAAGGTGTGGGAGTTAAATCCAACACCTAATACCCCCTACATGAAGCCATTTTCGTTGTAATAGCATGCGGGGTAAAAGCATGCATTGTAACGCATGCGTTGTAACGGTTGTTTCCCCTACAGTTATATACTGAATCAACGTCATAAACAGATAAAACAAGCAATTCCTTGAAGCTTTCATTAATGTGTTATAAAAAATATGTTATTTGTGACCAGAAATCAGAAATGAAATGTCAAAGGTTAAAGGGCCTGGTCAAAGATCAGTGGTCATAACAATTCTTCTGCAGATTTAGCACTTCTCCAAGAAAAATAGGCCACTAGCCTGACAACTGCATGAGAATTTCTAATACCTCTCTATTAAATCTACAAGGTTTAGATATGATAATTTAGTTACTTTCTTTATGTCTAGAATTACATGAATTGCAATTTTCTTTCATTGTATGAACAATTATACATAAAACCTGTGAACGCTCAACAAACCATCTTTCCCACCAGGATGCCTTCTAGGGTATAGCGCCTCTTCTTGAAAATACCTTTTACATTCCCCACATCAATGACTAACTTTTGGACTCGTGCCTCACCAAGCTTCACCACACAGATATTGTGGAAGATGACACTAACTTGATTTGTCTCATAAAAAAATGTTGGACGCTAGTTGCCAGTAACTGGTTTCCACCACCGATTGTTCTACGTTATAACCCATTAAAGATGATTTAGGCTGTCCTTTGAAGGAAGCGAATGAAAACTGCAATGAAGACAGTCTTGGTCGCATCAAAGAAGTGAACACACTTTTTAACCCCTCCCACGCTGGTGACGGAACCGCTCCGTCACGCCCCTCGGGTGGGCTGTGCTGGTGACGGAGCAGTTCCGTCACGGCCCGCTCGCTGCGCCTGCGCGGCGCGTTCTATTGAGTGGCCTGGGCCGTGACGGAACCGCTCCGTCACAAGCACAGCCCACCCGAGGGGCGTGACGGAGCGGTTCCGTCACTAGCGTCGGAGCACCGCGCGCCCCCCCCCCCCCTTCGCCCCTTAGCGATGCGGCGGAATTGCCGCCACAGCGAAAGAGTTAAAATGGCCAATGCCCTGACATATGTTTCCTTTCATAATGAAACAAGAAAGAACAACATTGCAAATGTAAGTGACATGAATCCCTGCAAACATTCACTGTTGGTTGAACAACTTCGCAACAAGACAGGATACACACTAGTATACTCATCCCAGGCAACATCTTCAATGTATTGCTCTTCAGAAGTCAACACACACATCACCCACGGTCTATTGAAAACCTAGAAATCAAAACACACCCGGGCACAGAACAATGACACTGAATGGTCATGACCTTCTTCTTCTTGAAACAAGCGAGTAAAATAAAGTATTTCCTCGTCTGCAAACAACTCAACTAGAACCAGATGTTACCATGAACACTAACGTGCTCATCCAGACCACATAGATTATATCGGTTTGATTCTTCTTGCCAACAAGTCATGTTTGAGATTTGAGGCCTCCTCTGAAGGTCCTTCACTTGCCAAGATCTTTCACATGCTGTAAGTTAGGAGGCACTACTCGTCCAAGGTCACAACCTTGTGTCTTTTCCCTTTGGGATCTAGATGTACATTTGGGATTAATAGAGCAGATATCAGAGTCTGCACATCTGTAGCAGAGATCAGTTGGCCATCTTAGTTGTCATCAGAAGCTTGAGGGACACAGTGGTCCTATACTAATATTTTGCGCTATGCAACACAATGCACAAGACATTGTCTATTTACTTACCATTGTAAAGGTTCCCGAGAGCAGTGTTAAATTGTGTTGCACTGTACAAATGTCACACAAACTTTAGAAAATGTGGGCCAGTACCTTTTGACTTTAACACAACGTTGAAAGATAGAGAAAAGAAGAAAAACACAAACTCATGTTTTTACTAATTTAGAAACATCAAATCTTGGCAAATATTGAGTGCCTGACAGGGCGTTGCCCTGGAACTGAAACCTGCTGATCTAGCTTTCAGTCATGCAAATCCAGGAGGAATTTCCACATATTTTCATTCCCAGACATTTGACTCAAGACGCCCCACCTCACCTGCCTGCAGCTACCCCAAAGACCTATTTGTAATAAACCCTCATGGCTAGAGTTTTAAACCAGTTGTGCTAATGGAATTTGTATCCGTTGAAGCTTCCTTTTTGACATGTTCCTTTTAATTCACAAAGTGCTTTCCTTTAATCACAAGTTGTAGTGGTGAAATTGATGAAATGGGTCTTTGCGCGTGCAAGCCATTGCTTTGGCAGGAATAGGGTTATTTATTTATTTGTGCATTTTGGTTTATATTTTGTTCATTTATTTATGTGTTTGTTTGTCTTTGTTACTTATTTATTTGTTTATTTATTTGTCTTTTTTATTTATATTGTGCCCTATGCCACAAAAACTGACTAAGAGCTGACCCAATTGGGAGGAGGGGTGTGCAGGTGATGATGAAGAGGAGGGAAAATAAGAAACACTAGCAGGAGACAGTTCATGTGTCACCAGTCTGCGGCTGGTGAGGAAGTTTCAGACAACACTTCTGGGGCGTGGATCAAGTTTTCTGCTCTTAGTAGAGATTGTGTTGGGCTCAAGATATGACCTACATTCGAAGAGAAGCGAAACTGAAGGTTGCTATAAATGATTTCTTCACTATTAATTATTATTATTATTGTTATTATTTATTTAATCATACCTCCAGATGTGCATTGGTGAACGAATAAGGGCCATATGTATGAAACTTTGGTTTTGCGATTCTCAAATAGGGATTTTTAGAGAATCGCTATTTGAGAATCGCAAAATGCTATGTATGTAGAATTCACAAATAAGTTTGCGAATCCTACATATTCCTTCATTGCGAATCGCAAATTGCAATTCGCAAGTAAGGAATACCTCCCCATTCATTCCTATGGGCCTAGAGGCCCATAGGAATGAATGGGAAGACATTCTCAATTTGCGATTCTCAATTAGAGAATCGGAAATTGAGAATGCCATTTCAAGGGTGCCAGGGTGTCAAAAAGACACATTGTTGCACCCCTGAAATGTACATGTGTGCACATGTGGCACACATAAATGTCCTAAGGGCATATATGTGCGCCACAAGGCAGTTTGAAAAATGCAAAAAAAAGTGAATTTTTCAAAGAAATCGCAAACTTGACGTTGGTGGTAATTTGCGATTCCTTAAGGCCAACGTGAACTTTTTCTGTGCTTCTTACATTGCATTTAAGGAATCGCAATTTGCGATTCCTTAAATGCAATCGCAAAATAAGGAATCGCAAATTTTTCAATCCTTATTTTGCGAGGCAGTTTTGCTTTCATACATACCACTGAGCCAAATTTCGGTGTTTGTGATTGCAATTTGGAATGATACATATGGCCCTAAATGTGGACCACATCGCTGCACTGGCTTTTGCACTTCCATCTTGTTATAGATGGAGCATAATATCAGGGGACCCCCTCTGGCCGAAAGGCCGGTGGGATTCTTTCAGGGCGGGTGGGCTGTGGAAACAGTGCTACCAGCCTTAAAGCAGGACACCAGCTTGCCAAGTAGCCATCACCCCTTGCTCTGCCCATTATGGCTGGTCCACTACTATGTGCAAAACCAGCTGGGGCATTGAAAAGTGTCACCTCCAGATAGTACAGCTCTACAGAGGGCTGTAACACACCAGAACTAGAAGGTGTCTGTGATGCACCACAGCACAGTTAGAAGGTACATATGATATCCTGATGCTACTTGTTCGGCAACACTTGTCTGCACATGCACTGTACAAGTGGCTGTTCTGAACCTGTTGCCATGTCCTCCGGTGTGTGTGTCTGTAATGCCCAGGGCACACAGGTTTGTATCTTGGGGCCTGATTACGAGTTTGGCGGTCCTCCTGTGGGCCCGCTGTGCTTAGAGGAGGACTGCCAAGCCCGTGGTGCATCCGCCTGCTGGATTACGACTTTAATCCATGGCAGGCGGACGGTGCTGCAACGGTCTCACGGCGGCAGCTGTTTAAGTCTCACAGGAAAGCCTAACCAGCAAACCACCGCCATGACAACACCTGCAGCACGTTCCTGCACAGTGTGATATGCACCATGTTGTGCATGCCATACCTAGCAGGAACGGGGTTGCAATTCCAGGGGGGGCACAACATGTGCCACCCTGCATGCACCCCCAGGACCAGAAGCAGCAGGGTGCCCCATTTCTTCCATGTCCACCACCCTTTTCACAGCGGCTCACCACAGTCAAGAGAATTGGCAAACTTTCACTATTGAAAGGTATAAGGAAAATGTTCACACAAATACACATCATGTGATTGGGAGGTCGTGGAAATTTTGAATAAAAGACATCCTTTTCTTAAAACACAATTCCATTGGTCAATTTCAATCATGTGATCACTTACCTCATAAAAGGTTTATGAACATTAATGGACAGACATCATCGTATTATCAATTAAGTGCATCAAGTGAAAAAAAAATGATTGATTCTTCTAACTGCAATTTATCACCTTTAGACTATTCCTTGGTGCCAGACTGAATCGGGAGAATTGTTAATCCTGCTCTCACATTCCGGTTGATGGCAAAGTGTGGCTCTTTGGTGACACTGTACCACCCCAGAAGTGATAGAGCAGAGCTGCATATTGATCCCACAAAGTTGGGAGAGGTACTGTATTATACGATAAGGGACAGGGTCTCAAAGTAAATTCACTAATAAAAAACTCCCTTTTCTTAACATTCATTTACTGACTCATATCATTCATCCAATGTATCTTCTAATTTGGAAATTAGACCTTTCTTGTCGATTGGCATACATATATTATCATTAAATGCCGACTTCTGTATTATGTAAAAAAAAGTCTAATTGGTTACATGTCTATTAAACTATGAATTACACAATCATATTGAGTTGTCCTGGATTAGAAAGAAATGTTATTTTGCTTATTAAAATCCCTAGTAAATATCTAAACATCACAATACAATAATTCAATTTCGATCTAAATCACCTCTTCCGATTATTCTGAGCAAAAATACTTGGTATTTAAAGATAATTAAAAACAATAAAAATTACTCAATGTCTAAACATATCCAAATAAAATTGTAACTAAACTTGTCGAGGCGGTGTTTCGGTGTTTTTTTTCTCCACCTTCTTCAGAACAACAATTATAATAAAAAGCATGGATTTATCTAACAAAATAAAAATAACAATGTTTATACATAGTACTTCCAGTATATTAAAAAAGAGAAATGTATATATCCAGGTTCAGTGTTTTTGTCATTTCTATATTATAAACCATATTGTCCGTTTATACATAGTTTTTACTCTACTATTTACACCCACAAATTGGTGTAACTCACTCAAATGTTATCCACAGGTTCCTCTTTTTTAACACATTTCATGCATTCACTCATATTTTTTATTTGCAAACCCCTGTTTATACCCGAACATCAGGGGGAATTTGTTTCTCTATATATGGAAACGTATTTACAGTTTCTTTAAATATGAGGGGTACCATTTTGTGTCTTTCAAACCCCTAAGGATATTTTACCCACCTTCCCAGTCTAAGTCTTCCAGCAAGTCCAGGTAAGAATTTAAATACAAGGAAACAAAAACCAAGCAGTAATTGACCCTTCCACGCCATTCAAAGTCTAGTGAAAAGGTGTGAGTCCTTTGAGATAAAGACCATATCCCCTGAATCAAAACGGATCCCTCAGTTGGTCCTGTCAGACCTTGAATTCCTGGGTCATTTTCAATCTTGCAGCAAATAGTGGCCTTCAAAGAGGATACGCTGCAGATCTTTGGTGCTGTTACGTCTTCCACTGGAGAGAATTTGGGCCGCACAGAGCAGCAGGAATCTGAGGTCAGACTTCCTCCGGCAGGTCTGCCCGCACACCGTCTGCCCATATGGGGCATGCTGCAATGCTGACTCTGGCAATGACTTCCACGTGGCACTGAGGTCCACACCGCTTTCTTCCATGGCAGTGCTGATCGATGATTTGTTCTGACACTGGTCTCTGACCCCTGAACCAGCGTTGACCTGATCAGGCGCGTGTCACGGTATAAAATTACAGAAGTCAAACCTATATTCATTCGACCAGATTTAAATCCAATTTCCCTGCCCTGACATCTGTACCGGCAGAGGATTCAAGCAATTTTTTGGTTTGATTTGGACTCAATAAAAGAACACCCCATTTCCCTAAGGACACCAATGATGATGATGATATTGAGGAATGAGGAAGAAATCCTCCCCTCCACTATTACATTGAGGATTCATTGTATTTTTACCTACAAAATGCCAGTAGAGTATACACATCTCCTGAAACAGAGCTAGACTCATCCCCTGGGAGAAAGTGCTTCATTGGCAGGGCTGGTTAGGAGAGTAGCTGAGGCACTAAAGTTGCAGTTTCCCATTATTGAGATGAAAACAACCTTGGCAACGTGATCACAGAAAAGCCTCCTATGTCTCTCGATCTTCTTTCTTCTCTTTACTTTAACACTGTGTCCACTCCAACATGGCTACCGACGAACAGTACTCTGGAAATTGCACAAAGGCAGTAGGATGAACACCAACACAAAGATGTGAACTTGAAACTTTAAATATTTTAAAGATTATTGCTTCCTACATGTAATGGAATTAATTTGGGGTGGCGTTGACGGTACAATTATTGTACTTCTGGAATGACACAACTTCCATACACACCATACCATCCCCGGCACATTTCCTTAATTCTGACACCACTCTTCAGGTTATGCTCCCCACGGAAAAACAAGGAAACTATAGGGCTGATTACGATGTAGGGCGGATAACCCGCATGGCGGTGGCATCCTAATTGCAGGTGCAGGACCGCCGCACCACTGGCGGGCGGTCCCATCACCTCTAGGGTGGCGGGCGGACACAAGTCCGCCTGCCATCCTAATCAGCCCCTATGTGTCTGTGGCATTACCCACCTTGATTTTCAAGTTCCGTAACACGCCCCTAAGCCTAACTGCCAGTGGCTACAGAGCCAGACTGAACAAGAGAAGAGACAAGGAGCCACTGTTGGGAGCCACGTTCAATCTCCCATCTGTTTGACAGCACACCACCCATGCGCACCCTGGCCACCGGTTCAGTATAGAGGAGCTTTACCCAACTCCGAAGGGTCAGTAAGAAGCCCATACTTTGCAACACCACAAACATGTGTAACCACTCGATATCCTTGTCAAAGCGTTATGGAACTAGGAAACCCCGGCAGGTAATGCCACATACACATCGTTTCAATGTACGCAGATGACACTTTGGTTTACCTCAGGGATCCTCACATTTCACTGACGGTCCGATTTACAGAACTGGAACGGTTTGGGGCAACATCTGGTCTTTGGATCAACTGAGACAAGACCGTGATCTTTCCTCTGGGCAGGGCTTCCATGCCTAGTTCCCGCCTGGAGTGTAGGAAATCCATTAGCCGTCATAGGTTCATTGACACACTACAGCCCACGTAGAAGCTTCACTGATCCTTGTGTACAAAGGACCCTATGACCCTCTTAAGACTATTTGCCAACATTTTGGCCAGAGCTAGGCATCCATATTAATCATGGAGACGGTCCGATAGGAGCTCATCACATCTGAAGGCCTAAATGGCTTGTGCATCATCACAATGACCACATCACCACAGGGAGTTTCACCAGCAACTTCACCTCCATGTAAACCTCTAGCAGCCTATCAGAGAATGAAACATTTGGTAAAGTTCTGGGGGGTAGCCATCCAGGCCAGGGGTTTTATTATCTGGTATGTCCTTCAGTGCTGCCACCAGGTCTTGTCTTGTTAAGTCTGCCTCCAGTATCTCCAGCTGTCACTCAATTAAGCGTGGCAGCTGAACATCCCCCATGAAATAATCCGGGAGAGATGCATTCTCCTGGTCGGGACTCTTATACATATTCTCCAAGAAGTACTGGAAGGCCTCCACAATGCCTACCCGAGTAAACACGTCCATACCGTCGGACCTTTGGAGGGAAAGGACTTGCGTGTGCGGGAGTTCCCGGTGGAGCAACCATGCAAGAGGCTTTCCCTATCTGTCCCCATCTCTATGGAGTAGTTGTCTAAATTTCTTAAACATGAATATGTCCAGCTCATCCCACGTTTCGCCTAGAACCCTTTCAGAATTACGCAGCGCACTGGGAAGAGTAGTATTGACACACATCCTCTGCTGCAATTGGAACACCCATGCCTCCTTTTGTGCTAAATCCAAGTGAAGCTGGTTTTGTATCCTGCACCTTTCTCAGACACTCACCTCTCATCACACCTTTAAAGTCCTCCCATTCACTGGCTCTAGTAGCCACTGAGCCCCAGTTATTGTCAAAATATGTCCCTTCCACCCCATCAATCTCCAAACAGAAAACAGAAAACTAATTTACGCAAAACCTAATGACTGGATCTCCACCGCAGGACCTGAGGTCTAGGGGGGCATCAAGGGAGTTAAGGGTCAGTGGGGAATCATCAGAGAGAAACCTATATTAGTACTGGGCCATCTCTGTTTTCTTGGCTATGTGTCCTAATCTATCCGTCCCCGACTGTACTAGGTTCCCACTACAATTTACTTGACTCTCTTCCCCCTCTTCTCATTCCTGCATATACTTCTACCCTCCCCCTCTAGTTCCCTTGTAATTACCGCCTACTCCTGCATGCTATCACCTTTCCCAATACCCTCCTCAGTTCCTCACCTACTTTTATACTTCCCCCCTCTCATCCCTGACCATCCATACTACTTTAATTACACAATACTTGCTATGGCCTACTGGTATTCCTTATCCTCATTCCTATGTTTTAACTGTACTGTGTAGATTGATCTAATTGTCTTGCATTTTACCTTTCTGTACAAATGTTATATTGCAATTTTTTTCCATTACACAACCATTGTAAAGCGCTCTGATACCCTCGGGTCTAGCCAGTGCTATATAAAATCTTTTAAATAAATAAATAGTCTACTGTGGGTCCCATGTGTCGTTGAGTGGCAAGAGTATAGACGAGCAGTAGGGTGGAGCCCACACCATATATCTACACAGTTTAACTTGTTCATCAACTCACTAAGGGGGGAGCTGTCACCCACAACAGCCCATGGGACAGATGGCGGAAGCCACAACTCCTGCCGCCATGCATGAACCAGATAGAAAAGCTGCTGACCCAAACTGAACAAAGTAAACAAGAAGAAGAGTGTACAAACACCCACCCACCTCACCCCAGGAAAAGAAAATTGAAGAAAAACTGTATGTTTTCAGGCATGTCATTCAACACTGAACTGTATCTACCCAATCAACACAGCAATGGAAAAATGAAGTCACCAGGGTCGGTAATATGCTAGCACAAACAAATATAATTAGGTCCTACACCAAAGTAAATTGTAGAACTGGAGGTTCCAACCTACCCAGGGCACCCGCAGTACTGGAAGGCAAAAAATACCCCTAGGGAGTGCCTCCCCCAAGGCTCTAAAGTATCTAAAAAGGAAGGCAAATCTGCTAACACAGTGGAGATTTCAACCTCTACTCATCCTCACAAAGAAAAAGAAATAGCCAAGATGCCATAGTACATCCTGTTGTGACAATCTTAACAGTATTAAAGACAGATCACATCATCTGTAACAGTACACCATACTTGAGAAAACCATGGGGATGTGCTGCAAACACCACACTTACAGCTATCTTCACAATGTAGCATGAGAGGTATCACATCTTGAGCAGGTATATTTAGCCATCTGTATATCTTCCTGTATACGACAAAGTAGATGCATTAATGTCATCTCGCATTCGAGGTGTTGGTGCAGTGTTTAGTCCGTCCACGCCCAAGCAGGCGGTCCAGCCACCACTGTCATCAGCAGGGTAACCTCCAGCGTGTCATCCTAATGCACCAGGATACTCTGTGTCATGGGCACCCGTGGGCAGATTGTTGTGTTCATCATGTGCAGTCACATCACTGGTCATGCCTTCTCCAGGGCCTCGGTCCAGGTGGGCCCTGCCCACCATGTTGCTCACGTCAACCCATTCCCACGCCACATCCAGATCCGCGAAGAAGTGTCACTCATAGTTTGGCCAGGTACAGCAGCATGTACAGCACCCCCATAGCTTTGCATACCTACCAACCTATAAACACATTTCACTGTGTAAGGAGTGGCTGTGGCATTGAAATGGGCAGAGCCTAGTGCCAAGAGCTACCTGAGAAGCACACTGCCCTCCACCAATGCACCCTCCCCCCCACAAAAACCAAAAACCAAAAAAGCAAAGTGTCTCTGAGGTTGTCACCAAATGTCCTGGGATGTTTTAACACCCCTTAATGGACATCGGCTGCTTAAAGCCTCCAAAGTCAAGCTGGAAAGTCACTCTGTGCAGTGCTTTACAGCTTGTCTTTCTTGCCACCTTGTGATTTCCTCTTCCCACCATGTGACTGTGTGAAGGCAGCCATAATCGTGTGAATCATGATGGCAACTTGTGAGCTAGTGTATAGTTATGGAAGATTTGTATCACTCTATAAAAACATTGGATTACCAGCTTGTGAGTGTGCTGTAGGATGATGTCCTCGTAATTCTGAATTTTGGCTATTAGGTCTCATGAGAAGACCTCCGGTGGGGGGCACAGGCATCTGCACCCTATGAGGGTGCTCACATTGAAAACAATGATTAGGCCCTCTGGGTGCAGTACATCTCTAATGCACTGCTCTAAGAACCCTTCCTGCGTCACACCTTCCACCTGCTCCATAAAACCAACAAATCACAGATTGTTTAGGTGCCCTCACCCCTCCGCATCCTCCAATAGTTTCTCTAGATGCTGAGCCAACTCCAATAGAGAATGAATTGTGGACTTAATGTTAGTCATATCAATCTGGAGCGCACCCCCTGTCCTCGCCGTGGCCAGGGACCTTTTGTTCATCTTCCACGGGTCCACACGCAGCGGGTTGATCTCAATCAAGACTGTGTCACTTTTATTCTCCAAGAGAAGGCGCAGATTTTCAATTGCCACAATAATATGTGCACCTGAGGGGTCCGGCTCCAGCCACACATCGGCTGCTCTCTTCTGATTATCACGCCCGGCCCATTGTGGGGTCTCTCCGTGTACTTGTCCATTTCGGTTTGCTGGGAGGAGGGCAATATTCTAACTTTCCCCATGCTAGAGGGGGAAATATGTGGTGGTCCAACAGTCCACAGTAAGCTTCAGGTGCCTTGTTAGACTTGGCATCTTTGCCGTGGTTTCCCCAGACTTTTTGCCTCTACCTCCTATATTTATGATGCTGTGCTAGGTTTCGTTTTTGCTGGCTTAGATGCTTTGGGCACTTTGCCACTGCTGATCAGTATCAAAGTGGATGTGCTCCATGTGTAAACTGTTGTTACATTGGTTCTCCCTGATTGGCATATTTGGTTTACTGGTAAGTCCCTAGTAAAGTCCACTAAGTGTGCCAGGGCCTGTAAATCAAATGCTGATTGTGTCACCCACATGAGTAGCTCTGACAACGTAACCCAGACCTGCCACCGCAGAGTCTGTGAGCAGTGGTTAACTGCCATGTCAGCTTGGCAAGTTCACTCACTTGCCAGGCCCTAACCTTCCCTTTTCTTACATGTACGGCACCCCTATGGTAGGCCCAAGGTACCCCCCGAGGTAGGGTGCAGTGTGCGTTAAAGGTAGGACGTGCTGGTGTGTGTGACATGTCCTGATAGTGAAATACTGCCAATTTCTTTTTTTTACTTTTGAAAGGCTATCTTGCCCCATAGGATAGAGCTTCCTGAGCTAGACAGCAGTGCCGTGAGGGAAACGGCTTTCCGAATTTACCTCTTTGGGGCCACTAGAACTGTGCCTCAGCACCGCTGTGAGGGAAACGGCGCAACGAACAGCAACACCTTGATCGACGGCGCCGAGCGGGCAGGGAACTACAATTCCCAGGTGCCCCGGCGGCCGTGACGACAGCAGAGCGCCCGGAGGCGCGTAAAAAGAGTGCAGCGCCGAGCGTGCACTGGGAGCTTCCTGAGCTATTTAATTTGAAAGAGAGACGCCACGGGGAAACCAGACGTAGGATTGTAAATGACCGGGAGTGGAGACACGATTGCTGCCGTATTGCAAGAATAAAAGACGGTGCAGCCAAGTATCCACTCCTTACCAAACACTGCGACTCAATGAGCAAGATATAAGCCATTTCAAAACAAAGCGGGACGTCCCCTCCAGCAGACGCGACCAGTGGGTTACCGCCAGATAGATAATAATAAAGAAAGATAACCCCTGCGCAGGACCCTTGACTTGATTTTATCACTGGGAAAGAACAAACAGCAAGGAAATCCCTAGCAGGTACAAAAGAATAGCCCTGCCCCATAATATGCCTGTGCAGGAAAACCAGAGAAATCCTTCCCAAGTATGAAATAAAAGGACCTCCTAATTTAAGGCAACCATCCAGTGCCGCTGACAAAGAGAGACGAAATACAACAGTCTTGATAAAGATGGCAAGAATGTGAAATAAGCCATCGAAACGCGTCGACGCAAAAACGAATTGCACAACTGAGTAACCGTGTCAATTTTGCAAAGTACAATAAGCATATGTACCCAAGATTGCCAGTCTGAGATTTATACACTCGGTGTGCCATAGCTGGAATGACAAAATTGTATTGTCTCTATGTGTCTCTCTCTGTTTTGCTGTAGTAGAATTTGATTTATATATCTTGTACTGTCCATTGAATTCGTCGTTGATTTTCCTCATTATATTGTGTTGAGTTTGATTATAAATTGTTGGAAGAATAGGTTTTCTGCTTTCTTCCCCCTGTTTTTTAACATTTGCAATATGGTACCACCATATTTTTTAAATTTGTGATTCTCTATGTTTTTAAGAATAATACATTTATATCAGCCTTTTTATATACGTATTGTTTTTTTTATAGTGTTTAAATGTTAAAATATTCAAAATTAACATGTGGGCTTAACAAATAAACTGTGCCAAGGGAAACACTCTATTCCACTTTGAACAGCTTCCTGAGCTAGACAGCAGTGCCGTGAGGGAAACGGCTTTCCGAATTTACCTCTTTGGGGCCACTAGAACTGTGCCTCAGCACTGCCGTGAGGGAAACGGCGCAACGAACAGCAACACCTTGATCGACGGCGCCGAGCGGGCAGGGAACTACAATTCCCAGGTGCCCCGGCGGCCGTGACGACAGCAGAGCGCCCGGAGGCGCGTAAAAAGAGTGCAACGCCTCTCGCCCCGCGAGTCGCGCGTGGGGAGCGCCCGGGGCGAAGCCCGGGCAAAGGGCGGGCCGTCTGTGGCCGTCAGTGGACTGCAGTGGACGGGCGGGTCACCCCTCTAACATCTGTGTTAAAAGGTGAGCACCTACCTTGGATTAAAAAATGGCCGATAGTAATAACATTGATGTTGAAAACAAGGGTGTTGCCACTTCTGTCTCCCTCATCACTTCCTTTGAGTCAATGATAGACTCCGCTTTTAATGAAATAGTGGAGACTGAGAGAAGGTTTTCGATGGGTTCCCTTTCCATTAACAATAAAACGACTTTTTCAAGTAGTACAAGCTGTGCCAATGGAGATGTACATATAAACCCGGAAATAATTGTGGTAAAACCATCACATCTTTATGTCGACGTGCCCACTATTCTGGATGATGAAAATACTGTCACCTACATAGCACAAGATTCTGCCTCTACAACACCAGCAGCAGTAATGCCTAAGCCAATACTGACAGCGACATCCCCAGTATCCCTCCAGACAGAGAGCGTCTCTACAATTACAACTGCTTCGCAGGATGATGTTATTACTCTGGATATCACTGATCCCACCAGTAACAAACCGGGAAGGGAAAAACGTAAAAGAGGCATAACTAAGCAACGTGCTAATAAAAGGAAACAGCCTTTATTCCACAAAAACCAGCCTACACCACAAAGTCTATGGAATAAAAATAAATCTCCGGGGGCACAAACTGTCCTCATAGAGGATAAAGACTCCGCTGATACGGACAGTATTTCCGATGCAACTACCACTCATCCTTGCGGGAATTCTAAAACCATATGGACCCAAACAGCATTAATGGGTGATAATTACAATCTATCTAGACAGAATGGGAACATAATAGAAACCATAGTCGATACTATTTTTAACCGGATTGAAAAGCAAATGATCAGTCAGTTTAATAACGTTTTTAAAAGACTGGATAGATTAGATAACCTGGTCAAGGCTGGAGAAATAAAAAGGAAGGGGTCAATCATCCTGGACCAAGTTAGAGCAGATCGCCTCTTGAAGGAATTGGAAACTGTAAACAATATACTATCATCAAAGGAACAGGATATCACCAGCACTTTGGGTGGGGTATTGAGCAATTCTGCATCTTTATCTCAATCTACTGCGCCATTAATAACTAAACCCACACCTACTAAAAGAGGGCCAACTATGAATACAGCTAACTCATCCACAAAACCAATCCCCATACCTGCTCCCAGAAAAGTTGCTATTCCATCTACTTCTAACATTCCCGTTCCAAACAGCAATAATGGCCCAACTAAACAAACTGCAGCTCCAAGACCGACTGCTGCCAATAACAACGTGGGTACTGGCTCTCAAGGGTCCATTAAACCTTTTAAACATCAAGGACCAGCCCTACATTTGCCACCGGATGCATGTCCTTTTTTTTTGGTTTTAGCGGGTGTTCCGCCACTGAGGGAGGACCAGGGGGAATCATGGGTGCAATTGCGAAATAAGAGCATAGACTGGCTGACCAAGCACAAAGGCGTTGGATTTGACATCACAAGAGAGATCATATCTGCCCGCAGGGTATCGTGGGTCGGTCCTTTACTCAAGGATAAGGAAGGTGACTGTATAGTTCTTAATTTTAAAAATCCTGGGACCGTAAGAAGCCTCCTTAACAGAAATAGCAACTATTCAACCATTCCTACTGTTGCAATCATGTTACCCTTGAGTTACTTTTATAGACAAATGGCCACACAACCTCGCCCACCTTTTATGCAATTTCCATCGTCATTAATGCATTTCCAACCACCATCTATGCATTCCCAACCACCACCTATGCATTTTCGGCCACCACCTATGCAATTTCAACAACCTTATTTCCCATTCCAAACGTATAATAGATTTGCACCTCTTTCGGATCTGGATATGCAAGATTGACCACCTTCGACCACTTTTGTCGAATTATCTTTGACTCCGATATCCGATCCCCTGCTTGTTTCAGAATCCCTGTCTCAATGTACCCTGAGTAAACCTCCCCAGACCCTTACTCATTTGCCTTTGGATTCAGAACTATCTCTTGTTAGCTGGAATATAGCAGGCTTAAAATCTAAACTGAAAATCATAGAGTGGCTCAATTGGGTCGATAATAACTGTGATATATTGTTGCTACAAGAAACGTGGAGTACAACGTCACCAACAATTGAGGGTTTCTGCTGTTATAATCTCAAGGCTTCCCCGTCTCATATGGGTCGACCCAGTGAGGGATTATCTATTTGGTCCAAAATAAAATGCGGGGTGCAAACTAAATTGATCCCCACACCGGGCAATTGTTGTTTTATGGCTATGAAGTACATTAACAGATTGAAATTATGTATTATTAACTTTTATAATAATGATTTTGTTAGCCGTCCAAATGGTAATTTTACATTACTGTTTAATTTTATAGATGAAATCATGGGGGGGCAAAAGTACGGACCCTTGGATGGTATTTGCATCGGAGGGGATTTTAATGCACATATGTATCGCCATAGCCCAATATGTAAAAACGGGGAAGAACTGAAAAATCATATAGCTTCCCGTGATCTAGTTAATGTTATGGAAATTGTAGGTACAAGTGCAAACAATATAACAACCCCAACTTTCATAGGTCAGGGCTGTGCTTCTACGATAGACTATATTTTCATATGCCCGACTTTAAGAGACATAATTTTAAAAGCAGAAGTCGTCTGTTCCGCTTATAGCGACCACTACCCACTTAGAATTTATTTACACAATACCCAGACCTCAAGGGTGGCAGTGAAGCAAGAGGTAGGGCCTCAAAATCTAGCATTATCAACGGACAGATTGAGACTAGCATGGAAGGGAGCTGATAATAAAGGAATTCTCTCCAGAGTAATCAAAAAGCATCCCGAGACAGTCGAGATTTGCCTGTCTCACACAAGTCCTAGTAATGAGGTGGTTGGCGCATTTGGAGACTTATGCGGGGCTATTAAAATTGAATCTTCCAAACCCGCTAGGCAGAACATCTCCCAGGGTCCCCGTTGGTTTGATTCTTCTTGCTCCAAGGCCAATAGGGACTTGAGGGCAGCCCTTAATACCAACCCAAGGGACTCTCAACTCGTGAGAGTATTAAGATCAAAATATAAAAGTGCCTTACAAATTAGATCTGAGGCCCTAGTAATTAATCACTGGGAATCCCTCACGCGTACTGCCACATTGAAGGACACAACAGGTTTCTGGAAAGAAGTTAAGTCCTTACGATCTTTTGGTTCTAACATCAACCCAATTAACAGTAATATAACAGGCGAGGCGTGGGTAGAGCATTTCTCCCAAATCTACGCCATATCAGCTACCGTTCTAGATACTGTCTCTCTATCCTATAGCGCTGAACCTCTGACTTTTTCATTACTTGAGGTCGAGGATGCTATCATTGATAGTGCTAGTAATAAAGCCCCAGGCCCTGATGGCCTTTCTATTGATCAAATAAAATCAGAAATCAACTTCTGGGCCCCCCTATTATGCAACCTATTTAATAACCTGAATGACAGCTCATTTCCCGAATCCTGGTCGAACAGTGTCATCGTTCCTATATTCAAGAAAGGTGACAGGTCTGATCCCGCCTGTTACCGCCCGATCTCACTGATCGATAATACGTTAAAAATCCTGGGAAGGGTAATTTTTAAACGGATTGGGGACTGGGCTGAAGATAACAACGTTCTCCATTGTAGCCAACTGGGATTTAGAAGTAAAATAGGCACGATTGAGCAATGTTTAAATCTAAATCTGATTATGGCCAAATATATTATTGTCAAAAAATCCCCTCTTTATTTAGGTTTTATGGATTTGAGTTCTGTGTTTGATTTTGTTAACCGTTCTAGGCTGTGGTCACTTTTACTTGATTATGGTTTAGACGACTCACTGGTGTATTTTCTTTCTTACTTACATAGGGATTTAAAAGCGCGAGTACGAATTAATAATGATGGCGATTTATCTGACGATATCCCTATTAGCAGAGGAGTTAGACAGGGCTGCGTACTCGCCCCACTGCTTTTTATTTTATATATCAATAGGTTAAGTAGTACTCTGAGTGAGATCATTAAGGATGTCCCAATAATAAATGGTTCCCCCATTACTACCCTACTCTATGCGGATGACGCTGTATTAATGGGGCGTACACCGAATGCTTTACGCATTCTAATTTCTGGGTTTGTTACCTTCATGTCCGACCTTGGTCTAAATACCAATTTTAAAAAATCTTTTATAATGAACTGCGGACCAAAGAAGTATAACATCACATCCATTAAATCTGGTAACAATACTCTAACATGCACCAGCACATTCCCTTATTTAGGGTTTATATTTTCTAACTCAGGCTCATGGCAGCAACATGCTGTCCATGCGAGTAACAAAATTGGCAAGTCAATTAATTCGATCTTATCTCTTCGTCAACCTAAATTGGCTGATGTTGTTACCCCCCTTCTTACCATCTACCGCACCCAATGCCGACCAACTGGGACTTATGGGGCTGAAGTATGGGGCTATTGTAACAGCTCGGCCCTCCAGGTGGAGGAAAATAGATTTTGTAGGAGGGTACTGGGGGGAGTTCCTTGTGCTCCCACTTTGATCTGTCACAATGAACTAAGGCTGCCATATATTGTCGATTTTATTAAGTCAAGGCCTGCGCTTTTTTGGATTAAAATATGGCTAAATCCAGCAGCAACATTAACGCGCAGTATTATATCTGACTGCTTGTCTAGTGATAGATCTCATAATATACCCTGGCTAAATGCAGTCAAAAACAGTCTGCAGTGTGTGGGACAAGGATCTCTATTTACCTCCCCTGATTCTATAGTACCCGCTCACAAGAATAGTATTAAACGGGCACTCCTGGATCTATATAATGAGGAAAGGATGAGATCAGAATCCATTAAACCAGTGGTCAGTAGATATTTGCGCACTATCGATTCAGGTGTTGATAATCTAAATAATACTATAAGATACCTGTCAATCCCTATAGGAAGATGGAATCGGAGCCTTTTATTCAGGTTTCGGGAGGGAAGCATAGTTTATTTGCTTAGCTTTCCTACCGGCTACAATAAAAAATTAGAAGAGCTGGATTGCCCTTGTTTTCAAGGTGTAAAACAAAGTTTATTACATTACTTCTTCTTTTGTGGCCATTATAAATTGTATACCTGCCAATATTTAAGACCAATTCTCCGCAAATATAATTTACGAGACTCCATTCTTGCACTGCAATTTTTGCAAATGTTGCATACTGATGAAGTCATTTATTCTGTTAGTTGTTTCATAAAAGCCTGTGTGAAATCGAGGGCAAGTATGGAACACGGCTAATGTACAGTAGTATTAAGCCATCCTATGTATTTGTGTACTTCATCATTGTACCAGTTACTAAATAGTGATTCCATTGTATATGTGCTTTGTTTTAATCAATCCTTGAGGGAGAATATAACTATATTTTGCAACTATGGACATCAATGGACTAATGCCTCTCCTGTATTATGCATTTTGCACTTTATATATTATGCACTTTAAGTCAATTATGCTGCTTTAACCTAATTGGACAATTTGTTTTTAACCTTTTATGCGTGTTTTTACAATGCTTTTAAACGTATTTTCCTTCTGTATGTACTTTTATGGATGTACTAAATCCGAATAAAGATCATTTGAACTTTGAACATAGGATAGAATGGGAAATGCTTTGTAACATCTATGTGGTGGTCCAACATTCCACAGTAAGCTTCAGGTGCCCCCACAGAGTAGCTTCTCCAATGGCAACACACTCACCCAAAGCTAGCACTCACTTGTGTCAGCTTGGACGCAGTTCCCAGGCATCAAGCCGAGGCTCAGCGTTGTCTGTGCCTGCTCCCCAGCATGCCACCAAGTATCAACAGAAGGGGATATCAGAGAGAGCACTCCTTAGGGGCCCACTATGGCATAGTCACTTCTCTCACAAATGATGGCAGGCCCAAGAAATTACAGGGAGAGACTAGGACAGCAACCAGGAAGGCAGATGAGGCCAGGGGGCAGAGATGTTCTCCAGCCAGCAGCTCAAGGTCCTAGTCAGGGCCTGCAAACTGTGTACTATATGGTAGTCCAGCAGCAAGCCATAGGCGCCCCCACGGAGTAGTCCCCCAACTGCAGCACACTTATGAAAAGCCAGCACTCACGTAAGCAGAGGCTCAGCATCAACACCATATGTCCTTCATTGTGTTCATTAGTAGTGGGACAGACGTTAGAGCCATCCTCATCAATAGCGTATCTCAGGGCCCTAGTATGGCAAAATTGCTTCTCCTGAGAGTGCGGGCCGGCCCCCAGAGACCACAGGGAAAGCTCGAAGTCCCCAGCAGCCAGGGGGGGGCCACAAATGCTTACCGGCCTATAGCCCAAGGCCCGGGATAAGGGCCACAAATGGTGATCAGACATGGAGTGTGCCCCAACCCTGACGTTTTGTGTTAACCCCTTGCATGCTCGTGACGGTCCCCGGCCATTACACGTCACGGTGGGCGTGTGCAAAGGATGACCAGGGGGCATCCGAATCCCGCCCACTAATTAAAATGCCCACACAGCACAAAAATGTGCACCGCATGCAAGGGGTTAAATTCCAGCTAAATGGCAATCTGCCTTGCCCAATGCGTTACGGAATTTGATCCCTTCTTCAGGGGCGTATTATTGATATCATTAATCAAGATCGCATCTAATGACAAAAATTGGAATGCGCTGCAATAAAACTGTAATCTCAATGCACCTCCAGAGATGCTGGTTTCAAAATCGTCATCAGCCTCACTTTCTCTTGTTCCTGCCCTCCCCATTAAACCTCAGTTTTCTGATGCTATCTTGATTAATGATACCAATAATAAGCCCCATAATGCATTGAGCAAGGCAGATTGCCATTTAACTGGAATTTAACACAAAATGTCAGTGTGGTGTTATGTGTATTATCTGGAAAAAACAACTTATGTAATTGAAGTCATAAAAGAAGCAACAGGTTTCTGTATTAGAGTAGGAACTGTGCATTATTATTTACATTAACAAGGTTAAAAAACATAATCATGAACAATTAAATGAAAGTCATGAATCTGACAAATGAGTTGACGGTGAATTAAATTGTATCATACATTCCTTTAGCAGTGCTGGGTGAGACCAGGACACCAGCAGATCTTGGCTATTCTAGTAATTTTGACATACGTATGGCAGGCAGCATACATTTCAGTCAATCACACAACTGATAAGAAGTATTAGTTCTTGATAAAATAGATAAGATAAATGTGCAGGATACATCCATGTATTATTGAATGACATATACCTTAACACATTACTTAAAAACATAACAAAACACATGACACATAAAATAGCACACTATAATACATAAGCAATATCACAAAATAGAAGGGACAGATGTACAAAGGTTTTTTGAGATCTCAAACAGTCTGATTTGAAGATTGGGCTGCTTGTGATAGCAAAAATTCTTATTTTAATGTACAAAAGGTAAATTGTGATTTAGTAACTTGTTACCCAATCGCGATTAGTATTTGCAATTCGGTATTTGGTAAGTGGCGTGTTTAGGGTATCCCTTCCAAATACCGATTAGCACTACTATGTATTAATGTTTTGTGACTGAATTTCGTGGCAACATTAAACTTTACCACCGATTCAGAAGTGGTGGCAACCCATTTTTAAATGAGAAGGGATCCCCGTAGGACCGCTTCCCCTTTAAGAATGTAAAAATATATATTTTTTAAGGGAAGGCAGTGGTCCCACGGGCCACTTCCTACTCTTAAAGATGAAAATTAAATGCTTAATTTTCTATTTTTTAAAAGCAGTCGGATTTCCTTTAAGGAAAATTGGCTGCATTAAAAGAAAAAAAAGTATAAAAAAGTAATTGCATACATGGTGGTCCGCTGACTACAGCAGGCCACCATCATGGTGATGGCTGTCATTCCTAATGGGTCGCAAATTGTGACCTACCTCATTAACATTCACCCGATAAGTCTAATATAATAAAAAATATGCCCCTGTTTCTGAAAGAGCTTCAGGACCATACAAAAAGTAGCAATACATTTAACATAGCATAAAATAATGCATGCACCAGATGACAAAACATAAAATATTAGATAACATTTACAATAATTAGGGCGGTGCAAAGTTAGAAATTTTTTTTACGCTCGTCAGCTTTACAAGTTTACAAAAAAATGAAAATGCTGGGAAAGAGAGATCATGTGTGTGTGAAGGAAAACGAAATTGTGTTTTGCAAGATGTACACTTGGGGGCAGATTTACAAGCCTCTTGCAACACTTTTGCACCGTTATTACGTCACTTTTGTGACGCAGCGGCAGCATAAACAATGCGGCCAATTTACAACGTGACTCATCTAGGGAGATGAGTCACGTTGTAAAGCCCTGCGTCACATTATACCTGCATCAGGTATAATGTATGCGGGGTGAAAAGCCTCGTAAAAGTGACACAGTGAAATGTACAAGATTTCAATGCTCCACTTCTAGGACGCCACTGCGTCAAAACCACACACCTGCTTGAAGTAGGCATAAGGAGTGACGCAGTACAATAAGTATAGGTCTCAACATGCATTGCTGGAGTTGAGTCGTGCTTGCGGCACGACTCCAGCAATGTGTGACTTTTGGGCCAACAGATGCATCAGAATTTCTGTCACATCTTTTGATCCTTGCGCCATGATGCACCGTATTGTAAATACGGCGCATCCATGGTGGTGCAAGGGTATCGCAGGCTGGCGCAGGGAAACTGATGCATCTCTACAGATGCATCAGTTTCTTGTAAATCTGCCCCTAAGTTCTTGCAAAAATAATGGGTTTTACATGTATTATATTTGGGTAGTTGTCTGTGAGAAAATAACACACAGGGCCTTCCCTCGTTATTGGAAGGTTTGCAAGATACTCCCTCCAATGTTTTTTCCATCTAGTGGGGAACATTGCTAGCCCTGCACCTGCTGCCATGGTCAGACTGGGAACCAAGAGCAGCCCTGGCAATTTTCTCGGATCATCCCTTGGGGAATGTAAATGTAAATGTGTTTGTATTTATTTAGCGCACTTCTACCCAGAGGTCTCGTAGCACTGTATTTATATCGCTGTGGAACCCTTCCTGGCTTTCCTGTGAGATGTCCACTCCTGGGCACCCCCAAGGTGAAGCCAGGCATCCCAGCGCTGGTGGGGCCGTTGTGGAGATTAAGCAAGCTATTGCCCAGAGTTGCAGAGTGGGACCCATGATTAGAATAGGCACCGAGGCGAGAATTATCAGGTCCGGGGAGATTGAGTCCAAGAGCCACCGAGGCGAGAATTGAACCCTGGTCCCGGGCCAGACCTCTGCATCAGGGTCTGCCGCTCTAACCATTGAGCCACGCTTCTCCACTAGGGGAAGCACTGCCTGGCCCTGGGAGGCTAGAAACGCTTGCTTGCTGCTTTTGTTACTGGGGGCTGATATTGCAGCGTCACTGTAAAACCGCCCCCCAGTAACAAATCTGGCCCCCACCGCTGCAAAACTGGCCCCCACCCTTCCAGCCTCCTGGGGAAACGCCTGATGCCCGGAACGGCCAGTCTGGCCCTGCATGCTGCCAAGTCATGCATCCCTTTTTACAGTTCCTGAAAGACATGTTCTGCTACAACCAAATAGCCACAAGAGAAAATGACACAATCAGTGCACGAGCAGAGGCAGGAAAAGAGACATTACATGTGATGAACATAGCCCATTAATAGGGTGTTAGGAGAGATTATGATCGTGAAATAATTATAATGCTACACTATACGTGCCTTGTGCCGCGTGATGAACTTTCTTGCTGTTTTATAGGGCCAGTAGCATGAACTGAATACTTATTTTCTTGCCATGCAACACTCCTTGTCCTGTCGCCAGTCTCAGAAGCTTCTGCGATTGGTGGAAAAGAGATGATGAAGACAAGTGCCTGCCAATCAGTGCTTAGTTTGAGCTGGTAGTTGCAGGTGGGGCCCACAGGAGCTTATTTCTGTAGACCAGCACTTGTTTTTCCTCAAGAGACATTGATCCTAAGCAAGAGAGAGAAAACCTCAAAGGGGTGAAAGAAGGAGGAAGAAATAATGGGAAAATAGTGACCAAAGGAGAAAGCAGGGATGAAAAAGAACCTGCAAGAGTGAGCTAAAGAGACAGAGAGTGTCCAAAGGTGGGTTACAGAGGCATGAGGTGTAATCAAGACTTTGTGGCCTTGTATTCAACACCCTGACCTTCAATAGTGCCAGTCATGGGCTTCTGATCAACACTGTGGGTCCCAGCACTTATTCTTTTTGAGCACTGCTGAGGCTTGATGTCCTCTCCATATTAGGTGGAACATGAGGCTCAAGCAATTTGGTGAATTTAACCACTCCTTCCTCTGCCTAATTCATGGAGTTTCATACTTTTTGGAGTATAAAATTCCCCAAATTCGCTTGCTCACCCAGGTTTACTTAAAAATGTGCACTCCTAGGGATAATACAGACCTGCCAACTTTGAAAATTATGTTTATAGTGTGAGGGGCAGGACCATGCATGAAGTGGTTGGATCTGGAATGTGGTGGGTCTTTGACCCCATCACCTCCTGGTCAACCATGAACTAGTCGGGGCTTGGATCATTGTTTCCAGAGAAAAGTCACTATATTTGCACTTTGCAAAGTTTGCATAGATTCCTGCTTTAGCTTTGACGGAGGACGGTTTTCTCTACATTGTGTGACAATTTTCACATTTTCACCATACAGCTGAATAGTTTTCACTCTAATCGAGCCAAAAATGTATGCAGAACTTTAGCTGGCTGTCTACCTTTTGTGGCACTTTATATGCCCCATTTCATTGTGCATTAGACAGGCAAAACAGTTTCTTTATACTGTTAGATATAAATGGCTTGACTCACCATTCATCCCATCCACCTTTCTCTGGTGGCGGGAGGTGGTGCGGGGGACTGGAGCAGTTGAGGAAGGTTTTTTGAGGGTGGCTGGTTGCTGTTTATGTTTCCAGCTCTCAGTGGTTAAGGGAGAAGGCACAGACAGACAGAGAGAGAGATAAAATGAATAGAAACAAAGACAGGAAGGGCGATGATTTGAACATTTTTGCTGCCTTTGGTCCAGTCTAGCTATGTTTCTGTGCTATGGTAGCAGCACATCTGGCACTAGAATGAGGAACTCGAGCCAGACTCTGTGGAATGGTGCAATTAAATATTTGTGACCTACTTTTATAACTTAAATTCGCTTCAGTATGAGCCTAACTCTTTCTCAGGTGATGGAGTTTTTTAATCTAGACAATTTTTTTGCCACAGAAGCAAATTGAACAGTTTTTTGCATTGCTGAGCTCCTTACAGCTCTTAGAGTCCCCATGAAACTCAGCCTGCATGAGTCTAAACAAATTACCTCTCTTATATACTGATCTTCCATATGTCACAGACTTGAAAAAGCACCAGGCAAGCAGTGCCACAAGGGGCGAAACACGTGTCAGCTTGAACCTTTCCTACATCCCGATAATTTGCTACACACTGTATTTGTCAAAGGGACTAACAACTATTGAAATTAACAAACATGGAAATGTTGTGCCATGACTGGATTTACAAATTCCATATTGTCAATACTACATTTAGGATATTGGGGCTCAGAGTTACTAAAGCTTTGCATTGGCACAAAGTGACGGGAATTGACACAAAGTATTGCAAGGGAATTTGCTGTCCAGCACAAACGGTGTTTTGTAGTGGAGTGGTGCCTGTTTTTCAGCTCAAAAACCCTTTTGTGCTGCTTTGTGACCCTTTGGGGCAATAGGATATTACTTGGGGAGATCAGTGCAAATCCCCATAGTTTTCGAAACAAACCCCAATCTACTGAGATAGCCAGACTGGGCTTTGCATAAAAGACTAGTGTTTCCTCGAAACAGGTGTTCAAGGGGGAAATGTGTTCTTTTCCCAAAAAACCTGTGCATTGCACTAGGCTGCAGTGCACAGCACTCATCCAATATGTGGATTCCTTCTGAGTTTGTTTAGGCATAGAAAAATCTACTGAAATGATATACTACCAGTGCAAATGTGTGTGGGGCGCTGCTTTACATGTCCTCCTACCCCTTTAAAATTACAGAGATAGGTATGCATATACTAATGCCGCTGTGCAGCCATGTGTGATATCTCCTAAGAAGTCCAACCTACTTGTAAAAAAATGGATAGAGTCCCTCTCTGCCCTGGAGTGCCAACCCACCACTGATCACAACATCAAGTCACTTGACAATATGGTCAACCTTCAGAGTCAAATCAAGGCCACGACCAAGAGTGCCCGGTTCCGATTCGATTCAAATACTCTTCATTTCAGTAATATACCATAAAAGAGACACACATTAAGAATACAATAAAAACGTAGCATTAAAAGCAACATCAACGAGTTAAAAGGATAATAAGACTACCTCTATTAATCAAAAAGGAATTGTTATGGTTACCTATAACCGATTTTCTTTCTTGACATGTTCTTTGAATTTTCCCTTTTCTCCTTCAATATCCCATTGTTATTATCAATTATCATTTTTACTTTAAATGGTTTGGGAAATATTCATTACTGAATCTGTATTGCATGTTGCCCTTTCTCTCTCCTTCCCCCCTTCTTTCTGTTTCTCTATTTCTCTCCCCTCCTTCTCAAAAAACTTTAAAAGCTTTTTTCATTGGTATAGTTTCTATATTCCTTTTTGGGATTGAATTGCATACATGTTTATTTTAATATTATTCCATTTTCTTTTCAATACCATATTTTTTTGTAATGATGTTTTACTATGTTTATCATATTCAATAAAGCTTTCTAAACTTAAAAAAAAGATAATAAGACAGAGCACCACACAATTAGAATTCAAGTATAAAATTTCACATGACCCTTACAGATTTACAAAAAAGCTAATGACTACTCAGATTATAAAATCTTTTTTTTTAAATAGAAAGGCCCAGTTTTGTTAGAATTTATTGGGTTTTTTATTTCTTATTTCTTATTAGCCAGACATGGACCAAATATCTGGACACTGCAAAGACCAGATAAAAGGTCGTAATACATACAATGACATAACTGTACATAATACACATCCAATTACATAACATAGCAACACATAAGATAAGAAATAACATAACAGTTAAAATTATGTATACTGTAGCACACAAGAGATGCCATAACACAGCACAAAACATATCAGACATAACAAAAGTAAATTTATATAGTAATATCCAAGCCGTGTACCACAAAACACAGCACATAAAAGGGCATAACACACCAACACATATTAAATAAAAACACTTAAAATAACATGTGCAGTAACTCAAAAAAGTGCTATAACAAAACATCATAAGATAAGAAAATAAGATGATTTACAACACTCCATAACGAACATACCATTACATAACACAGCAATGCAGAATGTCAGAACATAACACTTAAAATTACATATTTTATAACACACAACATGCAACATAACTTGATATAACACAGCACATAACATGGTATAACACAACAACACATAATATAAGAAATAACATAACACTGAAAATGGCATATGTTATAACACAAAAGAACTGCCCTAAAAAGCACATGACACACCATACATAACATAATACATAAAATGACATGACGTAATGCTCTAAAGCCCGTGTCATTACAAAGAAACACAAAACGTAATTAAAAAATCTAACATGTTAAATAACATATGCTATAGCACATAAGACAAACCATAGCAAAGCACATATCACAACACATAATTTGACTTCAATTATTTCTATGACAGATTCCAAAGTTAACCCATACCATTATATTACAAAACATTATATAACAACACACAACGTAGAAAATGAGATTAAACCTCATGTCAAACACCACAACATAGAAAATATGACATCGCTAAAAACATTATACATCAAACATAATACAAACATGACAAAACAGCCAACACATAATATGAGAAATAACATAACACTGAATAACATGTAATAAAACACATACAGCATCCCACATTGAAGCACATAAAGAAAACATTGAAAATAACAGTATTCTTCACATAGCATAAAATAATACTTTTCAAAACAGATGCTAAAGTTTGCACGTAACATTTCATTGCAGCACATAAAGTGCAATCCCTTAACTTAACACATACCATTAAAACTCAAATAATACAAACCACAACACATAAATCATAGCTTGTCAGACATAATGCACCAAAGACCGCAACTATACATAAAATCTTAGATTGGACAACACTGTCCAGGAACCAGCTTAGCAGACTATCGGCCGGATTTAGAGTACGCGGGCAAGTTACTTTCATCAGAAATGTGACAAACATCCTGTCCGCTATATTACAAATGCACTACATCCAATGCTACGCGTACTACCGCGGACAGGCTATTCGTCACATTTGTGAAGGAGTAAACCGTCTCTGAACTTTAAATCAGCAGTATATCATAAGAAATACTATATAGAAACCTGCAGAACAGTTCAAAGCTGGGAAACATAATTTCATCGCGGTGAGTACACCGCGATGCAGTTCTAACGCCGCCATTACAACGCAAGTCGTTACATCGACTTGCACTGGATGGCGCTATAACCTAAGGAATAGTAAGATTTACTATTCCAACACCTTCCATACTGTACGTAGACTGGTGTTGGAATAGTAAATCTTACTACTCCTAAGTCCAGCGCCCTCCAACGCAGTCGTTGTAATGACTTGCGTTGTAAAACCTGTGTTGTTACATACCCCGAGCGACATGATTGTGTAGTAACATCAGACATTCTTCAAAGCTACCAGCATACTGAAAAACCATAAAACTGTGTGTCTGTCTCTCAGACTTCATCGTCCACCACAATTCTAGGCGCTGCGTCCCGTAACACAATAACCACATCTCGGTGGTCATCCCGCACCACATTAAAATTTTCCCAAATTGGATTAAAACAAAGACAACATCCTTCCAATCACACACCCTAAACAGTGTAACGTGGCACTTATGTGGGCAAGCGCTATATAAATGCTTCAACACAATACAATACAATAAAGTGGCATAATATAACACTCACCATAATGCATAAAACGGCACGCAACATAGCGTCACCCAACAATAAATAACATTACACAAAATAACACATATAAAAATATATTGGACATGCTATGGCAGAGCACATAACAGAATACATAAAAAATAATTCATGACATAACAGAGAACATTTGGCATAAGAGAAGCCGAAGTTAGCACACAACATTATATTGCAGCAGAGAAAATGACAGCACATAAATAATATTAAACGGGGACCACAAATTATGGCATAACACAGACAAAACACAACACTCCAGACATAAAATAATTAACAAAAATACATAATGTAGCGCTCTCTTTTGCGCACACTACTGCACATAACAGGAGCTATACAAGGGGGGGTGCACTATGTCACCGAGGCATTATTTCCCACCTACAGTGGGCATCGCAGCACGTCTGTGCACGCTATGCAAAGTCTGCCAGTCTGGCCGGGATGTATGACGTTACTCCGCATACCGTTACAACTACCTACCATTACAACGCGACCATTACAACGCATACCATTACAACGCATAGCGCTTTGGGGTGCTGGATAGTGGTAAGTATAATTTACTACTCTAACTCCAGTCCCCGTGGACCCTAGGGAAGGTGTTGGATAGTAAATTATACCATTCCCTATCCTATAGCGCCCCCCAGCACAATGCGTTGTAATGGTATGCGTTATAAAAGTCGCGTTGTAATGGTAGTGCGGAGTAACGAATGCGTTGTAACAGGTGCATACCGTCTGGCCGTGAACCCGTGCCACCCCCAAGTTGGCACACATTTCCACTTCAACCCCAGGTTCACACTTTATTTATTTATTCATTTAATGCGATTTTATATAGCGCGAACTTTACCCAAAGGTGTCAGAGCGCTTTACATAAGGACCAGTTACACTGGCCGAGCTGTCAAAACACCCCCCTCCAGACGGAACCAAACCGAGGGGGGCGCGATGATGTCACTAAAAACCCACACATATATTACAAAAAACACAATATGCAGCAGAACACTGGAGCCGCTGTCCCCCTCGGGCGTGCTTGGATATCTTTATGTGCAGTTCATATGCGATTTATGGCTGGGGGGTCGCATCCCCAGCAGACCCCTAAACTTTGCCTCCCCTGGCTCGCGGGGGCGCTTTCTGCCTGGGAAGACAGAGTGTCACACTTTCAATTAATTCAGTCTCACCGAGTTGTGACTTGTTTTCACGGTTAGTGAATTACAGAGAGTTAGTTTGGCGATAAGAGCGGAAGCCAGACATTTTTTTTTGGGGGGGGGGGTAAAAGGGGGGTCAGTTCTTCGCTTGACTGCACAGACAGACAGGCTGCAGATAACTGCGCGAGCGCGTACTATTTCTGTAACAAAACAGGGTGCCTGCCCTGCATTCTTCATACAAAACATCAGAATTAAAAAAAAAAATCCCCACACAGAAGTGTCTTGTTCTGCGCGGGTCCCGCGTCTCCGCTTTTTGTCTCCTCGCGGCTGCTGATGAAATGAGTGCCCTCAGCGCTTGGAAACTATCTGCTGTTTAATCATGTTCACATGACAAAGCTGGATGCGAAAAAAATGAGTAATGTGCGAGAGAAGAGGGCGCAGAGGGTATAGCGAGGGGAGAGAAGGCTGCTCCAGTCAGAGTGCGGAGTCTGGGGCTATCGGGGGCAGATAGCGCCCCCCGCCGCCTCTGTCTGGAAATAGATACCGGGAGAGGGGTGGGAGGGCCGGGGGGAGGAAGCCCAGGGAAAGGTGAAGAGTCGTTAACGAGAGAGCCCTGCTGATTGGAAACAAAAGAAACAGGACTTTCTTCTGGCGTCACTCGGGGCTGAGGCGTGTTCAGGAAGCCGGTTCTTCCTCTCGGCTCGGGGCCGGGTGAAAACTGGGACCGCGGCCCCATGCGCTTCCCAGAGCGCGCCGTGGTGGAGTGGGCAGGGGGTGCCCATGGCTCGGCGGGAACGGAGCAGGCTGGTGGGACTCAACGGCATGGCTGCTCGGGGCAGAAGTAGGAGGGTGGTGATGGCCTCCTTGGCACCTCGTGACAGAAGGATAGCGCGCACCTTTAAGAGAGGGCAGAGAAGGCATCTTACCTCCATGGCTCCTCGAGAGATAAGAAGAAATTTGGCACTTACCTCACGGGTGGCACTCACCTCCGTGGCTTCTCAGGAGAGAAGGGAGCAGGTGGCACTCACCTCCATGGTTAAGCGGGAGAGAAGAAAGCAGGTGGCACTCACCCCAATTGCTCCTCGGGAGGGAAGAAGAAATGTGGCACTCACCTCACAGGTGGCACTCACCTCCGTGGCTTCTCAGGCGAGAGGGGAGCAGGTGGCACTCGCCTCACAGGTGGCACTCACCTCCGTGGCTTCTCAGGCGAGAGGGGAGCAGGTGGCACTCACCTCCGTGGCTTCTCAGGCGAGAGGGGAGCAGGTGGCACTCACCTCACAGGTGGCACTCAGCTCCATGGTTGATCGGGAGAGAAGGAAGCAGGTGGCACTCACCCCCATGGCTCCTCGGGAGAGAGGGGAACAGGTGGCACTCACCTCACAGGTGGCACTCACCTCCGTGGCTCCTCAGGAGAGGATGAAAGAGGTGGCACTCACCTCCGTGGCTCCTCAGGAGAGGATGAAAGAGGTGGCACTCACCTCCATGGCTCCTTGGGAGAGGACAAGGCATTTGTTTTTTACCTCCATGGTTCCTCAGGTGAGAAAGTGGATAGTGCACACCTTCAAAGCTCTTCGGAAGAGAAGGCGGACAGGGCTTACCGCCATTGCTACTCAGGACAGAAGGAGGGTGGCACAGACCTCCATTGCTCCTCAGGAGAGGAAGGCGCAACATACCTCCATACCTCCTCAGGAGAGGAGGATGAGGCAGACCTCCATTGCTCCTCAGGAGAGGAAGGCGCAACATACCTCCATACCTCCCCAGGAGAGGAGGGTGGCACAGACCTTCATACCTCCTCAGGAGAGAAGGAGGCTGGCACATCCTTCCATACCTCATCAGGAGAGGAAGAGGGTGGCACAGACCACCATAGCTCCCCAGGAGAGGAGGATGAGGCAGACTTCCATTGCTCCTCAGGAGAGGAAGACGCGACATACCTCCATCCCGCCTCAGGAGAGGAGGCGGCTGGCCCATATCTCCATGGCTTCTCAGAAGAGTAGGCCGACGCTGCTCACCACACTGCTGCTGCTCTTGGCTGCCCATGGGAGTTTGGGGCTGGAGGTTCTCCAGAAGTTTGTGTCTCCCTTCCCAACCAACAACTTTGCCTTGGACGCGTCGGACCACAAGATCTACTTGGCCACCGTCAACCGGGTCTACCAACTACACAGCAACCTCAGCAAGGAACTGGAGGAGGTGACCGGTCCGAGGAGCGACAACCCACTCTGCCATGCCCCCCAGCTGCCGCTGACCACCTGCGAGCACCCCAAGGCCTTGATGGACAACTACAACAAGATTCTGCAGCTGGACAGGGCCCAGCGGGTGGTGGTGGTCTGTGGGTCGGTCTACCAAGGCTTCTGTGAGCTCAGGAAGTTGGGGAACATCTCAGAGGCCGCCGTCAGCTTCCCGCCACACGACGGCGACCAGGTCACCGTCTTCCCCAGCATGCTGAACGTGGCCGCCAACCACCCTAATGCCTCCACGGTGGGGCTGGTGCTGCGGAATCCTGGTGGAGACACAAGGCTGCTGGTGGGTGCCACCTACACGGGCTACGGTAGCCCCTTCTTCCCCAAGAACCAGAGCATCGAAGACCACCGCTTCGAAAACACCCCGGAGATAGCCATACGCTCTCTCAACGTGGAAGACCTGTCCAAGCTCTTCACCTTCGACATCAACCCTTCTGATGACAACATCTTCAAAATCAAGCAAGGCTCCAAGGCCAAGAACAAGCTGAGCTTCCTTCAGGCCTTCCAACACAAGGCCTACGTCTACCTGGCCATGAACAGCGACGCCAACCTGGGTGGCAAGGAGAGCAGCTCCAACAGCCTCCTGGCGCGCTTCTGCCTGGACACCCGGAGGGACAGGAGCCCCCCACTGGAGACCAAGAAGCTGACCGAGTCCTACATCCAGTTGGGCCTACGCTGCGGCGCCAAGGGCGACGTCTACAACCGCCTGGTGTCCGTCTTCGACGCCGAGGCCGCCATGTTGGGTCCTGAGGCCCAGGAGCTTCTGTTTGGGGTCTTCGAGAAGGCGGACCGCCAGTCGGCCCTTTGCGTCTTCCGCTTTGCGGACATCGAAGAGAGCATCAGGAGGGCGCGGAGCCGCTGCTTCGAGGCGCCCAACGTGGAGGAGGTGACGGTGCTGGACAGCGTGGTGCAGGGCACCGGCCCCCACTGCCAGAAGATGAGCATCAGCGTAAGTGTGGGTGCTAGCTCCTCGTGAGGGGGGATAGCGCTTCCTGACCACTTCTGGGGCCGGCTTTAGGGCAGTGCGACAGGTGCAGCCGCACCGGGCGTGGCCTGTGGAGGGGGTGCTGACCTCAGGTGGGGGTGCTGTTTTTATCAATAACTTATGATTGGAGAGATGAGGGGCACTTTTGCCTGGTGGTAGTGAGAGAATCTGAGCAGGCGGTCATGGGCTGTGGGGGCGCCAAAAAGGATTGTTGCACCGGGCGCCACCAACGCTAAAGTGGCCCCGGGGGACAGCACCTTTACAAATGGCTAATCAGGGTTGTACGAGGGCGACCACCTCACTCCATGTGCTCATGGACACTGTTTCCAGTTCTGAACTTATCACCTACAAATCACTGCTACCCTATGTGTCAGTCAAATTAATTTAATGGAAGCATTGTGTCGGCATGCAAAAGTGCTGGACTGGAAACAGTGTCTTTAGTGGCATGGGTTCAGGTGGGCACGAAAGGTTGTGTACCTGTCACAGACCCAAGTGTAGAGCTTGCTGCGACTGCTGCAATTTACACCCCAAATACCCTTTTCAGGAACATGATCTCATTGAGTACAATTATATCTTCCCAGACTAGAATCAAACAAGTGCTGGAGGAGAGACTGCTGCCTGTGTTGGGCGCTATGTAAATGTTATTTTTAATTGTTATATATCAAGGACGTTAGAGGTGAAAATTAGGTCTGGCTAGAGACAGATATTGGGCCGAACCGGTATGTGTCAAATATGTTTTAATGCAGTAACAGACCGTCGCCGCTACAGGTGGCTGGTAAACCCCATATGCCACCGAAATGTCCTTCCTTAGCAGCTAGGGTCACCTTTGCCAGACCCAGATTGCCATTGTGAAAGCATTCTTAACTTTATTCTGCTTCTAAACCAACTTTGTGCATTATATGCCAAAGGGACAGATGGAGCATGTATTTAGATAATGTGAGGATAAGTGCCCGGGCGTTAACTAGTCTGAGGGGGCGCCTTGAATGTATGTCCTCATGAAGCGCTTTTCCCCAAGGTGAAATGTACATACATGGGAAACACGTGTTAAATGTACAGGCACTGCGATCATATAGCGCTTGGTACTGGAGTTCGCTAGTTTGATGTGCTCCCAGTTTTAGCCTGCAACGCATAAAGCGCTCCGATACGCCCGGGTCAGGGCAGCGCTATATAAAACTCCTAAAATAAATAAAATAAAATAAAGTTAAGCGATTTTTGTGGATTCTCGATTTGATCGGACATGTAATAATTGATTTAACAGGAGTGCTCTGTGTTTAAATGCGTCACATGTACATATAGTGCGGTGTCATTAATAGCATGCTCGTGTACGCCATACTTGAAAAGTTATATTAAATTACATGGGGATGTTTCTATAGCACTCTAATAATATACAAAATACTTGGCGCTTAGAAGAGGTGTGCGGGTGGTCTGAGACTGGAAATCATAGGGCAGGAACAGTTCTTATCTTATGGGGACATGACATGATGACTACGGGGATGACGTGTTTTAGTCAGAGGCTGAGCGCGTGCATGGACCTGTGGAAACAACTTCTTAAACTCTGCACCCTTCTCACAACAGCCGAGCTCAGAACTCTGAGACTGGGGTCTTGTGTTGATGTTGCTATCCCCGCCTCACACACCACAAAACTAATGCTAGGGTATGTGTTTTATTTGCCCGATTTATTGCTGATCATTTTATCAGTCCGAGGCGGGTGACTCGCTGAGTTACAATTGTCGGGAGATTAAAGTGTAGTTAACAAGTGATATCTAACTCTCCGCAGCATGCGCCTATCCCGCTGAGCTGTTTTACTGAGTGGCTGCGGACCAGTGCCGTCATTTTAGACAACAGACTGCGGGTCCTGATGTTTTCGAATCCCGGCTCTCCCAGTTGGCCATATTGTGTCATCCTGGGCAAACCATTTATCTCTCACGTACAAGTTCCCATAAATACCAGAGTTAGGAGTGTGCAAAAAGTTGCTTATATTAGCAAATACCTGCTAGATCGAACTTTAAGTAATTGGTCGTTTTTCATAGGTGTCACTGGCGGGGGCGGGGCATGACCTCATTGATGATGACGTAGAGCCGGCAGACCCTGAGGTCAGACACTAAAGTCAGTCATTGCTTGTCACTGGAAAACACCACAGGAAGGATAAACAGCTCCGGCCTCTGGTGACCTGGGGTCGGGGAGGGGTGTGAGGGGTCATGGGGGGACTCTGCAGCAGATAGCAAGAGATGGGAAAGAATTGGGGACGGAGACCCCTGAATGTGACAGCAGAAAAGAAAACACAGGTCCCGTGTCATTGACCCGCCGGCTGCTAACTCTCAACCCAGCCCAGCCTCCAACTTTACACATACCCCACACTACTGCCCCTTGCTCCCAGCCTCCCTTTCAGACCCATTTAATTCATTCAGGGTTGTTATTTCCGTGTTTCCTCTTGGGGGTATCCAACGTAGACTCGCTCTACTAATTGCTGTGTTTATATAGCGTGCAGTATCCATCCCGGAATGTCTAGGCGCTTCACTAAGTTTACACCAAGACTGATAGCGGCAGCAGACATGGTCATAGTACAACCCTCCGAGGTCAATGAACGTCTGAGCTCATCACGCAGGATTCCTATCCGTAGCACAGTGGTTACACGCAGATCGCTGCTGCGTGAACCCACTGAGCTGTCTCGGGGGCTCAGTGGACGGCCAAGTTAAGGTCAAGTCAGGGGCAGTTTATGTGGGTTATAGGCGAGTTTCAGACGTCCCAGAACACATCTACTCCCACTCTCCCGAGGCGTGAAGTGGCCTGAGACACCTCAGCCCAGGCTCGTGTTTAGGGGGCCCCCAGAACACGCGTGACCCACCCACTCTTCCGCAGGCGTGCTGCAGTCTGAGGCAGCCCGGGCTGGTCTAGTGCTTAGGGGTCTCCAGTACATATATACCCCAGGGTGCTGCCGTCTGAGACAGCAGAGAGATGGCCTAGTGCTTAGGGGGTCTCCAGTGCACATGTACCCCTCTCTTCTGAGGGGTACTGGTGAGTGAGACCGCCCAGCCCTGGCCCGGTGCTTAGGGGAAGCCCAGCATACATGTACCCCACTCTTTCGAGGGGTGCTGCGGCAGCCCAGAGCTGGCCCGGGGCCCCCATGGCACATGTACCCCACTCTTCCAAGGGGATGCTTTCCCGGTGCGCTGCGTGTGTCCCTAAGCAACCATTTTGCACTGCTTGAAACACGCGCCCTTCAGTGGAAACACATGTGTTGGAACAATCGGAGGTGCCTGCTCAGGTTTCCTGCGTGTACTCCTGGCTCTGCCTGCCTCAGACCTTGTCCCAGACCCCCCCCCCCCTCCCAATGGAAGGAGTTCCTTTATAAGAAATGTGTAGGTTTTATCGCACCAGTGGGGCTTTAATCCGACTATAAGAGCCTGTCTTTAATCATCCCAGTGAAAAGACGGGGTTCTGCACCCCTCAATGTTTTCAGTAGCACCGTGAGGTCGGTACAGCGAGCCTCCGCTAGGGAGGACTGTGTGGGCGCGGTGCTAGGACCAAGGCAGGGCACACGCGACCCGTTATCCTTCGAGGTAGATAACGCGAAGCCTGACCAACTAGGCAATAACACCCACCCTGACATGTTCACCAGGGGCAGATGCAGTCCAGGAAGTGCAGGCACTTTAAATGAATAGCGCATACCTTTTAGTAGCAAGGAAACCACAATCCACATAGTCACAAAGCGCCTGGAGGTGGGCAGCGAGCGCTCCTAGAGAAACCCAAGCTCCCAGTCCCCGGTTTACTCATTCCCTCATGTATTAACTCTTTCATTCACAGTGAATCGTTCACCCAATTTCTAATAGGGTCCCTCAGTTCACGGAATCCGGTTCAGCCGCGCACCGCTTATTCAGCCATTCAACCTTTTCACTAACGCGCGCGCACACAGTCACCTCAGACCATTACACAGACCTTCACTCACTCACATACACTCACGTAGCGTCAGTCGCATGTTGTCGCAGCCACTTATTCTCCCCCGCTCTTCTTGATTTATTGATACCGACTCATATTAAAATATATTTTAGTGGCTTGACTTGATTTTGAAGTTTACACCTTGTTCAATATGCTTTGATTACATCTTGCTGTAAGGCGCCTAGAAGCCGCACTCACAGCGCTGACTGCGCCGTGTGTGCTACAGTCACTGGGGCTGAAGCTGCCCTCGGGCACTCTGTGCCACACTGAAATAAACTGATACACATATACATACGCGCGCGCACACAGGCAGCATACGTGATTTATATACACGCACGCAATACGATTCATAGATGAACTCATAAATACATTATATATTTATATAGCCTCTAACACACGTCATGCATAGGTACATCCGGAAAACGTATCATATGGGATATATGATGATACAACGAATTCCGTTGCAACGCATGCCTTTACCACGCATGCGTTACAACGGAATTCGTTTACCACGGATAAACTTTTCCTCGAATAATTGCGTGGTGACGTCATACGTCGTTAAGAGAAAACGGCATTTTTTTCCGATTTCTCTTTAACGACGCTGACGCCGACGTGACTTATGGTGAGTTGTTTTATTTGGGGGGGAGACCCCCCCAAGCCCTCCTTTTTTTCTTTTTACCTTTACCACATATGCCTTTACTACAAACATCGTAGTAAAGGTATGCGTGGTAAAGGCATTAGTGGTAACCACGCATGCGTTGTACTGCATGCGTGGTTAAAGATTTCGGGGAAACGGCTTCGTTGTAAAGGCCGTTTCCCTAAACGGATATATGATGATACAACGAATTCCGTTGCAACGCATGCCTTTACCACGCATGCGTTACAACGGAATTCGTTTACCACGGATAAACTGCGTTGTACTGCATGCGTGGTTAAAGATTTCGGGGAAACGGCTTCGTTGTAAAGGCCGTTTCCCTAAACACATACATGGACTGGCACAGCCACACACACACAGTACAGAGGTTGGCACCGGTAGGCACATAGTTCCTCGAAAGGGACAGACGGACACAGACGTTCTTCTAAAATGTTAGATTTACTTTTTAATCTGGAGACAGGGACAGGGTCACCTGCGCTCCAAAAGCCCCGGTCTCTCTTCGGAGACACAGACCGGCACTGTGTCTGGGCGCCAGAAGTGTGTAGGTGTGACTTGTTGCAGGTCTGCTGCCACCTAGCGGCCTGAGGGCGCTGTGCAGCGTGAAGGGCACGGGTGAAGCACGCCGAGGCCATCATCTCCAGGGTGTGGAGCTTCACTCCTCCACTTTTTTGTGTGCAGATCAGTGCTTGAGATGGAGAATTAGAAGTGCTGGTACCCTGGTCCAGAGTGCCTGCTTGTTTCTGAGAAGTGCGGGTACCCTGTACCAGAGTGCCTGCTTGTTTCTGAGAAGTGCGGGTACCCTGTACCAGAGTGCCTGCTTGTTTCTGATAAGTGCGGGTACCCTGTACCAGAGTGCCTGCTTGTTTCTGAGAAGTGCCTGTACTCTCCAATTAAAAGTATTACGACTCTCTTGAGAAGTGCAGGCACTGTCCCTCTCAAAATAGAAAAGTGCCGGTACTCAGTACCGGACAGAACCGGCCCATTTAAAGCACTGGCTGCAGATTTATATAGCGCGAACTCGACCCGAAGGTATTGGAGCTCTTTACATGAGCATTAGTTACGCTACACAAGGACACATTCATTTGGAGTTTGAGGTCACCCACGGACTACAGGAGCACGAGCTGTCCGCACCCACCACAAGTCCACATGTGCGTGACACGCAGAGGCGTAGCTTAGTCGATAAGATTGGGGGGTGTGAGCTTCAGATTTCCCAAGTCAGGCTGGGCATTTTATTAAAATACATTATATGAGAAGCAGGACGTGGGGGGAGGGGGTGGGGGCTTAAGTGGCAGTGGTAAGAGAGAGGAGGGTGTATTGTTTGGTGCACTTAAAACACATTTTTTATACTAACCTACATTCTTAAGGCCTTCAAAACAGAGAGGACAGAGTGTGTGTGTGTGTTTTTGTCAAAGTGGGCTTGTAAAAATCCCAGGTGAAATCCAATATACACTTCATCATACCCAACTGAAAGTCCTTGTACCCAACTACTCACTACAGAATATATTTTTTTAGGGGGGTGTAACTCCCCACAACCCCCTGAAGCCACACCCCTGGACTCACACTTCCAAGCCACCCCGCCCACAGTGCCTGTCCTGTCCATACGTCTCACACTACCTCATCCTGTCAGTGTACCCCTAGAAGCCCACGCCCTGTACACAATGCCCCAGCTCCTCCCACTCATGCCGTCGCAAGGCTATTAAAGTGGCTTATAGAATGAGATCATTTGCACCATTCTTCTCTGGCAGCAGCACCAATGAAAAGAGGGCAGTCATAAACGTGCCTGGATTTTTAGATCTGACTTGACAGTGCATTCATAAGCCATACCTATTGGCATTGCCAATGCTTGTTTTAGGACTATCTTATATGGCTGACGTTCATGTGAGTATCTGATTAACTAAAGGCAGAACAGGAAGATGTGTGTGGTTCTGCACTCTCTTCCTTGTACCTCTGCATTTGCTGCACTTATATTTTAGTAAGTGCTGCATGGCTTGTCCGTTTAACCGCGGCGCGAATTCCGCAGCGGTGCAGCGGTTTGAAAGAGTGGGCGGGGCTGCGTCGGCCAACGGACGTGCGCAGCACTAGCCAGGTAGTACTCAGTGCAGATCCCCACAATTTACTAGTGTTAACCAGGCAACTTCCATGTGCTGCCCGCCGAAGTCCTCTCCAAACAGCTGAGAAGTCCACCCAAATGGTGTTCGCATTCTTAATGCGTAGAAGGGAGGAAATACTTTTGTCTGCCCACTTGATGCCAATTCATGTTTTCATGACAGAGTTCTCCAAGAAACAGTTATTTCAAGAGGGTGCTCAGAATTTAAAGAGCTCTAAACATTTTGCCTGTCTTTTTCAGGTCTGAGAACTTGATTCTTCAAGTGCCTCTTGGCAATACGTAAAGTCCAATACGGTTCTGAACTGATTGGATCTACTCCATATGTAACTCACGCAACTGCTACTGCCTATCGTATACTTCTAGTATTTATCCGATATGTAACTGTTACTTTACCAACTATGTAAAGCGCTCTGATACCCTTGGGTCGAGTTCGCGCGATATAAAACTTGTTAAATAAATTAAATAAATGTTTCTTGACATAAAGGGAAGCTTGCAGAACCCTACGATGTAAGAAGAGGATAAACCTTTTCTTGTGCTCCAGAAAAACCTTTGAAAACATGCCTAGCAAAAGCTGTTAAAAAACATAATTTTTGGTAAAATATGCAAATAAATGTAGGTTGAGGTTCTGCTGGGTGAAAAAATTGTGTATTTTTACACAAACTATTTTAAACTGAGAGCAATACGAGTTGATAAAATCTCATGCATGTTCTCCCATGCAAGACAAGCCTCATTCATTGTAGGTAAACTACAATTTGAATACAATCTATTAAATGTTATTGCGCTCTTTCTTAAGACACATATAGATTTTCTAAATCATTTAGATATATTTGAAATCATAAGCTATTTGTTAGAATGTTAAAATGAATAACATGTGCCAGTTAATTTTCCTTTAATTGCATATCTTACCACATCAGTTATCTTTTGCTGCCGCATAATTCATTCATACCAGCGGCATCATTTGAGCTTGTCATGCTGTTTAATTTCAGTCTGACTGATTGTAACAACAAAACACAAGCACAGTGCCAGATACTGCACTGACATTAGATTATAACTTCCTGGCACTTCAGTTTTCGCATGCTGGATTTCATTCAAACATTGTTTCCTGGTCCTAAGTCAAAGTCTCAATGAAAGTCTATGGCAATGGAATTATTAGAAAATTGGTGTATTGTTTACTTACTTCGAATCAGATTAGTATATTTCAGGATACTTGGTTTATTAATAAACCCAACACAAGACAAAACATCACATCAAATTAAATTTCATCAGAAGACAACTGAAAACAAATAAAACCGCAGCTAAATACACAGAAGATCATTTAGTAACTGTTTATGTTGCTGCAAATTCCCACTTGAAATCACTCCATGATTCCAGCATCTTATACACAACCTTTTTCCAGTTAGAAGGAGCGCATAACATGTTTGAAGGACTTGCCTGGGCTCTGGATTTCCAGTAAATGTTTGAGTGGATCTTATATCCAACCTAATAATCAATAGAATTGATCTCTACTTCGTAGAAAATTGATGAGATCCCGATCACCACGAAATTGAACTCTCATCAATTTGCCATCTGAGATCCCTGGTTGTTTGAACTGTCACACACCTCTTAATTTCTAGAAGAATCATATTGTGTTCTTAGTTAATGTGGAACAGGCCTCTCCAACGAGTAGCTAGTGAACTCCTGGTAGCTCAGCAGCTATCTGTATTTAGGTCTCCGGTGTGCAGCCCAGCCTATGAAATTAGATTTTACTTGTTGAATTAATATATGTATACAAAATTGAAAAGTGTGTATTCAAGATGCAACTGTGTTTATTTTCAGTCCTCAGGACCTGGTGTTCGGAGAAAAATTATTGGAATTCTAAAATAGATTTGATATTTTAGCAATAAATCAAGTTGATTTGGGGAAGGGGGTATAACTCGTGTTATTATCTTGGTGCGAGGGGCATTGCACCTATGTCTGTCACGTTGAAGGATCCTAAGTTGATGAAGCCTTTATACATTGCTGCTGACAACCCTGCCTGAAGCACGGAAGTCACCTCTGCTAATATTCTTACTTACGGTGGCCACTAATGTGGTCCTGTCTGATGTGCTCACTATTACAACACTGACATTAGTAGCTCGGGATGATTTTCAGTGAACATAAGTAGCTCTTATTACAGAAAACATTGGAGACCCCTGATGTAGAATATTCAGTTTAATGACTCTTATTGAGCTAACCATTGTCTATTTAAGATCTCTCGATGTGTAAGTTCCTGTTTGATTTTAATTACTGATTTAATGCATTGCCTGGAGCTGGTTGATACTGGGAAGCTTCGCTTAAAAAGTTTGCAATGTCTTTGGAAACTTAAAATTGCTTAAGCAAGAGGATCAGATTACTATAAATTTGCAGAGGTCTGAGTGGGGCAAAGTGTTGAATCAGTGTGGGCCATTTAGTGGCAGTCTTTGATTGAGGCGCATTGGCAGAGCTGTTTGTACGTCAGTCACGGAACAGCATCGGCTGCTTCAGCTCTGGACAGATGTGGATTGGATGAGCTGTTTGTGCGTGTGAATTCCAAACTAGCATGGGGTGTCACATGCCAGGATTTGGGTGAGGAATGATTGACACGTGCGTAACTTTTTAAGAGTTCCATAATAACATACCATAAAGTGCCACGCACTGGACAGATGCGCGTTGGCAGAACTGTTTGTGGGTCACAGTGCCGTAATACCAGAAACATCTCACCATCACCACTGTACAGATGTGCATTGGCAGCAGTGCTTAATTTAAGCCGGTGGTTGCAGGTCAGGCCCACTTATTTTTAATAATCAGACAGAAGAGCCAGGTGGACAGATAAGGGGGGAAAAGAAAGAAGAGAATAGCGGAAAAACAGTGACGAAGGGAGAAAGCAGAGATGAAAAATAACTTGTAAGAGTGAAATAAAGGGGTAGGGAGTATATGGTGGTGGGTGAAAGAGGGGTAGAATCAAAACTAGATAACCTTGGTGGACAGACACCCCAACAATCCTAGGCGCTGGCCGAGGGCTTCGGAGTAAAACTTGGGCATCACCACCTATTATTTTACAAATTAAGCACTGATTGGCGTAGCTGTATGTAGGCCCAAAACCTGGAATATCATAAATGCCTTTTGGCTTTGACAGATGTGCATTGGCAGGGCCAAATTTAGGTTTATTTATTTATTTATGTTTAGAGTTTTATATAGCGCTGACTAGACCCAGAGGTATCAGAGCGCTTTAAATGATCACAATAGTATGAGGCACACATGGTAAGCATAAAAATAGAGAAACAGTGTGAAATGTCAAAGTAAAAAAAAACAACATATAAACAAATCATGAAGGAGTAGAACAGGAGCTGGAGCAGTACATTAACAAGTAATTAAGGTCAAGTGGAGTACAGGTAGAGGGACAAATATTACTGAAACAAAATATGGTATGGTGAAAAAGAGACCAGGAGTCGGGCACATGTTAGGATCCCCAATAGTAGTTAAGGAGGTGGGTTTTAGGGTCTTTTTTGAAGCTGGCATAGGAGGGGTTACAGCGCAGGTTTTTTGGTAGGGTATTCCAGATAGTAGGGGCATTGCCAGAGAAGGAGCGAGAGTTCCAGTACTTGAATACCTTAAAGCGCTACAGTTCACGACAGAGGTGCATTGGCAGAGCCGTACATAAGTCAGAATACTGGAACAACATAAAAACACACACATTTGTACATATGTGAATTAGAAACTCTGAAAGTGGGTCCCAAAACTGGAATAGTTCAAGAAAACCCAGCATAGGGCAGATGTACAATGGTGGGCCCTTATGTGGCCCCATTCACTGGAATACAACCAAGGCCACTGGTCTGGGCAGAGATGCACTGTGGGCCTCTTTTCAGGGTCACAGGGCAGGGTTGGGTTGAGAGTCGTGCATCATGGGACTCACTTCACATGTGCCCCAGTACTGGCATAATATACAATTGTTGTGTTATGTCGCTTTGTAGCGCACCCTAATATCTCTGAGAGGTATCCAGGCGCTTGAGCAGGTGTGTGGTCTCCGCAGAGCTATTCAAAGAGCTCTAGACAGAGGTGCATTGACAGAGCCGTTTGTGGGACACATTCATGGACTATCAGGGCGCTATGTTTTGTTTCCTTTTAATGCACAGCTATCACCAAAAGGGTTTCGTGGCGCTATGCAGACCTGAACAATGAGGAGCAATGCAAGCCTGTGTCCAGGGCGGGGCTCATCAGTGAGGCCCCGCCCCCTCTGGGCTCCACCCCAAGACAGCTTGACCCGAGACAGCCCCGCCCTCCGCTTATAGCCGTACTATTAGGAGTCACACAGCTGATGGCAGACTGAGGTACATTGGTAGAGAGGCACGTGACCCCGACCCTGGACCGCCGTTGGGTGTCACAGGTGAGGCCCGCGATCAGGGTTATGGCCATCGGGCAGAGGGGCAAATGAGTCTCAGTGCTGGGCTAGCACTGACTTCCAAGGACCGTGTGTTACTGGTCAATAATGGAGTGAAGAAGAGTGAGGGGCACTGATAGAGCGGCACGTGAGTCCCGATATTGGACCAGCATTAAGTGCCACGGGTGAAGCGCTGTGGCGGGCTGTGTGTGGCTCGGGGCGCTATACTAGAATTCTGTAATGTATCATAGGTGGATGACGGTGTGAAGAAGAGCTGCACGTCCCTGTCTTTGGCACAGAGCAGGGCTGAGGGGCATTGACCGAGCTGGACGTTGGTGCAATGCTGGCACCACATGTGCCCCCCCCCCCCCCCCCCCCACCCCCAGTGAATGACCCTAGGACCTTTGGACGTGTGTCAAAGGTCAAGTTGGGAGATCAAGGCTGAGATGCTTTGATGGAGCTCAACATTTACATCAGCCTGAAAGTATAGCGCCGCAGCCCCTGACACTAAGCGCTACATCGTGTGTTGAGATGAACGGAGTTATGGAATGTCTACTAACCAGTTCGTTCTTTCCACTTCCGCTGTTTTTATTTGTCTCTGTTTCATAAATAAACATCAGCGGTTTGCTGTTCCAGTTTTACATAAATTCGCTTCAACTCCAAGTTTTATTTTTAAAAGTTGAGCGAGTTCCGTTCTAGCTTAGCTCGAAGCCAAACGTGCTGCGGTTTTATAGGGAAAAGCACCAACTTGTCCGAAAAAGCGTCTCTTCCCACGTTCCCCGGTCCCCAGTGAACTAATAATGACTCACAGACATTCCCGCTCCAGCAGGCCGGGCCGAGGGCAGCGCCGCCGCCCCGCGCTTTCCCACGTCCCCCGCGTGCAGGAGGCGGACAGGCTGCGGAGGGTCCTGGGTGCGGAGCCCCGGAGAGATCAGGGGGCGAGCTTTCGGAGCACACGGGGTGTGAGGGTCCGGGTTGCGGGGTCCTGGAGAAATCAGGGTGTGAGCCGTCAGAGGGTCTAGGGAGCGAGGCCTCTAAGAGTTCACGGTGTAAACTGCTTAATTTGTAAAAAAAAATATTAGTGCCAGGGCATTGGTCAGGGGGCCACTGCAGCTTGCACCACCCAGTGCTGCCAATGACAGTACCAACACAACCACTAGCGATCAGACACCTACAAGTGTGACAATTTAGACTATCCCAGGCCCCCAAAGCTATAAGAGTGGCTTTTTATGTATATTAAATTAATAAACAACGGGAGTTGTTCTCATCTCTAAATTAGATAGACACTGCCACCAAGTGGCAGACTGTAATAAGCACCAGTATTGGCAACTAAGTACTGGCGCTGAGCACCGGAAACCACCGGCTCAAATTAAGCACTGGTTAGGGGGGTCCTGGTTGTGGGTCCTTAAAGGTTTCAGGGTGCGAAGCCTTTGAGAGTTCAGGATGTAAGGCTTTGGAGGGTCCGGGTTGTGGCCCCTCGAAGAGTTCAGAATGCGAGGCGTCTGAGAGTTCAGAGTGTAAGGCTTAGGAGAGTCCGGGTTGCGAGTCCTTGGAGGCTTCTAGACATCCTGGGTGCGAGGCCTTAGAGGGTGAGCCTTCTGGGCATCCTGGTAGGTTTGGAGTCTCGGAGGCCAGAGTCTGGGTGCCAGGATTCAGAGGGTCCGGGGAGGGGGGGGGCTCGGAGGGTCCTTTGACTCCTGTATCCGAGGGATGTATGACGTTACAACGCAACAGTAGGGTAAGTGTTGGATAGTGTATGGGTACTATGCGTTGTAATGGTATGCGTTGTAATGTTATGCGTTGTAATGGTATGCGTTGTAATGACATGCGTTGTAGTGGTATGCGTTGTAGTGTCATGCTTTGTAATGGTTGCGTTGTAATGGCATGCGATGTAATGGATGTTGCGTTGTAAACGTTTTGTTGTAATGGTAGTGCGTTGTAAAAGTTGTGTTGTAAAGGTTGTTTCCCGTATCCGAGGCTCCAGAGAGTCTTAGGGACTGTACACGAGCCGAGCTTTAATCGCCCGGAATGCCCCTTCCTAAAAAAGCCCTCTTCTTTACTTACAATAATATACGGGTGCGGGCAGTAGAGTACTTACCCTGTCCATACGTCTACCCCAAAGAGCTCTCAGGAGACAAGGCATGGACTAAATGGTCCAAGTGGAGGTGCATGTGCCCCAGTGTCATAAGTACCCCTGGGCCCCAGGCTTTATTTATTTATGCATTTTTATGCAACATTACCCAAAGGCAGCAGCGGCTCCTGGAGGGAGTGCTGCCGGGCGGCGACGCAGGGCGGGGGAAGGGCAGGGTGCGGGGTAGTAAACGCCGGATTATGGCCGAACGGAGTTAAGTACACAAATAAATAAATACAACGAATTTTGTGGCACGCATGAATTTGGAGTGTAGGGGTCCTGGACGGTCCCGGGCATCTGGCGTGGTAACTGGGGGAGAAGAGTTTTTCTAGAAGAACCAAGTACTTTGAGTGCTGCTGGGAGGCCGTCAAATATCATTAGGTGTTCTGAAGGGTCATATGTGGTCCTGGGGTGTCCTGTATGGCCCAGGGGTAACCTAATGGGTGCCCTTGAAGAGTCCATTATGGTCCAATTGAAGGAGCTGAATAGTGCTTCGGTATCCAGGGGGTAAGGCATTGGCGCATCTCGGGGGGGGGGGGGGGTAATATGAGTTTTTGTGCTGTCCTGAGGTTGCAGAGGTCAACTAGGGCCTTTCTTCTCATGCGACAGGATGTCACTCATCCATTTATTCACTCTGTCATTCGTTCAGCGCTAACATCCTAGTTACCTCTATCAGTGTTTAATTTGTAACAAAACAGGTGTCAGGGGCCCCAGTAGCGGTCGGTGGTGGGAGTAGCTGCCGGGCAGTGATGTGGGGAGGGGCAGGGTAGGGGGTAGTAATCTATAGATTACAGAGGATTATAGGTCAGTAAACATATAAATAAATAAATCGAATTTCGTTGCTACTGCAACGAAATTCGTTGAATTTATTTATATGTTTACTTACCTGTAATCATTTTGAAGAAAAGGTCTATAGCTAAGTCGGTCACTAACTTGACAAACTCACATAGATTTTATGTTAGGTGAACACCCAAATACCCAATAGTGAAATACATTACAAAATGTCACACAATTATTAACAAAAATACATATTTTGTAACCAATTTATTTGTTGATATTTTTTCGAGTTTAACATCAGTGTTAACTTATTTTCTTTTTATATACAAATTGAATTCTCTCCGACATTAAAAACAATCAACATAGCAATAGAATTCATGAGGATGGAGGCAAAGCGGTAGATAACAAACTTTTGTTTGTTATGTAAATGTATGCAATGTACCGTCATGCATCCGAGGGCAGAGCCTAGAGGCACTTATAGGGAGCAAAGAAAACTCATTCTAGCCTTCACTGGGAGTAAAGTAGCCCCAAACGATGTACGCTGCAGCGCCTTCAGCATCTTGGTTTTATGTAGCGCCACCATACCCTTAGCCTGTTCCGTGCTGCCGTCGGCCATTGGCTGATGGCAGCACTACCTCCCCAGCGCTGCCGTCGGCCAATGCCGCCCGTTTTGCGGAAGTGCCGCACTTCCGCACAATCGCGGCCGCCGTTTAGGCGTTACGTTAACAGTTGGCGCGTTACAAATCTAAACCTAACCTCTCGGAGCCGTGTGTTAAGAGTGTTTGCCGATAGTCAGTGCGTTTTCTGGACCCTTGAAGTCAGGGGTTTAAGGTGTTTGGTTTCAGTAGGGACATGATGGATTGCTCGACTGCCCCTACTTGTGTGAGTAGAGTCTGAGGTCTCCACCCTATGTGATGCCTACGATTTTTTCCACGTTGCCATAGTGCCACTGAAGACACAGAGTCAACCAGTAACCGTAATTAAGGCCTGATAGCCAAGAAAGCCTTAGGTATGACCACTTACCAAGTGCCAGGTTTCAAATGGAAAAGTCATAAAGGAAAGAGAGTGGTCTATGTTGGAGAAGTGTGGCTCAATGGTTAGAGCGGCAGACCCTGATGCAGAGGTCTAGCCCGGGACCAGGGTTCAATTCCCTGCCTCGGCGGGTCTTGGGCTCAAAATTCCATGGACCTGCTAATTCTCGCCTCGGTGCCTATTCCAATCATGGAGTCCCACTCCGCAACTCTGGGCAATAGCTTGCTTAATCTCCACAACGGCCCCCACAACGCTAAGGATGCCTGGCCTCCACCTTGGGGGTGCCCAGGAGTGGACACCTCACAGGGAAAGCCAGGATGGGTTCCACAGCGGTATTCATACAAGCGCCTTGAGACCCTTGCGGGTGAGTAGTGAGCTATACAAGTATCAATTTACATTTACATGTTGACTTTGTGGAGTTTAATTTAACATATGTTGAATAAAGCTCCCAACTCCGTGTGAATCTTCAAGGGTAGTAAATTGTCTGGTAGACTAATGGCTCAGTAGATAATACTAACACATATTTTTTATGTAGCACTTCGTGCCGCACTACTGTGATTTCAAAGCACTGTAAATAAAAGTCCTGCTTATTATTCAATGTAATTGTGGCCCATCCACCGACCTCAGAAGGAAGGAAAGCTGAGTCGGTCCTACCAGCATTTAAAGTCGTGCCCTTGAAATCACTGCATAATTCAGCAGCTAACAGTTAACTCGCTGAGCTATCCTGCGGACTCAGAGAATCAGAATCAAGATGGACGACGGAATGAATAGTAGTTAACCAGAATACCCTAGAACCGGTTAACAGAACTATTTCATTTAGAAGCACCAACTCTGGTGGCTGTCTTAGCCATGGCACATACATTTGGGTGGGCTATGAACTGGCACAGTAACAAGGATGCGCTTTGTGTCTCCTGGCTGGCACAGTATTAATAAAACTGGCGTTATTTCTGCTAGCCAGCACATGACTTTTGATTGGCAGCTGTGTCAGGCGCTGCTTGGCCTCGCGGCGCATCATCTGTCTGTGGTGCTCACAGTGTTTCTGTCCAGCATCTGCTGATGGGGGCTTGCACAGTTTGCTGCTGCAGACAACACTGCTCCTGTGTGCGGTGATAGACAGGGGATAGTGGAATTTGTTTCCTTTAAGAAACGTCTCGAATGTAGGCTAACAGATTTGGGAAATTGTGCTGTAGAATGTACTATTAGATCCCATTCTTAAAATAATTCCCAGGAGGAGAATAGAGAGTCATTGTACAGCACTCTGTGTAGGGCGCTTAGGGCCACATGTACAAAGGTAAGGGTTTGCGATTCCCAAAGAGCAAATTTTTGAGATTCGCTAATTGGTAATCTCAAGGACCCATGTACCAATATGTGTTTTACATATTTAGCAATTCCCCGTGGGTCACAAATAGACCTACCTCATGAATACTAATGATGTAGGTATCGGTTGGCGATCCCCTGGAAATCGCAAAAATCACAGGGATGGTGGCCTGCTGGGGTCAGCAGATCACCACGTCTGGGATTGCGTTAAAAAAATAATTAAACGTTTTCTTTAATTTTTAAGAGCTGGCAGTGGTCTTGGGGACAACTGACTGTTCTTAAAATGTTTTTACAAACACTCCCAAAGGCAAAGGGGTCCAACCCCTTCCTATTTGCAAATGGGCTACCACCTTCTTGGAGTAGGTGGTAAAATGCAAATGTTTTGCGACTGCATTGCGGTCCCAAAACATTCACACATACCACTGTGATTCGGTATTAGGAAGGGAAGCCCTAAACACGCCCCTTCCGAAACTGAATCGCAAGCCCAAATTGCGATTCGGTAACGGGTTACCAAATCACAATTTGGCCTTTGTACATTTAAAGATGCCTTTTTGCGTTTGCAAACAGCCCGTTTCTGCGAATCAAGCTATTTACGGATGTAAACAGGCTTTGTACATCCGGCCCTATCATTTTCTAACTTACTGCCAATTATTTACAGTCAACAATGTTGGAAAAGGTTTGGAAGCAGGGTAAAGATTCAGAGCATCCTGCCAGGACACTTCCAAGAAGGGATGTGCAAAGTTTTGAGATGTTTCTAATTTTCACCCTCCCTAACTTTGCAAAGTGACACAGTACACCTTGTCACAAAAGAAGATAATTCTCCCCGCTTGTGAATAATTTTCTCTCTAATAAATCCCCTGGTAGTTGGGAAATGTATACAGATTTTTTCTCATTGCAATTTTTTTTGTGCACTGCTTGTCTTTGTACAATAGCAAATTGTTGCAACATTTCCCCATGCAAGTGTTGCCTTTGCAGAGCTTTTTTACACACAATCCCATTGTGCCGAAGAACATAAACTTTTTTCTGTAAAATATATCTTATGCAGAATCATGTTGTTATTGCGTTAAATATGTGTGTGTGGCTGATATTAATTAAAGCATCCTTTCCCCGACTTTTGTTTGTTGATAATTGCGACATAAGGTATTATGCCCTTGGACTGCCCGCACTGTGAGATTTGGGGGTCAGTGAGTCATTTCTTGGAAACCAGTAGCCACAATATGTGCTGATCATGCAGTGGTTACTGGGAATGCCAAAATATGAAACTTATTCGGATTATTCACCATGATGCGTGGAGTTCCCATAAGACACACTGTCCAAGGTGGTTTTATAACTGCAATAAATGAACAAATCTAATAACTTATTTTCTGGACGAAATCATTTCTCTCAACTCTAAGTGTTGTCATCAGACAGATTCCAGCCAAACTTTAAAAAATATAATGATGTGGTTTCCTGCTTCTCTTTAGGAATCCCTCCTATTTATTGTACTTTATTCATGTTTATTCTCCAAAAGATATGACTAAGCTTCCTCAGTTGGTACTAACTTTATAGAATCTTTTAGCTTTATTAATCCACCGGGTACTTATCCATGCACTGGGGATTTTAAATATTTTTGACCACCTGTGTTACAATCTTGCCTTTGTGCGGTGAAGCTCATGACTCTTAAAGGTGTCTCCCCCTTTGTCATTTCAGAATGTTTCAGGAACTCTTTCTCCCTTTTTACACTCAACCTTTGTGGGTGTACTTTCAGGTGTGAATGGGTTGGAGAACATCATTGAGGATCTTGTGAATTTGTGGGTTCTTACACAATCTTACATGATCACTCCTTTACCCCTGCCCTGGGAACACCTGTGTCCCTAATACTAACCCACAACTTGGGAAAATGGTAATCTAGCATACTTGTGGATTTTCCTCCTTTGCAGGTGTAATTTACAGTCCAAATGTTCCACTTATCCTGACTGTGTGAACCATGTTGTTGAACTTGTCATGTAATGTTATGGTATGTAGTGTCTGCTTATTGACTTTCAGAAGCTTGGGCCTACTTTCCAAATGGGGTCAAGGGTTGCACTGCAGACTGGATTCTTGATTCTGCCCTAACACTACTTGCAAATGGAGGGGCATGCCTTATTCTTTGAGCTGTTGGTTTATAAATTGATATCTGTGAGTTAAGACCTGGGAACTTTACCAGTTACCAAGTCACAGCCATGCCCTTGCTGGGAAGATGGAAATAGTCTGAGTGTGGATATGTGACATGTCTGAGCAATATTTGTTTTCAATGTGATGTTCTAAGTGGTATGTTTTTGTGAAGCATGTGTTTGAGTTTTCATGTGTTTCTAATTTGTTTCTTTGTTTGTGTGTGTCCTTTCCTCCTTTTGGGCATCGTGACAGATGACTATGGCCCTTATTAAGAATTTTTGGGGAATTCTCTGTGCATATTCAAGGCAGCCTGAATTACTACTCCCAGCCAGCATCTCCACTGTGAATCCAGTGGTGCTGGAACACTTTTCAGAGTGGGAGTGCTGCCATCAATATTGCATCATTGAACTCATAGGGACTGCGAAAAGACCAAGTGTTGCACAAAGAACAAGCGTGCCAAATGAACCGTGCCCATTCAGCAAGAGAGCGGTATGGGCGCAGTATGCAACTCCTTGTGAATTTCTGAGCACACTGTTGCAAATATATTACTAAAGCCTGAGATGGTATCTTATTGTCATTTACAGACAGCACAGTTTGGCCACTAACTCTGCACAGACGTAGGTTTACTGATAAAACTATATATCTCACAAACAATAATGTGTGGAAATCGGGTTTCAGCTAATATTTGTAATTTGGACATCACCAGGCAATGTGTCTTAAATTTCCTTGATCCAATTTAAATCTTTTTTCCATTACACGTCAGGATTACCAAAAATCTATTTAGTTTGTATTTTCCTAAATGCAGAGGTATTTTGGAATATGTGTACAATTAATTTATAAGTATTTAAATGTTGTTGTGTATTTTAAAAAAAATAACATCCTTCAGCCTTTTATTTCTCACCAGCAAGACTGCCACATTGTTCAAATACGAAATCCTCCCACTTTGCAATAAGAGAAATAAAAAAAAGTCAGCACCAGTCTCCATGTTAAAACAATGAGAAGACATTGTTCTGAAGATATTGCCTGACATTTGACCTCTGTCTTTGAAAACACAGCAAATGTGACAAGATAAAAACAAAATTTGAAGGCATCTTTATTGCTCATTCACCTTTGGAACTCCAACATGGTTATTTTGGGGGCGCTGCAGCACCCCTATTTCCAGTCTATGAGTGAATTACTTGCATTATGAGTTAGGAATGGGGAATGGAATTATTGTACGACCCCGGAATTACCAGACGGAATTCTGCATGGTATTTCCGAGTATAAAGGGGTTTGCAAGCAGGTGGTAAATGTCTCAGGACCTCTGTGCGGGGAGGATGGTAAGAGGGGTGGGAAAGTGTGAGAGGTCAGAGGAGAATGGTGCCTGTCAGGAGTGTGGATTACATGATCCCTGTGCCTTGGCTGAGATTCGGGTGTGAGCCCAGAACTACGTTCGGGCGGCAAATCAGCCCAATCCCAAAGTAATTACACCCGATGGATTTTCCAGCTGGTAAATTCGTGTCAGTTGCTTTACATCCTGGAAATCTGGGTGCAGGAACACCAGGCCACTGATAATAGTGCGGAGCGAAAATTTAACACAATTTTTCAGTGGAGCACTACTTGTGATCGAAACCTTTATAGTGTATCAATATTATCTGGGCTCTGTTGGGTTAATGTTAGGAGTTTGGCTTACTGATTTCTGATGGAACTTTAAAATTACAAATTATTTTTTGGTGCACTTCAGTTAGACTTAGACTCTCAAAAAATGTGTGTGAGTCGAGTCCAATGTACTTAAACATCTACATCTTGGGCATTTGTGCTGAAGGATAAAACTGATCAACACCTTAGGTGCGAAATACAAAACCTCTCTATTAAGAAGGACCCTGTGTCAAGGAAATATCCCACTGTGGCCCCAATGTAGCAGCAAGTGTGTGTATTTGCGTGTGTCAAGTACCTCTATACTCGGTTTGTCTACTTTTCTCAGATTTGTAAGCCAATAGCCCACGAGGGAGGTGCTGTCCAAGCTCAAAAAATAAAGCAATGGTATTCAAAAATAGCAGTGAATATCTATCTATCTATCTATCTATCTATCTATCTATCTATCTATCTATCTATCTATCTATCTATCTATCTATCTATCTATCTATCTATCTATCTATCTATATATATATTACCTACTGGCGGTCACCAGTAGGTAGTTATAGTTAGGACCTATTTTCCATAGGAAATCCGCAACATTCTATTGGGATTAACTTTGGCGCCGGTTGAGGAATTTGCTTGTAATTTTCCCAAATTTTGGCCAGCTCCGCTGCGCTCCTTCCCTGAAAGTCTCGGGTAGATTCGTTAAGCGGAGGCCAAGAAAAAGGGGGTGTCCCAAATCGTGCTTTCCCCATGTTAATTTCCATAGGACCTTTAGACACGGCTACAGCCCGAACCGCTGAACGGAATTACACCAAACTTGGCAAAATGGTAGAGTCTGGTACGCAGATCACGCTTTTGGTTAAATAGTGTAAATCCCTCCAGTAGTTCCTGAGAAAATTAAAGTTGAAATCAATTATATATCTATAAGCGCGCACCGTGCGCGCACCTCGCCGTGCACGAGCTTCATGCTGATTGGCTGCCACTGTCTGTCAACACTCCAAAATAGAAATGGATGTCAGCCATCTTGTGCCTCAGTAAACTGAGGCACAAGAAAGCAGAAAAAAAAAGTGTAGAACTCAAAAAGGGGGCAGGGTAGAAGCACCCTGACCCCCTAGGCCTGCTCATGGGGTCCCACAAGGACCTCCAAGGCCAAAAATGTTTTTTTTTTAAAACCGGTATGTTTATTTAAAAATTACCCCCCCCCAGGGGGACCAAATTGTGGGGGCATAGTGATAAAGAAGTGTGGGGGGTGCCTAATCCCCCCCACACTGCCCCAGGGACACCGCCCTCCGGGGCAAAGCAACGCAGCCCACTGGCGCATACTGGAGGCTCCTGGTGGGCTAGTTGCCTCCCAGGGAATTAGTTCCCCCTCTGCAAACGCGTCCGTGGGCTGCGCTGCAGAGAGGTGTAAAAAAGGGTGTGGCCTCATTACACCTCTCTGCAATGCAGCCCCCTGGGAAATACTGGAGGTTCCTGGTGGGCTAGTTGGCCCCCAGGAACCCCCAGTATGCAAGGGGAATTAGTTCCCCCTCTGCAAACGCGTCAGGGGGCTGCGTTGCAGAGAGGTGTACAATTTTTTTTAATCAATTTATATTAAAAATATGTAATGAAATTTAAAAAATAATATATCTAAAAATAAGAAATGTATAATAATATAGTAAATCAGTATAAAAAATATAACAATTATTGCATTAAAAAATTTTCATTTACAAAACCATTGAAATTCACTGAGAAAACCATAAGTTACAGCCACGTTATATTTAGGAATTAGCATTTAAAAAACCTTGCAAATTCACCGAAAAAACCATAGGTTTTACACATGTTATAGTTAGGAATTAGCATTTACAAAACCTAGCAAATTCATTGAAAAAACCATAGGTTTTATATCAGTTATAGTTAGCTGGACAATTTACTCATACAAAACCATTGAAATTCCCACGTTATAGTTAGTTGTACTCACTATAACTGACGCGCCCGCAAAGCACTGCTAATGACGTCACATATTACATCACTCATGACATAGTCAGTGACATCACTCATGACATCACTGATGACATCTCAAATTGTAGTGTAGTTCCTATTATCCCAATAGGCTCTGCGCATTGGAATAATACCTTCAGCAGTAAAGGCCTAGACCAGACGTTAACTAGGTCTACTACTGTCGATATTAGACTTAAAGTTTTGGGTTTGCCAGCTAGCTCAGAGTTCACTAGAAACTTTCTCGAATGTTCAGGAAGGACTTAACTTCCCTGATTAGACAAGAAGGGATTTAGTTTCTGACAACCATAGAACATGACAACTTTGCTCTCCCCTAATCAAGAGTATATCTCGAGAGTCGTGTGAACAAAAGGCAATTTATTTTACTCAGTCAGTACGTGCATTCTTAGTCTCATCAGATTGTAGAGAAAAGGAAGAGACGGGCGTGTTCAATAAAAAGGTGTTATTTATTGATCAGTCTCTTTTCTCATACAAGAGAAATGGATCGATATTATTGCAATACTTATAGTTAAGTAAAGTGCATACATTAAAAGCAGAAGTATAAAATAATACTGTAAAAACATTGATATGGTTTCTAAGCCATATGAAGGTTTAAAATGAATAAAATATATTACATACACATATACATTTGACTAAACGTACTCAACTGGTGTTTCTAAATACGCCTACCCCGTGTACCTGACCTAAGCCTAATACGTGGGCGGGAATAGAAAGTTACAGTTTAAGTTAAGTTTGTTTTTGCCAAGTGAATAACTAAAGAATTCTCTGTGAGGGGTTATTCAGTTCTGTACCTGGAATCTAGGTTGAATGAGGGATGGTATCTCTCGTCTCTGGTCTCGATATTCCAGGCTGCCTGCGAGGGCTACCCAGAAACGTCGGTGCTGGATTTCTCGGCAGGAGAAAGCAGCTTCTCTCAGCGCGTCAGGAAGGCGGGGCTGCGCCAGCGGGGTCTGCTCTGCTCTGGGCTTCGGCAAGTATGGCTGCTCCGTCTCGTCACCACCGCGTGTGTTTGCATAGGGCAATATCGGTAATATTTATACCTTTAAGGTGCCGAGATTGACGTAAGGATGGACATAGATACGTCAATAAGGATGTCATACGACTTGCTCGTTAGCACATTCTTTTGCTGAAGTTCTCGGTGAAATCAAAACAATGGCCGCAGGGTTTTGCCCAGGTTGTCATAGGTTTGATTTGTTATGAGAACTCCGTATGCCTTATCAGGGGCTGGAGGAATATCGCTTGTCTAATTAGATCGCAAGCGTTATGACCTAATCAGATAACACGTTCCTGTGCCGTAGTGTGACTGCGTCAGATAACGGTATCTGCATCATGGGGGTTTTCTGCCTCATGGGCTGACTGTTAGTTAACTTGTTGGTTTGTTTAACCAGAATAGGGTCAGGAATAGGGGGATCGATTCAGAACCTATAGGAATACATCACACCCACTCCACGCTAACTATGGTCATATTTACTAATCTATGCATAGTAAAACATAGTACAACATACTATAGAGTATTGTGTATACCTTACCACCCCAAAATACATAAATGCATTTTGAAATTTTCAAATATACTGAAAAATTGCAGACATATGTATTGTATGCACTCAAGCTGTAGAATAATGCCAAAGTAATCGCATTAGTATACATTATTGCTATTTGGTATATGAGAATTACACATGAAATGGCTCTTAATACAGAAAAAAAAGTTCGAGACCATTTCATCACAGAATATAATATCAATGAACATACCAGCGGGCAGCTAATGTCTATAAGCTATCTAAAATTTAGAAACCTTAGTTCTCTAAGAATATTTCTTACTTTAAGCAGAAGATAGTGTCCCGAAAAATATGCAAAAATATTTTGGGGCTGCTGAAAAATTGCTGTCCGTGAACTGGAGGGAAAATTGTTCATGTGACTTTATTTTTAAAGTTGAAGGCCGAATTCAGGGAACGCCGTGTGCGAGCTTGTTCAAAAGTCTCTATTTCTGCTCTGGTGAGAACATCATATCATTTAGGCTTTCGAAAAAACTGTCAACAGCTTGCTGGGAAAGTTCCACTAACTCGGAAATAGGTGTAATCATGCATTCATGCGCATGATTGTCTCCATTGACATTCTGATTCGCATTGCTGACAGAAGGTCGTACCTGATCGATGCTGCTTTCATCTTGAACTTCACTACCCATCAATCGTAGTGGTGAAGCTTCCACGAATGCCGTCATCAGGATTGGTAGCCTTTGAGGGCAGCACAAAGCGTGAACCTTGATCGGGCTCAACAATGTTTCTGCATCCATTGGCGCATCCGATTGTAGCGTCAGACAGGTGTCTAACACGCATTCTTCTCCGCAGAGCAGACACCTTAATACAGGTAAAACACATCTTTGCCACATTGGTCGAAATGATAGAAACCAAGTCATGTTCAGGTCTCTAAGCCGGGAGAGTCCCAGGATTTTTGATATCCGGTCCCGGTATCCAATGGCTAGGATTGTTTCTTCCCTTGTCGCAAGAGTTTTGTCTGTGACATGGGTTGCCATACCGAAAAATAAGGACCAAGAATAGGATTCCTGCAATTAGTCCCAAGATCAGGGGAAGTCCGCCAAAAATCGAATGGACGAAATCTGGAAAAATACCCAGTATGGCTTTGAATGGTGTTAATGCCATCGAAAATACTGTCTTAAATACCTTTGAGACCCCATTGGTATCAGAAATATTTAAGATTTCGTTTAGTATTTCTGCAAAATGTATGGGGGAATTAGTTGATAACAATGAATGTATCTCTGCAGTCGTCCTTGCGACTTGTAGATCATAGGTTTCTTTTGATGACGTGAGCCTTGTAGGCGTCTGAAGAAGCACTGTTTTCATTCTGCTTAAAGTATCTATTCGAATAGAAGTAATTTTCAAATTGGGCCATGCCCTTGCCTCCATGTCTGGAAAGGAGCTGGGGAACAATGAGCATCCACAGCACTTGACCTTCGCAGTCGTAGTTACTAGATAAGGAGTCCCGGGCATAAGACTACAACATCTGCGGTCTACAATTAGAATGTAACTCCCATTATAGAGTCTTTGAAAGAATGGTTCTATTTCTGTTGCAGGTGCGCCTTGCTGGTGACATGAAAGGTTGTATGAATTCCCTTCACAGGCTCCATGCAAACTAATTCCGTTACACAGAAGCGTGCCGCTTAGTGACATCGCACAATTATTGCCACTAAGAAACACTTTCTGTCCTTTATTACTGACACATGCATGTGAATAGGGCAGGTTCCATGATGTTTTAATGTACCCCTTTCCCAATTTCTCGTACATGCCAGCCTGTATATATTTTTGGCAGTATTGAAACCTGAAGGTTGAGATTGGAATATTTATTCTCCCATGTATTATCCATTCACTGACAGGTCGTTCTGACATTGTCACTGGTAATCTTTCGAGTTTTTCAATGCTCAAGATTGTATAATCAGCATCCTTTTGTGCCATACTGATTTGTCTATCAGTAAGGTTAAAGATTTGGAATAGTGACGTTGTGTTGATTAAACGCCAAGGCACATAGCCTGAACGCAGATTTTGTAACGTCCAGCCAAGCTGTACAATAGAGCGCAATTGGGACTGACCGTGTTGTAATAACAGTAAGTCTTGCGACAATGTGTCGATTGCTGAAGACACAATGCTGTCCAAAGAAAAAATTCTGGAGGACAGAGTCATTAACCCATTGTCCACTACAGAAAGTGATTTTTCCAAATTAATACGGTCAATTTCCCGTATTCTCTCTGCTGTTTCAATTTGAGTAACCTTCCAGGCCTCATTGTATGCTGCATATACAGAGGCTGCTATGAAACGTTTTTGACGCTGTTTGCGCGGTCCCATAATGAAATCACGCAAGTCAGCACCATCAGTAAGTAAAGTTAGGTGTTGTTTAATTTCTGTCAGTGTGGAAGTTTGTAGCCATTGAAGGCACAATTTGCCCACACTGTAGGTGGTTATTATCCCTGGGTGATGTCTTTGGGGATATCTAGGGTCTGGCCTGGTCATTTTGAACCCCTGTGTTTTGTTCAGGAATCTGTCTTGACAGTTATTAGTATCTGTGGGCCAGATCAACCACTGTTTCCAATCAGGATGTGTTCTGTTTTCGTTTAATACATAATTTACGTCTATCTCTTCATCTATAGAGCTATTGCTGCTCATTGTTGGCTTTGGAATAGACGGTTTATTTAAGTCTTTGATTTTGGCTAGGGCAAGACAGGTGGTTTGTTGAACAGTGTCATTTAAAAATATCATTTGTTCTGGGATCATGCAGGCTCTAAACATAGATTCTATACCCTGCACTTGCCATTCTTTTGTACCCCAAACACTTTTCAATTCAACATTTTTGTCCCAATAATCAAAACCAAAAGTATTCATTTTTTCAAAGAATGAGTCTGAATATATCAATTTTGTGTTGGTTATCATGGTCTTTGTCCCTGTCTTGTTTGACAATTTAAAATAGAATGCTTCAGCATTACTTGTGTTAAAACCTGAAAAGTATGAATATTTGTCATAGAAGGTCCTTGAGCTTCCTTTTGGAGGGGTTGCACAATGTTCCCATTGATTATAATTTAAAACATTTCTAGGTTGTGCAGATCTATGTAAAAAATGGTTACCATAGTGGTTATAACAGTACATACTATCATAATTTGTAGAACCCTGCAAATAATCATGTTTGGTAAATTTAGCAGACATTACTAAGTCAGACATCATATTATTAATGCTTTCGAAGTCCCAATCATCTGCAAATGAGCTTGGTTTTGCAAAGTCACTCAATGAGATCTTAATTTGGTGTGGATATTTCAGGATTTCGACCGGACCATAAATTTCATAGTCAGTGTTGTCCCAGGCTACCCCACCAGGTATCGGATTGGCTGTGAAGTTGACTGAAGAAAGTTCTCTTTTCTCGATGTGTGAAGATGTGTGTGGTTTGAGGATCAAGTTGATTTTCTGACTTGCTGTGTCCATTTTTGCATATTTTCCCTCAATAAAGCGTCCCAAAGTTAGTATCATGATGAGCCAAAGTATGAGGATAAATGCACCAAAACCCACCCAAAATTCAATCCATGGAGAAATCAGATATGTTTCTTTCAGTTGTTTCAAAAGTTCTTTAGCTTTATCTTTAAAGGTTTTTGATGATGGCTGTGTCTTTGATTCACTGAAGCCTTCAGAGGAATCATCGAAGTTTATGAAGTAGCCGGATGCAGTTCTGTCAATTGTTCCAATTGCTTCAGGATTTCTGTTTCTTGCATTTTCACTTGGTACTTCATTATAGATTGGTGTGTCTCTGCTAAATGTTTTTATTTGGGTTTTCAGAGGTCTGAGTTCTATTGCATTGTTGCATAGTCCTTGTTGTTCTTCTGTAGGCTTTTCAAATGTGATGAGCCTCTTCGTTAGGACCTCTGTACTGGTAGCAAACCTTGGTGTTCTGCTACTTATTGGGAGTCCACTTGGCCTACTGTTTGTTATCGGCCACATGTTGTGGTTTTACCAGGTCGATGGATACAACTCGGTTCTCCTTTTTACTAGCAAGTGGCGGTAGTACAACTGATCTTGTCCCGTTGACAGACAAGACAGGAACTGCTTTTCTGTAAGAAGGCCCAAATTCCTTCTTTACCGCGATCTTTTCCCTGACTAGATCCCCGACTTTTGGAATCCAGACAGGTCTTGCTGGGACAGGTGGTGGTTCTTCAGTGGTTGTTGGCTGTTGTTTCAATTTTATGTTGCTCAGGTCTTTTCTTGTTTTGTTTAAGTCCTGCAAAATAGCCAAACGGTCTTTGATATCAAAGCTTTTTTCTTTCACCACTGAAGTCTGACTATCAATGTCAGAGATCAACATCCTAGTTCCAAATAATAATTCGTACGCACTGAATCCCTTCAGAGAATTTCTTGGCAAGTTATTTAGACTACGTTGGACACTTATTAGATGTTTGACCCACCCAGCTCCCGAACCTAATATCCTTTCCGTTATAGATTGCTTTATGCCTTGGTTTTTTCTTTACACCATCCCGTACCCTCAGGAAGGAAGTGAGAAGATTCCCGCTGGGCTATGCTCATTTGGTCATGTTTCCCCTCAGGCTGGAGGGCTAGAGTGAAAACAATGGTCAAACGTAGCATGCTCTTAGCGTATATGCCATTTAGACTTGCAAATCTTTGTATAACAGTCCAGACGTCAGCCGAGTGCTGGTGATCTACATTATAAGTGTAAACTAGCCTGTATATGTTAATCGCAAGCCTTCCTTTTTACTCTTGATTTTTTCTTGAGTAAAACGACGAGGTATTAAACTGTTTCTCTCCCCACTGCGATCTCTGTTGCAGTTTGGGCAGTTTTTTACAAACATGGTGTGACGCAGGCTCATGCCTGGCCACCAGTACCGTGATTGTAATTCTTCCAGAGAATCTTTTAGTTTGAGGTGTCTGAGACCCTCGCCCATATGTGCGTCTGCGATTAACACGTTTCTCCTGTCCATGTTTGGAATCACTCTATCCCCCACTCCAGGGATTCGAGCAAAAGGGACGGAGTTTGCATCGATTATGTATGTATAATTGAGTGGATAGTTGATCGGTAACGCTGAGCAGTCGCCTTTTGATGACGTTTTCACCGCCAGCACTGTTTCACCGTCAATGTATTTTAATGTACGCTTTTTTCGAACTACGGGAGCCGATTTAGTGGCTGCCGCTGTGGCTGTTTCAGCCAATGAATTCCCTGCAACGTGAACGCCATCACGCTGATGACTCAGTGAGTGTGTCACGTGAGTCTTTGGTAGCTCTTTTTGTAAAAGAGCTATTTGTTCCCAAAGCATTTTCTGCTTTATTGTTGCATCTGTGTCATCTTTGTAACCGTTTTGAATCCATGTCTGCAAATCCTTGTTATATGATTTGACGCAGTAATATGAATCTGACACTATAAGTGTCGGGAATTCGCGATCCGCATTATCTAGCGCCATTTTCAATGCCATTATTTCAGTCTGTTGTTCTGAATTAGTTTCTACTGAGTGTGTTTTTGTTAATAGAGGTTTTAGTTTACCTCCGCGCCACACTTCTTTTGTAATCCCACATGTGGGGTTGTATGCCTGTTCTCCCCAAACGGGGGGTTGAGCATGTCCGTCTGTATAAATTACACAGGCGTAATGTCGTAAAGGCAGAATGTCGGTTGGCAGAGGATATGTTTTTTCATATTCTAAATTTTCCATTTCTCCTAGTTCTGGATCAAAGTAATAGTATACTTTGTCCGTTGTGATTGAATTCACCCATTGTATCCATTCTGGATTTAATGTTGTTGTAGGTAAATTACACGGTGTTGTTAGTGCCTCGAAGGCTGATTCAGCTGTTCTGACTGTGATATGTCTACCGTCAGCTTGATCTTTTTCTCTAGCTATTGCGGTTTGAACTGCATGAACAATTTTTTCTTTGTTGCTGAATTTCTGTTCAGCTTCTGTGTACAAGTGTGATTTGAATGCAATTGGTACCTTTTCTCCCTCATTAGAGGTCAGGTATGTGAATCCGCATCTCCCTGGGATGACTCGAATCACAAGATTGCGTGTGTTATCACGTGTTTCTAATTTTGTTTTAATTAGCATGTCTGTTTGTAGGGATCTCAAAATTTCTGTGTGTATTTGAGTCCAATTGGATCTTTTAAAATCTGGTTTTATCAGATCATAAAGGGGTTTGACCCTTTCTGCGTAATTTGTAATGTATGTTCTTCCGAAATTTAGGAAGCCTAGAATTGACTGTAGGTTTTTTAGTGTTCTAGGTGCTTGGAGTACGGCACATTTCTCTAGGAAATTGTCAGCCAGGCTTTTGCCTTCACTTGATAATTCATATCCTAAGAACAGGACTGTCAGATGGGCAATTCTGGATTTTTTAAAGTTGAATTTGTAACCCTCTGCTGCGAACCCAAGTATTATGGTGTTCACTCTTTTCAAGTGAGTCTCCAAGTCATCATCTGTTAAGTATATGTCATCGACATAAGATAATGCTTCATCATCATATAGTTGTAGTAATTCTGTTACTCTCGCTGAGAATATTCCCGGGCTGTTCTTGTACCCCTGGGCTAACCGACAGAATTGTTTTTGAGTGCCATTTATTGAGAATGCAGTTAAATATCTGCTCTCTGGTGCTATGTTTTGACAAAAGAATCCATTAGAGATGTCTAATGTTGTTTTGTATTTTTTGCACACTATGTTATTCATTAGTGCAGCACTATGTGAGTTTTGCACTGCAAAAGTTTTGCAACATGTGTTAAGGTGTCGGTAATCCAAAACTAGACGATATGAATTGTCTGGTTTGGAGACCGGAAACAAAGGGTTGTTCATTTGTGAGGTGCAAGTTTCAATCACCCCCTGGTATTCTAGCTGATCTAGTATTTCATTTACCTGTTTTTTAGCTTCTTGCTTAATTGGGTACTGCCTTTGTGCAGTAGGTTGAGATTTTAACTGGATTTTGTGAGGAGGTGAGTCCTCATCCCATCCCACGTGATTTTTATATAAAGCAGGAGCTAGAGCCACTGCCCACTTTCTAGCAAGTGTGTATTTTTTATGAATTGGAATTTGATTTGAGAAGGCAGGCATAATTATTTCTTCGCCATGAGGGCACTCCCTGACAAACTCTGGTGGCCAGTCTTTTTCAGCTAGAAGGATATCATAGCCCTTGGAGAGATTATCCCAAAATAGTCCCCTTATTTTTCTAGTCTTATCCCCCTCTATACGCAATGTTATTTCGTATATTTTGTGAGGTTTGCTAACTCTGGTGTCCGCAGTTTCCACTTGAAGATATTCATTCGTGTCCACTGTCTCCAGATGATTCATAAGGACTTTGCGAGCTATGCTCACTTCTGCTGCGCTGTCTAGCATTGTCTGAGCCCATTCCCCGTTTTTCAGTTGTGTCCTCAGAATTCTCGGCATTGTTAACTATTTTAATGCTGGCTACCTTCTTCTTTGGAAATTGTAATTTCTTTTTTAGCTGAGCAGGTTCCTTGTCTTTGGACTTGGCGTGCTCTTCTCTTTGTTCTGATCGTCCTCTTCTTTCCGATTTCTGCGAGGAAGTCTGAAAAGATTGAGAGGGACGTGTATCAATGTCTTGATATCTATCAGGTTTTTTAATATTATCCCTATTTCTAAGGTTATATCTTTTCCCAGAGGGGTCACTCTGAGGTGACCTGTGTCTTTGGTTCGGAGATTTTTCTCTTCGCCTAGGAGACCTTCCTCTGGACTGGAATTTCTTTTCTTTAGGATTGGATTGTTTGTTTCCATCCCAGTTCTTTTTCTGTGATGTTGAATTATTATTAAAAAATATTTTTTCAGGACTTTCAATCAGTTGTGGTTTTACTGGTATTCCACCTAAACTATCTCTGCCTAGTTCCTCATAGGATTTTTCTATGATTCTGGCAATTTCAGCTGGTTGGTCTGCTATATCTGTCTCCTTTAACCTCTGGCGGATCGCTACGTTTGCTGCTTCACCCTTTATGTTGGCTAATAATATAGCCGAGACCCGCTTGAAGTCTTTTAGTAATTTCATACCAAGAGTTAAAGCGGGTTCTGGACCATATTCGTCTTGAATTTGTTTTAGCACATCTGGTATTACCGAAATGGATGGAACACCGTGCGTTTTTGTGTAGATGGAAGCAAAGACTGTACCCCAAGTGTCACAGTCCTCAATGTGTGGTGCGATTCCCATTGGAAGACAGATAGTCAGAATCCTGTGCTTTTCTAGCGGGGTGGTGTCTGGAAACACCGCCTCTATTTGGGTGATTTTCTGCGCTAGCCAGAATGGTATTTGTTCCCGTTTAGCCGGTACTTTACCTAGGCAGGACTGGATGTTCTGTGGTGTAATTTTATTTGTGTTCCCCTGGTGAGGGGTCAGCTGTGGGAGTTTAATCGCTGGCTGAATTGTTGAAGTCCGCATCACATACTGGACTAATTGTCTATGTATTTTTATTAATTGTTTTAGCTGTGTTAACAGGTTAGCTGCAGACATCCAGTCGATGTCTGGATGTGGTGTGTATCCGGCTAGGACCGGCCACGTTGCTCCTGGTCTACCTAAAGGACCGAGCCTGGTGATGTGATTATTGTGTATTAGGGCGCCATTAAATAAGAGCAAATGCTCTTGAAATTTAAGTGGTACTTCCACCTCCTCGAAAGGAGTGTACATTTCAGGAGGTTCCTCTATTTTGTAATAGTGGAAGTACTTTGTTACAGGATTTGCTGCTGGAAAATTTATCCATGAATAGTATACCTCTGTCTGCCGATATTCGTGTGCCTCAATTACGAATATGACTGTACCACCTCTAGGTGTCAGTCCATTTTCTATACGTTTTATGGTTATAGATTTCCTTTTGATGACCGGAATGAGTATTATATTCGGGTCTGCTTCCTGCATGGTAGCATCAGCTTCTGCGAGTTCAGTTGCTAATCTAACTGCCTCTCTTTCTTCATCACTGTCTACCATTTTACCGACAGGAAGGTTATTCTGTTTGTTTGCAGATCAGGTTTCTTATGGAAACAAAGATTAGATGTACAATATTTTGGAACGGTTTATCCTTCAACGTTGACTATACCAAGTACCATACATAGGAGTTTCCTCCTGCGAGGTTTGGCGGATATTTACCTTTCACCCACTCCAGACGTCTTTGGAGTATTATGGGAAAAAGGGGTCTGAGTGAGAAAGCACGACTGAGTTACTCTAAATGTCTTACGTTAGTTTTATCGCCCTTTCCAAACGCGTTGGGCGCCATGTAGTGTAGTTCCTATTATCCCAATAGGCTCTGCGCATTGGAATAATACCTTCAGCAGTAAAGGCCTAGACCAGACGTTAACTAGGTCTACTACTGTCGATATTAGACTTAAAGTTTTGGGTTTGCCAGCTAGCTCAGAGTTCACTAGAAACTTTCTCGAATGTTCAGGAAGGACTTAACTTCCCTGATTAGACAAGAAGGGATTTAGTTTCTGACAACCATAGAACATGACAACTTTGCTCTCCCCTAATCAAGAGTATATCTCGAGAGTCGTGTGAACAAAAGGCAATTTATTTTACTCAGTCAGTACGTGCATTCTTAGTCTCATCAGATTGTAGAGAAAAGGAAGAGACGGGCGTGTTCAATAAAAAGGTGTTATTTATTGATCAGTCTCTTTTCTCATACAAGAGAAATGGATCGATATTATTGCAATACTTATAGTTAAGTAAAGTGCATACATTAAAAGCAGAAGTATAAAATAATACTGTAAAAACATTGATATGGTTTCTAAGCCATATGAAGGTTTAAAATGAATAAAATATATTACATACACATATACATTTGACTAAACGTACTCAACTGGTGTTTCTAAATACGCCTACCCCGTGTACCTGACCTAAGCCTAATACGTGGGCGGGAATAGAAAGTTACAGTTTAAGTTAAGTTTGTTTTTGCTAAGTGAATAACTAAAGAATTCTCTGTGAGTGGTTATTCAGTTCTGTACCTGGAATCTAGGTTGAATGAGGGATGGTATCTCTCGTCTCTGGTCTCGATATTCCAGGCTGCCTGCGAGGGCTACCCAGAAACGCCGGTGCTGGATTTCTCGGCAGGAGAAAGCAGCTTCTCTCAGCGCGTCAGGAAGGCGGGGCTGCGCCAGCGGGGTCTGCTCTGCTCTGGGCTTCGGCAAGTATGGCTGCTCCGTCTCCTCACCACCGCGTGTGTTTGCATAGGGCAATATCGGTAATATTTATACCTTTAAGGTGCCGAGATTGACGTAAGGATGGACATTGATACGTCAATAAGGATGTCATACGACTTGCTCGTTAGCACATTCTTTTGCTGAAGTTCTCGGTGAAATCAAAACAATGGCCGCAGGGTTTTGCCCAGGTTGTCATAGGTTTGATTTGTTATGAGAACTCCGTATGCCTTATCAGGGGCTGGAGGAATATCGCTTGTCTAATTAGATCGCAAGCGTTATGACCTAATCAGATAACACGTTCCTGTGCCGTAGTGTGACTGCGTCAGATAACGGTATCTGCATCATGGGGGTTTTCTGCCTCATGGGCTGACTGTTAGTTAACTTGTTGGTTTGTTTAACCAGAATAGGGTCAGGAATAGGGGGATCGATTCAGAACCTATAGGAATACATCACAAAATGACATCACTGATGACATCATCCTTGTAAAAAAATAGCAGACTCTCTCTCAGTGTAATATAAGGTTTGATACACACATTGAAAAATAGAATCAAATAATTACAAAACAATGGAGAAACTAATTCCACTTACAACAATCTATTCAGAAATTGCTAAATCTACATACACCTTCGCTCATTCACCAACATATCTATATAGTTACTCATACACATACTCAATCATCATAAATACTCATTCATCTATACATTTTGTTACATAACGACACTCATCCTTAGAGTTACTCACACACATACTCACACAATACAGATTATCTGATACAGATATTTACAACTTTAAACAATAATTGCTAATACATGTATTTAGTAACATACACTTAATAAGTTAGTTATACAATCAATAAAAAAAAACATCCATTTAAACACTAATTTAATCGTTTGTTCTTCCATCGATGTTTAGGTACACATATATAAAATATTTCTTTTTTTCAGAAAGACTAACATTCACAGGATGATGTCATCAGTGATGTCATTTGAGATGTCATCAGTGATGTTATGTTATGTTACGCCAGTCTTTTAGAGCGCACGGCTACCCCAGGGGGTGTCCCGGCGCTTTGACAAAGAAACCTGAAAGACCCAGAAACACAAAAGCTGCCCAACGCTACGGTCTCAAGATTACACCGAAAAGAGCGTGGTCTTAAGCTCTTTCCTGAAGGCTAGGAGGCAGTTGGCTTTACGAAGGGAGAGAGGGAGCTCATTCCAATGGCGGGCCGCCACATATTGGAGAGACCGTCCTCCCATCCGAACACGTCTAATAGACGGCACCTCCATTTTAGCCAGATCGGCTGACCGCAACATCCTCCGCGGCACATAGAAAGCGATACGCTTTCTAATGTAGTTAGGACCAGTAGCATGAAGGGCTTTGAATGCCAGCGTAGGAATTTTAAACATAATCCTTCTAGCAATAGGTAGCCAATGCAACCTATTTAAAAGCAGAGAGGCACTGGCTCTCCTTGGCAGGCCAAATATGGCTCTGGCCGCCGAATTTTGGACAATTTGCAGCCTAGCCAGTAGGTACTTGGGCAGTCCTGCATAGAGCGCATTAGCATAGTCTAATCGCGACCCTACCAGCGCCTGAACGACTGTCTTTCGATATTTCAGGGAAAGCAACGGAAGAAATTTTCTAAGCATCTTAAGGATGCCGAAACATTTCCCTGATAGCCCCATAACATGGGGTCGAAAAGAGAGGTCGTCATCTAACACTACCCCGAGATTTTTAACGTGGGAGGACACCTTCTCCGGCGGGAACATGTCCTGGGGCCACCACAACTTCCAGCCAGGGTCCTGGGCACAGCCAAAGAAAAGCAACTCGGATTTATCCGAGTTGCATTTCAGACTGTGCCGCTGGAACCACGCAAAGACCGCACTCAGGCAGTTTTTGATCCTGTCGCCGTCAAAAACCTCTCCTTTCCTGCAGGTAAACAGGAGCTGGGTGTCATCAGCGTAGGATATGACCTGGGCCCCAAATCCCTCCGCTACCATCGCCAGAGGGGCCATATAGATGTTAAAAAGGGTGGGGCTCAGGACAGATCCTTGAGGAACCCCAACCTCTAGCGATGGCATTTCTGCGGAGAACGGTGGAGCCCAGATCACCTGTCGATGCCCGGATAAGAAGGATTGAAACCAGTCCAACACCATCCCACGCAGTCCGATCACCCGGAGTCTTAAAAGGAGACCTTCATGCGGGACGGTGTCGAACGCCGCCGACACCGTCATGAGTGATGTCACTGACTATGTCATGAGTGATGTAATATGTGACGTCATTAGCAGTGCTTTGCGGGCGCGCCAGTTATAGTGAGTACAACTAACTATAACGTAGGAATTTCAATGGTTTTGTATGAGTAAATTGTCCAGCTAACTATAACTGATATAAAACCTATGGTTTTTTCAATGAATTTGCTAGGTTTTTAAATGCTATTTCCTAACTATAACGTGTGTAAAACCTATGGTTTTTTCAGGGAATTTGCAAGGTTTTTTAAATGCTAATTCCTAACTATAACGTGTGTAAAACCTATGGTTTTTTCAGTGAATATATATATATATATATATATATATACCTTCTTCTTTGAAGAGGTGTGTCTTCAGCTCTTTAATGTAGTCATTCTCTTGCATATAGCCACTCAGAAGCAAACATTATAACTCATTGCGCACTGCCCAGCCTTCCTCTGCAGGTGGTCATTAAAAAAAATATATACTTTGCTCCTCAGACTTCCGTGTACCCTAAAACATAGCTGCTAATAGTGGAAATCAGTCTCTGAAAAAAGGTGATAGGGATTAATAATGGAGTTAGGGAAAAAATGCAAGACGTTTGTATATGTCACCATTTTTATAATGTTACCTCTTCATGAAAGATTTACACGATTTACACAGCTTCAACAGGAGCCCTTAATTAATGGCAACAGTGCCCCTAACATCTGCTGTTATTCAGTCCCCTAAATAAAGCGCCTTCTTGAAATGCTGTATAAGCTATCTAAGCATTATAATTACATATTTATGACTATATAAATAATATCCAGAGGTGGCCCCAAACACTTCTGGTTTCTCTGTAGAGTGGACCAGTGGGTAAAAAATGATGGATTGGAATGCAGCCAGAGCAATCTCCAGTGACTGAGATTAATTTAAGCATTCCTTCCATCATTTTATTGTTTGTTGCAGTTAATGCTGTAAGTGCTACGAGTACACCGATACATGCATCCCGTGCTCGCTATGGCGCAGGATTCAAGCTATACCCAGTGCCACTAGAACGATGCAGCAAAGGAGGGCCAAAATATGCAACAGGTTTGGGTAAATTATGTGGCATGCAAATGTGAATTATGCAGCATAATACAGCACATTTTGTGATAGTATTACTTCTTATTTTGTCATGTTTACACTGTCTAGGATTTGGTTGCAGCTCAATGGTACAAATTTAACACCCAAATATGGCAATAGCAATAAAAAGGTGACCAGTCAACCGACCGGTCATCCTTTGCAAAGGGCTTTCCACTGCACCACAACACGAGTTGCTGCATTTTAAGTAACTTTTCAACCATTTGAGCTAGAAACTGTTTCTTTGGTTAAAATCTGCAGATTATGCAGCAGATGATGGATTATGTGACAAATGCTGCAAATCTATAATTATGCAAAAAAAAAGGCTGCACAATCGCATAGTTCCAGGGGGCCTGGCTATACCACACTGATGCGGTTTAAGTAAGCCAAAACTGATGCGGGTTGCTCCTGTCTGGAGGGGACCTGGTTTGGCAGTTCAGACAGGACTATTCCTATTAGAGCATGACAACGAATGATTTGCATAAGGCTGGCTGTGTGCAGAGTCTAGACAAAAAAAAATGAACTGGAATGTGGCCTGAGTGATCACCTGTGTCTGAGATGAATCCGCACATTCCTGCCATCACTTTATCGCTCTAACACTGCAGTCTCCCTTCCAATAGATATGGAATGGGTCTCCCTACATCCCTTCAGTATATAGGACCATCATCCTCTTAAGTGCAGGTTTTGATGTCATATTTATTAAATACCACTGGTGTAAAAGCCTCCAAAGTCAAGTGATGCCTTAAATAATGTTTTAAGGAGTGGGTTTGTACCAAAGGGGAGGCAGGGCACCCCCGGTGAGCACTCCTGGTTATCTGCACAGTTATTTAGGCAACCGCAGTGGTAACTATCCGAGCAGTGGGAGCCTTGCAAAGTGCCACCAGGCAGTATTTCAACAGTACTCTCGAATATTGGAATGAGGAGTGTGGTAAAACCAACTCTACCCAAAGCGCCCTGCCCAAACTGTGAAATATGAACCAGTTGTATCCATCTTAGGTCCATGGGGCCACAGGCATGCCAGATTTCCAAGACAACCACTGACTCTGGGAATGGTTCCCATTTAAACTAGTTGGTAGAATGTTGTATTAACCGCATGCGTGCGGGCGGAATTCCGCTCGTACGCTGAGATTTTTTAAAGCGCATGTTACGTGACGAGCTGGGCTCGTCATCAGCGTGCCAGGAGGCTACCTCATGACGAGCCCAGCTCGTCATCAGCGTGGAAGGGGTTAAGGTTGTTCTCAAGGTGTTCCTAATTAACCTTCGATACCCATAAAATAAAATAAATATTTTTTCATGAAAGTAATTTACCTCCAATTGTAGAGCATTAGAGCTGGTAATACAGTGCTCTACATTTTTCCAGGGTCGGATTGGTAAGGTAGGCACTCGGGCAATGGCGAGGGGCCGGTATCCGAGTTCCAGCTGTAAGTAGCTTTTTTGGGCAGCCTGGTGGGGCCGATTGGGGCGGTACTGTGCTGTTCGGAGGCCGCCAGCAGCCCAGTGGGTGCTGCGTGGACTTTCTGGAGGCAGATGGGCATCCATTACCACCCTTTAATCAATGGGCAGAGGTGTCACTCCCTTTCTCTTGCTTGGCCGGCCCACTAGTGTATGCATATTGAGGGGGGGCAGGGGGCCTGAGCAGAAGTGGCCTCACTTGTTTTCAGGTGTGTTTCACCAGTGTGAAGTAATCGATGTATTTGTATTTTATCTAAGTAAAGTTAAGAAAACATGCCTCTACTGCCAGAGACCTTCTATTATATAAAACTTCGCTGAAGCAGTGTTTTGCGGAAAGGCAACATGCAAATGTGGGCCACTTTTATTTAGCGTGCCAAGGCCGATTTTTAATCCCAATCCAATCCTGCTTGATTTTTCTCACTTTGATACAGCCGTGCGTCCTTGCGTTGTGCGGATGAAGGTGATGTCAAGGTCATCAGTGTGTGTCACGTGATGCCTGCTCGTTAGCAGTGTGACAGGCTTGTAACTCACTCTGCCCATGCACTGGACAGTCCTGCTATCCGGTTGCATCGCCGCGGATATCCGGTGTCAGCTTCACCCCAGTGACGCTGATGATGAACTCTGGGGGGATGAAGTCACCGGGCAGCGAACCAGACAGGGAAATGGTGAACCCACAGCTCCTGCTCTGATTGGCTGGCTGTGCACTCTGGAACACTCGAGGTTTTGGAGAAGTAAATGTGAATCCAAGCTGAGGCTGAACTGTTCCTTGGGATAAATGTCTACTCGTCCATTCTCGCCCGTATGACAAATCCCTTAAGCACTTTCATTCAGGACAAGCGCCTGAAACAAAAATACTTAATAATGTGTAGGCAGAGAGATAGCCCTGCTGTCCTCATTATGCAACAGGCCTGATGCATAAGACTTATAGAGCAGTGAGAAGAAACGTAAAAGTCTCTGCTGGTTCAGAGTTTGTATTCAAGACCAGAGACATTTTAAGGATTTTGGGGGCCCTGGGCTAAACATATTTTGAGGACCCCTGTTCGGAGCTGCTTTGAATTTATGATACAAATTCAGTGTTTCCATGTGTTCTTTGGCCAGGTCACTGACGCTGAATGGTCGAATTCTAAATGTTTTTCCATTAATATTCAGGGAAAGTGATGTGTGCTTTCAATATTGTAATTTGACAGAAGCTCACTAATATTACTGCAAATACTCTCTGCACCCCACTCACCTGTGAGGTCCGGTTTGGCTCTAATAGGAACTTTTTATGGATGTTGAATGGTGTTGAAAAGCAAACACAACATTTAATTGCCTGACATATATTTGTAAAAGACTCACACACGTCACCAGTATTAAAATAAATTAAAGGAAAATGTTATTTCAAACAATCCATGTTAAGAATCACTCAAGGTCCTAAGGGCAGGACTGTGTGGCAGACAGAGTCTGATCCATTAGGGGCCCCCCTGAAAGGCAGGGGCCCTGGGCCACAGCTCACTTTTCCCATGCCTTAAAAGCTCTCTGTCCATTTCTCATGGTGCGTCCTCTTAAGGTGAGTGCGGCGATATCCCTTCTTTTTCTTCTACTTGTGGGCTTGTCGTGATATCTTTTATTGGGGTTTGTGCTATGCAAGTAGTGAGTCCACATAGTGGTTACTATGAAGGAGACAGTTTTAATTTTTATGGGAAACTGGCCAAATTTAAGTCCCTAAAAGCTGAAAATCGTTGACACCATCTTGTCGGTGCGGTACCTGAGTATCGTTGTCAGATTATCGCCTGACGTAAATACCTAGTCCTAGATATCACCCAACTGCTGCCAGTGGTAGAGAACATACAGCTGATGGAACCAGATTTGTAATCTATTTTTAGGACACAATATTTATACGAGCGTTCTAAACATGAAACCTGATCCCAAAAGAAGATTTGGCCATAGTTAGAAACTGTTTTTGGCTCACGTCATTGTTTCTTGAAGGAAGCCCGCGAGCGCTGCTGAGGGTTCAGACACATCTCTCCAAAGACACAAATAAGTCACAAGCCTGATTTTGCACTTTGTGTAGCTTGTCACACTAGTGTTCTGGATGTTCTCCCCATACGGCTTTACCATATGTAGTGTATCAATGACTGATTAGCCGCTGGGTGGTTTCCATACTTTAAAAAGGTTGAAATTATTTATGGTTTTCAACTGTAAGAATCCCAGATAGTTGCCAAAGTTGCTCAGACCCCATGCCTAGGAATCACAATTGAAAGGTGTATTATCAAATGTTTCTGTTGCATAAACACCTGCAGATGTTCTCCTACAATTCTTTCTATAATTCTACAATGCCGTGACCACCCCAGCGGAACTGAAATTACATTTACTTCCTAAACATCAAGTATTGTCTCTATCAAAGGGAGGGTTTTATAGCCATTTGTATCAGATCTGGGACTTCAAAAAAGTCAGCAGAACAGTGATAAGCTTAGTTTCAGTTACAGGTACACACATTGCCTAGGATTTTATTTAACAATTTGAATCTAACTATCTATCTATCTATCTATCTATCTATCTATCTATCTATCTATCTATCTATCTATCTATCTATCTATCTATCTATCTATCTATCTATCTATCTATCTATCTATCTATCTATCTATCTATCTATCTGTCTATCTGTCTGTCTGTCTGTCTGTCTGTCTGTCTGTCTGTCTGTCTGTCTGTCTGTCTGTCTGTCTGTCTGTCTATCTGTCTATCTGTCTATCTATCTATCTATCTATCTATCTATCTATCTATCTGTCTGTCTGTCTGTCTGTCTGTCTGTCTGTCTGTCTGTCTGTCTGTCTGTCTGACTGTCTGTCTGTCTGTCTGGCTGACTGTCTGTCTGGCTGACTGTCTGTCTGTCTGTCTGTCTGTCTGTCTGTCTGTCTGTCTGTCTGTCTGACTGTCTGTCTATCTGCCTATCTATCTATCTATCTATCTATCTATCTATCTATCTATCTATCTATCTATCTAGCTAGCTAGCTAGCTAGCTAGCTAGTTATCTCTCAAACATTTCCCTAAATTGCTATGGTTGAAGGTATCGAAAAGCTTTTTCTTTTAATTGGCCAACATATCAGTATTTTCAAGATGGGGGCAGGGGAATGTATTCAGACATAATACATTGATGAATCATTTGGCCTCCCTGGTTATAGCAGCAGTCTTAATGTTAATAGCGTTGGAATGGCCTGCTTCTGTCCTAATGCCTTTACAGACCCGGCTGAACACAGGTTAATTTATCCCTCTCTCCTTCACTGGTTTTAATGTTTCTGTTATTCCTTTTGGATCGATTGACTTCTATTGAGAATCATTTCAGAATCTCAAAAAATAAAATTACTAGTGGCCAAATGCACGTTTTTATACATAATGGACCTCAATTTTAACAATAAATCATTTTTATGGAACCATTTTGTAATTATGGACCACCATGTGATATGGGAGCTCAAGGGTAACATTACAGTACAGTTCAAAAGGTCAACACGCGCCAGTAATGGGGGATTTTGTCATTTGGAATACCCTTAAAGAGATACAGACAAAGGACCTTATTCACAAAGGTATATTTGGTCATAAGAATGTGAATTTACCTTTTTTTACACCTGGCAGGAATTCACAAAGGGATTCCCGGCAGGTGTAAACCTATTTACGAGGGTGGCCACCTCCCCCACCAGTACAGAGATTTCCGCAGTCGTAAATCCCATTCAAGGGGTGGTAAGAAGGAATTACAAGGCGTAGTTTGCCTTGGACGTTTCTGAACACCCATAAACATGTACATTTGTGGCCATTCCCAAGCTCTGATCTGACCCTTTCCCACCCTGGAAATGTTCAGAGAGTTACTCCAGCACAGGACTGGAGTAAGTCCTCTTCTAGGGCGGGAAACAGAACAGATCATCCCAAGATTTGCTGGGGTTAGAGGGGAAAGGTTTTCGCCTAGGGGAAAATATGTGCAGCATTTATATGTTTATTCTTTTATTTATTTGTTTCATGTAGACATTTTTATGCAGCCTAAGATTGCTAATAAACTCAAGTATTGTATTTCTTTTGCCAAACAATAGTTTTCAGTTTTTTTTAAACTTCAGGCTGCACTAATACCACAAATATATGCTTGAGAGCTAACGTTAAACAGCTCTCACAAAGGGATATGCCAGGAAAACTCAATGCCATCAGAGAGGTCATGATACAGGTCTGTGTGTTCAGTGCATTCTGGGAGTTGTAGTCCTGTTTCATCTCAATTGAATCAAGCAGATTAAAGTTATAGATCTGGTAACTCTACAGATCTAGGTTACAGATGGGTGCTAATGGGAAATCCTCTGTTTTCTGGAGGAAGTAGTTTATCTAAAGGAGAATCCACCACTGTATTCCTCATAGAGCATATAGGGTGGATGAAATTCCACCTATGGGCTCTCCTTTAGATTTAGCACTTCCTCCATAAATCGGTGGAGTTTCCAAAAAACTCTAAACCAGGCCCAGGTTTTGTGAACAAGGGGCGGTACATTTTTGAAGTTCTGTTAATATTAATAAATTTCCATGCAGTGAGTTAGTTCAGAGCCGCCATTGAAAGAAGGCAGACTGCTAGTGTTCCAAAGCGGGGACCAATTAACCCTTTGATCTTTGGGGGTCTGCACCCTAATACAGTCTTCGTGATTTGGGGGTCTGCTCCCAAATACAGACTTTGTGAGTCCATTCTGCATAGAAAGTCGTGAATTCTGGCGTACTTGGAGTACATGGACATACAGGCATGGTTTATAACTTCATTCGGGGCCCAATTTAAGATACAAAATCTCACTGCACATTGATGCCAACAGAGTGTTGCCAATTGGCCATTAAATAATACAAACTTAGGTGAGAGGTTAAATCCTTCCAGAAGATCGAAATAGGCTCTGTTTGAAGAACTGATTCACACAATCTCCTGATCCAGATGTGCACAATTTATGAATTTTATAACTTTTGCAAGGCAGGGCACATTATTCCCATACTTTCCTGGAATGAGTATTCCCCTAACCCATTAGTGGAGAAGTGTGGCTCAATGGTTAGAGCGGCAGACCCTGATGCAGAGGTCTAGCCCGGGACCAGGGTTCAATTTCCCGCCTCGGCGGTCTTGGGCTCAAAAATTCCACGGACCTGATAATTCTCGCCTCGGTGCCTATTCCAATCATGGAGTCCCACTCTGCAACTCTGGGCAATAGCTTGCTTAATCTCCACAACGGCCCCCACAACGCTAAGGATGCCTGGCCTCCACCTTGGGGGTGCCCAGGAGTGACCTCACAGGGAAAGCCAGGATGGGTTCCACAGCGGTATTCGTACAAGCGCCTTGAGACCCTTGCGGGTGAGTAGTGCGCTATACAAGTATCAATTTACATTAGTATGTAGCTTCCGCCTACAACACATTAAGAAATTAGGGAATTTTCTTTTCTCGTCATGGAAAATATTTTGCTTTGCAGTGTCATTCATTCCCTCTCACAGACTTTGCAAATAAGGAATTTCCTCTCACTTTCCCACACATCCAGCACCACAAATGCTTGGATCCTTCACAAGCAAATGGATGTCCAGTAAATTGTGGTAGAGCTATTGCAAAATATTTGTGAATGAGTGGAAAGTTACAACTGTGTGGGTCTCCAATTCATTTGCATTATCCTGACCTTCACATCCCTTGGGAACCTAGACATGCATAATTTGCACATGTGTTTGCATATCCCCCACACACATTGGTGGCGATTCACAAAAGGCATTTATGAGTAAGCGAAGTAATACTCCTGTAGTACTCTTTTACATCCTCTTACATATCTTTATAATTTGATCCAAAACATGTAAAATGGGACTATTTAGGGAATAGACTCATACAATTAGGCCCAGATTTGCAAACACTTTGCTTATGGTTTGTGTCACTTTCTTAATGCAGCCCCAGCGCTTAGTGTTAGGTTAATATTTACAATCTGGCGCTAATCAATATTTACATTGTATTGTAACTCAAAATAGCGCAATGCAGTGCAATGTGCTGCCTTGCTTTACTTTGCGTCAAGGACACATTTTATGTGTGGTGCATGGGAGTTTCCATGCAAGAACCCATCGGGTTCAACACAACTCCACATCTGCAAAGGCTTGTGGTGATAGACTTGCTCCAAAATCCTGCACCTCCCTGAAGCTGGCGTAACAAGGAGGAATCTTTTTTTCTCCTCATTTCTTCTGTGTTGCATGTCTGCTGCATTGTGAAGCACACATGCAAAGAGGGCTGGGGCCTATAAATATAGGACAGCAGTGCTGATACATTCTGGAGCTCTCCTACAAATGTATGGCCGCCTGGTGATAAATTCTAGCACTGTCCTATAAATGTATGGCAGCCCTGTAGACAGGTCTCATACTGTTTTATAAATGTATGGCAGCTCTTGGGATCCGGTACTGTCCTACAAATGTATGGCAGCACTGCTGATACATTCTGGAGCTCTCCTCAAATGTATGGCCGCCTGGTGATAAATTCTGATACTGTCCTATAAATGTAGGGCAGCCCTGTAGACATGTTCTCATACTGTTTTATAAATGTATGGCAGCTCTTGGGATCCGGTACTGTCCTACAAATGTAAGGCAGAACTACTGATACATTCTGGAGCTCTCCTACAAATGTATGGCCGCCTGGTGATAAATTCTCGCACTGTCCTATGATTGTATGAGGTAGCGCTGCTGGACAGTGTTGCACTGATGATGCAATACATTGCACATTTTTTTAGATGCTGTGCTGGTAATAATTATGTGGAGATAAAAATGGTGCATGAAGTAAACTTCAACAGAACGCTCTGGTACCAAAACCCCAATCCCCAGGGTCACCCAACCTCTACTCCTTATATGTCAAAATTCCAAAGTGTATGTTGTAAATTGACAGCAATAAAGGTTTGAAGTCATGCCAGGAGTGCACAAGCGTGTGCGTGTGTGCATGTCTGAGGGTGAAGGTAATGATTGCTATTATAATGAATGTTAGGAGGCTGCTGATAGGTCATCTCGCCATGGGCATGGACACGGGAGGGGAGCTTGTCCTTTCTCTGTGTCGTTGACACTTGACACCTAGTCTGCCCATCCAAAAGGCAAACGCTGAGCAGGCAGCTGTGGAGAGAGTGATAACACAGAACAGAAGAAGACTCGTGCCCCTTCCTGTGGCACAACCACTCACTGCCAGAGACTTTGGGCCCAGAGTGGAATGGCTGCCAGGCTAGATCCAAACATTTCCACATGTTTTCCCACAGTCTGTTGGGGGAACCCAGCCCTCTGTAAAATCATATTTAACTTATTTCAGGTTTTGATCGAAAGCATCACTTATCACTAATTTCCAAAAATGTGCATTGTAAGTCATGTGTTGTAAGTGTGAAAAAAACAATACAAATATTTTAAAAAAAAATAATAAAGCTGCCAAAATCCCCTTGCAACCTTGAATTTGAATTCTGTCCAGTTGTCAGTGCTGCAGCATGCCTGGTGTGCTTTTAAACACACATTCTCCACCTAGTTGCTCACAAATTAGTTCAAGAATCCTGAAGCCAAATATAAAGTTAGCTGTTAGTCCTATCCAGTTTTAACCATAGTGACTGGCCACCTATGTTGGTAATTCAACCACTTGCCCAGATGACCCAGCAATCCCCAGAGGGGGCATCCCCAATTTCCCCTGTCAAATTCTATCCTGTGCCTGGGACACTTTGCTTTAAAAAGCACAAGTTTCTAATCATTTCTGAGTCATTAATGTGATGGTGTACAGGTGGGCGAGTCAAGCGTCTAGCCAAGGGCCTGGATCTGGCCAAGCTCTGTGGCCCAGCTGAACGACAAGCCAGCCCCCATCCCCCTTACCTTATCCATTTTAAAAATTAAAAGCTACAGGCAGCATCTTGTGGAACCGAAGAAGGCCTGTTGTAATAATGTGGGGATGTCTTGCATCTGAAAGAGGCGTTCTTCCCCTCCCACTGACATTGCAGTTTAAATTAAATGCAGAAGAAGGAAATGAGAAAGTGTCTGGCAGACGGCAGCACCTTGACCCTCACCCTGAGCACCCACTCCACGCCTTCTTCTGTGACCTCATTGTGGCTTGTTCATCTGGTTTGCCGCCCCCTTTGAGGTGTGGGGGCTTCTCCAGAAACAGTTTTGAGCGTTAAACAAGAAAGGCCAGTGACATTGACATGTATGTCGTGCTCTGCTGTCCGTACATTTAAGTTGTTTTGGGAGAACCACACAGATGCATTTCTAATCCATGTAGGTTGCTGCAGTGTTTTATTTAAATTTTGTAAAAAATCTTTTGTGCTTGAATCACAACCTGTTCCTCAATTTGATTCTAGAAGGATTTCTTATTTAGTGCAGAGTACTGGTGTCATGTGATTCATCTACTTAGCAAGACACTTTTGTTCAACATATTTAACAAAAGGTACACATTTAGCTTTGGGTGGACAGCTGTGAACTATCCACTGCCCCCTCCTGTCGAACTAGAGATAGGGGGTGGTAACTCCGGTGCTGTAGATGCAGATTGGGTGATGAGAGAATCCTATTGTTAAATCCCGGCTTCCAAAGCAGGCCGATCTGTGTGATCTTGGCAAGCTAGTGAAGGATATTGCACCTTTGTTGTCCTTAACAGCAAACATTGGGAGCACCAGCAATAGTTCAGCCCAAAGTTAGTGATATACCAAAAATGTAATTTGTGCATAGTTAATAAAGCGTGAGGTTCATCCACATATAATATCATTACACTGTGCACACCAAATGTGCATCTGTGTCTTGGCTCACATATTACAAAGTCTTAAATCTTCCCGAATCCCTATTTAAAACCACTTATTTCAATAAATTCAGTTTAATTCAGTATTCCAATGTAAACTATTATTTTGCTATGTGCAGATTATTACTATTTTTTTTTTTAATTTTAAGCAGTGTTCCTATATTTTATGTCCTCTTTGGCATGATTTATACAGTTGGTCTTCCGATGGGTCAGCCTGTTCTTTGGCCCTCAAGGCCAAGCCGGGCCAAGGCTTCTTTCTCCCTATGGTTTATAACAATAAAGACCGAAAAACGCCTTGCCTTCTTTAAAATCGTACCTTTTGTCCAATTTTTTCCAAGAGCAATTCTGGATGGATAATCGTGCCCCACTTCCCCCTATTCCCCTTTACTAATGAGGTTGGTACTACCGCCATGTCTTTCGAGGTCTCATAGTACATCCTTCCGGCTAAATTATGCTACTGAATATTGAGAATAGAAATATCGAAAGGTAAGTGCATATGGAGAAACCATAGATTTACTATTCTTAACTCCACATATACGTACCCTGAAGACATATATATATATATAATCGAGATATATGTGTAGAGTTTAGATATAGATAATCTACACATACTTACCTTTCAATATTTTCTCCACAATATTAAGGCCCCACAAAGTGTCTTACTTGATGTTCCGGGTGCACGCCTTCTGACTGTGGGACTGGTGGGCGGTCTTCAAAACCCATGGCATGACATCTTTGATTTTTTTTTTACCACCCCCGTGCGGATCAGCACCGATCCCCAACGGCTGCTCTGTTTCGCGCCTGCACGGCACCGACCACCGTTCTTCCCATAAGTTGCGGTCACCGACAAAATTACTGGAACTCCTGATTTGAAAGGGGACAAAATTGATTTGAGATCCAATTGCTTGTAGACTAACCCAATTGACTGGACTCGAGGCACAGATAGAAAGGCCGATAATGTCGCTCTTTACCGCAGATAGATTTATAAAGTTTCCAGACCTCAGGGGGATGCTCAGCTGGTCTCCATCCTTGTTTATCTCCCCGCTTTGAAACAAGATGGATCGACAGAGCCGCATCCAACTCTGCTGCGAGATCCGGCCAATCTGATAAATTTAGATTTGATTTTTGCACCAATGCCGTTTCCCACAATTCCAAAACAAATTTAGTGAAAACATACAACAAACAGTACTTGCTATTTGCTTATGTATGAATGTCCTAATAAAAATAACCATCAGAGCAGATACCAGCATCTAGGAAGTGCTTTTCTGTACACAGCGCAGCTTATTTCGAGTAGGGCGGCTGTTTTAGCTGCATAAGCAGAACATTAAGAACTTTTTTGTTTGTCTCAGTTTGGCAGTAGAGCTGCCAGCTGGCTTCATGCCTTGAGAAGGACAGTGAAAAGATTTTTTTCACATGCGAATTTCAACACTTTGGAAGAAAATGTTCATGATAACTAAACTCAGTAAAGTAACAACATTTATGTAGACTTTTCATCTGCAAATTTACCTTTTGGGGTTGTCTCTGGATAGTAGCAAATGTATTACATGTTTTTTCTCTGCAGGTATATCTTTAGAGGAATACATCGTTGCAAAATACTGTCTTCTGATGGCAAATGTGGCACGGTGTGTAAAATTTGGACTGGTGAATACCTGCGTGGCCTATGCAATTATGTATGTAGGTGGTGTTTCTATAGCTCAACTGAGCTTAAAGGCAGCGGGGCAGTGTATGGGTCAAAGAAGAGGTCGCTGGTTATTGGATTATTAATGCATTGTGTTGTAGTGTTCTTTAAAGAGTTGAGTCTTCAACTCTTTCCTTTCCTAATTTGGGCAGTCCTGATGGATTATGGGATGTTTCTTCATTGAAAGCTTTTTGGAAGTTCAAAAGGGTTGGCAAAGATGGATGTAATCTAGCAGGCCTCGCCCAGTGAGCGTGTCATGTTCAGTGGTATGGTATAGTGATATATAGCATTTGATGTTCTTTGGTATATGATGTCATGATAAACTATAAGGCTTATGGTGAGGAATGTTATAGCATTTGATACTATATAATACGGTATGATATAGTGGTATGGTTTTAGTAGTAGAGTATGTCCTGTTTAGATGCATGGTGTGGTATACAATGGTGTGGCATAGCATGGTGGTTGATGTTTTGCCATGCTGCATGATATGGAATACTAATGTCGTATGGTACGTTGTTGGTATAGTATCTCCTGTTATGACACTTGGTGTGGTGTGGTGAGATATGGCTTAGTATAGCATTTGATGTTTAGGTCTCACGTCACCGAAAGACCTTATGTCGCCGGCTTGCCGGGAATGTTGGACAGGGAATGGGCACGCGCTTCCCCTCGGCAGATTTCATCTCGTGGGCGCGCACGTGCACATCTCCTGTTCAACATTCAGCAGCCTCTCGCCTCTCTCATTCACGCGCGCGCACACACAGCCACACTCACGCATGTGCACACACATTCCAAAGCGCACACACTCACCCCCCTCCTCCCCCCCGGCACATGCAGGGCTTACATACACACACAAACGCGCACACACACACCCTCCCAACCCCACTCACCGGGCACACGCAGGGCTTCCATCACTGGGGGGGCGGGCACCGTCAATGTGCCCTGACGCCCCACCCTCACCGGGTCTGTTATACTCCTCTCGTCCTGTCCCGCCATTCCCCTCCCCTCCTCTTTCTCTCTTGCGCCTGTAAAACGAGCTCCAAGTCACAGGAATGTGCGGAAGAAAGCGAGAAAAAAAAACCCGAGAAAGCTACCAGCAGAACCCTCCGGGGGTAGAGTGTCAGGGATGCAGCTAATTAGAATATCGAACATTAGGTGAATGGAGTGCTGCCACGCCTCACAGTTTTCCCCCAAAAAGAGTCGGGTCATGGAAAGCACGCGAAGCCTGGTGAAAAGAATCCAGTGTAAACACGTATCATGCCGAGAGACGAACGGGTTTATTTATCCTAAAGGAAAGCGGCTGCTGTTAAATGTTACTACTGCTTACATTGCAAGCATTGGTAAGGGCAATATCTGATCGGGCAAATTCATGTTTTCAACACCCCCCCCCCCCCCCCCGGCCCTCCATAACAGCGATGGTATTTCCTTCCCCTCGGTTCAAAGAGAAAGAGAGTACCCTTCTAGTCTACACCCACAGGAACAGGGTAATAAATGCGAAAAAAGAGAAAAATGTTCCCTGGGTTCTTGGTTGTAACGGGGGAACTAAATCATTCACTCATTACCACTTGTTCACTTTCATACTATTCACCAATAAATGCTATAATGGAACCACAAAAACAGGAACTATTTCATGTGCAAAAAAGCATCAACATTTTATTATAAAAACAGATATTCCTTAAAAAGGTATTTGATACATTAAAAAACATGAATTCATTACACAAAGTTAAAATTAAAAGCAATATCAGTCTACTCAATGGTGTCTCAATTTCAACGTTTTTTTGGTCAGATCTCTGGGTGCTAGAATACACAGATCAGCATCCTATTGAGGACATCAATTGCAATGGCACATAATTTGTAAAATATACAAAAAACATCCCCTGCGGGGTAGTCGATGCGTTTCGGTGGTTTGTGGCAATACGCCCCACCTTCCTCAGGACAGTTTTGGTGTACACATCTATCTGTGAACAGAAAATATCAGCATATATTAGTTAGTATTCTCTTTCTGTAATCCTCTTTTTGGAAAAAGAAATGAAAATATATAACAATAATCTGTCCAAGAATTGTAGGGATGCCCTTAATAACCTAGAAAACTGTGAGAACATAACGATAAAGCCTGGTGATAAAGGTGGTAGTATTGTGATTCTAGAAACTGAGGATTACAGAAAGAGAATTTTGTCACTATTATCAGTGAAAGAACACTATAGACGGTCTACACAAAGAGAGTGGGACAACTTACAGTCAAGTATAAAAAGAGTATTGGATTTGGCACTGGAAGATGAAATCATCTGTACTGATGAATATGGATTCTTATTAAATACTAACCCGGTTATACCGGCGATCTACGGTCTCCCAAAAGTGCACAAAAACCTGGAAAATCCCCCCATGAGACCCATAGTGTCAAGTTTAAACTCGATGACTGAACCACTAAGTATCTATGTGGATAGATTTTTAAGACCTTTGGTATCGAAACAAAGATCGTATATCAAAGATACCACTGAGATGATTAAAAAGGTTGAGGGTATAAAATTCAATAAAGAACAACAATGGTTGGTATCGTTAGATATCGAATCATTGTATACAAATATACCACAATCTGCGACAGTAGAAACAATAAGGGAACTCCTTAAAGATGAGAATGGAGATCTATCAGAGCACTCAGTTTTTTTAGTGGACCTAACAGAGATTATTCTTAAAAACAATATCTTCCTATTTGAGGATGACCTGTACTGTCAGACCAAGGGCACCAGCATGGGGGCTACCTGTGCGCCGAGCCTGGCGTGCCTCTATGTTGGTGCTTTTGAGGACAAGCATATTTACAACGAGGCTTGTCCATTTTTTGAGAATGTAGAAAATTACTCAAGGTTCATAGATGATATATTTTTCATCTGGAATGGAGAGAAGGGTGAATTACTGGAATTCATTGAATGGTTAAACTGCGGGGATTCCAATTTGAGGTTTACCTCAACAATGAGCCAGGAGGAATGTGCCTTTTTAGACATCACAATCAAGAGTAGGGAAGGCACGTTGTTTGTGGATCTGTATGTCAAGCCCACGGATCGCAATACTATGCTCCACTACAACAGTGACCATCCGCGGTGTCAAAAGGATAATATTCCTTTTGGACAGTTTCTGCGGCTTCGCAGAAATTGTACCAATAGACAAGATTTTGAGACTCATGCTGAGAACCTTAAGATTAAATTGCAAAACAGAGGCTACCCCAAGGGCATCATAAAAAAAGCATACAAAAGAGCCAAATTTTATAACAGGGAGGCACTATTTGAAAATAATAACAGAAACAAGGAAGAAATGAATAAAATAGTGTTTGTCTCAAACTACTCATTGTTGAGCAACAAAATAAAAAACATAATAAACAGGAACTGGAGCTATCTACAAGACCCAAGCACAGGTACCATTGAAAAACCTCTCTATTCATATAGAAGAAATAGAACAATTAGAAACATGCTGGTAAAAACTTATAGAGACAAAACAGAAAATAAACAAATGAGCATAACGACAGGGACTAAGGTAACAGGAACTCATCCATGTAGCTCCTGTGTAAATTGCAAAACAATAATGCCAAGCCAGAAAATCACCTTGAATGGAGGAATACATGTCCCTAAAGAGATGTACAACTGCAAGAGTAAAAATGTTATTTACTTAATAACATGCCCATGTGGCTTAGGGTACATCGGCGAGACGGGAAGGGAAGTAAAGGTACGGCTAAACGAACACCGTTCAGCAATCAGAACTCAGAAATGTAATGCCCCATTAACAGAACATTGGATGCAGCATAACCACAGAGTAGAGGACCTTAGATGGTGCGTGGTGGAAAAAATCACAATGTCAAGAAGAGGCGGTAATTGGGAAAAAAAACGCAAAATGAGAGAGCAATTCTTTATGTGTAAATTTAAAACACACTGTGAGGGCCTTAACAACCGGGAAGAATGGGAAAGAATATACCGATAAAATCACGTATATTCAACACCGGGACATCAACTTATAATAACAGTATCTAACATGTTAATAGGTATAAGGGTTGGGTCTCATCTCAACTGAACAGAAGGAAGTAAATTAGTCTAAGAATAAGTCTAAAAATAAGTAAAAGAACAGGCGCATTGTGTCTGACCAAATAGAGTACCTGTTATATTAGTTATAAGACACTCTAAGATGGCGCCCATATTCGCGCCCAGTAGAACCCCTCCAGATACCTCTTCTATGTTGATTGACCAAAAAAAGAGGAGTCTTGTGACTTAGACGTGGGAGGCGATGTAATTGAGACCCACTTTAAAAAGAGAGCGGTTCCGACAACGTGTCTTTCCTACATTCGGAATTTGGGAATACATCGGTGGAGGAGGCTAAAGCACGCTAAGAAGGTAAGAGACTGATAAACACAAGGGAACGCCTATGCACCAGTAAAACCGAGTTTGCGGGTTTAGCGTTTTAGTCTAAAGCTGAACCGGAGAGAGCGAACGCGGTTAGTTGATGTTATGCTTAGACCACTGCAGCATAACAATGCGCAAAATGGGGAGAGCATTTCGAACTAAAATATATGAGTAAAATTAGAGGATTTAAAAGTAGAGGCATTGCGAGACTGAGTTTATATGAATTTACGCAAGCAGGATGCTCCGTTTTCTCAAAAGGAATAATGATCGAATCGGAGCACTAAGTAAAACCTGCATTGAGCCATACATAACTTGCGAATAATTAATTAATTTAAACCGAAAAAGCCCAAATAAGAAACGGGGAATGGGCAGGAAAAGTGTCAACTTGGAACATACTTATGGCTTTAGTGAACATCAGGCGGAACTCGCTGTCGAAAGATAATGGCCTAAAAACGACAGCGAATACGTGGCGCGCGCATTCAGGACCGCCAATACAATGTTAGCACTAACCACGAAGAGCGCATAAAAACGGAGATATATCTCTGATGGGTGCAAACTATATATATATATATAAAAAAATGCTCCCCATGATGTTAGAAATCTAATTATAACGCTCTAGAAGAGAGAAAGTGGATAACATCATAATATAACATTCTCTCCCAGAGCCCTGAGCCAAGAAGTGAAAGAAGCCCCTAGCATCACGGAGGCAGGGAGGACTCAACAACCTCTGGGAAGCAGATCCAACTCTAGAAGGTGAGCGGTATAAGGAATATGGAGGAGTAAATTAATAGTCTTATTTTGAGTTATAGCTCACTCATGCCCAATTGCCTTATTTTCAGTTATAGTTCATTCACGCTCTACTCTTATAGGTGAAATTGAAAGAAACTTTCTGAGAAAAACGACTAACTGGAACTTACTATACCAGTGACACCACAAGATAAACAGGTGAGCATGTCCTCTATGAGGGAAAAAGAAACAAGAAAGGGAATATGAAACTAAAAAATATTATTCCCACTATTTCAGATTAATCAATATTTAAAAATACTGCGACCATCACAGAGAAGCATACACCGATGTAAAGAGCTGATTATCCGAAACAAGGTGTGTAAATAAATAGGATAACAAAATGAGAATAATCTACCCACAAAAACTAGGAGGGAGAGTTCAATATGTTATTCCCCGCTTCCCCATAGAGCAGAATTGATAAACTGCCAGAATAATTGGGAAAAGAATACAGACCACGCTGAATAACAGAAGGTAGGATATGGAACAAACACAATATGTCTAAACATTTAATAACTAGACTAATAATTCTAAATAATATCCTTCCTTTGTATTGTTAGTGCGAGACTATAATTAGCCGCCCAGAAGTTCTTCAAGCAAATATCCCAAGCAACAAGGGATATTTTTAAAGGTATGCAATCGTGTATGATTGCGTGTTTTTTAGAATGGAGGGAAATGTATGAATGTACGAATACGTGTGCCTATATTCCCCAGCCCAAAACTCTTTAGTTAGTTTTTTTAAAAATAAGGTGGGCTGGCTCCAGGGGTCACCATAGTGTTGGAAAAGAAAAATGGAACCACAAAAAACGATATACAAGCATAGAAAAGAGTAAAAAGGATGGGACAAAAAAATGCAAAAAAACTGTTATTGTTACAATAAATATATTCTTATGCTGATATTTTCTGTTCACAGATAGATGTGTACACCAAAACTGTCCTGAGGAAGGTGGGGCGTATTGCCACAAACCACCGAAACGCGTCGACTACCCCGCAGGGGATGTTTTTTGTATATTTTACAAATTATGTGCCATTGCAATTGATGTCCTCAATAGGATGCTGATCTGTGTATTCTAGCACCCAGAGATCTGACCAAAAAAACGTTGAAATTGAGACACCATTGAGTAGACTGATATTGCTTTTAATTTTAACTTTGTGTAATGAATTCATGTTTTTTAATGTATCAAATACCTTTTTAAGGAATATCTGTTTTTATAATAAAATGTTGATGCTTTTTTGCACATGAAATAGTTCCTGTTTTTGTGGTTCCATTATAGCATTTATTGGTGAATAGTATGAAAGTGAACAAGTGGTAATGAGTGAATGATTTAGTTCCCCCGTTACAACCAAGAACCCAGGGAACATTTTTCTCTTTTTTCGCATTTCCTTCCCCTCGCCATTGAACCCATCACGGAAGGACTGCGCTCTGCGCCCTGACAGGCATGTCGATACTATGGATTCTGTATTCTGTCTGCCTGGCGAGCGGCCTGTGGTTTTGAGAGCCATCCCTCAGAAGAGTGGCGAGAGCGCGCTCAGCCTCGGATCCAGGTATACCGGCGGCAGCAACAGTTGTGCGGGTTAGGAAGGGGCTCGCCCTCCTTTCAAGAATGCCACCATAGTCACCAAGGAATATGCAGGTGCACCACCCATGGCAGAAGGTGTGGCAACTGCTGGTGTATTTGCAATGCAATTGGTCTCGTATTTATGAGAATTTAACCTATTGGCATTGTAAATGACAATGAGTTTTATGCATGTTTTAAAAACCAAAACATAGATAAAAGGCATTGTCATTTACAATGCCAATAGCTCAAACTTGCGTAAATGCGAGACCTATTGCATTACAAATGCTTGTTTTGTTTTGGTACCCTATAGTATTATGGCATAGGATGCTTTGTTTTGCTATATGATATGGTTTGCTGTGGTGGTACGGTACAGTAGGTATGTATGGGATGGTGTGGTATGCTATTATTTGTTATGCTGCGTTGTGTGCTACGCTCTTGCGTAGAATAAAGCGGTATTTGATGTTTTTTGTCTGATACCCTATAGTTATATGATATGGTATTTGTCATTTTGTCTTCTATAACGCTATAGTATGATACAATGGTTGTGATGCTGTGTTATTCTATGTGGTATGGTATGTATTGTACGGTACGGTATGTATGGTACGGTACAGTATGGCATGGTATGGTATGGTATGGTATGGTATGGTACAGTACGGTATGTATGGTATGGTATGCTACAGTATGGCATGGTATGGTACGGTATGGTATGGTATGTTATGGTATGGTATGGTATGGTATGGTACGGTACAGTACAGTATGGCATGGTATGGTATGGTATGGTATGGTATGGTACAGTACGGTATGTATGGTATGGTATGCTACAGTATGGCATGGTATGGTACGGTATGGTATGGTATGTTATGGTATGGTATGGTATGGTACGGTACGGTACAGTATGTATGGAATGGTACGGTACAGCATGGCATGGTATGGTACGGTATGGTATGGTATGGTATGGTACGGTACGGTATTATGGTACGGTATGTATGGTACGGTACGGTACAGTATGGTATGGTATGGTATGGTACGGTACGGTATGGTATGGTACGGTACAGTATGAAATGAAATGAAATGAAATTAAATTAAATTTATAAAGCGCATGGCTGCCCGAGAGCGTCCCAGCGCTAACAGAAAATAGAACAAAAAGCAAACTGAGGATGAAACCAACAATTAGGGGTCCTTGGGAAAGAGAATAGTTTTAAGTGCCTTTCGAAACTTAAGATGACAGGGTTCTGTGCGGATCCAGTAGGGGAGAGAGTTCCAATTTTTTGCTGCATTCAAGGAGAAACGGCGACCCCCTGTGCATGCCTTCCTAACTCTGGGGACCCTTACAAGATTACCACGGTCCGACCGGAGAGCCCGGGATGATTTATAAGGACATATCAGGCTCCTGAGAATCGGAGGTCCCTTGCCCTGCAGAGCCCTATGGGTGACGCATAGCGCTTTAAAGATGACTCTTTCGCGTATTGGCAGCCAATGGAGTGCTCTCAGGGCCGGTCTGGCCGAAGATCTTCTTGACGTGCCTGCAAGCATCCTGGCTGCTGCATTCTGCACCCGTTGAAGAATGTTAAAGGTGGCTTCAGGGGCTGCCAGAAACAGGGCGTTACTATAGTCAAGCCTCGATAGTATTAACCCCTGAATCAGAAGTGTCCTGGACTGAGGAGGCAGGAGAGGAAGAACTTTCCGCACTGATCGGAGAAGTCCGAAGCAGGTCCCTGCCAGTTTCTGTGCATGAGTCTTAAAAGTCATATCGGGCTCAAGCCACACCCCTAGGCTTTTAATTTTGTCTTTTGGTTTAGGCAGCTCACCTAGACAGGAAGGCCAGGCGGCTTTAGGGAAAGATTTAAGATGATGACCAAGGAGCATAATCTCTGTTTTCGTTCCATTGAGTTTAAGCCGCGAACTGAACATCCAGGAAAATATCTCAACAAGGCAAACAGAGAGATTATCCAAACACCCTTCTTGTTGGGTTAGCGAGACGACAAGTTGGGTGTCGTCCGCATAGGTGACTGTTTTAATCCCAAAGGGGGCGACTACTTCCTCCAGTGGGGCCATATAAACGTTGAACAAAGTAGGGCTCAATGAAGAGCCCTGAGGGACACCACACTGGAGGGGGGTGGATTTAGACAGCAAACCACCTTCCCAGACTCTGAAAGAGCGGTTAATCAAAAAGGATGTAAGCCACTCAAGGGCCATTCCTGCAACGCCCAGTTTGGCAAGACGGTGTGTTAGGATTTTATGATCCACCGTATCAAATGCAGCGCTTAGATCCAGGAGGATCATAACAGCGGATCCTCCTGAATCTAAGATGCACCTTGCCTCTTCTGCTACCACTAAAAGGGCTGTGTCCGTCCCTTGCCCCGGACGAAAGCCGGTTTGCGAATTATTCAGCAGCTGATTGCTTTCCAGGAATCCGGAGAGCTGCTGATTCACCATTTTTTCAGCGATCTTACTTAGACCGGGTAACAGTGAAATCGGGCGGAAATTTGCCAGGTCCATGGGGTCAAGCCCCGGTTTTTTTAAAAGGGTTTTGACCCTTGCCTGTTTCCAGCTGGGTGGCACGACCCCACAAGAGAAGGAGGCATTAAGGAGCTCTGTTGCAACTGGGGCAATCGTATCTGCAATCTTCTTAAGAACATACATAGGCGCAGGATCGGCTGGGGAGCCACTTTTCATGGAGGATAGGGCTTTACAAAAATCTTCCCTAGTAATACTGCTCAGAGAGTCAAGCCGAGGGCCAGAGATGGGTACCAAATCTGAGTTATCATCCGGCGCAGGTAGATTCTGTGGAAGACTCCCAAGGATGTTAACTATCTTGGAGTCAAAAAAGTCCGCAAGTTGATTGCATCTTTCTTCTGAGCAATCTAGGATGTTAACAGGGGAAGGCACCTTAAGTAGTTGTTTAACAATCTTAAAGGTTTCTCTCGCAGAGTTGGAGGCCGAGTTGATTTTATTCTCAAAAAAAGCCACTTGTGCTTTTTTCAAGGAGATTTTATATAATCTCAGAGCAGAGCGATATGCCTCTTTATTGTTAATTGCCCAGTCTTTCCTCCATCTGCGTTCTAATTTTTTGCAGGTTTTTCTGAGGTCTCTGAGCTCTGAGGTATACCATGGAGACTTAAAAGTGCTACTTTTCTTTATTACTGTTTTCAACGGTAATACCTGATCCAGGGAATTGTTCAGCCAGTTACAGAAACTAATATCTGCGACCAATGGGTCTGGTTCAATTTTAGGGGCAGTTTGTTCCAGTACTCGAGTCAGCTCTTCCAAAGATAGTTTGGGCCATGCCCTGTCAAGAGTACGAGGCGGGGCTGCCCGTTGTACCTCTGTACCTGTATTCCAGGAAAATGGGACTAGAAAGTGATCGGACCATGGTACAGGAAGGGGGGGAAAAGAGATGAGCTGATTACAATTTGAAAAAATAGGGTCTAAAAGATGACCCTTATTATGTGTTGCCTCTTTATTTACAAGCCTTAGCTTCAGTGATTTAAGATCTAAGCAGAGATCAGCTGAAACCTTGTCATTTGGATCATCAAAATGGAGATTCAAATCTCCTAGAATCAAAAAATCAGAAGACAGAGCCGCGGCCATTAAAGTAGTTTCTAGTAGGGATCCTGTAAACTGTCTTATGCAGCCCGGCGGGCGATAGATAAGAAGACCTGAAAGAGATTTATTGGGTGTTATTTGGATGGTAAAACGAGCACTCTCTGAGTCTGATATTTCACAATCTTCAATTCTGCAGTTAAATTTGTCTTTATAGACTATAGCAAGACCCCCTCCTTTTCCCTGTTGTCTGTGTAGGCACTGTATGAGGAAACCATCCGGGAGGGCAGCAGCAATATCAAACTCAGAGGTAGAAGAGAGCCATGTTTCCGTGAGAAACAGCACATCGAGACCCCCCTCTTGGAGCATAAGGTTGATCTCAATGGCATGTTTCGGAAGAGACCTACAGTTTAAAAGCGCCATGAAGAGGTTGCTAAAGGCCTGCCTACCGCTATCTCTAGCCAAGCTAGAAGTAGTACATCGCTTACATGTCCTATATAGTGGATCAAAGTATTTAAACTGGCAACAGAGTGAATCACCCTTATCTCGGAGCTCCATAAGGTATTCCCTCGAATAGCCAGTCAAAAGTTGAGTGTCCACCGGCACAATATCTGGCCCTAGGCCCGGGCTGGCCCGGACGGGCCCAGACGGGCTTGCCTCTGGCGCGCCATCGGTGCGCCCGCTGCGCCCGCCCGCTGCGCGGACGGGAGAACACCTTCATTTTGTAGCGCTCGGGCCGCCACTCGCCCGCCCACTAGTGCGCTAACCAGCCTCTCACCCTAAGATGGCGGCCGAAGTCGTCACCCCCGGGGAAAGTGTCTAATACCGAGTAGAGCCCTCAATCAGCCCTCGGTTAGCCCAGAAATAGGAATAAAGGGTGCCCAAGTATATAAATGACAGATGTAGGTACAATTTAAAATATTATTTAAAAAGCGCAAAATCACAATGTTTTAAAATTTTGACTGCCTCACTGCCCCTAGGCCAACAAGAATAATGCAGGAGAGAGGAAAAGGACCTACTCCCGGCTTTTCGCCTCAGGAGCTCTAAGTTCTAAACAGAGTGTTCTGAACTCAGATTTCTTTTGTAGCGCTCGGGCCGCCACTCGCCCGACCACTAGTGCGCTAACCAGCCTCTCACCCTAAGATGGCGGCCGAAGTCGTCACCCCCGGGGAAAGTGTCTAATACCGAGTAGAGCCCTCAATCGGCCCTCGGTTAGCCCAGAAATAGGAATAAAAGGTGCCCAAGTATATAAATGACAGATGTAGGTACAATTTAAAATATTATTTAAAAAGCGCAAAATCACAATGTTTTAAAATTTTGACTGCCTCACTGCCCCTAGGCCAACAAGAATAATGCAGGAGAGAGGAAAAGGACCTAACTCCCGGCTTTTTGCCTCAGGAGCTCTAAGTTCTAAACAGAGTGTTCTGAACTCAGATTTCTTTTGTAGCGCTCGGGCCGCCACTCGCCCGACCACTAGTGCGCTAACCAGCCTCTCACCCTAAGATGGCGGCCGAAGTCGTCACCCCCGGGGAAAGTGTCTAATACCGAGTAGAGCCCTCAATCGGCCCTCGGTTAGCCCAGAAATAGGAATAAAGGGTGCCCAAGTATATAAATGACAGATGTAGGTACAATTTAAAATATTATTCAAAAAGCGCAAAATCACAATGTTTTAAAATTTTGACTGCCTCACTGCCCCTAGGCCAACAAGAATAATGCAGGAGAGAGGAAAAGGACCTAACTCCCGGCTTTTCGCCTCAGGAGCTCTAAGTTCAAAAAGTATGGCATGGTATGGTATGGTATGGCACAGTACAGTACGGTATGTATGGTACGGTATGGTACAGTATGGCATGGTATGATACGGTATGGTATGGTATGGTACGGTACGGTACGGTATGTATGGTACGGTACGGCACAGTATGGCATGGTATGGTACGGTATGGTATGGTATGGTACGGTACGGTATGGTATGATATTGTACGGTACGTTATGGTATGGTGTTTCCTATCATACTGCATAGTGTGGTATTTTACGGTGTGGTACAGTGTGGCAATTTATCGCTTTGTGTTCCGGTACACTACAGTATTACAGCGTGTTATTTAATATTACATAACACTGTATTACAAAGTGTGCTATGTTCTGCTGCTTACTATGGTTTTCTCTGCTATGATGCTCTTGGCCTTGGGATAATGTCAAATGTGAATTCCAGGAGCGCAGCTTCTTTTAGTCCAAGAGCCAACACTGGAAGAACAGCTTCAATACCACCCCAAATGTTAAACGATTCAGAACTGTCAACTTCACTCAACACTTATAACTGCGTCGATTTAATATTTAATGCAAATACAGCATTAGACGTAGGCCACACGCTTTATCTTTTTGTCACTAGGCGCAACGACATTAGAAGAAAGGGCAGAGGGGAACAATTATATGTTCTTCTACATAAAATAATGCATTTTGCCCCTAAAGTCAATAGTAAATACATTAAATTCCATATTTAAAGTTAGCAATAACTTCTCGCAGGGGTTAGGATTGGACATTCTGGGTCTAGACACTTGCACACATGAGGACTCAAAAACTCACAAATGTGTAGTTATTCGCAAACTTTTGTAGGCAGCTTCCCACCTCGAATATGCTCTTAAATGTTCTCATGTCAAGGGCAGGATTACAAGTATATTCAGGTTGAGAAAGGGGATGAAACACCCTCATAATGGTGTGGGAATATGGACAGGACTTCTCTAAAGGAAAGGCATTTTACCCATATATGAAAAAAATATAAAGTGCAAGAGCTCTGTGGCTGTAGATTTACGTCTGTGTTATGTACACTGCGTACATTTACACATTCATGAGTGATAACACGTGAGTAATATGAATTCACAAAAGAATTTTACCTCTACACCCGGGTCTTTGCGATGGTTGCAGATTTCCGGAAGTAGTTGCAGAATTTTTTGAGAATTCCCTGATAGTCGGAAATGTATACCAACCATGGGCGTACGCCTATGAGTGTAAACAGATTTTACCTTATTAGCAAAGGTAAACCCACACATGTAGATTTACTACAACACTTTTGAGTAACTTTATTGCTTTTGGCTATTCACCATTATGAGTATAAAGTTACTCAAAAGTGTAGACTTACAGGCCCTCATCCAGTAAAACAGGAGATGGATTCAGTAAAACAGCAAATAGGACCGTAAAGTTACTACTAGTAGTGACTTTACAACCATATTTGATGTAACACACATGTGGCAGAGAGCGCCACAATCGGGGCAGATGTTTCTCCGTTGTAAAGTATAGGAAAAAGTTAACAAGTTCAAAAACATTAAAAAAAATCGAAAAAATATTGTAATGTTAATACTAGCATTAAGGAATGTTATGTCTTTTTATATGTAGTGTAGAACAATAAAACAATGGTACAGCATTAGAAACTAAATTTGAAATTGAACATTTTATTTTTTGGGAATATATTATATTGAATTACATTATATTTCTGAAGTTTTCTGAAAAGATCAGAGGAAGCAACAACGTTTCAAAACACTGCCCCACAATTAAAAAAAAGAGATTTAATCGTGGGGGTGGAATTAAAGTTACCCACATTTAATTACACAAACAATTCTAACAGTAGGTAAATACAATAGTACCTGAAATTAAATAAGAAGTAAGCATGAGGTAAGTCCAGGAAGGATCAACCGAGGGACAAATAAAGACGAGAAACATCCACAAGAAACATGCACTCTTTGTCTGATTACTTTCAACTCCTTTTAGATTTTTTGATTGTATCTCTGGTCCTCATAATGTTCTCTATGGCATTAATTAGCATGACGTGTCAGCCGCCATTGCTTATGTCAAAGAAACTTGTGAAAAGAACAAAAGGGGCTCTGTGTATTTTTTTTTCTAAAAATGAAATTTATTCCTTTCCTAATCTTGTCTCCATGGGATTCCACAGTCCTGGTTTGTGTCCTCGGAGATCGGAAGGGAAACGTGATGCTCGTTCTGGAATGTTCTGTGGAACCTGATAGCGCCTGTGCGCGCCCGGCTGTCATTGCAAATAAAGCATGCAGGTGGGCTTGGTAGCATATCCTTGGGTGATGACGTGGTAGACTGGATCAGACCACTAAGGTCAGCTTTCCACATTTACGATTGCTAGAAAGTCCATCATGTAGGCACAGCCCCATGTCAGTTTCGCCGACCAGCACAAGCTAGCGCCATGTAAAATTCTAAAATAAATAAACACACTTCTCTATTGCCCCTAAGGGTAGGTGAGCTTTGAAAACTTCCTGAATTTAGATTTGGCATTTTAAGAAAAATTTGCGTTAACCCTTAACTTGTGCGATAGTTTCCCTTCTACTACTAGTAGAGGGAAATTCCTGGATGACCAATCAGAATTCAAACTGCAGTGCAAGCCAACCTGCTATCAGCATTCAGAGTGACCAACCAGGATGGAGTTTCAGCTCAACTTGTCTGGAAGTGCCTGATTGGCATATTGGCCCCAAGTCATTGCCACATTCAGAGTTTGTCCTGCCCATTCCAATTGGTGGAGGCCCAGTGAGGTCATCACTAAGCTGCCCGTTGGTGCCTTCTGAATCGAAATAGCCTTTTAAGATGGTAATTTCCTTACAAGGCTTCAAACCCATGGGCAAACAATGAGGTTGCTTAATTTTCAAATGTGAACAAGCCCACCTCTAGTGGTTAGCCCATACTGCTGAAAAAACGAACACTTGGTGCATGAGTTATCTGCTCGTTGCTGACATCTACTGTGATGTGCAGGCCAGGTGCTTGAATCTCAGGTCAGCTGTCCATTTTTTCTATCACTGAGCTGAACAGCATGGGCATAGGTAATAGTAATGCCTGCTATTTACAGTGCTTATAACGGGCAGAAGTGTGATATGAAGTACCATAGAAAAATTAATTTTTGCATTAAAACAGTTTTTTAATCCCTGGCTATCTTGCCTCTGTTGTATCGAAAACCTCAACCCTAAAAATACCCCTTTACCCAAAAACTGAAAACTGACCATGAACCCTAAAAATACCCCTTTACCCAAAAACTGAAAACTGACCCTGAACCCTAAAAATACCCCTTTACCCAAAAACTGAAAACTGACCCTGAACCCTAAAAATACCCCTTTACCCAAAAACTAAAAACTGACCCTGAACCCTAAAAATGCCCCTTTACCCAAAAACTGAAAACTGACCCTGAACCCTAAAAATACCCCTTTACCCAAAAACTGAAAACTGACCCTGAACCCTAAAAATACCCCTTTACCCAAAAACTGAAAACTGACCCTGAACCCTAAAAATGCCCCTTTACCCAAAAACTGAAAACTGACCCTGAACCCTAAAAATACCCCTTTACCCAAAAACTGAAAACTGACCCTGAACCCTAAAAATACCCCTTTACCCAAAAAACTGAAAACTGACCCTGAACCCTAAAAATACCCCTTTATCCAAAAACTGAAAACTGACCCTGAACCCTAAAAATACCCCTTTACCCGAAAACTGAAAACTGACCCTGAACCCTAAAAATACCCCTTTACCCAAAAACTGAAAACTGACCATGAACCCTAAAAATACCCCTTTACCCAAAAACTGAAAACTGACCCTGAACCCTAAAAATACCCCTTTACCCAAAAACTAAAAACTGACCCTGAACCCTAAAAATGCCCCTTTACCCAAAAACTGAAAACTGACCCTGAACCCTAAAAATACCCCTTTACCCAAAAACTGAAAACTGACCCTGAACCCTAAAAATACCCCTTTACCCAAAAACTGAAAACTGACCCTGAACCCTAAAAATACCCCTTTACCCAAAAACTGAAAACTGACCCTGAACCCTAAAAATACCCCTTTACCCAAAAAATGAAAACTGACCCTGAACCCTAAAAATACCCCTTTACCCAAAAACTGAAAACTGACCCTGAACCCTAAAAATGCCCCTTTACCCAAAAACTGAAAACTGACCCTGAACCCTAAAAATACCCCTTTACCCAAAAAATGAAAACTGACCCTGAACCCTAAAAATACCCCTTTACCCAAAAACTGAAAACTGACCCTGAACCCTAAAAATGCCCCTTTACCCAAAAACTGAAAACTGACCCTGAACCCTAAAAATACCCCTTAAAAAACCCAAACATATAAAATTTAAAATATAATTATATACTTACCAATACTTACGTTGTAATGGTATGCGCTGTAAAGGTACCTGCGTTGTAAAAACATGCGTTGTAAATACATGCGTTGTAATGGTTTTTGCGTTGTAAAAGTTTCGTTGTAATGGTAGTGAGTTGTAAAAGTTGCGTTGTAATGGTTGTTTCCCGTTTATTCTAAATGGAAAATGCAGTGCATTTCCGTGACTATATCTCTAAATATTGTTATTGATTCAGATGGGGACTGAATGATTTTGGGCCCGATTCACAGAACTAACTTACTACAAAATCCTAAACTTACTACCATTTTGGTATTCACAGAAGGTACTTACTCATTTTGGTATTCACAGAAGGCACTTACTTATGTTGGTATTCACAGAATGCACTTACTCATTTCGGTATTCACAGAAGTAATTTAGGAGTCCAAAAGTTAGGAGTCCTAACTTTACTACTCCTAAACTGAGAAAAATCCTAACTATAAGACGTTCGGTATTCACAGAAGGCATTTAGGAGTCCTAAAGTTAGGAGTCCTAACTTTACGACTCCTAAAATGAGAAAAATCCTAACTTTAAGACTTTTGGTATTCACAGAAGGCATTTAGGAGTCCTAAAGTTAGGAGTCCTAACTTTACAACTCCTAAACTGAGAAAAATCCTAACTTTAAGACTTTTGGTATTCACAGAAGGCATTTAGGAGTCCTAAAGTTAGGAGTCCTAACTTTAGGACTCCTAAATGCCTTCTGTGAATACCAAAATGGTAGTAAGTTTAGGATTTTGTCTTAAGTTAGTTCTGTTAATCGGGCCCATAGTGAATATAAGTGACGCCTCAGCAAGTTACTCTTCATTGACATCTCAGGTCCACTTAGGAAATTTCCTTGAATGATCCACGTTCTTCCCTAATCAGGTTTTGGCTGCAAATGTTCCTGACATGTTAACTCGCATTCCTATAAGATTTATATATTGAGAAAGGGATGTGCATTGGAATAGAGAGTAGGCAACAGGCCAATCTCCACTATGGTCTCCCTGGAACCAGTGTTCCAAACTTTGGCATCACGCCTCCCAAAGCCTGTATGTGTTGTTAACAGGTTCCCAGTCTTATCCTTCAGGCACGGCCTGGGCGTTGCGACTCATTTTTATCTGCCTGGATTAATGCTCGAGCTCTAAAAGGCCCAGAGTCCTGGGAAGATATCTCTGTGCCCCACACGGGCCAGGAAACATCAGATAGTCCAATGTGGCGTGTTACTGATATTTCTCAGGTCATTAAAAGTCTGAAGAAAGGCTCTGCTTTCCTGTTTTCTATTTTTATTCTACTTCGGGTGATACAAAACATTTTCTTGTTGTACTACGTGTTCATTTCAATGCCAAACAGGAAGAGAACCTGCAAGGACACCATCATTCCTAAAGAGAGAGAGTATGTAGGAGAGGAACATTGTGAGCTCATAAACACGATCTTGTTGGACTTTTATCATACACAAAAATGTTCCTTTATGTCTCCCCAGACATCTGTTTTCTATATACTTACCTAGCCCGACTACTAAGTGGTCTACTGTAGAAAGTTTTATTTGTGGTTGCCTCCCAGAATGCACCAGCGAAGACAGGCAAGGGTGAAGTTATTTTTTCTGATTTTCACAAAAATTATTTCTGTACTTTGATATTTTTAATGGGAGAAATGTGTTAGTGTTTGAAAAAAATAAAGGTCATAAAACTTATCAGTTAGGTTAAAATATCTCAGGTGTGAAAAGTGAACCCATTTGAGAAAGTGTCCTTTGTACATGTCTAAGGGAGATGCAGGGCTGGTTTATCAATTTCAGGGAGATTTAGACTAAGGGGGTCATTAGGATGTCGGGCGGATTGCCCCCGCCAGGCTGGCGGTAGCCACCGCCAGCCTGGCGGGGGCAATCCGCTCGACATCCTCACTCGTTTCCCCCCGCCATATTAGTATGGCGGGGGGACCTCGGCGGACGGAAAGACTGTCGGCCGCTTTTCCGCCCCAGTCGCCTTGCGGCCGGGGCAGAAAAGGAATAATATGGTGGCGGTGTCTATCAGCTGAGAGCACCACCCACCACAATGCTAGAAATGCAGGATGTGCCCGCCACTGTGACGGACACATCCTAATGCCCCCCACGGGACCCCCGGCCTTATGGCGGGCAGTCCCAATCCCCGTCAGGTTACCGGGCGGGCAAAGTCCGCCCGCTATCCTAATGACCCCCTAAGTATCTGAACTCTATTGATCCCAAAGCTAAAGAGGACCACTGTGGTGCAAAGTTTGCAGGACATCTGCATGAGATAAATGTTTACACAATGAATATAAATCGAAATCACTGCTTCCCCACGGTGATCCTGAAAATCATTAATGTATCCGGCCTTCTGCAGGGCACTCAGTATAAACCAGTGATGGGTATCTCTAGGTCACTGCAACCTCAGCTGCATGGAAAAAAGAGTCTATTTCCTATTCCTTCAGGTCATTTTCTGTATTACCGTCCAGGGGCCCTACTACACACTAGGCGTACTTTCTTTGTTTGCGCCACAGTGCACCTTAAAACAGGGGCACTGGGTGCAAACAGGGAAAGCGCGCCCTAATACGTGAATTCACTGCCTCCAGGTAAGCCGCAAAGTTGTGCTGCCCTGGGGGCAGCGCATTCAAGTGAAAAACGAATACCGTAGCAGCTTTGATGCAGTCGCTCTGTGTTTCACTGTGCAGGCGACAACACGCCTGCACTTTTAAAGGGGATTAGAGATCCTCTTGCAGGCGGGTGCAGTGAGTGACTGCACCTTCCTGCAAGGGGATGTTTGAGGGGGTGCATAGGACCCCTTTTCTCACCTTCAGAGGGCGCCATTAGGGGGCGCACTGATAGCGCGCCACGTTTTAGGTGGCGCTCTGTCAGTGTGCCTCCTGAGAGCTGCTTTGTCTCTGCACCCTCATCTATAATACGGCGCAGGCGTAGAGGCAAAGGGATTCTCTCATTTGCATGGGGCCGCACCCCCAATGCAAATGAGAGATCACCCTCTGGTGATAGCGCTGGCGGTATTTGTGTGCCATTGCGATCTATATTACAGAACGGACGGCTCAAGCGTCTGCGGCTCTTTCTGTAATACCTAAGGGCCCAAGGGGCACTCAAAGCGGGCGCGCATGTCCCTTGCGCCCCCGGGACACTTTCCATAATATGGCCCCAAGAAAGCAAAACCTGTGTTCCTTTTCAATGGTTATATCTGTGCTTAATTTGAGCTGGTGTTTAGATGTGGTGGGCACCGGCACTCATTTTTGGGACTGGGATTTATTTTTCATCATCAAAAGGTAACCCAGAGCAAATGGAAAGGGATTATGCAGGGACGAAGCAGAACACGGTTCAAGTGAGATAAAGAGACTGGAAGTGTAGGGGTAGAAGAAAGAGGCATGAGATGGAATCACGACTAGGCTGCCTTGGTATTTAGCAACTTCAGCATTCAGCAGTTTATTTATTTTATTTGAAAAGTTTGATATAGCGCTGGCTAGACCCGGAGGTATCAGAGCGCTTTACATGAGGACGAACATTCTTTCAGAGCATAGTTACAAGTTACATGAGTTACTGGAGCGAAGTTACAGGCGTTAAAAACATAGCTGGAAAGGAAAAAAAGCAGGCAAGGGGAGAGAGATTCAGGGGAGAGAGGATTGGAGCAGGGGAGGCAGACCAATAATGGGAGAGGGAAAGAGGTGGGGGCGGGTGAAAGGTGAAAGAAAACACAACCGGGAGAGAGGAGAAACAGTGTCCGATGTCCGGTGTGCTGTGATCCTAGTGGACGAGGTATCATTCCCACACTTCCTTTGTGTGTGGTTCCCTTTGCGGTGTGGACTGTCTCAGAGGGGTCTCTGAAACTCCAGGACATAAATACTGGATCCCTCCCCAACAAGGGGAGAAGGAGTGCTTTGGCAAGGGGCACCATTCCCACACCTCCACTGTGTGTGGCTCCCTCGATGCTGTGGACTCTCTCAGGGGGGTCTCTTAGACTCCTGGGTATAAATGCTGGATCCCTCCCCAACAAGGGGAGGAGTGCTTTGGAAAAGGGAACACACAATGGTGGGTAACACATAGGTACTTCCGTTACCAGTATGTGCTTAGGAGAGAAACGTGAGCTTACACAATAATTTAAGATATTAGCGCGTAGCATATCCAAGACACACGTCATATAGGGAATGGGAGGTAGTGGGGGAAAGGTAAACAGGGGAGAGGAAAGCAGACAGAGTCAGGTAGATCTGAAGGGGGAAAGTACTCCAGGGCGAACAAAGCGGTCAAAGCAGAATAGGAGAGAGACAGATAAAACCGTGAAGAAAAACAATGTCCGATGTCCGGCTGGGTAGGTGACGGCCGAGGGGGTGTCCCAGGGCCAGACTCTGCTATAGCTGCATAGGACACCCGGCAGCGGCCAAGGGTACTCGGGATCCGCGGTGCCACTGATGGGCACCTAAGAAATCCTCTGGGACCCTAAAATTACTTATTCATTTATTAATTTATTTTTGAGGTTTTTTTTATAGCGCTAACTAGACATTAAGCACCTCATTCATCATAATCTGTTTAGATTTCAATGTCCTGTCTCCTGGACAGAGCGAGTTAGGGACAGAGAGGTCTCTGCAGGTCAGTTTTTTTTCCTGACTATTTCTGACATGCCAAAAACGCAATTTTTCACACGCTTTGAAGCGCCGACATCCATCCCCTTGTGTGCGGTGAGGGGCACACTGTGGCTTCCTGGTCAGCCCGGCTCCGGGGGCAGCATCACCGCAGCTAGCGCAGCAGGGGGCGCTCTACACTTGGTACCTGTGCACGGGTAGAGCCTTGGAGGCGAGGAAAGAATGCGTCATCAGCACATTGTTCGTGAAGAATAACAGGAAATGTTTTTCACTCCACATGTTGCAGATGGCGCCTGCCTGTGTTTTTGTACCTCGCGGTACCTTCCCACCTGTGGATGGAAGTGATGTCAGCTGCCAACACTGCAGCTCGCGGCTCATGCGCTGTAGACAGATATGTCAGCCAAGTGAAGTGTCACTCATTAGGAGGGAGTCTCACGCAGCTCAGCCTCGTGCGCGCGCGCAGTATCATACTCTATAGTGACTTCAATGGAGTGTGACACACAGGAATCATTTCTATTTTATTTATCGCAAACTAGGTCCAGGGCACTGGAGCTTTTTACACGAGCACCAGAAACGTCACACAAAGTCACATTTTTTAAGCACGGGCAGATTGTGTGATTTGCACAGAATCACAGGATGCTGAGCCGACGCCGGGATGTGAGCCTGTTCCCCTAGTTCCAAAGTCGGGAGCCCTGGCCGTGAGGTCACTGCCTCTCCTCTAACATTTCAAGATGCGTTCTACCCAGAGTGAGAACATTTAGGGGATGGGGGAGCACTCCAAAATTTAACTATTTCCTATTTATTAAACTGAAAATAAACCAAGGGTGCTTCACTGCTGCAATGTGTTGACATCACATGCAAACTAAAACTGAGGGTCTAACAGGATGAAAACCAGGATGCAGTGAGCACTGTTCCTATAGAACCAATGTTCTAATGTTTGACCTTCTTATAGCAATTTTTCAATTTATGCAATAAAAACGAATGTACATATTATTTTTTACTAAGAAATTCTTATTTGAGAATTAATCATATAACTTGGTACAATACATATACTTTATGCTGAATGTTTTCACCTAATGTGAACAGAATAATTGAACGGAAAAATGTTTTCACCTAATGTGAACAGAATAATTGAACAGAAAATCTTTGTCTTGTACATTACAAATTTTTTGTACAGATTTTTTTTTTATTAACATATTCAGTTATCATCTCATTGCTGTCACAAAGCCCAATGCATTTCGGGACTCCGGAGTCCCTTCTTCAGGGGTGATTTTCTTTCCAATCTTTGTTTAACCCGCAACGTTTTATGTTCATGAATGTACCACGGATTATATTGGAATTAACCCGCACTTTTGTGTGGCGGTTGAAATTTGCTATTACGTAAGCCCCATGCAAAACTGTGGCTCTGTTGTTTTGCGGTATACCAAATTAAATCCAATAACGAGACCTTATAAGAAAATGTAGCCCGTTGTAGCCTGTTGTACGCAAAGCTTCGTCATGGCTGATGGGACGCGTACAACGGGCTACATGTTCTTATAAGGTCTTGTTATTGGATTCAATTTGGCATATCACAAAGCAACAGAGCCACAGTTTTACCGATCCCCGTTGAATTGGTAAATCCTAAAAATTATTTTCCACTATTTATGTATGTATGTGGTATTTATCTAGCGCGGCTGTAGCCAAAATGCAACTGTGCTCTGCATTGAAAGTGACTGGAGGGTGGCTAGGTTCTGAGAGTGGAAGTGGACTGTTACTACATCATGCTGTAATGTCCTTAAAAGAGGTGTGTATTCGGCTCTTTCCTAAACTGGATCAGGGTTGGAGCATGGATCTTGAGTATCAGTCAAATAGGCCGGGGTGCCAGTTGGGATGTAGCTGACTTTAAAATATGGTGCAAGGGAAGTCTGGGTGGTAATTTTGTTGCGTGCCCTGCATCGCAAAATGCGATGCAGCGCGTACTACGAAATTCATTTTATTTATTTAATTGTTTACTTACCTCCAATGATCCATATTCCGGTGTTTACTACCCCCCAGCCTTCCCCTCCTCCGCCCCGCCTTCCACCCCCCGGAACTCTCTTCACGGGCCGCTACTGCTTTTGGTGTCAATATTTACCAGGTGGTAGGGAGGTAGTACAACACCATATAAGGGGCAACTCTGAAAGAGGCCTAGCTACATTCACAAAGAGCAATCTTAGTGAACCCTAGCTCCAGTGTGACTTATGCCACAGGAGCTGTTCTATCCAAGGAAGGGGAAAGCAAGAAAAGTACGTAATATGATAAAAGAGTAGTGAATCAATTTACTCTGAGGGTATTGGGCCTTATTCACAAAAGGTAAGTTTACACTTTTCTGTAAGTTTACAATTGCTTTGCTATTCACAAACTCCGATTTAGTAGTATGTTTATGACTGCAGAGACTCCACATCTGGGGCGGAGAACTCTGCACATAAAACGATGGGCCTGTCCTATCTTTTTAAGTGCAGATTTCTCCGCCCGACTGGGCAGTCTATGCAGTCATAAACTTACTATTAGAACAGAGTCCATGAATAGCAAAAAAATTGTACATTTACACAAAAGTGTAAGTTTACCTTTCCGCTTTCAAGGTGAACTCCGTACATAAAAAGATAGTCCTGTCATATATTGTTGTGTGGAGTTCTCTGCCCCGACTGTGGAGTCTCCGCAGTTGTTAAACTTGTTATTAAATCGGAGTTTGTGAATAGCAAAAAAAAATTACATTGACATAAAAGTGTAAGTTTACCTTTGTGAATCAGGCCCATCGGATCTAATTTAAATGTGGCTGGATTTTTTTTTTTTCCAATTTCTGTAGTCGATGCTGGATTTGAAATTCAGCTGGTAGATTAATCGGATTTAATATCTCCCCTGGAAATCATTAAAACTGTGATTTTTTTATTTACCACCCAACTCTAAATTAGATCCATCACTTCCTTTCCCATTGTGACGTCACCACAATGATCGTCCAGCACTGGGCTGACTGCGTTGTTGTTTGATGATGTCATAAAGGGTGAAAACTGCTATAGCAGGTAGCAGGACTTGCTACCTGACTACCATGAGTGACCAGAGATAGGCTAACAAGACCTGCTGCAGTGTGGAGATCTGGACTCTAGAATATTTTTGTTTTTTAACATATTCGACGGGGTGGGTGGACTTCTGGCTACTAGAATATTTCGGTTTTTAACGTGCCTATGGGGTAAACTCAACATGCTGGTGGAGTTCTGGACTCTAGAATATTTCTGATTTTAACATACATAATGGAGTGGATGGAGTGGAGGAGTGTGGCTCAACGGTTAAAGCGGCAGACCCTGATGCAGAGTTCTGTCCCAGAACCAGTGTTCAATTCCCGCCTCGGTGGGTCTTGGGCTCAATTTCCTCGGACCTGACAATTCCCGCCTCCGTGCCTATTCTAATCATGGGCCCCACGCTGCAACTCTGGGCAATAGCTTGCTTAACCTCCACACCGGCCCCAACAGCGCTAGGATGCCTGGCTTCACCCTGGGGGCGCCCAGGAGTGGACACTTCACAGGGAAAAGCCAGGAAGGGTTCCACAGCAGTATGAGTAATAGTGCGAGGAAACCGCTTGGTGGCAGTGCGCTCTACAAATACCTTGACATTTACATTTACATATGACTTCTAGATTCTAGAATATTTCAGTTTTTGAACATACCTAGTGGGGTGAACTCAGCGTGCTGGTGGAGTTCTGGATTATAAAATACTTCTAATTTTCAACCTACCCGTTTGGTAGCCCACTAATGTTGTGATTCTGCCTTCCAGCTGTTGCAGGAGCAGTTAGACTGTGGAGCGGCCCATCTTCAGCATCCGTTGGCCATCATGGAGCCCTTGGTGGCCACCCCGGTGTTCAGGGCCGCCGGCCTGACGTCAGTAGCGGTGTCCAGCGTCAATAACCACACCATCGTCTTCTTGGGAACCGCCAGCGGGTGGCTTCTGAAGGTAAGGGCAAGAACGCAGCGAGCCACAGTGACTGTCCATTACGCAGGGGTCAGAGGTCATTGCGCGTAGCTGTTGTCATAATGAGCTCCATTTACTGGGCACCTGCTGAGGGGCACATTTTTTAACACTGGTGAAACTGTACTTTGATTGAATGTGCAACTTAGTTGCATTACAAAGGGTCTTTTTTTAGGTGCAGGTGGGCGAGTACACACCAAGCGCATGCGCATTGACTTGCCCAGTGTGTCATGGGCCCTAGTGCAAGAAGCCCTTGATGCATTCTACATATTACCAAATTTATTATCAGCCATCACTTCTTGCAGCTACCAAACCGTTTTGTCCTGTAAAGTCGTGTTTAGTAAAGACAGCAATGGAATGTAGTATTGGTAGGGCTGCAGTGACATCCATCTTGAATTTTAACTCTTTGGCATCCGGACTGTGTAACAGAGGAAATTGTACTTATGAGAGACAGAATACACAGACTGCCACCCGGCCAGTAGGGGGAGCTCAAGAGAGAGGACTTTGTTGACTGTAGAACTTGTATGATCTGCCCAGATGGTTTTATGTACGAGTAAAACTGCCCCCTACATCATGTCAAAGGAAGAATCATGCCAAAGTAAAACTATTTGGTCGTTTTATATGTAGACTACATGTAGAGAAGAGGACAAAAGATTAATTTAATTTTTCGGTTTTATTGCTATCTAGAATTTAAGTAAGACCAATGCTTAATTTGAGCTGGTGGTTTCCATTGCTTGGCACCAGGACTTAATTGTCAACACCAGCGCTTGTGACCGTCTGCCACTAGGTGGCACTGTCTGACTAATTAAGAGATGACGACAATAACAGGTAATTAATAATTCAAAATACATTAAAAATGACTTGCCTGGGCGTGGCTTGGCGGGCGACGATGGCGGTCGCAGCCTTGTAGAGCTCCCGCTGGCCCGGACTTACTTTGCTCACTTATCCTGGCCCCCGAGCCCGCAGTGACCGCCTGGCAGGTGACATCGATCCAGGGGAGTGTCCTGCCGTCTCCGGTGTCTTGGTCCCGCGTCTTCACCCTCTCTGGGACCCTGTGGCGCCGACGGCGGTGTGCGGCCTGGCAGCTGGCCGTGAGCCGGGGACCTCGATTTTCGGGACGCCGAGTGGCGGTTGCGGACCTTGGCCTGGCCCTGCAGCGTCCTGACCCCCGAGCCCGCGGATGGGACTTGGCAGGTTGCATCGGTCCAGGAGGGGGTCCTGTCTTCTCCGGTGCGTTGCTCCTGAGCTCCCGTCCCTTCTGAGACCTTGGAACGCCGGCGGCGGAGTGCGGCCTGGTGACTGGCCGTGAGCCGGGGACATTGATTTTCAGGGCGCCAAGTGGTGGCTGCAGGGGGTGGCGTCGGCGGCGCGCACCTCGGCCCAGCATTGTGGGGTCGGCAGCCCGAGGATTGCGGGGGTGCCCTGCCTCCGCTGGTTTCCTTGACGACGCCTGTGGGCAGCACGGTGTGGTGGAGGCCTGTCCTGCCCCTGTGAAGCCGGGGCCTTGAGTTTCGCGGCGCCGGCTTGTATTGGCCTGCCAAGTCTCCCATTGAGGACCCGGAGCCGACGTCTTGACCCGGGGCCGGGGGCCTCCGGCGCCTCTCATAGTGGACTTGCCCCCGAAGCGCATCCCAGTCCGTGCACCTTGGGCGGACTCGTGTGGTGGTCGACGCCGAGACGGCCTGTCCCGCCTGGTTGGGGCCGGTCTCCGGATTTCGTGGCCTAGGGCCTGGGCTGGCCTCTTGGGACTCTCCTACCTCAGTTCTTATCAGGGGCCTGGGCCTCCAGCGCTAGTGGCGGTACCTGGGGGGTCCTGAGCCTTTTCGGAAGGGGTGCCGACCTTGCCCGGCGAGCGGTCCCGGCGAGCCCGTGCTGGGCCATGACCAGAACCGGAGGTGGCGGCCCGCCTAAGCATGGCCCTATCGATAAATTCACGGGGCCTAGTGGTGGCTCCGGGGCGGCCGGTGGCAGCGGTGGCCCTGGGCCGGACAATGCGGCGATCCTGGCGGCCATCACCCAATCCCGGGATGCGCTCGATGCCAAAATTGGAGCGGTGGGTGAAGATGTCGCGCTGTTGCGCCAGGATCTCCGGAATGCGGTGGGTCGGATCACCGAGGCCGAGTCCCGAATAACGGTGACCGAGATGGACGTCGGCGCCCTGAAGAAGCGGTTGGCGGAAGTGGAGGGAGTCCAGAAGACGTTGGCGGCCCGCGTGGAGGATGCCGAGGGGCGCGCACGGAGGAACAACCTCCGCTTTATTGGCTTTCCGGAGAGGTGTGAGAAAGACGACATGGAGGGGTTCTTGACCCGGTGGCTGGAGAGTTGGCTCCCAGAAGGGGTGCTGTCCGCGTGTTTCGTTATCGAGAGGGCGCATAGGGCCCTAACTCAGCGGCCCCCGGAGGGTGAGCGTCCCAGGTCTGTCATAGCCCGCCTGTTGAATTATCACGACCGTGACGTCATCCTGCGGGAGGCCAGGGCTAAAGGCTCGCTTACCTTTGAAAATTGTGCCATTATGATCTTTCCTGACTACACGAGGTTGGTGCAGAAGCAGAGACAATCCTTTGTGGCCGCCAAGGCCAAGTTGAGGGGCTTGCAGCTCCAATACTCTCTCCTATACCCGGCCCGTCTGCGAGTGGTACACCAGTCCAGAACACACTTCTTTGATTCGCCTGAGGAGGTTTTCCGCTGGACCGACGAGACGGTGCAGCTCCGGCCGCATCCCCAGCCGGGCCTGAATCCGGGCGGGTCCCAGAGGTCATCGCCGGAGCGGTCGAACCACCGGGGCCGGAGGGGTCGTCATCGGAGGTCCCGGTCACGGAGGCGGGCGGCCTCTGCTGGTGCATCGCAGGAGAGTGGTGCGAGGGACTCGGAACGCTCTGATGCCGACAGTTGAACACTGGTGGGACTGGACCTTGTTGCTGAGTCCTGAGTTGCCCTTCGTAGGCTGGTGAGACTGTTCTTTTTTGACTTTCCTATGCCAGTCTGTTCCTGGTTCCTGACTCCTGTTGATTTTAGCGGGAGCTTGGTAGGGCTCGGGAGGCACCATTTGGGGGCCTCTGACCCTCACGGTTGTGAGTGTAGTGGGGGGGGTGGTGTGTGTGTGTTGATTGGGGTGTTGGGATCCATTGGTATGGCGGGCCCTGGGTTCTCTGTTCTGGATCCGGGACTTTCCATGCCGCGACAGATGCTTCAATGTTCTCTGAAGTATTGGGGCGGGGGGAGCGGGGCGTGGGGGGATGTTTTTTGGTTGCTGATAGTTGGGGGGGCCTGGGTCTGGGGGGGGTTGCTGAGTTTTGGGATGGGTAGGGGGGGACCACACGTGCCTATGATCGTTGCTTATGTTGTTTTGTGGGGTGCGCCGGGGTGGTGTGGAGGGCCGAGTGCTGGTCCCGGTATTGACTATGGCTGATGCCGTGACTGTGTCTTCTTCTAAGGTCCTGCGTGTTGTGACGTGGAATGTGAGAGGAATATTGGATAAAATCAAGCGTGGGGCTGTGCTACGATGGGGGAAGAGGGAGATGATAGATGTGCTGCTGCTTCAGGAGACCCACATGCTGGGCTCCAAGGCCCTAAGCCTCCAGAGATATGGGTTTCAACAGGTATACCATGCCGGTTTTGCAAGGGGCTCGCGGGGGGTGGCTATCCTGGTGCACCGCAGAGTGGCTTATGTGCATGAGAAGCAATGGATAGACCCTCAGGGCCGCTTTGTTTTTATCAAGGGCCAGCTGGGCTCTGAACAGGTGGTGTTTGGTAGCGTGTACGCCCCCCCCCCTCTCCAATGGGCCCTGTCTGAGCGGCTGTTCGCACTGTGGGATGAGATTCCGGATGTGCTGACCATGGTGGGAGGTGACTGGAATGAGGTTATGGATGTGGGCCTGGATCGTCGGAGGCGGGCGCCGGCTGTGGTAGATCCCTCCCCCGCTGCAGCTCCCACCAGATTGAGCGCGACTGCGAGTGGCCTGGGATGGGTTGATGTGTGGCGCCACTTTCATCCCACTGAGCGTGAGTTCACATTTGTGTCAGCGGTGCATGGGTCCTTTTCAAGGCTGGACTATCTGTTTGTGCCGGGTGCCTGTCTGAGTCGCGTCAGGGATGCGGTGATACTCCCCAGGGGCCTGTCTGATCACTCCCCGGTCCTGGCGACTATGACCCTCCCTTCCCGACGACAGCCGTTTAGATGGCGGATGTCGTCTTGGCAGCTGCAAAAGCCCGAATATGTACATCACCTGCGCGTGGCGATTGATCTTTATTGGCGTGAGAATCTTGTGGGTGATGTGGATGCAATGGTGGTGTGGGAGGCGCTGAAACCCACGGTACGGGGTATTGATATTGCATGGTGTGTGGCTGCTAGGCGGAAACATCAGGAAGCCATTGTGACCGCTGCCGCCCGTGTGGAGGAGTTGGAACGGCGTGGTGGTCTTGGGGGCGACGACGATGTGGTGCGGCGGCTCCTACAGGCCCAACAATCGTATGCCTCCGTCTTACACGATGAAGCCCGGCAGGCGTGGCTCGCCACACGCAGCAGGGTATACCAGTGGGGCGACAAATCCTGCACTATGCTGCACAGGTTGTGCCAGGCGACTTTCCAGCCTCTTGTGTTGCCGGGCCTTACGGCTGAGGACGGCTCAGTGATGACTGACCCGGCCCTGTTGGCGGCCAGCTTTGCCCGCTATTATGCGACGCAGTACGCCCCTTGTGACCAATTGGAGGAGGCTGGGATCTCCGCTTATCTTGACGACCTGCTACCGCGGGCCGTTCCTGATGAGACCAGGACCGCCCTGGACGCCCCGCTCACGGCTGAGGAACTCGGGGAGGCCTTAGGTCAACTGAATGCCGGGAAGGCGCCCGGCCCGAGTGGCTACCCGTGTGAATTCTATAAACAGTTTCACGTCCAGCTGGGGCCCCACTATCGGCGTGCCCTGGAGGCGGCGCGGGTGCAGGGGGAGATGCCGCCGGACTGGCGCCATGCCGAGATCGTGGTCTTTTTGAAACCGGGCAGGGAGCCGGACAGGCACGACTCCTACCGGCCTATTTCCTTGTTAAATATCGAGGCTAAGATCCTTGCTAAGGCCTTGGCGAACCGCCTGCTACCCCACATCTCTGACCTGGTCCATCCGGACCAGGCTGGCTTCATGCCTGGGAGGGCTACCCGACACAACATCCGACGGGCACAGGCGGCTGTGGATGCTGTGGGGGCTAGCGATGAACAGGCGGCACTTTTCTTGGCGGATATGGACAGGGCCTTTGATTCCGTGAATTGGGTTTACTTGTTTGCCCTCCTGGCCCGCCTCAACCTGGGGCCGGTTTTCTTGTCGTACGTCCGTCTCCTCTATACTAACGTGACGGCCTCGGTCCGTGTGGCTGGTGCTACCTCTGGGCGTTTCCGTATAAGACGTGGCACTCGGCAGGGCTGCCCCCTGTCCCCGTATCTATTTGCCCTTGCCATGGAGCCCCTGGCGTCGCGGGTACGAGTGGATGCCCAATTGTGTGGCTTTGTCTGGAATGGGGGCCTGACGGACAGAATTGCGCTGTATGCGGATGATGTCCTCTTCTTTCTTACCGACCTGCAACGCTCGGGCCCCCGGGTCCTGGAGATTATGCGGGCATTTGGCGAGGCGTCGGGCCTCCATCTCAACCTCAATAAATCGACCCTGTGGGTGCTGGGCGGCGGAGTGGTGGCCGACCCCTGGGCAGCGGAGTTGCGGGTGGCGACGGGAGGCCTAAAGTACTTGGGCGTTTTTCTATCGGAGTCGCGGGCTATGGCCTGGGCGCGTGGAGTCCTGCCGGTGTGGGAACGAATACAGGCTGATGTCAAAACTTGGTCCAGGATGCCGCTCACTATCTTTGGTAGATCGGCCATCTTCAAGATGGTGGCGCTTCCGCGTCTACTATACCAGCTCCAGAATTTCCCATACCCTATCGGCCTGGAGTGGTTCCGTCAGGTTAACTCTGTGTTGGGTCGTTTCCTGTGGGATGGGGGTGCGGCTAGAGTAGCACTGAAGACGTGTTTTCTGTCCACATACTGTGGCGGCCTGGCCACCCCGGACCTCCTCTCCTACTACCAGGCTTCCCAGCTACTTGTACTTAATGAGTGGTGGTATGGAGATAGAAGTGATCCGGCATACGCCCTGGAACGGTCACTCATGGGTGACCATACGCTCCACACCATTCTGTATTCGGCTCGCCTGCGTCGCGGGTTACCATCGGTCACAAGGGTGGTCTTTGCCGTATGGCGACAATCCTTGCGTCGCATGGGGTGGTGGGGCAAGTTGACGGCCGAGACGCCGCTTTGGCATAATGGTCTGCTCCCTGAGCTGGCGGCTCTGGCTGGCTTTGAGGGTTGGGAGGCCATAGGGGTTGCACAACTGGGACAGGTCATGTCTGGCACTACTCTCAAATCCTTCGAGGAGCTCCGCACGGAATTCCAGATGCCTCAATCCCAATTCTTCCGTTACCTTCAGCTGCGCCATGCCCTCGCCCCGAGCGTCGCCGGTCTCGACTCCCTGCCAGAGTTTAGCCCGATCGAGGCCAAGTTGTTTATGGGAGACTTGGGAGACAGGAAGGTCTCCAAGATATACCAGACACTTGTTGTCCACTGCTCCTCCACCCTGCACTCCCTTCGGGAGGCATGGGAGGTGGACGTGGGTCCCCTTGATGACGACGACTGGAGGGAGGCGCTGGAGTCCCCACGTGGAACTGCCATTGCTATCCGGCTCCGGCTTATTCAGTTCAGGTACCTACACCGGGTATACTATACACGTGAACGTTTGTGGAAAGCTGGTTTGATTGCATCCCCGGAATGCTTGCGCTGTGGTGCGGTGCCTGGGTCCTTACTGCATACTGTGTGGGCGTGTGGCCGGCTGACTGGGTTCTGGAGGGGTGTGTGGAGCTGCCTGGCTGAGGTGCTGGGCTGGGACCTTCCTCGTACCCACCGGTTGGGCCTGTTGCACATCATGGAAGGCATTGGGGGTAACGTATATAAGCGCCATTTACTGCTCTTGGGGCTGGTTGTGGCCAAGCGAGACCTGGCCCGGGCATGGAAAGCGGTGAGGGCCCCCCCCCTTTCTGCTTGGAAGGCGGGCTGGATTACTTCATGGGGCTGGAGAGACCGGTCTTTGAAGCAAGGGGCTGTCCCCACAAGCACTTCAAAATTTGGAAGCGTTGGGCTGACTATCGTGGTCTGTTCCTGGACCCCCCCAGTGGAGCGTGAGGAGGACATTTGTTCACAGTGACACTGTTGGCCCGAAGTACCGCTGCCCTGGTGGCGCTGCACCTACTTGCTTTTCTGTATTGCTTTCTGTGCACGTGTGGTGGGGGGGTGGGGGGTGTTCGGGGCGGGGGGGTGGTGTTGTGGGCTAGGGTGGGTCACTGGGGTGCTTCTATACTGAGCATATTTCTGAGTCTACTCTCGCATTTGCTACCTGTGTAATTGCTGTTTTGATGCTGTCGTGGTGTTCTTCGGTTGTGGAGATACCACGTTCTTAATGCTCATTTGCTCAATAAAATTGGTTGTGAAAAAAAAAAAAATGACTTGCCTGCCGCCCAAGCCATTCCTATAGCTTTGGAGGCCTGAAATAGACTGAATTGTCACACTTGTAGAGGAGTGTGATGGTTGGTAGTTGTGTTGTTACTATCACTTGCAGCATGGCTGGGGCAATATGGGGTGCAAACAGCAGTGGCCTATGACTCTTTTTTACATTTTTTTGTTGCAAATTAAACACTCAGTAAGACCTTGTTGTACTATACTTTCCTGGTGGTGGAAGTCTAGAGTGACCATTTCACAAACATAGAAGTAGGACTACAGATTTACATCCATCGAGGAGCTGAGAATGACTTAATTGACAGCTCCTGCATAAAGAGTGAAGCACATAAATCGAGGCGCAAAGGCTAATTAAATGTTCTTTTGCACACATCATCATCTGAAGTTAATTAAATTGCTTTCTTGTACGAATACTGATTAACCATGCACTGGATGAAATGAAAACGTGCCTCTCTCTACATTTAATTGATGCTCTTTGAAAACCAGCACATGTGCTAATTTTTCTGAAATTTGCTGAAACAGATGGTAAAACTCGGGAATTTCTCAGCAAATCACACATGCCTGGTCACCCAATGAGAGTCATTCATGCTCCCATGTCCAAGAAACCGAACCAATGAGAAGCAGGATAAAGAGCAAAGGCTTCCCAGAAGTTGGCCGCCCATCTGACTGCATCAGAAGGCGACCACAGGTGTGTCTTTAGGGAGAGGTGACATTAGACACCTGACTAGCTGAACCAAAAAGACAACCTACATTTAGGATGGTCAAAGCAGAGGACGGGGGCTTCTGCGGATGTATGAGGTTCACAGGGGCTGTTTATCACCACTATAAGATTGCTTAACTTCTTTGTGCAGCCATTCCATACTCTTCTGTGTCATCCTAACCTGAGATTCTTTTACAGTGTCACTCTGATCTATGTTATGTTATGACGTTTTGTATAGCGCACTAATCACCCGTGAGGGTATCCAGGCACTTGAGCAGGTGTGTAGGTGTGAGGTACCCGTGTCATTGCTGGAAGAGCCAGGTCTTCAGCCTCTTGCGGGACTCAAAAAGTGAGGGGGAGGCTCCAATGACCTTCAGAAAGGTCAAACATTCACAGACAGTGCCAGGATCTTCACTACTTCACTCAAAATAGCCAAAGCTGTTCAGCTGAGGTACAATGTGCTTAGAGTTGCTGCCCGCTGTGTACCTGTTTGTGTCAAGTACAGCACTTAAGAGCCTTTTTCAAGTACCTACATTGATTTAATTCAACCCAATAATAATTAAAATCACATTTATCTAGGGAATCCTGCTGAAACTGATTGCTTTTCCATCAGCATAATTGGTTTATAGTGAGCTGTTATGAATCCTGCCAGCAGACACTGACTACAAGAACAATAAACAATTCCCACAATTTTCAATTTCATAATGCAAACTCTTCCTGTCCAGTTTCCTCTTCAGAGCTCTAACCGCCACCAGACAACCAACAGGTCTTCTGGATTTTTGCAGCGACAATGCACTGGGTACCACCTGCTGCACAAGTTCATTGTGTACGTTCCAAGGATTGTGTCTGTGTTCACCTTTTCTGATTATGGACCTACAATATAGGGTGGAGGCTCTCCAAATAAATCTCATGTGAGGTATTGAGAAGGGTATGATTTCCTACCCGATTGCTATCCCAGGGTGACCGTGTCCAACGAGATACCCCGTCTCTTCACATATCAGTTCTGGTCACTGGTTTTCTCATATGTCCAGGGTTTGAGATGGTGTTTGTCATAGTGGGATCAACTTAACCAAAGGTGCATATTTACAAAGCTCTGGTGCAGCCGTAACTGTCATGACTGCTCTCTCGATGAATTACCTAACGCCTAGTCTCTGTCAACTCCCCATGACACAATTTCTACTTGTTTGTATTTTTAAGTTGAAACTGTTCCATGCTTTGTAACATGTTCTTTATGGAAAATATTCCAGCAAAAGCACTAAACACATAAAGTAAAATTAAATAAAATAAAAATGATGGCATCCTGCCCCAAGGGATTTTGGAATGTATACACCTCTGGCCCACAAAATGTTGTAGTGCGTGAAATGCAACACTACCAGGGTACAAGAGGGTGGATAGCAAGGGTGATCCAAGGAGCAGAGCATCAGTTATGGTAGATTGAAAAAGATGAACATTCGACTTGTAATCTGGTTGGTAAAGAGATGAAGGACTAGATATGTGTCGATTGTTTGATGAGGACATTTTTTATCCTATTTTGGGTTCAAGGGCTATAATAACACACTTGACATGGGGTCAGGCTTGAGATATGGAGGCAGGTGTATTTAGTGACTTAGCTCTCTATAGAACGGCCCACGGCATTCTTCTTGGAACTTACATTTTATTAGCACCCTGAGAGACTGCTGAGATTGGCTCAGCCAATCAAAATCCTTACATCTGCCCACAAACACTACTGTTGTCTGCCTGCATTATTAGGTCAGTAGCATGGACGTGAAGCAGACAGACTAGGGGCCAGATGTAGGTAGCCCTTTACCGGTCGGAATCGGCCGGAAATACTGATTTTCGGCCGTTTCCGACCGGTAAAGGGCAATGGAGATGTAGGGGCACAAAAAACGGACATTTTCGGTAATTTTACCGAATCGGTAAAATTACCATTCGGTAAAAATACCGAAAATGTATTTCGTGATGTAGGTAGCACTTCTAACAGTGCTACAGGGCCTTTAGAATTCGGTATTTACCATGTAATACAATTGCATGGTAAATAACGAATTCTTGTGTACATGCACATCTGTGCATGTACACCTGTGCCATGTGGCACACAGACATGCCCTAAGGGCATGTATGTGTGCAACATGGCGCAAACGCCAGTTACAGGGGTGCAACAGGGTGTCAAAGTGACACCCTGTCCCCCTTAGCAATTCGGTATTTTTACCGATTCGGTGAAATACCGAATCAGTATTTGCTATTGAATCCTATGGGCTTCAAGGCCGGTTCGGTAAAAAATACTGAATTTTTACCTACATCTCATTTACCGATTCAGAAATACCGAATCGGTAAAATTCGGTATTTATGAATCGGTAAATGAGATTTACCTACATCTGGCCCTAAGTGCGTGATTATTTGGCTGCGTTGGGAGAGTTTAGGGCCACAGGTGTTTATAACCTTATTGCCAACATGTTGTCAGGCATTATTTTTTAATTGCCTTTCCCTTCATTATGCACCCTCACCATCAGCTCAGGGCCACAAGTGTCGGAAAGGTAACTAACGGCAGTTAATGCCCTCTATACAAGGCGTTAACAACTGTTAACATCCCGTAGAGGACAAATGCTTATTTGTATAGGTTAAAAGTCATATTTCCGTGTTTACGTAATAATTCACTAGAGTTTCATTCAATCTTCAATAAACATCAACACTAGCCCTCAAACCACCCAGAGTTTGTCTCGACTACTGAATCACAGCTACTCTACCACGAAACCTAAACCACTTTAATTTAGCTTCTCGCTTATTAGTAGACACCGAATCACTATCTACCAGGATCAGGGAAACAATCTGACACATGCAATAAAAAATCTGTAAAATTATCCAAGCAAAAGCACGGAAGGGGTCGTCTTGTGCCGCAGCGCCTCGAAGAGGCCTCGAGATGCGTGAGGAAGCCTGTGTGCCCCCAGATGATGCAAGGTGCCCTTGGCTTCCTTCATAGCAGCTTCAGGACTTCCCAGGGTCTATAGAAAGACCCAGAGCCAGGGATTAAAACTATCTCACATTTGTCTGAGTCCTCCCCTGACCTCTGGAGCTCTGGCTACTCTTGGTATGAGGCTTAGGGGATGATTTGGGGACTGCAGGTCAGAGTGCAGTTTTTATTTTTGAGCTGGAAGGCAATGACTGTGACTTTACACTTTCTGGAATTTATATGACTTCTGCATCTGCAGTGAAAGCAGCTGTGTGGGCTCAGGAGGACCCTCCAGCTTCCCTTGGACTTAGCCCTTGATCCTGTGCTGCTGGGTGCTGTAAATCCAGTCTGTACAGGATCAACCCATGGGGTCCGGGATGGATGACATGGAATAGTTGAACACACTGTGCGAAGTCACCCGAAGGCAGCAGAGAAAACATCTGCAGTGGTGCACCCAGAAAGCAGGCGCGTCCGGCACAGGTAAGAGCGGTGGGGATGGGCGGGGGCGAGTCCACAGGCGATGGGATAGGGAAAATTAAACAAAAAATAAATAAAACCACTTACCTTGCGCATGCTGCATCATTAAGTGGTTGTATAATTTTTTTTAATTTAATTTGACCAATCCCATTGTCTGTCAAATCCTCCCCCAATCACCCCGCCATGCCTCACCACTTTTACCTGAACGGGCCGCGCCTCCCAGAAAGATGTTGTTGTATTTGGAAAACATCCTGATGGCTTTGACTGTGGGGATCGAGTCCACGTTAACACTACCAGCATTCCCTCTTTTCAATAGGGTCACCATGAATGGATCAAACCCCATGTTGCAAAGCTTTGCTTTTTCAGCGAGAAGAGAATCAACACCTATGCTCCAAACTCCATTTATTTCAGTAGATCAGTACAAATCTAAAAACATCCCATCACCAAGAAGACATCCAACACATATGTTGCCAAGCTGCCTTCTTTTAAGTGGATTGTTCGATAAACATTGGTGGTTCACTTAGGTCGAACAGTCTCATAAGTGTTAAAGACACCTCTGGTCTTAAGCAAATTTAAAGACTAAACATTACATAGTACACCGAAGGTACGTATAAAAGCAGGACACATCATAGCGCTGTAATGCAATTAATTTATTCATTGCATATTATTGAGACTTTTTTGTACATCAAGATCTAGTGCTCACAGATAAGTAAAAGAAACCTGCAGTGATAAGTGAAATCGCAAAAACATGCATCAGCTCAAAACAACAAGATGCTAGACTCCTTTTGGCATTTTAATATAATAAAGAAGGAGTCAAGTTTATCTGTGGTGGACGACGTTTCGATCTCTAAGGAGTTGAGATCATCATCAGGACAAGGTGTGTGACCACCTAGTATCTGGTGGGCGAAATAGTGAGTTACTCAATAGTTATGTTCATACTGAATAGAGGAGAGAACAAAGAACACACAGGGGGGCAGTCACTTGATGTTTGAAAGCACTTAGGGGCATATTATCAAGCATGGCGTTATAATTATCACCGCTTTAGCGGCGGAAAACTTCCGCTAAAGCGGCGATATTGGGCTTGATAATATGGCGTACGGAATTACCATAGAAGCCCATGTTCACACCAGAACATGGGCTTCTATGGGAATTCACAAGGGCAAATTATCAAGCCCATTATCACCGATTTAGCGGCGATAATTATAATGCCGTTCCTTGATAATATGCCCCTTAGTTACTTCAGGAAAATGAGAGGACAGTTGACAATCAATGAACAGGAAGGGTGGGAGCAGAGAGCCTCACAGCATGTTATTGAGGGGCCAGTAGCGTCGTCTCTGTGAGGATCCGAAGTAGAGAGGAGTAGGCAAGAGATGCCTATCTATTACCGCTGCCAGGCTGGGTTAGCGAGCCACAGACTTGGTAGCGTAAATTAATACATTCTCATCATCTGAATCAATGGAGACGCCGAGAGCGAGCTCCGGGGTCTGTGGTTGAAATCAAGGGCGCTCTGTTCCAACACCAATCACCAAGACAAGACCCAACATCCAAACAAAGCAGCCATCACCAAGAAGACAGATGACACCCGTACAAAGCAGCCATCCCCAAGAAGAGAGTTGACACCCATACAAAATACCCACCACCAAGAAGAGATCCAACACCCGTACAAACCACCCATCAACAAGAAGAGATCCAACTACCCATACAAAGCACCTATCACCAAGACGAGATCCAACACACGTACAAATCACCAATCACCATGAAGTGACCCATCAGCCATACAAAGCACCCACCACCAAGAAAGATCAAGCTCCCATACAAAGCACCCATCACCAAGAAGAAGTCCAGGACCCAAACATCCATCACCAAGGAGAGCTCTAACACCCATACAAACCACCCATCACCAAGAAGAATCCAAGATCCATACATCCATCACAGAGGAGAGATTGAACACCTGTCCAAAACATCCATCACCAAAAAGAGATCCAACACTGGTACAAAACACCCATCAACAAGAAGAGACTCAACACCCATACAAAACACCCATCACCAAGAAGAGATACAAAACGCATACAAACCACCCATCACCATGGAGGGATCCATCAGCCATACAAAGCACCCACCACCAAGAAAGATCACACTCCCATACAAAGCACCCATCACCAAGAAGAGGTCCATGACCCAAACATTCATCACCAAAGAGAGATCTAACACCCATACAAAGCACCCATCACCAAGAAGAGGTCTAGGATCCAAACATACATCGCCAAAGATAGATCTAACACCCATTCAAACCACCCATCCCCAAGAAGAATCCAAGATCCATACATACATCACCAAGGAGAGATTGAACACCTGTCCAAAACATCCATCACCAAAAAGAGATCCAACACCGGTACAAAAGAACCATCACCAAGAAGAGATCCAACACTGGTACAAAGCTCCCATTGCCAAGAAGAGAACCAAAACCTGTACAAATCAACCTTCACCAAGGAGAGATCCAGCAGCCGTAAAAAACACCTATCCCCAAAAAGTGATCCAACACACTTGCAAAACACCACTCACCAAGGAGAGATCCATTTTCCAAACAAAGCACCCAGACAAAGCACCCATCACCAAGGAGAGATCCGCAGCCGTACAAAGGACCCATCACCAACATCCACACTTCTAAGATTCATCCACTTAAGGGACACCATTAGGAAATGATCTAATACACATCACTAATAAGCTGTTCTCAGTTCAGTGCAAGCATCAAAAATAGATCCAACACCCAAGTGGGGATCCATCACTCATGCCTCTATGTCTTATTCATTTCCCTGGAATCACTGTGACAGAATCAAATCCCATCACAAAGAAGAGATCCAACACATGGACTACCAAGCTTCCTTCTTTTTAGTGTCATCATGAAGAGGAGATCAAACATCCGCACTGCCAGGCTTCCTTATTTGTAATGGCATCATGAAGAAGAGAGCTAACATCCGCACTGCCAAGCTTCCTTCTTTTTATTGGCATCATGAAGAAGAGAGCTAACATCCGCACTGCCAGGCTTCCTTATTTGTAATGGCATCATGAAGAAGAGAGCTAACATCCGCACTGCCAAGCTTCCTTCTTTTTATTGGCATCATGAGAAGAGAGCTAACATCCGCACTGCCAAGCTTCCTTCTTTTTATTGGCATCATGAGAAGAGAGCTAACATCCGCACTGCCAAGCTTCCTTCTTTTTATTGGCATCATGAAGAATAGATCTAACATCCGCACTGCCAAGCTTCCTTCTTTTTATTGGCATCATGAAGAAGAGAGCTAACATCCGCACTGCCAGGCTTCCTTCTTTTTATTGGCATCATGAAGAAGAGAGCTAACATCCGCACTGCCAAGCTTCCTTCTTTTTATTGGCATCATGAAGAAGAGAGCTAACATCCGCACTGCCAAGCTTCCTTCTTTTTATTGGCATCATGAAGAAGAGAGCTAACATCCGCACTGCCAAGCTTCCTTCTTTTTATTGGCATCATGAAGAAGAGAGCTAACATCCGCACTGCCAGGCTTCCTTATTTGTAATCATTAACAAACACAGGGGCTGCCCGACAACCCTAAATCAGCACTGCCAAGCTTCCTTATTTGTAATGGCATCATGAAGAAGAGATCTAACATCCACACTGCCAAGCTTCCTTCTTTTTACTGGCATCATGAAGAAGAGATATAACATCCATACTGCCAAGCTTCCTTCTTTTTACTAGGCCTGGGCGGTAAATTCCGTTTTGCTCACAGAATTTAGGTAATTTTGCATTCCGCGGAGAATGCGGAATTGCCAAAAATTCCAGGATTCGTAGCTTCGCGAAATTTGTTGCTTGTTCGCGCTTTCAAAATGTGTGTTTGCGAGATATTTTGCACCGAGCATGCAAACAGCATTCGCAAACAGACAAAAAGCATCGCGAACGGGTGGAACAAGCAATTCTCCATGTTCGCGGAACACTGCGTGCTTGTGGAGATTTTTTACTGTTACGCTGAGCTTTGCGTAGCGCGACTACGCAAATTCCGCCCACCCCTACTTTTTAATGGCACCGCGAAGAAGAGATCTAAATCCGCACTGCCAAGCTTCCTTCTTTTTACTGGCATCATGAATAAGAGATCTAACATCCGCACTGCCAAGCTCGCACTTCCAAACGTCTACATTGCACAGCGATTCGAGAAACAAATTTAACCTCCATCCCCGAGAAGACATGTATCCCTCATGCTGCCAGGCTGTGTTTATTTTGTATTAGAACCTTGCTCCACTCTAACCCCACCATACCACAGGGAAACCACAAAGACTAAGCACATGAATACTGAATACACTTTTTAGGAAAACCACCAAGCCTGACAACCCCTATGGGCTCTACCGAAGAGAAACCACAACGACTGACCACATAACCCACAGAACAGACGTACATGTGTATTTGGGAAGCTCAGAAGCCCGGGCACACAAGAGATCTACTAATGTTAGTAAATTCACACCCTGAAGACGGCACTCTGCGCCCTCTTGGTACCCAAGAGTCTTATGACTGGCAGATATGAGCTTCATCCTGAAACAAGCATTTACAATGCAATGGTTTCGCCTTTGGAAAAGTTAGAGCTATTGGCATTGTAAATGACAAAATGTGTATTTATGTGTTGGTTTTGAAAACAGATAAATAAATGGCATTGTCATTTACATTGCCATTAGCTTAATCTCTGCAGTCACTCTGCACTCCCTAGCACTCTGCACTCCCTAGCACTCTGCACTCCCTAGCACTCCCTAGTCACTCTGCACTCCCTCGCACTCTGCACTCCCTTGTCACTCTGCACTCCCTAGTCACTCTGCACTCCCTAGCACTCCCTAGTCACTCTGCACTCCCTAGCACTCTGCACTCCCTAGTCACTCTGCACTCCCTAGCACTCCCTAGCACTCCCTAGTCACTCTGCACTCCCTAGCACTCTGCAGTCACTCTGCACTCCCTAGCACTCCCTAGCACTCCCTAGTCACTCTGCACTCCCTAGCACTCTGCAGTCACTCTGCACTCTCTAGCACTCCCTAGTCACTCTGCACTCCCTAGCACTCCCTAGCACTCTGCAATCACTCTGCAATCATTTACAATGGCAATAGCAGAGCATTGATATGCGCGTGCTCACACTGTTCACTTCTCACTAGTGGAGAAGTTACGGCATGAGGACATGCCAGGTGAGCGGTGTAGGGGAAGGGGAATCCTTTAAAGAGAGTAATTTTCTCTCTGGATTTCCCTTCTCTTTTTGAAACGAAGGAGCAGCAACATTGTCTTGGTCATGGTCTTGTGTCACCAGGGCTTTAAGTCAAAGCTTTTCCAATATTATATGCAACCCATAGTTGCTGCTTATTTATCTTATGCAACTAACGACTATTGACAAAGTCAATAGTCTCGACTTGTTGTAGATATGTTACTTTTATATATATCTGGATGTAATGACAGAAACAGCAAAATACAGGCCGAGCGGCACACTATACTATTAAGCACAGACTTTTAGTTTACATGTTTTTAAGCCACGTCCTTAATTATATTGGTCATGCCCTTTGGAGAGACCCCCAGTTTTTTTCATCCCACTAAAGGCCCAGCCTACACGATTTACTTCTTGCCCCCACCCCCAGAGAAGGCTATTTCTCTGCTCTGATTACTTCATCCAACAGTCACACGCTGCTGCACTCACGCCCATACCTGCACACTCCTCCGGGTTCTTCTTCTCAGTGTGACCACTCGCTGGTATGATCTCTGTGATCGGGCGGAGCGGCCTCTGATGGGAGGGTCCTGCTTCTTACACAACCCGAAAGTGAAGTCCAGCAAAACCCTCCACAACGGCCACAAACCTGTCTGTAGGTGGCATTCTGATCACCACAGCAACGGGGCTGCTGGCGTCTGAGGTCACGGAGCTAGAGAACACAGCAGGGCAGAGATGTCACGACCACTGAGGTCACGGCCAGCCCGTTGAAGATCAAACCGCGCAGTTGAGTTGGCCAGCTGTGACGGGAATGGGGCAAGGGAGAAAGCCTGGACAGAGAGAGGCAAAGAGAGGGAAGGCACAGCGAGGGAGAGGCGCAGAGAGGCACGGAGAGAGGGAGAGGCACAGAGAGGCACGGAGAGAGGGAGAGGCACAGAGAGGCACGGAGAGGGAGAGAAACAGTGAAGAGGGCCGGGGAGGAAGAAACAGACGAGGGGGCAGAGGAAGAAAGGACAGCAAGGAGGGGAGAGAACGGGAAAGGCAGAGAAAGTAGGCATTTATGGGTCATTAAATTCAAAGGGGAGACTGGAGGAAACTCAGACAACACTGGATTTAAAGAAAGAGAGGGACGTGAGGTGGAGTGGAAAGAGAGAAAGAGGCAGAGGGTGCACAGGGGACAGTTTGGAGAGGCAGAGAAAAGAGTCAGGGAGAGGCAGAGAGCAGGGCGAGACCGAGAAAGCGAGAGGCAGTAAACAGGCAGTGAGAGAGGAAAACGAGGGGTGCCTGCGGGGGGGGGCACAGAGAGTAGAGGGGGAGAGGGCAGTGAAGAGGGTAAGAGTGAGGCATGAGGAGGGAGAGGCACGTTACGGAGGGTGACAGGCAGGGAGACGGGGAGCAGAGAAACGAGGGCGAGGCACAGAAAAGAGAAGCGTGCAAAGCAGGGAGAGAGAGAAAGGGGCAAAGTGAGACAGCAACATCGGGAGGGCAATGGAATGGATGAGGGAAGGAAAGAACCGGCGAGAAAAACACACTGGTGAGAGAAATGTGGAGGGGGTCGAATGATGGAGGAAGAGAGAAGCAAAGAGAAGAATAAGAGACACACACCACACACACCAGCAGTCTATTGAGACTGCGGACACACAGCCTGCTGCAGAGGGCCCCGGGGCCCCACTCAGAATGCGCGGGAGGTGTCTGCAGTCTCAGCTGAGATGACACCATAAGGGACACACACACACCAGCAGTCTATTGAGACTGGGGACACACCGCCTGAATGATATGCTTAGTAAGTCAATGCAGGCACCCTACGCACCCCTCGGCACCCCGGAGGCAGCGACCTCGCTGCTACCCACCTCTAGCACCCAGACTCCTCACCGGGAGGTGGGGGGAGGGGCCAGGGGGGGTCTACAAGTCAGTACGCATATGGGAGGTCAGTCTACACTCCCATCCGCCCTGGTTAACAACAAGCCAACAAGAAATTCGGGCCAATCTGCAGTCGCCAGAGCCGGGTGTGTGCCAGTGCCAGCCCCTCTCCTCTCAGCCGTTCCCATACCTTCTTCCTCTACCCCAGAGGAGAACCATTGGCGTTCCCCATACAAACCCTGTACCTTTGCACATTCCAAGCTCTAGATTTCTTCCGTACTCTAAGTAACTGCCCTAACCGTCCAACATCCTCCCAAGGCGGGTTGTCGTCCATTCTTTACCTGCTGTAGCGCGCTCCGGGCCCGTTCTCCTGGCCGTGCCTCCCTGCTCTCAGCGCCGCTCCCTCCCGGGCCGCCTCCGCTCCTCCTCCATCCCCGCAACTCCCACTGTACACCCCCCGCACCCCGTACCGACAACAACATTCGGTGACGTCACTCGCCATCACGTGACTGACCCAGCGTGCCAAAAATAGAATGCCCCCGCCTTCTCTGGAAATGGTGCGTGGCCACAGGCGAGAAACCCGGGCGGGAGGGGCGGGGGGTGGAAGAGAGGGAGTGAGCGCGCGCAAGCCATTTGGAAAAGTGAAGGACAAGCACCTACGAGGACACAGGGGTGTGGGAGAGGACACGGACGGCGGGAGGGGGCGGAAGAGGACACGGACGGCGGGAGGGGGCGGAAGAGGACACGGACGGCGGGAGGGGGCGGAAGAGGACACGGACGGCGGGAGGGGGCGGGAGAGGACACGGACGGCGGGAAACGTGCACAGGACAGCGAGGGGGGGCGGAAAGGCACACGGAGGGGGCGGGAATGGACAGACTTTCAGTGAAAGGGGAGGAACGGGAAAAAACGTAACTCCGCCCTGGGAAAAAATCTCCGGAACGCCCCCGAATCTGGTCCGGCCTTGACGGACAGATCCGGCTCCCAATGGCTAGCCTCCATTTATGGAGCTAGCCAATGAGAGCCGGGGGACGTTCCAGAAGTCCTTATTGTCGACATAGGATTTCACCTGCGCTGAAAAGCTGCGCAGAGCGCAGCCTTCGGCAGGCGAAACCCAAAAACGCCCAACCAGTGTTCCAGAAAATCTTGTCCATAGTTTATCTGCATCTCAAGCTTTCCATACGAGCCAATAATCAAGGTACCTTGTAGCATTCAAGAGTCTGGTTTAGCATAACCCTGTCATTCCGGCCCCTCAGCCTCTTCAGGCACCCCCTGTTCTTTAACAGACCACGAATAGCTGCAGATTGATATAAAAGGCCTCCTCCTTCCTTAAGCATTTCACATGACGATTGATCCATCTGCCCAGAGGCGGTCACACTTAGCATCTTCATGGGATAGACCCACCCTGCACCTCGCCAGTTCTTTAACTTTAGTGAGAGAGACGTTTTGCAGGTTTGAAGCTTAACTCTGCCACCTGCATTGTCGCCCCCACCTCTTTCCTCAGGTACCCCACTGTTTGGCATCCCAAGGCACCTCGGCTCATAGATACCCCCTTCTCCCCTCTGTTAAAGTGCCTTGTTCCTACTGATCTGTTTATTCCAGCTCTGCAGTGACTTCACCCTGACGTCATTCCCTCCATGCTTCTTTCTGGTGTGGGTGGGTCTTCGTACTGTGTCCGTAGAATGTGTGGCGGTGGTCCCTTGATCTCTCTTTTGTCCTGTTGCATCTCCAAGGCTGATTGATCCATTCCTGCATACGCAGAGGGGATGCAGCAACCAATGGCCACTTGCCGGATCAATGGCATGTGTTGACGTTTGCATCTTTGCCCATGCTGGCATCTGCTAGTGATTTATGCCACCATATGCCATATTTAGGTTTCGCCTGCACAGCGCTTGCACGGTGCTTGTGAAATCTATTGTATTTAACATATCTTAAAAGTGGCTTTTAACGCCTTCACTTCTTATTTGTCTGTGCCCTTGTCACTTTAGTTTTGCTTTGTTTCTATTGGTTGAGGCCTGGTCCGGGCCTTCTGTATTCCAATAGGGAGTCCTTGTAAATGGAGGGTGACAAAGGGCGGCGACTAGGCTTGAGAACAGGGGCATATCATGGCTCCCACCCGCGGAGATGAAATATTGAGACCATCTAGAGCTAGCTGTGTGGGTAAAGCCCCGGGCCAAGGACAGCGGCCCCCTCTGTCTATGGTTATGCACAAACCAAGGTTGCCTATGGTTTACACCTGGTCACCTATGGATGATCGTGCTTTAAGCTTTTCTCTGATGGACTAGAGCTAGGGGCTGGGACCGAAAGACAAGGGAGACCTGTCCCTGGGGGGAGGTAATAACACGACAAAATATAATGCCTAGAAAGAAAACCAAACCTGATGGCCGGGGGCATAACAGCAGAATAATACCCACCATGGATGAGGATGCTGTAAGGGTGGCCTCTCCATCCATGCAAGAGACATTAAGAAGGGTATCAGGGCAAAGGGTAAGCGAGGCCCTGCGACAATGGGTGGTCTCTGCATCCATGTGTGAGACATCGAAAAGGGTATAAGTGCAAGAATACGCAAGTTCCTGCGACAAAGGGTGATCTCCATCCATGTGTGAGACATCAAGAAGGGGAAACGGCCACTACAACGAGGCCGTTTCAACGAAAACCATAACCACGCATGCATTACAACGCATGCGTGGTTACAACGACTGCCTTTACCACGCATACTTTTACTACGATGTACGTAGTAAAGGCATGTGTGGTAAAGGGTAAAAATAAAAAAGGGGGGCTTGGGGGGGCTTGCCCCCCAAAAAATAAACCACTAACCTTTAGAGGAGATGTGCAGGAAATCGGCGGCGCAGGAGAAGGAAACGGCCGTTTTTTTTTTCTATTTATGACATCACCACGGAAAAAACGTGGAGAAGGAAAAGCGTGAATATAGTATTCCGTTGTAACGCATGCGTGGTAAAGGCATGCGTTACAACGGAGTTCGTTGTAAGATCATACAACCATCAAGAAGGGTATAAGTGCAAGAATACGCAAGTTCCTGCGACAAAGGGTGATCTCCATCCATGTGTGAGACATCAAGAAGGGTATAAGTGCAAGAATACGCAAGTTCCTGCGACAAAGGGTGATCTCCATCCATGTGTGAGACATCAAGAAGGGTATCAGTGCAAGAATACGCAAGTCCCTGCGACAATGGGTGATCACGCCATCCATGCGTGAGACATCGAAAACGGTATCAGTGCAAGAATAAGCAAGTACCTGCAACAATTGGTGATCTCTCCATCCATGTGTGACACATTAAGAAGTTTATCAGTGGAAGAAACCACAAATCCCTTCTACAATGGGTGGTCTATCCATCCATGCGTGAGACATCGAGAAGGGTATCAGTGTAAGAAACAGCAAAGCCCCGCGATAATGGTTGGTCTCCACCTCAATGTGTGAGACATTGAGAAGGGTATCAGGGAAATGAATACTTAAGGCTGTGAGACACTATAAGGCCCTTAAAATCCCAGAGACATAATGAAGGCAGACACTGCCTGGACCAGAAAACCTTGACACTACATATAAACCATATTCAATAAAGAGCACGTGTCCTCCTTCACTTCTTTGACACAGAATATATACATTGCAACTGAAGGGTATACCAAAACATTGTAAACAATCCAGCTCTGGTATCCCTTCCATGTTTTATTCGGCCAATAAAGCATGACTCCACCCTGATGCTTCGTGTTTTCTGGTAGCTGTCTTCATAAAGCGCTTCATATTTCCGATGTGGAGCCGAGGCGCTTTAGAGGACTGTATTAAGGTCTATAGAAGCCCTGCTGTTGTTTCACAGGGAGATGAACCTCTGGGGTCGCTTACATCAGGCCTGTGCGGTGGGAGATTTTGCCTGGGGCTTTTTTTAAGGCGCCCTTGGATGTGGGAGATAACAGGGTGTGCCTGTGACACGTGGCGCCTTACATCTAGGACAGGCTTCACAGCTCCACTCCCGGGGACAAAGAGCAGTGTTATCTGCAGAATGTCCATTAGAGCTGGGTTGTTCAGAGGAGTAATTCACTTAGGTTTTGATAACTGAATTTTACAAGGCGGCCCTTTTCCCTTGGGGTGTCCCTGCTGTTTGCACTGGCGCACCACTTCGACTTAGAAGCCTTAATTGCTAGTATCTTTGTTTCTGGCGGTCAAGGGTATAGCACAAGTTGAGGGAAGTCTTTCTAGGGCTATACCAGGCAGCCATAACAAATTGACAGTCACCAGCATCAACAGCACGAAATAGCAAATAAAATTAGACTCCCTCGCCTGGTTACAAAGCGTGGTGCACTGGTCGTCTGTTTTCTGTTTCTATTCCCTGGCTAATGAGGGTCCCACTATACAAAACAAGATTATGCTTTGGTTTCACCAGGTTGTTGGAAAATAAATGAGAGATTCCTTACTTTAACCCCTGGCATGCTTGTGACGAACCCCAGCCGTCACGCTCCGCGGTGCTCGTGTGCGGATGACGGCTGGGGTTCGTCACGGCCCCGCCCTGTTCGTTTGTTTACCGCACAGCGGCGGAAACGGGCCAGCATCGAAGGGGTTAAAAAAGATGTGTATAGCGCTGTATTGCCATTAGTCTGTCCTCGCGGCTCTGATGTTTGGGTACCTCCTCGCCCAGGGCCTGTATTACACATACGGCGCACTTTCACTGTTTGCGACATGGTGCATCAGGGCCTTCTTTAGCGCTGGTGGTGCCCTGTGCGACAATGTCTGTTGGCACCCCCCACCCCCCCCCCCCCACCAATGACCACTTCTGCCACGGATTCCCTCACTAGCACCCTTTAACAGTGCCTCATAAGTTTCCATAACCACTGTTTCTCAGATTCATTTAGTTTTATAGCACCACTCATACCAGGGTAAGGTGTCAGAGCACTTTATACCACACACACATTGCACAGAGACAATCATATGTGAGTAAATCAGTGCATAGGAAATGTTACATTGGACAGTACTACAAGGTGTAGTGTAGGAGTGGCATGTCATCGCTACTGGTAGGCAATATAGTTAAAGTTCTTATAAGGAAAGGCACATATTCAGAATTTAAAACGCAACATCATTGTTAAGGGTTCTCGGGTAGATGCATCATTGTTCCTGTTTGCGATTTCTAAATTGCGAAAATTAAGGAATCTCAATGTAGAAATCGCAAACGGCAATGCATGAAAAAATCGCAATTTTTTGTGCGATTCGGTATTTTTCCTTAATTGCGATTCACAATTTGCGAATCACAATTAAGGAAAACCCTTCCCATTGATTCCTATGGGCCAAAAGGCCCATAGGAATCAATGGGAAGGCATTCACATTTTGCGAATTTCAAATTGCGATTCGCAAAATGTGAATGCAATTTCAAGGGTGCAGGGGGGGGGTCCATAGAACCCCTCCCTGCACCCCTGAAATTGAACTTTAAGATCAATTTACACACACACATGTCCCAAGGACATGTGTGTGTGTAAATTAAAACCTTCAAATATGTAACTTTTGCATGTTTGAAAGTTTTAGGTAAATTAGCATGAAGTTCAACTTCATGCTAATTTACCCCTTCCAAATTGCGAATTCGCAATTTAAAAATAATAATGCATTGCATTTAAGAATACGCAAAATTGCGATTTCTGAAATGCAATCGCAATTTCAGAAATCGCAAATAAATTGCGATTTCTTAAATTGCGAAAAAGCAAAAAAGGTTGAAGCATCCCAAAACAATGAATTGCATTCGCAAACGGCCGAAGTTTGCGATTCGCACCGTTTGCGAATGCAATTCAGTTTGATGCATCTAGGCAAAAAGGAGCTCTCTGACAAAAGCAGCAGTAACCCACTGACCTATTTACATTATATGCACTTTGTTATCTGCTTGGTACACTTTCTTAGCAGCAGACATTTTAACCCTCTGCGCTACCTTAAGATAAGTCAAAATTTCCACTAGACAAACCTCCTGTCTCTTTCCAGGAAGACGATTAATCATGGGACTTCTCTTGACATTTTAATTGATGTCTGAAAGTTGCTGGAGGCTAGGAACGAGGCAGCAGGTGCTTTTAAAATGATGATACAGATTTTCGAAAATGATGCCCCACCCCAAGTCAACGCCCGGTGCGGTTGCACCGATCGCACCGCCCTAGAGCCGGCCCTCGGTGCACTTTTCAAAAGATGCTCACGGTGCAGACCGGGAGAGTGCACCTACTCCAATGAATGCTCCGCCCCCAGGGTAGCTGCGAACACAGTAAAACACGGAGCGGATAATGCAGGAATAGCACACGTTTCCCCCATTCCAAGGTGAAGATTTCGAAATACTCTAGGTTTTCCTCCACACAAATTCATCCAGGTTGCACCTGGCAACATCTGTGCAGCTAAATATCCCTGGGATGCGGTAGTTTCTGCGTATATCACAATCTCATTTTGGGCAAAGCGCACTTACGCTTTAATAGGATCCGATAATGCAGACATTAGATGATTTTCTCAGTATCCACCAAGTCTCCCACCTCCGGGTCATCCCCTGGAAACTTCCATATCCCCGGCTCCTTTTACCCAAACCTGTGCCTACAGAATGGATCTTCTGCAGTTAAAGTTCCATCTGCGCCCTAAGACATCCGCTGCTCCTGATTCCAAGAAACAGGATCTTCATGGGGTGGAAGTCCACAAAGTGAGCTCTAAGTACTGGTTGTTCTATTGCAACAAAATGCATGTGACTGAGGACAAACCACCTAGATGCTTGTTTCCTGTTCAGGGAAGACCTGGCTTGGTTGTTTGGGCTGGTTTGTTCCCATGAGGAACAGGGTCAAGACTGATTTGCATATTGCTGGGTCTGAACTGAGGTAGTAAAGTGAGCTAAAGAACGATGATGGATTCAACCCAGATCTGTGACTGGGGGTGAGTGTCTGGAAAGTTTCAGCGGTCCGTCCATCATCCCCTTGTGTTTGCCTATGTATCAATACCATTGTGTGAGTTGTGAAATTCTTTCCGTACCAAGGCTTTGGCAATCAATTATGATTTGAGATTAGAAGAGGTGTGAAAGAGGCGCTACCCTTTTCTTTGGAATTTACAATGGAATATATCAATGCTGTGTGTGGTCACAAACCATTGCTGGGTTACCGACCCCGGTCCAGAATTATGCAGCAATGCAGGACTAAATCATGCAGCAGGTTGACAAAATTCCGCATTAAAAAGGCAAATTATGCAGCAGAAAGCGGCGATATATCACTTGATAATATGCCCCTGAGAATTTTCCTCCCAGGGTGTGGTGGTCATTTTGTTTTCTGTTGACTACCACCAGGCATTTCCTAATGATCCTGAACAGAAACAAAGTCCATCGGGCCGCTGGTGTTGGGCTTCTACTGACAGACCCTCCGGGCCATCTCTGGCAGAAACATGAAGTTCCACAGAACTCTAACCAGAGCTGGCGACCATCAGTTTGGTAGACTGGGATCTCCACCTCACTCGTGGCAGAGTACCTCTTCTGCCAAAATCTAAATCAGCCCACAGCATCCAAATTTCACTCCTAGTCCTATGACTAGAATTTTTATGTTTTAGGGGGAATGGGTGTGGTCAGGGCCGGACTGGAAACTTAAAACAGCCCTGGCAAAAATAAAAAATTCAGCCCGCATGGGCAGACGTCCTAATATGCGCTGGAATAAAAGCAACTCTTTCAAGTTGCGGCCGTGATCGGTAATGAGCACCACCATTCCTAGAGGCTGAATCCGGGTCTCCAAGGGTCCAGCCCCCCGGGGAATTGCCCGATTGCCCGCCTGGCCAGTCCGGCCTTGGGTGTGGTGGACCCTAGAGGGAATTAAAGTTGTACCACTAACTAAAATGTCAAATATTCTGGCCTATTACTCTAGGTTTAGCATTTGTCAACTTCAGTGTATTTCAAGGGCTCTCTTACAATCTGCACACTTCTAAAGCTCACAGCTGCTATGTTTTAGTTCCAGTTATTAATGTACAGAGCTATTTTCTCCTTTGGGCATGTGATTTATGTTGTCTTTTATGTAAAATACTTTTTAAAGCACTCCAGGGAGTTCCACATGCATACAAAAGGTGCCAACATTTGTCATCCAAGTTTAATGAGTATTTATTTGTTCAGCAGTTTTTGAGCTAGCCAATAATAAAAAGTTTATAGCAAGGCTTGAATTGGAAAGAGCTCTTTTGAGACCACACTGGTAACTGCTTCCGACCTCTCGGTCCCTTGTTTGAACTTCACAAATCATCGAAAAGTCTCAGAGTGACCAAAATACATTTTCGGAGAATCAGCTGGAGGGGAGCCAGATCTAAAAGCTTTCCAAAATGTCCTCTTTCCATGACAGTTTGTATATTAATAATAATACTACATTTATATGACTGCTGTTGCAAAAGAAGTATAGAGTAGGGCAAAGAGAAAGAGAGAGACTAGAATACAAACAGAAGAGCAGAGAGAGAGGAGGTATGAGGAAAAGAGAGTGATGGAAAGAGTAAGGAAAGGAAAAACGAGACTGAAGCAGCCAGAGAAACGTTAGGAAAGGAAATGTTCAATTGCCTTTATACAGTTGCCAGCAAACTCTATTTTTGGTCTCATGTTGGTATCCTCTTCTTCAACAGATCAACTTGAATCACAATATGTCGGTTGTGAACACCAAGCCCATCCCTGTGGCCCCAGGACAGCCAGTCCATCATGTCATGCAGTTTGATCCCTCGGATTCCAACTACCTCTACATGATGACATCACATCAGGTATGGACCCCCATGTATGGACCCCAGTGTCTTGGAATTTGCGGAGACAGCTATTCGGGGTGTTTAGCCAACCATGGTCCAGTGAAGGCCCAATGAATTGTCACCCTAATTCTACAACCATGAAACTAAACCTTAACGCTGAACTTAAACGAAAATCTTAAACTGAACTATAACCATAAACTAAAATCCATTCAGTGTATTCTTGAACCTTAAACCTATTGATAATTTAATAACTCCTACCCTAAGCTCTCACTGTTTAATCTACACCTACATAACTCTAGAACGCAGGACCTAATTCGTACCCATAATCCTATAATCCAAATCCAACCTTTACTCTAATTGTATCTCTAAATTTATAACCACAACCTAAGCCCCAACCCTAAACCAATAACCCATTACCCCTAAGCTCAACCGTAACCATGACCCAATATGCTTTAAGTGAACATGTTACTTTGCATCATTACCTCACGCCTTAAAGCTATTAAAAGCTCTGTAACACTGAACCTAATTCACAACCCCAAGTCTACACGCCAGTTCCAAAATTCAGCTTAATTTGAGCTGTTCCTTTATAACCATAAATCTAAGCTCTAACCCGAAGCTTTAAATAAATACCCAAAACCAAATATGCATACTTAACTCTAAACTGGAAACATAACCCCACAACCTAAACATGGCTATATGTTTGGCAAGCTGGTAGCTGTAGTCTACAAGGTTGGGCCACGTTGAGTTTGGCCGGCCCTGGCTTGCAATGGTGTCTGCAGGACAGAGAGCGTTAGCAATGGATCCACCAGCCCGTGTCACTGTAGGCCCAGGATGTTCCTCTAATGGGTGAATCGGGCTCATCTGGCTCTCGTTTACATTGATTACTGCAGAATTGAGAGGATGTCTTTGCGTAGAGTGTTGGCCATGGACATATCTACCCTTGTTGCTGCAGTCCCAGGATTTTCCTCTAGGGGGTGTATCGAGCTTGGTCTAGCAGGCTCTGGTTTGTATTGTTTTTTGAATAACTGAGATGATGGTGTATGTCCTGAGAGTGTTGGCCATGGACATATCTACCCTTGTTGCTGCAGTGCCAGATTGTTCTTCATGTGGGTGTATCAGGCTTGGTTTAGCAGGCTCCGCTTTGCATTGTTTTGTGTATAACTGAGATGATGTCTGTGCGGAGAGCGTTGGCCATGGACATATCTACCCTTGTTGCTGCAGTGCCAGATTGTTCTTCATGTGGGTGTATCAGGCTTGGTTTAGCAGGCTCCGCTTTGCATTGTTTTGTGTATAACTGAGAGGATGTCTGTGCGGAGAGTGTTGGCCATATCTACCCTTGTTGCTGCAGTGCCAGATTGTTCTTCATGTGGGTGTATCAGGCTTGGTTTAGCAGGCTCTGCTTTGCATTGTTTTGGGTATAACTAAGATGATGTCTGTGCGGAGAGTGTTGGCCATATCTACCCTTGTTGCTGCAGTGCCAGATTGTTCTTCATGTGGGTGTATCAGGCTTGGTTTAGCAGGCTCTGCTTTGCATTGTTTTTTGAATAACTGAGATGGTGTCTGTGCGGAGAGTGTTGGCCATGGATGGACATTTCAACTCTTGTCGCGGCAGTCCCGGATGTTCCTCTAGTGGGTGTATCAGACTTGGCCTAGCAGGCTCTGGTTTGCATTGTTTTTTGAATAACTGAGATGGTGTCTGTGCGGAGAGTGTTGGCCATCATCAGATCTGCCTCTGCTTCTTCACTCCGTGAATCAAGGGTCTTCCTTCCCAGCTGTCTTGGGACAGTGGGACTTACTGTGCTGTTCTGACTTACAGATGAGCCGTGTGAAAGTGGCAGACTGTGCGAAGCACTCCACCTGCGCTGAGTGCTTGGAAGCGGCAGACGCCCACTGCGGATGGTGCACCCTGGAGGCGAGGTTTGTCCCTTTTTCTTACACTTTTTCAATAAAATGTTGTCAGTTCCCTTCCATTATGCAGATCTTGAAACCGGTCTATGATTATCAATATCAGAGGTGAATTTCCCGGCCTGTGTCATTGATCCAAATAGAGTTGCGTAAGACTTATGTGTCAAAGTCTGCCTGACAGGGAGTAGCTTAAATGGGAGGTCCCTGTGGCCTATTTCATGAGTTGTTCTCTTGAATTGGAACTACTTCCTTCTTCTTTGAGGGCTCTGATACTCATAAATCGTCACACATCTGAAACTACAGGGTTACCGCATCACACTGATGTTGTGTTATTACCTTTTGTAATAAAAGAAAAATCCTTTGCTTAAATATCTCCAACAGCAAAAGAAGCACATGCAAATGTGCTTGTCAATATTTTTCTCCAGAGTTAAAATATTTCCCTCTGGAGAGACCCTTTCCCCTGCACGTTCACTAGTTTTGGGGGTGTTGCTTTTCCCTTTTTGGCACCAACAGGTATTTATACCTGTTCATGTTTGGTGTAAATCTCTGACTATTTCCAAGACGAGAAAAGTTGAGGAGGAGTTTATGAATACCAACAAATGTATCATGTGTAAGAAGTGCTCTCAAACTTCCAGGGCAGTGTCCCTCAGGAATGGCCACTGCCCTCCCACAGGGGGAGATTTACTGACATGGAAACATCTATGTGAGCAAATCTGTTTACAAGCAGGAACATTTCTTTGGTGAGTTGCTAAAGTCGTTGTGGACTCAAAAGAAGGCATTTGTGTCTGTGAGTGGCACGGCAAATAACATAGGGGTCCATTAGGATGGTGGGCGGACTTAGTCCGCCCGCCATCCCAGTGCAATACGGGACAGCCCGCCATAGGTGCGGCGGTCCCGCCTTGACAATTAGGATGCGCCCGCCACAGTGGCGGGCGCATCCTGTATTTTTACCATTGCGGTGGGCGGTGCAGAGAGCGCCGCTCGCCGCAATGGTAAAAATGCACGTTGTGCATTTCAAAGCAAAACATAACAGGCAAGGCGAGGTGCCTGCCATGTTGCACTTTGAAATGCGGGGGGGGTCCCATAGGTACCCCCCATGTGCACCCCGTACCCCCTGGACTCCCAGGGGGCCCGCAACGGGCCACCGCAGGGAGTCTCCGCATGCCTTTCCGTGGCGGCATTGCAGCCACTGAAAGGCATTGGAAAATGCCCATCATATTATGGCTGGCGGTGTCTGATGGACACCGCCACCATATTATTCCTTTTCCGCCCCGGCTGCAAGGTGACCGGGGCGGAAAAGCGGCGGACGGTCTTTCCGTCCGCCGAGGTACCCCCCGCCATACTAATATGGCGGGGGAAAAACAAGTGTGGATGTCGGGCGGATTGCCCCCGCCAGGCTGGCGGTGGCTGCCGCCAGCCTGGCGGGGGCAATCCACCCGACATCATAATGGGTCCCTTGCCCTCCACCAAGGGTCATCCAGTACTGCAGCTGCTCTCCTGTTCGCTATGGTGGAGGAGCGTCGCCCCCCCACCCCTGCCAGCAGCCAACAAAAATTAAAAATAAAATGATAATCAACCCTTGTTTGTTATCGTTTTATTTTTCCCTCAGACCCGAGGATTGGTGCACGGCCAGGGGGATGACAGGCACTAGGGGGATTGTTTTGCACTGTTATCAGTGCACATGACAGATTGGCCGGCCGTCTCAGGATGGCAAAACTGACATGCGCACTGAAGCTCTCTCCTACCCGAGCTACGTTGCCGGACGATGCAGCGGCAGGTTAGTGTTTTTTATGTTTTTCTTTATTTGTATTGTCATCCGTCCGCCCAATCTCCCCATCCTGCCACTCTATTGAGACACCGGCCACTACTGATCTGGAAATGTGGCTCTGGTCCTTTTCCTTTAAATTCGACTTTAATTGTCGGTTGTGCGCCTTGTTTTGTTTTTAATTCCTTGTGTTGCACGGCTTCTTTGTGTTTGCTAAATTGATTGGGTCTGATCATGCGAAGCCATTTACACGTGTAAGTTTGATTTCGATTTACGAATACAAGAATTCCCAAAAGGTGAGCCTTCACTCGTAAATCAATCTCCTCATTCACAATAATACCTTTGAAGGTGTAAAATTGTGCAGGAGTAAATACTAGTCCAGGGGCCAGGATTGGGAGTACTAGGGAGGGCAGTAGTCGAAGGTTTGGGGTTACCAACAGTTAGTAGTTATTGACATTCTCACCCTGGAAACAGGCAGAGATTTCCTTCAGTTCAGGGGATGAACAGCTCACTTTGAAGAGTGTGAACAGGAAGGAAGCACCTCCAGAATTGTGCGGGTATCGGGGAACAGGGTTCACCATGGGTACCACACTTTCACTGTGGAGAATAAAAAAGTGCTATTGCACCAATGCAATGGAATTTCCCTGTGTACAGTTGTACACTGTGTACAATTGTACATGTGGAAAGCACTTTGCATAGCTGCATGCGCAAATGCACAAATGTTTTACAGGAGTACAGCCAGGCGCGACAGGCACAGGTAAGAGCAGAGGGCAGGGAGAGGCGGGTTGGTGGGGGAGTTGGCAGACGATGGGATAGGTAAAATTAAATTAAAAAAATAAATAAACCACTTACCTTGCGCTTGGCGAGCGCAAGGCAAGTGGATTTTTTATTTTATTGAATTTTGCCTGTACTGTCGTCTGTCGACTTCCCTCCCCCACCCAGCCACTCCCTGCCCCACCGCTCTCACTTGTGCTGGCTGCGCCTGGGTACAGCTGCAAACCATCGATGTTTTCCTGGCATACTCTTAGAAACCTCTTTTTGAATTCCTGTAAACCAGATTTACTTTGTGAATCGGCCCCAAGGTTTACCTCTGTGATTTAAGAAAAGCCCTCTGATCATGTGTGCGTGCTTAAATACAATAAAACTAAATGAGGAGCCATATAACACTTAGGGGAAGTGATGTCATACATGGAGAGTGTGTGACGTGGATGTAAAGTGATGCTCAAGGATCTTTCATGACCCACCCATTTCTGAATGCTTCCTTGTTGGTGTTCTTTTCAGTCCTATCATTGAACCCCTCACACCCCTCATTAAACAGTGCTCTCCTATCTTCTAGATGTTCCTTGCAGCAGGAGTGCCCCCGCTCGAGGGAGCCCATGTACTGGACTGGTATCAGCGAGGGACCGACACGCTGCCCGACACTGACCATCATTCCTGGTGAAATCAGCATAGACGTGGAAAAGCCAGTAAGTGTGCCCCCTACAGGCATCCTTAGAACTGTACCTGGACCGCCCCAGAGTCCTGCCTCTCATGTTTAAAACCCTCACTCAAGGACAGGATGTGTAATCAATATTTGTAAATATTTCCTGCTCTGGAGACTGTAGGAGCAGCCCCTCCATGTAGGATGGCCATGTGATGACTTTCTAAACCTAGATCTTAATGCAATTTGCTATCAATTACTCTGCTTTATATTCGATTGTCAGTATGCTCTGATGCTCTACACAGGGTCGGACTTTGTCAAAAAATAGGCCCAGGCACCAAAATAAAAGAGCCCCTGTTACTAAATCAGTTGGGGGTGGGGGCAGCAGAGCGGTTTGCCAGGGCCGGTTTTGGCCGCTTTTTGTTACAGGGGGCCGATTTAAAACCGGAACCCGGTAACAAAAACGACCCCCCCCCCCGGGGTCCAAACCTGTCCCCCACCCTGACAAACGCCTGGTGCCTGCTACGGCCAGTCCGGCCCTGGACACGGGGTATGGGTATTTTGCAAGGTATGGGAGACTGCATGCATTTGTGTTTGCTGCAGGCAATGCTTATGGTAATGAAAGAGAACTCAACAGTTAAAACCGGCCCATCTGGTCATTAAACCAGCCCACACACTAATCTCTCAGCCCAGCCAACGGGCACTGCCTGATTGCCCGATAGGCCAGTCTGACCTTGGCTGAACAGGTTATTTCAACAGTATACTTAGAACAGAGCAAAGCGCCCAACGCCAACACAGCTCAGATATGTATTAAATGGCTGCCGTGGGGCCCCAGCATCACTTAACATTAACACAACCTCCTACCAAACATCTCACACAGAACTCTGTAAACCACTGCCTACCAACACATATGCACACCACCATACAGCGGTACACACTAGCGTAGAACTCCGACTTCCTTCTATCGGCTGCTTACCACACATATACAACCACAAGGCAATAGGCATGCACTAAGGAAATAAGGAAATAGGTAATCAATGTGGCGCCACCACAGGTCCAAGGACAGCATCAAAAATGCAAGGGTTTCTGATCCCACCCATGTATGGCTTCCTAGTGCGAACCTCAAGGTGAACGGATCTCTTACACTCGGCCGTACCATTGAACCCTCTAGTCGCAGGGGGCACATCTCTAATCTCAGACACTCCAAGTGTGAGAAATAAAGCGGAAAAACATTCCAGCCTGGTAAGGATAGTCAGCAGTAGAGCAACACCAGGCGAAAGGCAGTGGGCCTCAATGCACCTGGTGGCCGATCCCGGGTGGCACCTGGGTACCAGGCAAATACCCATATGGCATCATGCGGTATCTAACGTGTGCATTTGTCTTATTATTCTGTGCTTGGAACCCCGCAATAGGGGATAATGAGGCAAGGTCACTCTTCTGCCATCCAATCAGCTAGTGGCTTCTGCACATGCGCACACATCTGCTTTAACAGTTGAACTGCAAGACCACTGGACCAACATCAAACACTGAGACAGAATGTACTCAAAGTCTGAAGCAACACATTGTTCTTGGTGGAAGTGAACAGTGGAGTTACATTAGTCTTAGCAGATGACATAAAAATAAATGATATTATGTGTTGCCATAAGTTAATGAGCTCTTTCCCTGGTGTCTTGTGATATAAGAGGCCTTCTCTCTGCTCAGTAAGAATATATACCTTATTCACCTGGCCAAAGCAGGCCACAATCTACAATAAATTAGGCATTTCCTCCTTTTTTGGGTGCCAAGAAATATAATATTTTCATAGGACTCCTCTCATATATAATTCAAGGCTCAGTGACTGTGGCTAAGTGACTTCCTACAAATCACAAAGGCCCTGATTAAAAGTTTTATGGTACTGGTGGAAATGCTGAACCCGCAAACACTGGTACTGTGTGGTAACACCCAATTAGTATTGTGCAAATGCTAGTTAATCTGCATTGAATGAGCAATAACCTAACAGATCCATATTTACTGGGTCAGATTGCGCACAGAATCGCCAATTCCACCCAAATCAACGCACCCATTTCCCACATTGTGGTATATAAATAAATAATACCGGATCTAGGTTTGACTAGGCATAGCAATAACAGACAGCTCAATAAATAAGAGTCAAGATTCGAGGTAGTAGGAGTTTGCAGGTTTATTACAGCATAAAGGACAGGAACAGGACAACCTGCATAGGAATAGGATGGCAGAGCCCGGCAGGGGGGACAGGATTGGACTAGCGTGGCCCGGCAGCTGCCGGGGCTGGATCTGGGATGAGCGCGCTAACATTTAATAACAATACACGATCATATATACTAAAACAGTTGCATTACAATACATACGATAGGCGGAGCAGTGGGTGTGGTCAATAGCAGTCGCGAAAGATAAGGGTGAAAATAGGTGTAACAGAGGCGTATACATAGACATGTGATGCAAACGTAACAGAATATGTCATGAATGGGGCGGAAACATGGAGGGGGCTACCTAAGGAGCCGGGACCTCTGACCTAATGGTGCGCGCAAACTGGCAATGACGTGTTACTAGAAGAAGCTGGGGGCTACGAACTCTGTGCTAGGAGCAGAGACTGAAGTCTGGAGAGTCAGGGCGACATGTACCTAAGCAGTATCTAGTATCTGATGTTTAGAGAACATGTTGATAGAATCCAAAAGTTATCGGGGTAAAGGCGAACAGACTCTAAGACTGGAGCATGCATTATTCTACATGTAGTGCGTGATGAAGAATATTAAATGATCATTAATACAGTATTTCTCCAACATGGAGACACAAAGGCTAGACTATGATGGTAACTATTGATGCGATTCAGTAGCTTAGGAATGCAGAGAAGGAGGACTAACTGATAATTGGAATCATAACATACTCTTGGCAGACTCAGAGGCAGAGCCAGGCTGAACCGGGCACTGTGAGGCAGGAAGTAAGTGAAGGGTCGAGGATACAGGTGGGGGCTGTATCGCTCCTCAGCGAGGCTCAGGAGACAGAAGCTGAATCTGGTGTCCAGGCCCTTTTGAGGCCTAGAAACGGGAACTTTACAATGGAATAACGTGTACACTGAGAAACGTGGCAATGTAACTTTAAAGAGGCCTGATATTCGTAGTATTCACGGGAACTGGAAACTGACATACTAGAGATGGACACAACTGTAATTGCGTCTTTAATCGAACATGGGGAATACATATGCGTTCGAGGCATGTGGGCTGCTAAATTCATATCTTAGCATTAGATCGCCGCCTAGTGTTGGGCTCGGATGATTGCACATTGTTGTCCTGGAAGAGTCTTCGAAGTATCCTGAGATAGGTGGCTCCTCCCCTGGACTACAGTGCGCATGGGCATCGGCTCCATCCCCAGATTGTTTTTTTCCGCCATTGGGTTCGGATGTGGTCTCGACGTCTTACTGTCGGAACCAAGAAAAACTAACTTTTAGCGGCCAAAAGGCCTCGATTTTCTTGCGTCGGTATTGTCTGCGCACGGTCTCGAGTCTTCCGTCTCTTGGAGCCGGAATAAGCGGAGTTTTCTTCGCTCTCGGAACTTTGAGGCCTTCTCATCGCGACACGACTGCAAGCCTTTTCGGACATGGAGCGGAGCCCGTTTAAGTACTGCCCGCTCTGTGGGTCCAAGTACCCACACATCGATCTACACCCCGTGTGTAACAAATGCCTTTCGCCTGACCACGACGACGGCAAGTGCAAGTTGTGTGCACAGTTCCGCTCGAAGAAGACTCTCAAGCTTCGGCGCGCGATGCGCATGGAAGCTAAACAAGCGGCCCCGGATCCGGAGAACATCTTCGGCGACCAAGACGAAGAGGACCAGGGTCATCATCTCCAAATCTCCCCACCCGAGACGGAGGTCGAGGCGGATCCGGGAGACGGCGACGGAGTCGCGGGTCAAGGCCTTGAATACGTCGACGAGGTAGGAGACGACGATGAGATTTATGGGGCCGCGGCGGATAGCTCAGCGGACGAGCTCTGCCCCGAAGGTTACGAGGATACCGACCGGGACACGGGATCGCCTGTCGGCCTTACCCAAGACCCGTTGCCGCAAGCCACAGCCCCGCCTTCGGGCCCGGCCACGGACTTACTTGCTGGGCAGACTGTTTCGAAACCGAAACCGAAACCATCGGGATCGACAACACCTAAAATGGCCGACCCGAAAACGAAACCGAAAGTTAAGGACTCGAGTGTCCCTAAGATGGCTGCCGTGCCGGTGAAACCGACGGTGCCCGCTACCCCATCGACTCCGTCGACCTCCGGTCCGCAGAAGTCGAAGAAGTCCGTCGATTCCGATGCTGCGAAATCGAAACCGACGCCAGAGGAGGGGTCCTCCAAGAAAGATGGTCGGCACGGGACAGCGGCTACGACGCCGTCAAAACCCGCCAAAGTCGGCTCCAAGGAGGCTACGCCGGCACACGGAAAGAAGTCTGTGCCCCGAACGCAGGAATCGGAGGCGGTAAAGACGGGATCCGCGCCCAAAACGCACAAGGCCCACAAGGACGTCGGATCCGAGGGGAAAATCAGACCATCCTCGTCAGCGCCGACACAAACTGTGAGTGTGCCGTCCCCCATAGCCGAATCACTGAAAAGAATCAGGGAAAAGGCCTTTGCCCCGTCGGCTCCGATACCATCAACGCAGCCGCGAAAAGACACTCCAGAGAAGCCGTCTGGGAAACTTCTCTTTATTTTGCCGCCGAAGGAGGCGCCAAAAGCATTTTCAACCAAATCGGCACCGAAACAGGTGATTTCTTCACCGACTGGCCCACTTCCACGTCAGGTACTCGAATCCGAGGACGATTCGGAGCATTTCATCGACGCTGACACAGGCAAACTGACCCTCTATAAGAGGAAAATCACTTCGGAGCCAGTGGACCCCTATGTCATCCCACTAAAGAAGAAGAGGGTGCCCCTTGACGCTTCAGGCCTCACGGAACCAATCCAGCCTCCTCCGAGACGGAGCCCTACTCCCTCCCCAGAACACTCTGCGGGTGAGGGGTATGATGAGGACGAGCAGTACAATTTCCCAATCAATGAACCTGATGTGCAACCGGATTCATATGATGACACTGGTGACCAGAACACCCAAGGTGCGGGGCAGGACCCGCAGCCTTTTAATGCACGGGCATCCCCGACTGAGGATTCAGCAGGTTTTCATGCCCTACTCGAAAGGGCGGCAGCCAATCACGATGTGGACATGCATGCCGACCCTGTTGAGGAAGACTTCCTTTTCGACACTTTTTCAGTCTCTGAAAGGACAGTAAAGACACTGCCTATGCTTAAAGGAGTCCTCAAGCATGCTGGGGACATATTTAAGGAGCCTACGAGAGCGAGAGTGGTCAACCCTCGCATTGAAAAAAAGTACAGACCTGCACCTGCAGACCCCGCATACATTCGGGGACAATTGCCACTGGACTCTCTTGTGGTCGCCAATGCCAGGAAACGTGCCAACTCCCAGACTACGGGTGAAGCTCCTCCCCCGGATAAGGAATCCAAAGTGCTAGAGGCAGGGGGCAAAAGAGTAGCTGCACAGGCATCAAACTTTTGGCGCATCGCCAATACACAGGCGCTCTTGGCGCGTTATGATAGGGCGCACTACGACACCCTAGAACAGATTGTACAACACCTGCCTCCACAGTTCCAAGAGGGCACCAAACTGCTTATTGAGGAAGGGAAGCTAATCTCAAACGCAGCCATCAAGTGTGCACTTGACGCTGCGGACACAGCTGCTAGAGCTATCAACACTAGCGTTATGCTGAGACGACAAGCGTGGCTCCGCATCTCAGGGTTTAAACCGGATATTCAGACAACAATTCTTAATCAGCCAGTCAATCCTGATAGTCTGTTTGGTCCGGATGTTGACACCACCCTAGAGAAAATAAAGAAAGACACAGAAACTGCTAAGTCTATGGGGGCCCTACAGTCACAACAGTTTCGTGGCAGCAATTTTCGTCGCTCAGGTGCACGTGGAGTCACCAGAGGACAAATGGGTCAACAATCCCAGTTCGCAAAAGGTGGGGCACAATCCTCGTTCACTAAACAGAACAAGGGAGGTTACAGGAATAACAGCAACAGAGGTCGCGGCAGAGGAAACAACAGCTCCCGCACCTCTACTCCCAGCAAACAGTGACTCTCTGTCACTGCCCCCCGACCACCTAACACCTGTCGGGGGGAGACTGCAGCAGTTCCTGCCCGTCTGGAGAAACATCACCACAGACAGGTGGGTGCGACAACTAGTCCAGTATGGTTATTGCCTAGAGTTGAAGTCCACTCCACCCAACATCCCGCTAAGGCAACGGCCTATGTCCGCAGAGCACTTGCTCTTATTGCAGCAGGAAGTAGTGGTGATGCTGCAAAAGGGAGCAATCGAGCTCGTGCCGGTGGGGGAGGAAGGCACGGGGGTATATTCCCTGTACTTCCTTATTCCAAAGAAGGACGGATCTCTCAGGCCCATTCTAGATCTACGTCCCCTCAACCTGTACATACTATCAGAACATTTCCACATGCTTACACTGCAACAGATTCTTCCCTTGCTAAACCAGGGAGACTTCTTAGCAACCTTAGATCTCAAGGATGCTTATTTCCACATTCCACTACACCCGTCACACAGGAAATACCTCAGGTTCACTATTCAAGGCAGGCACTACCAGTTCAAAGTCCTACCCTTCGGAGTCACAACAGCCCCGAGGGTGTTCACCAAGTGTCTGGCGACAGTAGCGGCGCACCTCAGGAGGCAGAACATCCATGTCTACCCCTACCTAGACGACTGGCTCGTGCAAGCCAAGTCAGAGCAACAGTGCGCCGCAGACATGTCGACTACAATTCACCTTCTTCACGATCTGGGTTTCTCCCTGAACTACCCAAAATTGCATCTTCAGCCGGCGCATGTCCGGCAGTTCCTAGGTGCAACGATCAACACCCTGACGGCCATGGCTCAGCCAAACCAAGTCAGGATAGACAGCATGCAGGCTCTGATCCAAAAGTTCAGGCCACAACACTCGCTTCCAGCGAGAGTGTTCATGCAATTGATAGGCATGATGGCCTCCTGCATCTTCATAGTCCCTCACGCACGGCTACATATGCGCCCGCTCCAGGAGTGCTTAGCGAATCAGTGGACGCAGGCTCGTGGGCAATTGACAGACCTAGTGTTGGTTACCAGTCGGGCATACGACTCTCTGCATTGGTGGACTCCACACAACCTTTGCAAGGGCCGACTGTTCCAAGAGCCCGTGCCGCAGATTGTCCTGACAACGGACGCATCTCTCCAGGGATGGGGAGCTCATGTGCTCACTTACACAGTGCAGGGACTATGGACGACGCAGCAACAAAAGATGCACATCAACTATCTGGAGCTGATGGCAATCTTCATGGCGCTCAAGTCCTTCATTGTACATCTGTGCAACAAAGTCGTGCTAGTCCGGACGGACAACATGACCGCGATGTACTACATTCAAAAGCAGGGAGGCACCCACTCGCCACAGCTGTCTCATCTGGCTCAGAGCATGTGGAAGTGGGCCATTCAGAGGAACATTTTCCTCATGGCAGAACACCTCCCAGGAAAGGACAATCAGATGGCGGATCTGCTCAGCAGATACAGCCATCAAATGCACGAGTGGGAGATACACCCATCTGTTCTCCACCCGTACTTCCAGCAGTGGGGTCATCCGGAGATAGACCTGTTTGCCACAGCAGAGAACGCAAAATGCCAACTCTTTGCCGCCAGGTTCCCTCACCCACAGTCGCAGGGGAATGCGATATGGATGAACTGGTCAGGCAAATTTGCGTACGCTTTTCCGCCAGCCCCTCTAATACCGCTGGTCGCAAGAAAGCTAAGGCAGCACGAGATGACTCTCATCCTGGTTGCTCCAACGTGGGCGCGCCAGGCTTGGTACACCACGTTCCTCGAACTCTCAGTGGTGCCGCATCAAAGACTGCGCCTCACGCCCAGTCTTTTGACGCAGAACCATGGAGACATTCAGCATCCAGATCCACAACAGCTCAACCTGGCGATCTGGCTCCTGAAGTCCTAGAGTTTGGATACCTTAAACTACCTCCGGAGTGCATGCACATCATCAAGGAGGCGAGGAAACCAACTACTAGAGCATGCTATGCTGCAAAGTGGAAGCGTTTTGTCATTTACTGTACAGCCAATGACATCAACCCGCTAGATGCATCTATCCCCAACATCATCTGCTATCTGTTGCATCTTTACAAGTGCAATCTAGCGTACACTTCCATTCGGATACATCTATCCGCCATAGCGGCTTATCTCCAGAACAGGCAGCACCTCTCTGTCTTCAGGGTGCCTGCCATTAAAGCCTTCCTTGAAGGTCTGAAACGAGTCATTCCCCCAAGAACACCGCCAGCTCCGGTGTGGAACCTCAATGTCGTTCTCACCAGACTGATGGGACCGCCATTTGAGCCACTGCACTCGTGTGAACTCCAGTTCCTTACGTGGAAAGTAGCTTTCCTTGTAGCTATTACGTCTCTGAGGCGTGTCAGTGAGCTGCAGGCGCTCACAATCCAAGAGCCATTCATTCAAATCCATCCAAATAGGGTAGTGCTACGCACTAACCCCAAATTCCTTCCGAAGGTGGTGTCACAGTTTCATCTAAACCAAACTATTGACTTACCAGCATTCTTTCAAAACCCGCAAACGGTGGCGGAAAGAATGCTCCATACCTTAGATGTACGGAGGGCGTTGATGTACTACATAGACAGAACACAACCCTTTAGAAAAACAAAACAACTCTTTGTTGCCTTCGCACCACAACACAAAGGCAACCCGATTTCCAAAGCAGGGATAGCCAGATGGATTGTTAAATGCATCCAGATATGTTATCAAAAAGCAAAGCGCACTTTAACAATACCCCCCAGAGCGCACTCCACACGCAAACTGGGGGCATCCATGGCTTTCCTAGGGAACATTCCTTTAGAGGATATTTGCAGAGCAGCCACGTGGGTTACACCACACACCTTTACTAAACACTACTGTGTTGATGTGCATTCCAAGCAGCAAGCTGCTGTAGGACAGGCTGTTCTGAAGACACTTTTTCAGGTTTCTGCAGCTGGCACGGGCAACCGCCGCTGATGGAGGGACTGCTATGTATTCTATGCTAAGATATGAATTTAGCAGCCCACATGCCTCGAACTGAATATGCTACTTACCAGTATGCATCTGTTCTTGGCATGTAGGGCTGCTAACATTCATATCGCCCGCCCTCCTCCCCGGTGCCTGTCGCAGCTGCAGATATACTATTGTATTTATTCATTAGCATGGACATCCTTTACACTTTTCACTCCATCTTCTGCCACAATGGCGAAAAACAATCTGGGGATGGAGCCGATGCCCATGCGCACTGTAGTCCAGGGGAGGAGCCACCTATCTCAGGATACTTCGAAGACTCTTCCAGGACAACAATGTGCAATCATCCGAGCCCAACACTAGGCGGCGATCTAATGCTAAGATATGAATGTTAGCAGCCCTACATGCCAAGAACAGATGCATACTGGTAAGTAGCATATTCAATATTAATCATGCACACATAACATATGATGGAGGACACGTAGGGACACAGAACATGGCAAAATTTACTTTTCCACATTCCCTCCTTGTCACTACGTTTCCATCAGGAAACATCAATATTCATGATACCATCTATCATTTCATACAGTATCATTTGCTCGTCTCGAATTTTCTTGGAACGGGATTTAGAACGGGGCTTGGGACTAGGAATACAAGAGGTAGCACAAATGCCGCAAATCGCAGGGCCACATTGTATACAGAGGCAGCAGCTGAATATGATCGCTACTGCAATACCTAGAAAGGACAAGACTTTCCATCCCCAAGCGGAAATTATATTCCAGAACCAACCGGACCATGTCCAGGTGCCTGGATCTTGGTGTAACAGATGGGCAATTTTATGGAGTCTGGTTATAGCTGAATAAACAGACGGCGCGTTATTTGGAATGAAAATGCAGCAACTAGATCCGATGACTCTACAGGCCCCGCCCCTATCGGCCAATATGACGTCAAGGACGAGACGATTCTGTAAAACGACAAATCTCATAGCAGATTGCTCTTCAGTTAAGTTACCTAGGGCAGAGGCAGTCTCATTAACTACTGCTTCAAGGGTTCTGGTTAACCTACGAATTAGCTTACTATTCTGGATAGGTCCTATAAAGAAGAAGAAACCTCTATTGAAATCTGTATACTGTTCTAGAGCAGTTTCAGTATAATCGACAATTGGGGACTCAATCTCCCTTCTATGTCTAAGGTGTACTAGATGTGTGTTTCTGTGATAATCAGATGGAGCTAGGAAAACAGGTGGCAGTAGGAGGCAATGTAACAGGTTCCCTCCCAATCGAGGGGCAGACGAACATATGCGGTCTGACCACAAATAAAATAAGAATGACGTGAAGCTTTGAAAATAGATTTCCTACTGTCACTATACTTGACAATAGTAGTACAATCACTATGCCCTACATGTACGGAACCATTATTTCTAACACATAATTCGCCTTTGACTGGTAGTACTGAAATAGCAGGTAAGTCTGGAGTGGAATCAGACTGAACATTCAGGACCATGAAATTCGAAGAATAATTACCTAAATTGTAAACTTCGTTTTCTAGATCTAACCCTGTTCTGTGGGGAAGACCTTGCTTGTCTGAGAAACATGTACTGTTAAGAAAAGACATATCTGTTGAAGATGACGTTAACGTGGACCATGCTCCACACGAACCATTATGTGAAAATGGATAAGGAAAAAGTGGCAGAACTCCCTTCGGGGTCTGGAAAGGGGGGAGTCGACCACACACCCAACAATTAGTGGCATTGCTGGTCTGGTGTGAATAATGTAACTTGCGGATAAAAGAATTGTTACGCATAGCAAGGCGGTAAGAGAGTTCATGAGGAGGCAGATCACTAAACGTGTGCTCTACTGTAACATTAGAAGACTTATTTACATGAGGAACTGAAAAATACAGATAAAACGCATAACTGGTGCAGGAAATCATAATACTGAGAAATAATATGAAACATAGAAAAACGATACATCGGATTGAGTTTTGACTAACTCTCTCACTATGGGGGTCTATTTTATACATGTCAGAAACCGGTCTAACCGTTTCACCTAGGGGAGGACTTAGACAATCAAACTGGCTGACTTATTTTACTAGACCTTAACTTTTTCTTATACTCCTGTTGCGGAGTTGTCTCTAACAGGGAGGGTGCAGTATCATTGTCTTTTGCGGGACAGTCCTTAAGAATAGTACTTTGGCAGTCCTTTAAATCCTCGGAAATGTTCTTTGAAATTGGTTTCAATCCATAAAACTTTTTGATATGCGAAAGATGCACCCAGCCTTTGCGTCCCTCCAACTTCACGGCTGTGCGGGTGGCCAGGAGGACCTGTCGGGGCTCCTTCCAGCGAGGCTCCAGCGGACTTGAACGATCGAAATTTCGCACTAGGACCATGGATCCGGGAACGATTTCATGCGGTGCCACCTCGGTATTGTCTGGAAATGCGGCGGCAACCTGTGAACGACAAGAGTTGAGGGCAGACATCAAGGAAGCTAGGTAATCTGTCAGCATATTACTTGAAACATCGGTAATACTTCGGGGTCTAGGAGTACCCCACATGTTAGGGGGGCGGCCGAAAACGACCTCATACGGGGACAGACCTGATCTGGAATGTGCGACCATGCGCATATAGAACAGGGCGACCGGCAGAGCTACTAGCCAGTCCACACCTTTCTCTTGACAAACCTTTGCAATTCGAATTTTCAGAGTCTGATTATGTCTCTCTACGAGACCGGCTGCTTCAGGATGGCGTACACAATGGAACTTCCACTGGTACCCTAACAAAAGGGACACGTGTTTCATGAGTTCAGATGAGAATGGCTGTCCGTTGTCAGAATATACGACCCTAGGGAGTCCGTAACGGGGGAAGAACTCACGAACCAACTGCTTGGCAGTGGTCGCGGCTGTGTAGTCTGGAACTGGATATGCCTCCGTCCACCTGGACAAAGCGCATACAACTACAAGGACATACTTGAAACCTCGACATCGCTCCATCTGAATGTAATCCATCTGGAGGACTTCAAAAGGGTGGTCAGGGGGCTGGAATCCACCTTGTTCCACCGGGACACTTTTACCTGGATTAAACTGGCAACATATCATACAGGTACGGACTTTCTGCTTGGCGGCAGCTCGTAAATGCTTGTTGAACCAAATATTCTGGATACTGTCTAACATAGCTTTTTCTCCTAAATGTGCTGGACTATGTGCGGTATTGATAATGACTTGAACCATGGAGTCGGGGAGAAACCAAGTGGCTTTACCCTTTGTTACCCATCCCTGATCTGTCTGGACCCCTCCTTGTTCGGACCATTTCTTGATTTCCTCGGGAGTAGCATGTAACTGGATATCTATGACATCTTGAGTGGGGTCCTTAACTGTCATACAGGTAGTTGGATCTGGAGTGTATGTCGGTGTCTTATTAACTGGAATGTCTGGTGTCTGTGCTGTAAGCTTGGCTGTGCGATCTGCTAGATCATTACCTTGAGAAATAGTGTCAGTAACTTTCGTATGTGCTTTGCACTTCATGATAGCAATGGATGTCGGTAAATGTATGGCATCTAACAGAGCCTGAATAAGGAGACCATGCTGAATCTTGGTTCCATGAGAAGTCATGAAACCTCTCTCCTGCCAGAGCACTCCGAAGTCGTGTACGACTCCAAATGCGTAACGTGAATCTGTGTAAACATTAACTTTCAGGTTCTTGGCGTGTATGCAGGCTTGTGTCAGAGCAACTAGCTCTGCTGCTTGAGCAGACAGGGTGTCAATACGGTGTGTTTCAATAACTTCAGTGTCAGTAGTCACTGCATACGCGGCTACTAGTTCTCCTGTACTTGTTCTCATACATGAACCATCCACATAAAGTGTCAGGTCGGAATCTGGTAATGGAATATCTGTCAGATCTTGTCTTGGCTTTGTCATGATGTTAACTACTTCCACACAGTCGTGTGTGGCAGGATTCGAAGTAACTGATGGTAACAATGTAGCAGGATTTAAAACGTTGCAGCGTCTGATTTCTATGTGTGGCTGGAACAGTGTCAATTCATAACCTGTTAAACGTGCAATTGTCAAGTGCTGAGTTTGTGTTCGGTTTAAAAGAACTTCCACGGAGTGTGGAACTTGTACTGTCAAGGAATGTCCTAATACTATGGAATCACTTTGTCTGATAGCAAGTGCTGTGGCTGCAACTGACTTAAGGCACGCAGGCAGAGCCTGGGCTACAGGATCTAATGTGCTCGAAAAATAAGCACAAGGCTTGTATTGTCCTGCTTGATCTTGTGTGAGGACAGATAATGCTGTACCTTCGCGTTCTGTGACGAAAAGTGTAAAAGACTTACTGTAGTGCGGTGTTGCTAGAACTGGAGCTTGACATAGGGCTTTCTTTAACTCATTAAAACTAAATGTATGTTCAGATGTCCAAGGGAGGACAGTCGATACGGCTGCCTCCTGTGTCGTTAACTGTATCAGTGGTTTAGCTAGAAATGCATACTGAGGAATCCATTGTCTGCAATAAGAAGTAAGGCCGATAAAAGCACGTACCTCCTTCTGGGTCTTGGGCTGAGGAAGACTCGCTATTAACTGGATACGGTCTGGTGTCAACTGCCTACCCCTCTTGGACAGTAAGTGTCCTAAGTAGACCACTTGCTGGACACAGAATTGAAGCTTAGAAGGGGACACCTTGTGTCCCATCTCGGCTAGGAAATACAAGACTGTAAGTGATGCTGGCTCGCAAGCACGTTCAGAACGGGCTGTGATCAGTAGATCATCGACATACTGGAGCAGGGCAGTGTCAGTTGGCATGTGAATGTTGTCTAGTTGTCTCTTGAGTGCTTGACTGTAAATACTAGGACTTTCTGTGAAACCTTGAGGAGCGCGTGTGAACATATAGCTCCTTCCATTTAAACAAAATCCGAAAAGAAACTGGCTGTCTGGATGAATGGGGACACTGAAAAACGCATTCTTGAGGTCTATGACTGTAAAAAATGTGGCTTCGGAATCAATGGCTGTCAATAGGGAAGAGATATCTGGGACAACTGGGTACTGGGGAATAATACATTTATTAAGTTCTCGAAGGTCAATCACTAAACGATATACTGGAGGTGCATTTGGATCAGTACGTTTCATAACAGGAATGATCGGAGAATTGCATACATTGGAGTCAGTTTCTACAACTACTCCTTGAGCGATGAGCTCGTCAATAATTTTGGATAAGGCTGCTACAGCCTCTGGTGGCAATCTGTACTGTCTGATTCGTGGTAACACTACACCTGGCTTGAGAGTCACACGATGGGGTGTGATTTGCATAAAGCCAACAACAGTTGGACCTTGCGCCCATAGATGCTGCGGAACATTAGACAATCTCGGATCAAAATCTCGTAATACATAGTGACCCTTGAAGTCACGTAGGAACAATCGTATTCCCTCTGGGGAACAGCATATAACTGCACCTAACTCTTTCAGTGTCTTAATGCCTAATAGATTTTCTGGACATGACTTAGTAAGTAACAGGTCAGTAGTGCGGGACAATGGACCTACTTCTAGAGTAACTGGCTTTGATATTTCATTTACAATAGGTTTTCCTGAAAATCCAAGGGAAACATTTCTAGAGCCTGAGAGCGGATCCCCTGGAACTTCGGCGTGACTTATAGTGGTCCTACTTGCCCCTGTATCAATCAGAAACTTTCTGTCTTTCCCTAATACTTGACTGTGAACATAGGGACCTTCTTGATCTACAGGTATCTCGATGAGAGGCAAGCCTACCTCCCTCTCTAGGCTGTTTCATGAATATGGCTGATACTCTGGATACTCAGACTGTGCATACTGGTACATCTGCTGTGTAACATGCTGTGTTGCAGCGATAGGCTGCGGTGTTGTAACTGTCTGTGGTGCATTCTGTGACTGAGGAGTCTGTGTAACTTGTTCTTGTCTAGGCGGACGTGGTCTTTCTTTAGTCTTACCGGTAGCTATGTTGTGTTTCAGAACTGCACACTCGTTTATAAAATGACCTGGCTGTTTACAATAATTGCAGTTTCCTTTAACGGGAGCTGCAGGATGACTGGCTTGATTTGGTCCCCTCTTCTGACTGTCTTGAGGAACAGATTGTGCAACTAGTACTTTCATTTTCGTGTCTTTCATACGTTTTCTCTCGTGATCTTGCTCTTCTCTGATTCTATTCTGGTGATATTGAAGCATCTGTAACATTTGGGACGGGGTATTAGCTTGCCAGGTACTTTCGACTTTCAAAACTCGGTTTTTAATTTGTGGACTTGAATTCTCGACTAATTTAGTAACAAAAAGATGAGGGTATGATTCGCTACTTGTCTTGAGGCCACTGTTTATGGTAAAACATTTCTCAAATCTGGAATAATAATCACTAATATCTTCATCTTGTTTCTGTTTACATGCTGAGATTGCATCCCAGTCTTCTTTTCTAGTTGTCAATAACCTAGGCAAAACTTGTATTAATAATTCTGGTAATTCTTTACATTTATCTCCAAGACCGGTACCTGGTACTCGTGCCTTATCTTCGGCTTCTAGAACTGCCCAATCGATCTTTTTCTCTCCCACCTCCCATTCTTTTTCTTTGAGTTTCTCATATACCCCTGCGGGCAACAAGACTTTTAACATTTTAATAATATCTGGATACGTGTATTCTCCCATACGGAGCATGTCTTTTAATTCTCGGTGGAACCCTGCTGGATCTTTGTCATGACAGGGAATTAATTTTTTCATCTCTAAGAGTTCCATCTTTGTGATCGGGGTGTAAACAAACACTCGTTGCATTTCACCACCGTCTGTCTTAATTGGATGCACTTCTCGTAACGGATTCTGTCTGTCTATGTAAAAGGGTTTACTTTCTGGGGGTGAGACGTGAACAAAATGTGGGTTCAGAAACGTTCTGTATTTGTGGCGCTGTTCTAGAATGACACTAATCAAATCGGTACCTAAACCTTTCCATTTATACTGGAGTAACTCGTTCAGGACATCATGTAACGGACCTGGATCAGAATGTTGATCCTCATACAATGTAATGAGGTGCTGGATCATATACATACCCGCCAGTCGTTGCTCGGCTGGGGGCATTCTCAGAAACATTTGTGCCACTATTTCGTCTGGAAAAGTGGTAGAATCAGTAATCCATCGGACTGCTGATCGGACTAGTTCTTGTTCATGCATAGTACTTAACTCACTATAACCGATTCGTGATTTCAGAATGTGATCGGTAGCTTGAAATACTTGTTCTAGAGAACCTTGCTCTGGTGCCGGATGAGGAACAGTTTTCTTGTAGTCTAGACGTGAATGTCGGTCTGGAAATCTAGATTTTCCTACATACGCTATTCTGGCGGGATTCTCGTCCTCTACCTCTTCAGTATCAGAGTTACTTTCTTTCTCGCTTACTCGTGCTTCTTTGCGTTGTTCGTGTATCCTTATTATTTCTTTACGAATCTTCTTGTACATACTCTCTATACTACTGATGGTCTTATGCTTACCCTCGGCTATATTATCACTCCACCTTGTCAGGATTTTCATTTCGGCTCGATCTTTGGTCGGATAATCTTGTTCTCGTATTAAACAATTAATCAGAAACTTTAATAACATGAGCTGGATCTCAGCTTTCCTTTGAGACATGACTTCACTAATACTTTCTGGATCATTCCCTGTACGGATGAAACGATATATTCTGTCTAGATCTTCTTTCATATCTGGTAGGGTGACTAGATACTCGGTCACCTTTCTCACGCGTAATGAATATAAAACCATATTATCCTCGCCTGGGACTGGATCATAGCCACATTCGGTAAGGGCTTTTCTTATTTCTGCAACAGACTGATATCTGGGCGTACGCTGTGACGCTTGTGCATGTAATTCGGCTAACGTTAAACGCTTGTGTGGCGGCGGGGTTCCTGGAGGACCTCCCCCTGCGGCCCCTAAACTAGAGTCGTCTACTGATGCTCTTCGTCCTGGCAGAGTGGGAAATGGAAATGCAGGCTGGACTTGTATGGCGGGCTGGACCGGGGGTACCGTAACAGGTACTCCGGTGTCTGGAGGAGCGGGAAGTGCCTGATTTACAGGGACTGGCGGAGCGGGATTTGCATATTCTGGGACTGTGTCGTCCAAATAGGACGAAATGAAAATATCAGCTGCGGTCGGTTTGTGACGTAGCTTGGTCGGAACTAGTGGTGGCGGGAAATTACTGGATGCCTCTGGGGTCGCTTTTGGCAAGCCCTCGGCAAGAAGAGGATACATACCCTTAATAAGAGCATGCCTCTGTCTGTCTGACTGTTCGGTTTTAACTCGTTCACCAATCTCGATTAATTCCCTTTCTTGGGCCCGCTCTAAGGATTCTCTACTTAGTTCTGACTTTCTGATTTCTTTTTCGGTTCTTTTATGAGATTCTTTGCGCCATAACTCGATGGCATCTTTCTGTGACTGTCTGGCTTTCTTTTTCCATAATGCCTCTTCTATTCTCATGATGCACTCGGCATCCCACGTACCTGATACGGGCCATCTATACTTTTCTTCCAAAACTTTGGTATACTCTACCCATAAATCTAGATACAATATGGCGCTTATGCCATGCTTCTGATACATAAAATGACCTGGACTGTCCCTAGGCGGAGCAGGAACTGCTGCTTCTAGCAGACCTTTTCTGGTTTTTAACTGACGCAGTTTTGAAAAGAGCGGCATGACTGAACTATAATCTGGACACAACACAATACACAATAAACACGATAATTACTTCACACTCATACCACGACATTAAAATACATGAATAACATTCAGAATAACAGTTCGAACAGAATACTACCTGGAATACAGAAAACAGAATACATGAATTTTCTCGAGAACAGAACTGACTAGAACAGAAACTAGATGCACTGCTGAAACAGTACGAAACTTACCGGTCTCATACAGAGACACGTCAGGACCCGCATCCACCGAAGTGGACACTTCGTTTTGTGGGTCTGTGTACCACCAACCCACGGACCAGAGTCAATTAGATTGACCCTGTCTAGATACTACCCCAGCAACGGTACTCACCGGGCAGCAAGAACGGAAAGGCCTCGGACTGGACTGGACTGCTTCGACGCCGGACGGACGAACTTCGGACTTCTGTTACGGGTGGGCCTCCGGATACCTCGGACATTGGACTCTCGGCTTGGGCTCTGGTCGGGACTCGCCGCGTTCCTCCACCGTCTCGTCTGGATGCTGGACCGCCTCCTCCGTCTCCTCCGTGGGCCTGAGGGATACTTAAAGCAGAAATATCTGCCGGTGCGCAGAAGAGTTCCGTCACGACTGCAGAGGGTCAGGGGGTCGGCGTGGCTTCACCGACGCGTGGGGAAAGGGCAAGTCCCTATTCGGGCGCCATTATGTGGTATATAAATAAATAATACCGGATCTAGGTTTGACTAGGCATAGCAATAACAGACAGCTCAATAAATAAGAGTCAAGATTCGAGGTAGTAGGAGTTTGCAGGTTTATTACAGCATAAAGGACAGGAACAGGACAACCTGCATAGGAATAGGATGGCAGAGCCCGGCAGGGGGGACAGGATTGGACTAGCGTGGCCCGGCAGCTGCCGGGGCTGGATCTGGGATGAGCGCGCTAACATTTAATAACAATACACGATCATATATACTAAAACAGTTGCATTACAATACATACGATAGGCGGAGCAGTGGGTGTGGTCAATAGCAGTCGCGAAAGATAAGGGTGAAAATAGGTGTAACAGAGGCGTATACATAGACATGTGATGCAAACGTAACAGAATATGTCATGAATGGGGCGGAAACATGGAGGGGGCTACCTAAGGAGCCGGGACCTCTGACCTAATGGTGCGCGCAAACTGGCAATGACGTGTTACTAGAAGAAGCTGGGGGCTACGAACTCTGTGCTAGGAGCAGAGACTGAAGTCTGGAGAGTCAGGGCGACATGTACCTAAGCAGTATCTAGTATCTGATGTTTAGAGAACATGTTGATAGAATCCAAAAGTTATCGGGGTAAAGGCGAACAGACTCTAAGACTGGAGCATGCATTATTCTACATGTAGTGCGTGATGAAGAATATTAAATGATCATTAATACAGTATTTCTCCAACATGGAGACACAAAGGCTAGACTATGATGGTAACTATTGATGCGATTCAGTAGCTTAGGAATGCAGAGAAGGAGGACTAACTGATAACTGGAATCATAACATACTCTTGGCAGACTCAGAGGCAGAGTAAGGCTGAACCGGGCACTGTGAGGCAGGAAGTAAGTGAAGGGTCGAGGATACAGGTGGGGGCTGTATCGCTCCTCAGCGAGGCTCAGGAGACAGAAGCTGAATCTGGTGTCCAGGCCCTTTTGAGGCCTAGAAACGGGAACTTTACAATGGAATAACGTGTACACTGAGAAACGTGGCAATGTAACTTTAAAGAGGCCTGATATTCGTAGTATTCACGGGAACTGGAAACTGACATACTAGAGATGGACACAACTGTAATTGCGTCTTTAATCGAACATGGGGAATACATATGCATATTAATCATGCACACATAACATATGATGGAGGACACGTAGGGACACAGAACATGGCAAAATGTACTTTTCCACAACATGCTTTTAACAGGTGGTACATAGGAGTGAGCGGGCAGCGCCAGGCACAGATTGAGTCGAGGGTGGTGAGGGTACAATGGAGCAGGGGAGGCTGAAGGCTAGCAAGGGGGGAGCATTGCGTGCTACCATCATGCCAAAGAGGGGTCTCAGGCCGGACAGTTCTAGCAGCCCAATCCTCATGCGATTTTACTATCTGGATTGTCCAGTCAGTAAACCCAGGCCGGTCATGGGCGATAACACCAGGCCAGTTGTGATCAGATGGAGCTGTAAGTGCCCTGGAGACACCGCATCATCTGACTTGTAATTGGGCCCAGAGTGTCAATCATTGTTGAATGACAACTCCTGCAGTGGGACCCAGAGCATCATTCTAATGACAAATGCAGGGTCAGATTGGCTGATAGGGCAATTTGGCATTGCCAGAAGGGCTGGTCTGACATATTACCACAAACATTGCCCGCAGCAAGCACAGATGCATGCAGTCTCCCACATCTTGCAAAACCCCCATGCAAGATCTCTTTACAAGTTCAGAACTGCCTGATTTGCAAATGTGTGCTCATTTTTTAGCTATCCGATTCGCTAATGGGGGCCACATTTATATTGGTGCCTGGGCCTATGTTCTGCCCCACTATGACCCTGGTCATCTGTATGCTGGTGGGTGGAATGAAACAAAGGTGCCTGGCTGGGAGCAGAAGACCTGGGTGGTTTCATCCTCTTCTAAAATGCGAAGAGTAGAGGGGCGCCCATAAGCACCTGCTCCGCGACCCCCAGTGAAATGGAAACAGCACATAGCATGGAACGTCTTCAGCATGCACTCTCAAATATTCTCATTTTAGATCATTTTTATGCACATCAGTGGGAATATCCCGAATCTGAAAGGAATGCAGATGTCGTGTGATTATGGAGGCAATACTATCACTGCGGTGGAAGATCACGTGTTCAACCATGGTCTGCAGGTGGCGACGTGTCATGTGCTGCCACGAGAGAAGTACCCGGCGTTCCAGGCGAACCAAGGTAAGGAGTAGGGTGATGTGATGGGGGCTCTGAGTGCTGGGCAGGGGGCAAATGGAAGGATGGAGAGGGGGAGGATAAGATGTCAATTTTTGCAATGGGCAACTTCAGTTAATCTGCTAGATTCTTCAGGTCCAATATTGATGGCTGGTGTTGTTTGCTGTTCTGGTACAGAAACCCTGATTTTAAATTATGCCTTTGTAGGGGTACACTAGACGTTATTGTTTGTGTTTTTCTAGAAATGGTTTATTCATTATTTTATTTATTTTATTGTTTGTTTGTTTGCTTTTTGGGAGCACTTGCAACAAACCTGGTGGTAGGTAAGGCAGTATTAAATAAAAGAGACAGAAAGAGCAATAACAGAGGAGCAACGAGTGGTTAGCAAAACAATAGAGCCTTCAACTCCTTCCTGAAAAGCCAACGATTAACCCTGAGTCCATCGGGTAGCGGGATATTGTTCGAGCGCCATGGACCTAGCATGCGGAAGGCTGTGTTTACACTATGCGTCCTCTACAAATACATAAACCGGACTAGGGCCCGCTGAGCTGGAACACGGATGTCTACAAGAGTGTAAAGTACAGGAAGTTCAGACTAGGAAACTGGCCCTCATTTGTTGTACAAGGAGTACAAAATAAGTGCTCTCTTTTGACACAACAATGCTTTTTCTCCAGCCTGGAAATAATAAACCCGCCACATAGGAGAAGGTACGGTAGCATCTGTTTCTGTGTAAGCGATGTTGTAGTTTCCTATGGATAGTGTCTGAAGTACTTGTCTTCTGTGAGTCACCTGCTGTCCTCCTACAATAGAAGGCTGGATTAGATGTCTCACTGCAGCCATGTGTTGTTCCTCCAGTTGATGTCTGGATTCATTGCCTTGTAGGAGCCAGGCCTTGTCTTCAAACATAGACTTGAAGGTTGGAGTGGTGATCTCCTGTGCTCAAAAATGATCAACTGTAAATACATTTTCTAAAATAACTTAGCTGTTCTGTGGGTGTTTTTGGTAGATTTCCATTCATTTTATTCTCTATTCCTTGGGGAAGCTCCCTTTCATGTTCACTTAAGGATCTCCTGTGCTCATACATCTGAAGGCTGGAGTGGTTGCCTCTTTTAAGCCTTGTGGTATCCTCATAAGCATGAATGAGTTAGTGGATGCCTCTTTTTCTAGAAAAAGCACAGTGAGTTCTTTGAGGTCACCCCTGCAGTGGTAGTGATCATCTTTCCTTGTGCACAGGCACTGTTCGCCGTTATCCTCGCCTACAGAAATTACACACCAGGCCATGACCATCCTGCAGCAGGCATGTGTTCCAAACTTTAGTGAGAGGCAGAGCTTCAGCCAATCACTTTTTGATGTTTGTAAGTCCAAAATGGCCAACACTTTCAAGATAGATGAACCAGCAAATCAAAACCTTCCATAGATTTGATTGTGTTTAAATCTCCAGATTCTGAGCATCAGGTGTGTTATGAAACTACCAGATGTCCATTCTTCCCTTTTAAAGCCTTTTGGAGCGCCTCTCTTCAAATGTGTACATTGGGGCATCAACAAATCTACTTAAGTGGTTTACAGTCCTTTTAATCTCATAAAAGAAAACAAATGTAAGCCAGGGGATATCACCTGCCACCTAACACAACCATTGAGCTAATTTGTTTCATTGAAGTCATTTACTTCCAAAAGTTTGGTCATGAAACTATTTAGACTTCCAAAAAAGTGGAATGACTTCCAAAATGCTAGCCATGGAGTATTATGACTCCCTTTCCAGAAATGTTAACAGAAGTTCAAAGTTCAGATGGTGGGCCCCCTAAGTATAGATCATGATGATTTGCTAGATTAAATTGGTAGGGAATTGGGCAGTCTGGATCCACTAAATGTGTAAGATTAAAATACACAAGCATATCAGCCCACAATCAAACAAAGCTCTCTGGTACTGCCTGTGTCCACCCCTAGTCTTTAAGCCAAGGTTGACAGAGGTGTTCCCCCCCCACCAACTTCTTAAAGAGCTAAGAGACCACATTTGTATTGAGGTGAACTCTGACTCAATGGATGGATGTTTTTATTATTCCACCACTGTGTTGTCATTTGATTTTAAAACTCTACCTACTAGTTTGTTAAGAACATTTAGTACACTGGTGTCCTATTGTCTAGGTCACTCAGATATTTACACTTGTTCGGTTCATGGTCTTGGGTATGCTTGTCGCAAGGACTGTGATGTTCTGTGCTGGCAGTTATGCTACATTACAACTTTTTTTATTAAGCACATGTTGACCAATTAGTTGGCGTCTTGAGTGATTTTTTGTGTAGAGCATGCATTTGGGGTTGTAGTTTTTCCCAGCGGTTATTCGTGTAAAGTGTCTGCAGCCAAGCCTTGAGCCCGTTGAGTGAGGATAGTTTTTTTTGGGTTGAGTTGGGGGAGTAGATCCTTCAACCTGATGATGCAATCCATGAAGCGGACATGTACATTTAGGTGGTCTCTGCAGGATACATTGCAGAGGGAGTACTGGTCCTCTATTAAGTCTGTCAACGTTCAGGGTTTCTACCTTGCATTGGTTTTAGGTTTACAGAGTTCATTATGTGGAGAAATGTAACATGGAATTGTATAGACAACCCAGACAAAAGCGTTTAATATATCCGTACACTAAAAAAAGACCAGGACCACTGAATGAAAGTCAATAGGAAGCTACTTATTAAACAAGATCTTTCGAAATAAGGTAATTCTAAAGTGGTATCACTGAAAGAGTTAAACCCACAGAGATAATGGCCATATCCAGAGAACCACAGCAGATCATCAAGAAGGGAGGTACTCCGAGAGATGATATCCAAACAGGTGATACCATAAGAGGTGATGAGAATAGTTGTGATACCCAGAGCGCTGATGCCGAAACAGATGATACCCAGAGAAGTGAAATTCCTAGAGTTGATGCTTCAAAAAGTGATAGTCTAAGAGGTGATGAGCATAGGAATCATAATCTCAGTGGTCACCCAGGTATGGGATACCCAAAAAGATGATACTCAGAGGGGTGATATTCATAGAAATGGTAGTTGTCAAGTGATATCCGAAGAAATGGTGAGCATAGTGAAGCAATACCCAAAGAGCAGATAGCCTTAGAGGTGATATTCATAAAGACAATGCCTAATCCAGTGATACCCGAAGACCTGATGAGCACAGAGGTCATGGGCACAGTGGCATGACCCAGTGAAGCGATACACAAAGAGATTTTACCCAGAGGAGGGATAGTCATTGAGATGATACCTGAACAAGTGGTACCAAAAGATGTGATGAGAATAGAGGCATTGTGGTGAGACCCACGTAGGTGATATCCGAAAAGGGTAACCCAAGAACAGAAGGCCATAGAGATGACGAGTGTAAATCTTGTAACCCATTAAGCATTTCCCATAGAGGGTGAGACACGTGTACTGTAAGATTGGGCCATTGTCTCACAGCTGCAATGTCTCTCTATTTCCGCTGCAGATCATGTGACAGTTCGAACGTCCGTGAGGGTCAACGGCGTAAATATCATCTGGACAGACTTCAGCATCTACGACTGCAAGAGAACTGGGGAAATGAACTCCAAAGCTGCGTAGGTTTTCACATGCACCTGTGATGCATGCAGGAGGGGATGATGAAGGGCAGGGGAGCTGCTGGTAACATATTACATAGCTCTTAGCCTGTAGGCTACATTCCTTCCAGCCGCTACTGTTCCATAGCGCCACATAGTGAATTCCCGCACCACAGCACTGGCACAAAATTAATAGTAAACTGAGTGGAAACAGCACAGGTGAAAAAGATGCTCAGACCTGACACACAAACTTGAGATGCCTGCATTCCTAAAGCCATGACAGCGTAGGGTTTGAATATCATCAGGAAATTTATTTCACATAGCTCAACGCTAACTTTGTAACACTTACATATGTGGCAGCAACTCCGACCAAAAACACCCTTTGACTTAATGGCAATTGGCACCATCTTGAGATTTTTTATACTTTTACTCTTCAGACCAGACTTACCCTTCTTTCTGCACAAGATGTGACCCCAGCCACGCATGCATACCCTACAAGTAGAATTTAAATGCTAATATTCCAACCCACTTGATCTTACCAACCCAGGCTGTTCACTTGGCAATAGTCTGGCCCTGGGGTGTACCATGCAGAGAAAACACCAGCCCCACCACAATGTTATCTCATCTGGAAAATTCTGGCTTGTTTCCTATGTACACAAATTGTACTCAGCCCCTGGGAAGCCTTGAGCTCTCAAGCTCTAAAGCTGCAAAAGCTGCCACCAGAAAGTCAATGTCAACATTTAAAAGTGAAAATGAATGTCATATGTTTCTATAATAGTAGTTAAACCCACTGCGTCCTACTGTGACTACATAAAAAAGGCTAAACGCAGCTGTAAATACAGAGCTTTGCTCAACAAGAGCACATCTTGGTAGTAAATTAGAGTTTGAATCAATGTCTTGCAAAATGTAGAAGCAATCCAAAAAAACTTCTCCAGTAATTCAGAGCCCCTTCAAACAATGCCTCATGGTCCCACAGGCAACCTAAAGGGTTCCTACTACAACCAAATCAAGCCTAAATTGCCTAATAAAAATTGGCCCGGCAAACGAGAGCTAAATCAAAAATTGACAAATACCCCCACCTACCAGCCAAATAACGCCTAATAATTTGACTGCACAAAAAAATCAAGAGTCGATCTAAAATCTACCTAATAAATCGAGCACAAATCTGAGTTTTTTATCATGGCATAGATGCTTTCCTTTCATTCACAGACCTCGGCCCCTTTTAATGGGCACTGCAAATGTAGAAGCCTTTATGCAGGTCAATTTTCTGTAGTGTGCCTCAGATTGTAAAGATGAGGAATGTGTGATGTAAAAAAAGCATAACCGTGCTGGGTTCTTCTGCCCCACATACATGTTCCATTCCCTCACTTTCTCCCAGTCATCTGGAGGAGTCTTGAAACTGATGGCAAACAAACCTCGAACACATATAACCTCCTATGTACAACACCAGGTTTGAGATGCTCCTGCGGCAATAAAAATGTTCTCTGCAAAGTGTTTTGCTGCCCTTTCGAATTAGGGTCACGCTATATCTAATAATTTATATGAAATACATACCTGTTTGGAAAAATTACCCAAAATATAAAATCAATCTAAATAGATCTCAACATAGCAAGCACCAAACGGATGTATGACGTTACAACGTAAACTATTGTAACGCATACTGTTGCTATGTGTTTTTCACAACGCAACTTCCATTTCAACGCAAGCCATTACAATGCATGTACTATTACAACGTAAATTACTATTCTAACACTGCCAGATGCTTTCCTCAGGGAACGTGCTGGTCATGAGGCATATGTGTTGTAATGACATGCGTTGTAATAGCATGCATTGTAATGGAACTTGTGTTGTATTGGCTGTGTTGTAAAGGCATTGCGTTGTAATGCCTTTGTTATAGTAGATGTTTCCCGCACCGACCTAAACACCTGTGAGCCCAGCTCAAAACTGTACAATATAGTGGGAGACAATTTAAACTTCTGAATAACCTTCCAAAGGCTGCAAAAAAAATCTAATCTCAATGCACTTTGACTAAAAACGAAAAAAAGTCCAAACATTGTGTAGTAGTTCAGAATCAACTAGTTAAACGCTCGCCACTGACAACTGCTGTGATCTGCAGTTTATGAGTTTGAATCATTCCAAGGCTTAGTCGCCCTTCAATCCTTCCAAGGTCATTCATTTGAACTCCATTAAATTATGCAATAGCAACACTTGCTATGTACAGCAAAATGAAACAGTGACAATGCAATGTGAACTGTTTCGTAAATTAAGTTCAATCAATCAATCAATATAAACTCTATTAGGTCTTTGAAATAAAAACCACAAAAGTACAACAATCCATGACGCACACTTCAAAATCAACCTCGATATTAACAGCTTAGAAATCATTGTCGATATCAACAGTTTAAAAATTCATGGAATAAATACAGAGTTAAAAAGGTCCTACGAAGAAGAAAAAAATAACAAATTTCCTACACTCCAAGGGAGTTTATTCGCAGCTGTTTCTGAACCTAAGAGCGACTTTTAAAAAATGATGGACACTGAGAATAATGTCTCCCAAAAGCATTTGCAAGTATATGAGCGCATGGCAAACCTGAGAAGGTTGGCTTTTTCAGTACAGGAAGAATATAATGTTTCCTCGGTACTTTATAGAAGCTACAAAGCATCATGAAATGTAACGTGTCCTGTGAAGACTTACCGTCGAACGTAAGATTAACACCCCTTGTTCCCCCCTATGGATAGGCTAACAAAAGGGGCAATAAAATAAAATAATACTTTAAGTTAATGTTATAATTATTATTATTACTGTTATTGGTATTATTGTTGTTGTTAATAATAATCATCATCATCTTAATAACAAAGTATAAGGACACTGCGTCTAATAACCTTGGATTGGGATAAGATTAGATAAGAGTTTGTCCTGATGGGCAAAGGTCTACATTAAACAGAGACCCCTGGGAATGCTCCTATAAGGTGGAAGGCTCCCGTCTAATGCCTCACTACCTCTTTTTTCACTGCAGGTGTTCCAGCTGCCTGTCTTCGAGATGGAACTGCTCCTGGTGTGTTAAGAAGCACTCTTGCGTCACCGCTCCGTCGGAATGCCAAGGTTCACTCATAGACCGGGTAAGGCCAGTTCGACTTCCTAAGGATTTTTATGCCTTAGCCTTACCTTGTTAATGTTAAAGAGAAACCACTGTTTGAAAGCATGGCTACAATTATTACTGTGCTTAGACAAAGTATCGAAGAAAAAATATCATGTGGGAAAAATATTGTGTCAAGAATATCGAGAACAAAAATATTGTGAAGGTAAGCCTCTTCACAGTCCTAATATATACAACTCCACATATATGTGCCTTGATGATATGTATCTTTAAGGTATGTAGAAGTGGCGTTAAGAACAGTAAATCTATACTTACCTCTTTGCACTTACCTTCTTGATATTTTCGTCCTCAAAATCTTTGACACAATATTCTGTCTGCACAATATTTCTGTTTCCGATCTTTTTTTAGTGATCCATTATTATATTCTTGTAAAGAGTATTCATTTATTATACCTCAGCTCAGAATTGTGATAGTTCAGGGCTAGTTAGTAAGCCTCTGTTCTTCTGAGTGTCACCTCCCTGATTACTGCCCTCTGTGGAGGACATATGTCCTCTAAAGAACCATCATTGTCCATCAATGCCTATATTTTCACCATGGCATTAAAGCGTACCTCCATTTCAAACAGTGATGGTGTTAGTTTGCGCTCCCGCAGCCCTACCTTTCCACGGTCTTCCCTGTATCCCCAGGCGGCGATATTTCGAAAAGTGTGCTCCATACCAACTATTCGACTCTATCTTCTACGATGCAAAAATTAAACATATTCTGCAGATTTTATGTCTGATCTTTCCGTCAGAGGATCTAAGCGTGCAAATATTATTATTTTATTATTTTTTATAAGGTCCCAGTGGACTTCAGCAGACTGTACAGATGGAATAATCTTAATAGGAGAAGCATAAATGTGTGTGGAAAATTACATTTATATACATTGAAACTTGAGCTTGGCACATATAGCATGAGGGAAGCTAAATTGGGAGCATTGACAGATCATGATAGTTTCAGATTGGGTTTAGGTTTAAAATTCCTTATTTGTGGAAATTAATAAATGCTATGTGTATGTAGAGGAGAAGGGTAGAATACACATTTTAGTAAGGGAACAAAATTAGAAGTTGGTAAAAAAAATGTATAGAAAAAAGGAAAAGAAAGAAAGTAAGAAGAAAAAGAAAAAGAAACAAGCACTTGCAGAGCCCTAAACTTAAGCACTTAACAGTCTCAGAGGGCAACGGAGTTAGAGCCAAGTTTATTGATGTAGTATTTCCAAGGCTGCTCCTGTTTTGAAAGCCTTTCATGTGGCGCAGGTACCACCCCTGGGGTGTACTGCAGCGTTGAAAGGGAGCCCCCTGGTTTAATCCTTTATTCCCCTCACAAGGAGGGTAGGAGGAGGCACGTTCATGGGGAGAGACCCGCCAAGAAGGGGTAAAGGCCCAGCGCGCAGCACATCCATCTTCGAGTGTGTATTTATCTAGAGGCCGTGCTGCGCTCCCGTGACAGGCGAAGGCCGAGGGCCGCCTGACCGGGCCCGTGAACCGCTCGGAACATGATTTGCGCGGCATGTTTTCCCTCCCTTCATTCGTCAGGAGCGCCCGCTTCGCTAGAGAGGCCTGCAGGGTTGGACCCGTGTGTTGCTTTTGTGGTTCCTTTCCCACTTGCCTCCCTGTGTTTGTCTTGATATCGAATCCCCCCTCCCCCGGGGGCACCCACCGGGCATGGATAAGATCAATGTCACGACAGTGAGAGAAAAATCTGTGTTTTTTGGCGAGGGGTGTTGGTTTGTGTCAGAAGGAGAGGTCAAACAGGCTTTTAAAATGGCGTGCTGCCCCAGCGGCCATGTTTACAATGCAAAGGCGCAAGGACTTCTGGGAAGATCACTCAGCCCTGAAAAAACAGAGACGTGCCAGGGCTGGTAAAATCGATGTTCTGGATGAAGATAGCTAATAAAAATATCAGCACACTATACCAGCTTACACTAGAGGACTGTTCTAGCCAATGAAGTGTTCTTATAGAACAGTTGTATTTGAAAATAACTATTTTTCTTTTCGGCTGGCTGTTTTTCCCTGGTGACGGTTGCTTAGGATTTTTTTTTTGCCAGGGTTTCACCTCAATGTTTCAGGTTTTGGCTGCTCAGGAAGGAAGAAAGAGCGTCCAGTCCCAAAACAAACCTTGGACCCACAAACTGCATTTTGTAGCACGTAAATTAGCACTGCAGCAGAGCTATTCACATCAGGGCCGGCTCTAGGCTCACAGAGGCCCTGAGCAGGGAGTGTAGGTAGGGGGCCCGAGGCCGCCAAATCCCTGCCAGGGGCCGCCACGCAAATATGTATCTAAGGATATATATTGGCGTGGCGGCCCCTGGGGTTTGGCGGCCCTGTGCAGGTGCACAGCTTGCACATGCCTTAGGCCGGCCCTGCTCACATACATGCTAATAGACCCGTTTCAGACGGGAGACTCTGGATTTTTGAAGCTGAAAATGTCTTTATTTTAGGTATCTCCCGGCTAAAATTGTCTCTGCTGCAATATATGCCATTGGAAAAAATATACTTATGCCTTGGATTAAGGCAAGCACTACACACGACCAACCACTGATACTGCAACACACTCCGATAGAAATTAGTAGAGGCAGGGAAACAAAATAACACCCCATAGGAACTAATGTTAAATGTGTTTGTGTTGCACACACATTTACATGTATTCACTGAAAAATCAAAGGCTAGGTTGAGGAAACATTAAAAAAAATAAAGATATTGAAATTGACCAGTTATGGTTAGATCAAGTAACTGTAACTTGCGCCCCCGCCATGCCATGCACAGTGATGTCATTAACGATGTAATTTCAGTTGTCATCAGTGATGTTATTAATTATGCTATAGAACATGTCATGAATGTCGTAATTTGTAAGGTCATAAGCAGTGCATGATGAGGGCGCAAGATACAGTTACTTGAGTTAACTATAACATGTGTATTCCAGTGTGTTTTTGAGTTTAAAATGTTACTTTTTAACTGACATTTTCATCTAAATATAAAGTCTCTTTAACCTTTGTTTTTTTCAGTGAACTATACATTTTTTTAAACATAAAATACAATTTTATTACTGTGTCTAACTATGACAAACCTTGGCCGTGCGCACTGTGAGGTTGGCCGGCTAACCCTCCGCCTCGCCACCACCACAGTGCCCAGCTGTGAGGGGTTGACCGCAGAGTCTGGTTTGGGCAAGGCCCGGCTCCTACCTCCCTTGGGACCCCAAACCCATGCAGCACCAAAATAGAAAGTAGATATAATTTTTGTAAAAAAATACCAATTAGTACTTAATTTAACCCATTTTTGTAAAGAAAGGAACAAATCACCCCTTAAGGTTTCAAGGCACTAGGAGCCGTCGGCGAGATTAAGTGAGCTATTGCCCAGAGTCACATGATGCTGAGCTGAGCTTCCGTCGGCGATCGAACCGTGAGTCCGGCGCTCCGGGGATCTCTCCCTTCTCAAGTACAATATTATCATTATGATTTAGCCATTTAATTAAACATAGAATTACCCCCCAGGAGAGATGTCATTGAGCTGCATTACAACACAAACTGGCTAAACTTTAAAAGAAAAGAAAAATAAGTTACAAGTAAGAAATTATAAGGAAATGCGGAATGGGTAAGGGCAACATAATGAGAAGGTGGAGTAAATAACTGGGCTTTCTATTTAAAAGAGAGTCGGGAAGGTATCAGGCAGATTTCCACAGATGGGAAATTTGAGAGCCCAAGGGCAGTAGAAGGAACAATTGAAACCTTGTCGAGGGCAAGGTTATGGACTACCAAATTATTTGTTGACCTTACATTGGATACATCGTGATTTCTATATGCGGCAGCCCACTGAAGCCTATGGAGCAGTTGAGCCGGGCTAGGAGAAATAATACTCCATATTCGTCAAGTGTGAACAGATCACCCCTTAAGGTTGTAAAGGCAGTGGGGGCCGTCGGGGGAAATTAAGTGAGCTATTGCCCAGAGTCACATGGTGCTGAGCTGAACTGCTGCGGGTGCCAGGGATGGAACCGTGGGCCCGCTCTCCAGAGTCAGCCGCTCTGGCCGCTGCACCACATCTCTCCCATCAGGAGTGAAGTTGCATTTTTGAGAGTGAGACTTACACCCAAATAGTGAAAATGTCTGCACGTCTTACCTCACTGACACTTCCGTACTGCGGAAAGGATGGATGTTTTTTAAACATTTAGGAGAACTTTTGCTCACATTGATAAAATTCCTAGAAGGCCTTAGGTTCTTATCCAGAAGATTGCTTGCCCCTTGATGATTTTCCAAAGGAAGTGTGCTCAGTGACCCACGGTTCACATTGACTTCCTGCTATGCTCTGCTCTTACCCGCCATTGCTTCCAGAAGAGCTTTCTCGGGAATAGAAACCATAATAGGAAGGAAACTTAATTCAAGGATGGCCAGATGATATTTCTATGCCAGGTAATTTATGCCCAGAGTGGTTTTAAAATGCAACGCAGGAGATTTACTAATCTTTCTTAGTTCTGTGTAATGAGGTCTGCACGGGTGTTCCCACTCGCGTCCCACCATTAGTTCCGCCATAGAAAGGTGAGCCAGGGTTTACTGTATGGGATATAAACTGCATGGCTCATCACCTTACTAATTCGTAACTTACGAGTGCTCACCAGGTACTTCTTCAAAATGGCTGCCAAGAATCAGGCTGGTAGGGCCCACAGTGTGCAGGGCCTTCTTATGGGCATATGGCGGGTGGAATGGAGGCCACATAGGAGTCTGTTTCTGCGAGTGCTGCTGCAAAAAATACAGAAGATACAGTGGCCTGTGACAAGAGGATGTCCTACATCTTGAGCCTTGCGTGTCAGTCTACACAACACACTCTACACTCCGCTACACACTTCAGTCGGGTAGGGAGATACCATTATAACTGAACTGAAGTGTTCTTTGCAATGGCCAATGTCAGACTTTTGCTCCAAGTCCTGTAGCAATGGGTTTAAGGAACAGTACCAATGTTTGCTACTGATGTTTTCTTTACTGACTGAGAGCTCGGGATACTGTTAACTGCAAAGAGTAGCAAGGACTCAGTTAGTGTCCTTGGCTCTCCAGTGGAAGCGTTTGTCGAGGAGTTAGGGTTTGCTCTCAGAGATTCTCTGGGCTTTTAGGCTCAGATACTCACAAGATTCAACAAGAGGTACTTAATTTAAACTAAATACTTCTATAATACACCAATACAAAAATAGAACAGTTACAGTAAAGTAAAGTAGTGAAGAACAAAATGCCTAGCACTTATGGTTAACCAGGTATTAGCTTCTAACACAAATACGGGTTATCCTGTTGGGTCAACATTTAAACCCAATGTATGCCTATGAGGCCAACCTATAAGCACTTCAGGATCACTACTGTATTTACTACCAGACTAACATCCAATCAAAGGATACAAAGTAACTTTAGATGCCGATGTAGGTTAGTACAAGAGTCTGACCGTTCAGTATAACTTAGCAGATGTGTCCCCTGCTGTGGAGCATGGGCTCAAGTTACCATTACAGTCCACCATCTTGATAAGTCAGGGTTTGTGGATGAACAGAAGCTTTTTGCCAATGTGGTACAGCCATCGGTTCTTTCATTGTCTTTTAGGGCTCTAGGGCCTCCATTGTTTATCAGTTTTCTTATTGGGACAATTGTTAAAAAATGGCAGACAGTAGCTGAAGACTAGCCCACAGTGATGCATTTTTTCAGCTACCCCAGGAGTACTGGAATCTCCCTTCACATGTTTAGGTGTCCCAGGAGCATTCGAGTCTTCCTTCAATTTTCAGGTGCCCCAGGGGTCCTAGAATCCGCCCTCACTTTTTTGGGTACCCCAGGTGTCTTATAATTTTCCTAAGCTTATGTTTCAGACTGGACCTTTCTTGGTCAAAACTTGTAGGTGCCTCGAAGGCTAGGGATCTTGAGCTTTGTTCGTTATGGGTAGCTATGCTTGAGGTTACCAGAGTACCTTCAAAGCTCTGCATTTCAGGGACCACCTGAGTCAAAACATTATTTCCACCAGTGGGTTCTTGTAGACCAGGGACACCCTTTATTAGGGGATCGGAGGTGATGGGCCAAGAAGCTTGAAGATATAAACAAGCATTTGCAATGCAATAGGTCTCGCAGCACATAAGTTTGAGGGTTGGTGTAGTCAATTATATTGCAACAGAAAGTGGTTTGCGTTGTAAAGGTATTTTTAATATATGCATTGGCATTTGTACAAATAAATAACATGCTAAGCAAAAGGCTCAATATAAATAACATGCAAAGCAAAAGGCTCAATATAAATACTTTAATTAAGACATAATATTAATAGTGTGTGAAAACAAAAAGAGAATATGCATTAAAAGTGTTATGTGTCTACATTTAAGAGGCCCTTCAATAAGCCAAGCAATATGCCTAAAGCCTCCATCGAGCCTAATAGCTGCAATCGTGTGTGGTAGAACGAACGTTGTTCAATGGATCGTATAATATGTAAGCAGCGCAAAAACAAAAGACGTAAGCAATGCAAAAACATGGCGTCACTTTTAAGTATACTTATTTTAAACGTGTGACAGAAAGTGCTAAACTAAGAAGAAGAGTTATAAGATGGTGCCAGCAACAGAAAAACTCCCTTTGTAGCTTTGAAATTCTGAACAATAAACATGCCCCCAGGGAAAACCTCGATAACATGGCCCTACGCTAACCCATTTGCTATTCATGAGGTGTTAACTAGAAAGAACAAATTGGAAATGGACGCATCTACATTATGCGCCTGTAGCTCGTCAGCACTTTTATCAAAGAAGCAACAATTTGTAAAACTGAAAGGGCATATAAAGGAAAACCAGCATTCTAATGCATGCACAACAACTAAAAAGCATTACTAAGTATTATTTCAAAAGCGCACAAAAAGTAGATGTGTGCACAATCCAAAAACACGGACTGCGCGTATATTTATGTTTTATACCGCACCGGTAGTAGTACAAAAATATAAGCTGCCAATAACACGCTTATTAAGAAGAAGGTAAGTTAACTGTGCATCACTAATACCCATGCACATAGATTGTATTGTAACCTATGCAACGCATCTAATTGTAAGCACCTCCATTGTCTGCCCGTAACTTGTTTGTTTGCTCCTTAACTTTCAGCCGTATAATTTGCAATACACTATGCGCACATTTTAATGTTTTACACCACACTAGTAATAGCAAAAAAGGGATAAACTGATAACGCTTTGTCTGCCCGTAAGTTGTTTGTTTGCTCTTCAACTTTCAGCCGTATAATTTATGAAACATTATGCGCACATTTTAATGTTTTAGACCGCACTAGTAATAGCAAAAAAGGTAACAAGGCGGAAGAGACGCGAGACGCCAGCGGCCAGTCGCGTGCACATCTCCTGTTGTTGTAGTGATCGGGAGAGTGCCGCCACGCTGCCCGCGGCGACCCGGAAGCTCTTGGAAGCTCTTGGCCGGCCGGCCAATCCGCTCGCGGCCGACCGGAAGTCCCGCCTCCTGATGTCCGTGAGGCGGCCTGCCGGCGCATGGAGCGCCCTGCCGGTCCTGGGTAGCCCGGGTCCCCAGGAGGGGGCCGGGGAGAAGGAGGACTGTGGCGCCTGTTGCGGGGCTCCTCTGACCTGAGGGAGCCCCGATTGAGAAGAGGAGACGCGCCGTGAGGAGCCCCGCCGGAAGAGCGCAGTCGGTCAGTGGGGCCCAGGGCTGATGTGAAGTCTGTGCGTGCCTGAAGAGGGGAGAGGGGGGGTGCGCGCGCTTGTATGTGCCTGTCTGCGTGTGTGTGTGTGCGCGCGCGTGTGCCTGTGCGTGCAGGGGATGGGGCCTGCCTGTGTGCGCGCCGTGTTTGCATGCAAGCCCTGCGGTCTGCGCAAGCGCGCTCGCTCCCGCGGTGAAATCCGACACTGGGAAAGCTCGTGACACTTTGATGTCCACTCTCCCAAATACGGATAGCATTAGTTGGCGAGCTGACAGCATTCATGCTTCGCATGAATGCTAACGTCAGCTCGCCCTAGGGCCATGGAGACCTCTAGTTCGAGGCCTAGATCTATGGAGAGCGCCCATTAAACCAAGAAGTGGGATACAATGTGCAAGTGTTAAGCCAGCTATGGAGTTAGTGTTACAATAAGTCAAATATTACATCCCCTCTGCGACCTGGGAAGCAATACAGCATAGTCTATTTCTGAATAAGGTAATTTTGAGGCAGAAAATGTTGCAGATGTGCTGCAACGGAGTCACTTACTACAGTAGAATTACAAAACACATCTAAAAGTTGGAAAATCTGTTTCAGAGGTTTGGGAGCAACAAGTGTGCCGATGTAATAGGCTGTGTTTGTACCCTCATTTAATGTAAATTCTGTTTACCCTTGAGACAAGCAAGCAAACTTGTCTTGAGCAGTTATTTGATTTCCATTTATGATGATCATATGAGCAGGTCAGCTGAGCAAAGAGGTGCAGAGCAGTACCCCAACCCCACTACATTGATTGACGGCTACCTGGACCGTTACTTTGACTTGCAGTGTCCTCGACTGGGGCCTAGTTGCCAAACTGGTACAAATGCAGATAGCACAGTCTGCCAGCTCAAAGGGATAGCAAGTCATGATTCTATTTATGCTTGATATAATAGTCAGATACTGGCTTGTGAAGGCGTTGAGGTTATGATTATAACATTCATTAATGCTGTCCTTTGTTACCAGACTCCCATCTTGATTAAAGACTGTGGCTCTCACTAGGATTGGCCAGATATCCCAATTTGTGCTGTGTCTCATGTCCCTGAATTACCTAGACTGCAAACACCAGACCTGGTAACGCTGTGTCCAAAAACTCTGGGCCCAGAGACACCATATGTGGTGCCTGCTCTGCACTCTCCCCTCACCTGCTCTGCCTACCCCTGTCCCTGACACCTGCCAGCCACACCACAAACCTCCATAAATTCCCCACCCCCATTTACCATCTGCTCCAAGCGAATTATAAATACGTCCAAGTTTGGGTCCCTTATTTCCCCTGGAAGCGGGAAAGACATGCAGCTTTGGGCCTGTTATTCCTAGGTCCATGTGTTAGTCCTTGTTCCATGGGAAATAACATATAAATCTGGGGAAACTAGCTGAAATCACAGATTAGAGTACACCCAATATCTGACACCTATATCCTGGGAACTCCCAATGAGTTTTGGGTGTGTTTTTCCAGCTATTGTGGTAGAAATTTCTTTCTGACACTGTTGATTTGGTGTTCTTGTTTTAATTGATGTTAATATAAATATTTGTTATCCTGAACAAGACTGTTCGTAAATTCTACTAGCTGAAACGCCATCGATCCTTTTGTTGTGTACGTTAAGAACATGCCATATCATGTATCTCAAAAACAGCCATTTGTTAGGTTCACAGTATTATATGGAAACAATTTTTATAAGGATGAGTTCTTTGTGTTAGGATAAACAGCAACTTGCTTGTTCTGAGTAAGGTGCATTTGAATTAGAGAAAGTCTTCAGTTATGATGTTGACTGATGAGATGACAGTATATAAGAACACATTTAACAAGAAATGTAGCAATGACTGAAGGGGTTGAATGGCAGATGGTGGAAGAGGGTGAGGTGATGCACGAGTACATCCCTGGAAGGCTCCTTCTTTAATCAAACCCCTCTTATTGGCTACTTGTCCCGTGTGTGAGTTTAAGAGTAGGTACATTTGGCATGCAGGTATATAGAGGCGTGCCCTGCAGCACAGGTGCCAATAGTGATGCTTAATAGTAAAGGAACCTGTGTTATCTCTTACAGAGCAGCAGTGACTGTCCACGGATAGTACCAGCGGTGCTGGACCCCACACCTTCTGGAGTTTTACAGGACATCACAGTGACACTTGCTAAGGCCGCCCCTTTCAAGGTAATGTATGGTATAGAGTCACTGCAGGTCTGGCTTCCATCATCTACCCCAAAATAATCAGTGTAGTGTTGAAAAGGGGAATGTAAATGTAAATGTAGTTGAGCTTATATAGCGCACAGCTACCCGCAGTGGGTTTCCCGGCGCTTGCTTAGGGAACCCGTCCTGGTACTCCCCTGTGAGATAGCAGGGTATCCACAAGGTGAAAGTCGGGCATCCCGCCGCGAGGGGCCGTTGTGGAGATTAAGCAAGCTATTGCCCAGAGTCGCAGAGTGTGAACCCGTGAGTCGAGGAGGCAACGGGGCGAGAATGATCGAGTCCGTGGAATTTTTAGTCCAAGACCCACCGAGGCGGGGAATTGAACCCTGGTCCAGGACCGATCTCAGCTTCCGGGTCTGCTGCCTCTAACCCCTGAGCCACACTTCTCCAATAAAACCTGTCACTTTTGCTGTGTGTTCAAAGACAGGTCTAATGGCAGGCTATGTCATCTGACAAATTGCTGTTTATTCTTTTTAAGTGGAGAGTGGTGTGTACTTTTTTTTCTGTAACTGTAAAGTTAGTGGCTTTTGCAAAACGAACTATCTGTAAAGGAACTGCACAGATATTTCAAAGTATATCAGCATTTAGAGACGTGAAGCACATTATTTTGTAATTCCGAATTGTGATGAAAACAATGATTTTAATAGGATCAAAATAGATCAAGATACCTTACTTGGTGATGTGCAAATACCAAACATTTTCAGAAGCCCAATTTCCACTCCTTATCCTTTGAATGGTACATAGTTTTATCAGTAAAACTGCATGTCAGTGGGAGTTTTGGGCAATTTTAATGGAGATTATGCTGTCAGAAAATGAGAGAGCGCTACCGCAGCATGCTTTAGTAATATGTTTGCAACAGTGGTCTTGAAAATGCTCCAGTACATACCTCACCGCAGCCGCTGGAACGGGCAAGGCTCATTTGCTATGCTTGTTCTTTGCGTGAGGCTTGGATTTTTCACAGTCCTATGACTTCAGAGATGTAACATTGATGGCAGCGGATGTATGACATTACAACGCATGCATTTACATCGCATGCCTTTATAACGCAAGTATTACAACGCAGTCCATTACAACGCATAGTGCTTTTGGGCGCTGGATGGTGAATAGTTTAATTTACTATTCCAACTCCAGTCCCCGTGGACACTAGGGAAGGTTATTGGATAGTAAATTAACCTATTCCCTATCCTAGAGCGCCCCCCAGAGCAATGCGTTGTAATAGTTTGCGTTGTTATGGTTGCGTTGTAAAGGCTCTGTGATGTAAAAGTTGCGTTGTAAGTGTTGTTCACCATGGCAGCACCCACACTCTGAAAATTGTTCCCGCTTAGTGGCCTGAGGGTCTTTGTGTGACTTTTCCACGGTTTATGGCCTCGGTGTTTATGTGTGACATTGCCATGCTTTCTGGCCTGAAGGTTTTTGGGTGATATTTACACGGTTTATTGCCTGAGGCTTATGTGTGACATTTCCATGCTTCTTGACCTGAGGGCTTATGTGTGACATTTCCACGGCTTATGGCCTGGGTGCTTATGTCAGGTCATCATTTACTATTTACTATGCTTTGAAAATTAATACAGTTATGTAATGAAAAATGTGTTGTGAAATGCACCGTTTTGGTCTTTCTTTTGTCACAAACTTTTCTTGGGAGGAAATCCCCCCAAGTCCCCCTAGCAGCCGTCAGGCTTGCTCGCTACGCACTGTATGGTGGCCGGGCTGACAAACTTATCCGATGCTGCTTTGGGTTCACCGTCCGGCCCTGAGTTCTATCATGGGAAAGGTTTATTTAGTAACCAAGACTGCTTGTGTTGTTTCCCACCTGCTTCTGTGGAACAGAAGTAAAAATATGTGCGCTGAATTGTTGTGTTTTCTTCTAATATGTATCTGTCAAATTTGGGTTGACCCATTGTCTGTGTGTCAGTGAGGGAGCATTGCAACGTACGTGCCTGCCCACGCAAAGGGATTTTGCAAGTCTACCTACCACAATAACCCTGATTTAAACAGTGGTGAATGGTGCATTTGACATAAAGCTCTCCCAACTATGGCCCTTATAAAGGTGTTGGTATCACTGCCGAGGGGAAGAGTGTACAGTACATGGGTTAGCAGACCTTCTTCTACTCTGTACCACACAGGTCTCAGGTATTACTTTCAGATACAGTGGTAATACAGTAAGTGAGAGACAGTGCTCCTCAGAACACTTTGAAATGAGGAATAATATTTGTATACCTTTGACTTCACCGTGTAACTGAATGTGAGCAAAGGTAGTTGAGGAGGTGTGATCTGGATGTGCGTTATTGGCTATCAGCATAGAGGCATTTTCTTTGAATCTCTGTGTCTCCACTATAGCAAATGCGTGTGATCCTGGACCAAAAATGTCCGTGCTATGCCTAATCTTATAGGAAGCATTTATAGCTGGCTCAGTACATGGTGTGAGGCAGGGCTTTAAGTGGGAAAAAAAACTGGGGGTGCTCTAAAAGGGGCCGGGCAAACCTCGAAGAGGTGTGGTCTATCTAAGTAGGGGCGTGGTCTAAATAAAGATAACTAGTGTAGCAGTACCCCTTGCTCTGTCCAGACGCCAGCTCTAGGACTCCTCAGAGCCCCCCGCCCCTTCTGTGTGGCAGCCCAGGATCAGAAATAAAGCAGAGATATCAAAATGTAGGCAGTTTCTCACACGAAGGGGTTTAAGCGGCTAAATGCTGCCACTTGAGTTACCATTGATCGACACAATGCTGCGATGAAAGCACACTACCAAAGAGTTGTGGGCACTCTAGTTGCACCTCTGATCGAGCTGGTGTGGGGATGCTAGGGGTAATGGGAGCACATTAGCTTGATTTGCTTAAGCAGTGCGCGTGCATGCTCACCTGAAACACCAACAAAAAACCGTGAGATCTGGTCACCCTACCTTTGACCTTTTAGGCTCGAAAATAGAGCCCTCTAGAGACCCCTTTCAAGGCCCCCCAAAAAAACTGGGGGTGCTCAGATCCCCACAGACCCCCCTCCACTTAAAGCCCTGGTGTGAGGTGTGCCAGCTGTTAGCCAAGCATTACGCAAAAGAGCACGCGTAATATGAAAGCTCGTGGGTCCCATTAGTGAACGGTTTGCAGCGGTCTTGTATTAATTGCCTTTCTTGACAGATCAAAGGCCTTATTTAGAGCTGGGCAGTAACAGAAAATTGCCAAGAATTGGCGGATTTCCCGATCACCACCTTATGAATCCCCAGTCTTATATATATTTCAGGATCACAGATTTCCCACCGGTGGTGCCACCATCCGTTCCTACTTCAGGACACCCTTTTTTGCCAGGCACACCCATAATCGACACAGGGCAGCTTTCCAACACTATGTTTGCCAGCTGTTTTCCTATTTAGTTCTTATGTAAGCACTATGGTGTTTCTGGAGAGGACAAGTGCAAATTGTCCCACACCTACTGAGAGACAACCGTGGGGGTGTAGCACAGGCCCCTGCGGAGCAGGGAGGCCCCCAACCTTTCAGGGGGCCCCAACCCTTCAAGTAGCCTCCATTCAGGTCAATTAATTTCTGTGGGATAGTAAAGACTCAGGGGATCCTCTTCACATTCTGCAGTTGGAGCATAATTTTGCGTTGCTTCAATGGACACCTCCTGAGGTGTCTGGGACGTCAGCTTTTTATTTTCCTGAAGAAAGACCCTTACTTTGGGCAGTTCAGTCTTTGAAGAATAAACATAAGGGGTGACACGTCCCACATGCCACCACTTTCTTTTCACCAAAGCATCTCACACAATGGAGACAAGAACCTCTTTGGCGATAAAACACCTTCTAACCAGTGCTTAATTTGTGCCGGTGTTTTCCGGTGCTCTGTACCAACACTTTTTTGTCAAAACCGACACATATTTAAGTCAGTGCACCACATGGTGGCTCGTTCAGTCGCTTAAAAGAACACATGAGCAAACTGTAACAATTAAATATCCGATTAAAATAATAACACCAGCGTGCTCAAGCCATTGTTACGGCTTTGAGTCAGGCTGTACAGTCCAAATTCTAACACTTGGAGTAGTGTAATGGCAAGTAGGTGTCGGTACTGGTATCTGGCAGTGCTGGTAGGGACCTGAAGTGGCACACGCAGCAGTGGCCTCCTGAGAAATAACTTGAGCCCTGGCACTTATTCTTGTACAGACTGCTGCCAACACTACTGCCAACCCAGAATACATTGGGTGGCAGTCCTGGCCCAGCAGCCCAACATCCTGACTTACAGCAGCCAACCATATCCAAACTGAGATCTCTGGTGTATTTAGTGGAATGAAGTATTTTCAGGCCCTATGAGACTCACCAGGAGAGCGAGGAGGGTTGGGAAAGGTGGGTTGTATATCAGTCACATTAAATGATGCATTGCTCTCAAAATAAACTTGGAGAGGACATTTTATTTTAGTTGTTGTAGATATTGTATTGTATTGTATTGTAATTGTATTTATGTAGCGCTTACTACCCCTGACGAGGCGTCGAATCGCTTTTTCGGCGAGGAGGACGCTTCTCCGGGACCCATAGAGGATTAGTCTTGAATTAGTATAGTGAAACATGCAAGTACATTTTAAGTGGTGGATAGGTTAGTCAGTTATTTGGATTTAGAATGATAGCAGAAGGATAGAGGAGGACAGAGGTTTGTATTTATATAGCGCTTGTTGACGCACGCTATTCAGGAAGCCTACAAAGGATTAGAGGTGAATTAATATGGTGAAATATGAAGCAATTTCAGTGGTGGATATTAGTCAGTTTCTTGGAGTGAGAAGGATAGCGGAGGGATAAAAGGGGAAGAAAGATTTGCATTCATATAGCACTTGTTACCCCTGATGGGTGTTGAAGCGCTTTTCTGGCGAGTAGCACGCCACTCCGGAACCCATAAAGGATTACTGTTGAAAATTAGTGTAGTAAAAAAATATGAAGTAATTTGGGTAGTGGATATGTTATTCAGTTATTTGGGTAGTATATTAGTATAGTTTAATATGGAATTTGAGAAGTGAACATGTTAGTCTATAATTTCGATTGAAAAGGATAGTGGAGAGATAAAAGAGTGAAAGATTTTTTTTTTAGGTCTTAGCAATAGGAGGAGGCTTTTGGATGAGTAAAAAGGAGTTTTGGAGGGGAGGACTCAGAGGAAAGAGTTTAGAAAGGTTTGTTTTAGGGGATCGGTATAGTAAAAGAGGTGTCAAATGATGCATACCTTACAATGTACAATGTTTCCATTGTTTCAGACTGTAGAAAAGTAATTTCTTAGTAGTGTTTGTGACTGGGCCGTAGCGTAAATTATTTTCATCTGACTCTGTAACAGATGCTTGTGAATGGGCATGGCAGCCAATTCTTTTCCACTGAATTTGCAGCGCATTTTTTTGTTTAAGCTTGTGATGGAGTTCTGCAGCTTATTAGCCTGCCAGAAAATGAAATTAAAAAAATGCCATGTTGACAGCTTTATAACACTCCAGTGACGTTTTCCGACCTGATGTTCGTTTCAGCTCACGTGCTGCTGGTTAAGTATGCAGGCACCTCTGCAGATGTGTGTGTGTTGGGGAGGGGGGTGGTTGTCACCATGTCAGATACGAATGACCTATTGAATGAAAGAAATTCAAAAATTGAATAAATAAAAGAAGGATTAATCAAAGTCAAAATTGAGTGGAATCCTCATTTTTCTAATGGAGGAGATAATTCTGTGTGCCCATGGGGATGCGACTAATGAATCATTAGAAGCACGTTTCATGTTACTTTAGACGTCACTGGTCGGAGGACGCCACTCGTGGAGCACCTTAAATAGTTGGTAGTTTAGAACTTTACAAAACTTTACTTTGGAAGAAGGCTGTGCACCTGAAGTAAACAAATTTATATAGAGTTACCACATGAGCACATTTTAAGAAGACACCCCTTTCCAGTCCTGGACTGTCCTTTTCTACATTGTATTCTGGTTTCATACTCCACTGCCTTCAATTGAACTAAACCAAGACTATATGTCCCAGAATGCACTGTTGTGTGAAAGGAAAGCCTAGGGCTTTGAATGAGGCGTCCCTGTGGCATGGAGTTGTATGGTAATCCTATGGCCCGGAAGCCTCCGGGTTTACCTAGAGTGCAGCCTGTCTCTGTGGTGACAATAGTGCAGGTTACCCTGTCCCAGTTGCAGGATTTCATGTTCCTTGGGTGTAGTGCTTGACCCCAAGAAGGACCGTCTTTAGGCCTGAAGATCACCAGTGAAGGAGACATTGGGCGACTCAGGGTCCTGGCCTTGGCCTGCCTGGGGAGGTCATTGCACTCAAAAGAACTCCCCACTTCCGGCAGGGAACTCAACCATCTCCAAGAGGCATCCATGGTGGTGCACGGCTTGAGAGGTACTGTGACCTGAGAATACTTTGGCAGCCTGCTCAGGAACCCAAATAGTTGATGCCTAATCTCCACTGACGATGGATAATGGTCCAGAAACACGTGTTCGGAGATGGCCAGTACAACTTTGTAATTACTCGAGAAAATCCTGCAAGCACACACGCTTGGTGAACTGCATTGACCACAATGCTCAGAGGCGACCCGCTGGGAGGTGAAGCAGTGTGATCCCACATTGGTTTCCTACATGATGGTGTTTAATTGGATTGTAGGGGGGATGTCACCGCAGGGCTGTGATCGACAGATGCTGCAAGGGCCCATCCAGAATGCTCGAGTCTCTGAGTGTTTATGTCTCTTTGGATTTTGGCACCCAATGCAAAGTGTCATTTTGACACAGACATTCTTCGGCCCAAGCCATGGGGCATGCTTACTGCTTCTAGGAATACTATGTTACACTCTGGACGGAAGTCTCCTGGGTAGTAGTCTAGTATTTTCTATTCGGTGCAACATTTCTACCTGGAGTAACCATGAGCTCGGCTGGATGATGCAAGAAGAAGGGCTCAGATCACTCTGATACAGGACCTGTAACACAAGAATCCGTTCCTGCGCTGTGCTTCATGTCACGTTTCTGATGTTTCTAAGCACTGTAAGTCATGGTTGCTCCTGTCGAAACATTATAGTTAATTTACTGGCCTCGGGGGTGAAAGAGGCTGGGTTGGTTTTGCTGGAATTCAAACCCCTGCCTTTCAGATCACAGCAGATGGTAGTGGTGAGTGTTTAACTCAACAGGCCCATCCTACCGGCCTCACCCCAGCACTGCGCCAGTTGGCACCACCAAGGCAGCTGAAATGACCTTGTTATTGCTAATTCGTTTTATGACAATGAACGATATGGCTGTAATGGGGAAAAACAAGAAGTGTCCACTTGTTAAAAAGAAAAAAGAATTCAAGGCAATAAACTACAAGAAGCCACTCGCGTCAATTAAATGTTCTACACAGAAATCCAGTGAAATTATAGGAACCCACATGAAAGCCTCTAAGGTCAGAAGAAACCATAATGCTTGTCACTATTTATTTATTTATTTATAAAGGGCCCAATATAATGCAGAGAATTGTGGGATCAAGAATATCCGTGGCTGCTCCCAAGGTTGCATAGTGGTAAACTGAGCGTTTGTACACACACTGGGTTCAGATGCTCTTTGCAGGGACAGCGATAGAAGACCAGGGGGAGAGAGGCATTATGGGATGTTGGAGAATCCCAATGCTTTACAAGGCAGGCTGTTCAATATGGTGAGGCAAGCCAGCAGACTTAGGCTGACATCTTGTGTGGCACCAAACAGCAGCAAATGCCCACAAAAATCGGTTTTGTTATAAGTATGGGGAGTGCTCCAGAAGCAAAATACCATTTTGCCTGGGGCGCTGAAAATCCTTGCACTCTTCAATCTTGATGCAGTAGGCTTGAGTTTTTTTAATTTATTCTTACACCTAGTAACACATTCAAGAAATGTGTTAGTCAACTCGCAAGATAAAACTATTGGGAATGAGGTTCTAAATACAGCACACCTTATAATCAAGAATTTTAGTCTTGGCTTAAATAATATGCCATCAGAATAGAAGTCTGGCTATTATACATAGCAGAAATAAGAACATAGTGTAATAGTTAGATGAAGAGGAATCCAGACAAATCAAAGTAACTTTAGAGAGAGTCCTCTTCAGATTTCATCAGTTCTTTCTTTATTAATGTTCATAATTTCATAAAAAAGATCTCCCAGCACGTAAATCGCCTCGCAGGATAACATTACCTCTATGTTTTTCAGCGTCAACCAACATTTGCGTGCAAATATTGAACATTTGCAGAAGTGATGTCTTTATCCTTCACTCATTCTTTTTCTCACTCTGATTTCCTCTCTCCCCGCCTCTCACTTCCTATCTTTCTGTTTCTCTTTCTTCCCTAGCTTAGGGTCTGATTACGAGTTTGGCGGTGCGGGGGCGGGCTGCCATGCCAGCTTCCAACTCCTCACCCCCAAACGTGTTGGCCCTCTGCCCTCCTGACTGGTTTAAGAGTTTTCTCATGGTCTGGCGGGTGGTGCTTTAGTGGTCCCAGGCAGTGAGCCTTAGAAAGGCTCCACAGTGGGAACACCAAAGCAAGTTCCTGCATGCCATGGACCGTTAAGTACATGTTGTGCAGGAACTGGGGGTGCATGTATACAGGGGGGCACATCATGTGCCCTTGTGGTATATAAATAAATAATACCGGATCTATTTTTGTCTAGGCATAGCAATAACAGATAGCTCAATAAATAAGAGTCAAGATTCGAGGTAGTAGGAGTTTGCAGGTTTATTACAGCATAAAGGACAGGAACAGGACAACCTGCATAGGAATAGGATGGCAGGGCCCGGCAGCTGCCGGGGCTGGATCTGGGATGAGTGCGCTAGCATTTAATAACAATACACAAGCATATATAGTAAAACAGTTGCATTACAGTACATATGATAGGCGGAGCAGTGGGTGGAGCAAAGGGTGTGACGCGTAGCAGTCGCGAAAGATAAGGGTGAAAGTAGGTGTAACAGGGCGTATACATAGACATGTGATGCAAACGTAACAGAATATGTCATGAATGGGGCGGAAACATGGAGGGGGCTACCTAAGGAGCCGGGACCTCTAACCTGATGGTGCGCGCAAACTGGCAATGACATGTTACTAGAAGAAACTGGGGGCTACGAACTCTGTGCTAGGAGCAGAGACTGAAGTCTGGAGAGTCAGGGCGACATGTACCTAAGCAGTATCTAGTATCTGATGTTTAGAGAACATGTTGATAGAATCCAAAAGCTATCGGGATAAAGGCTAACAGACTCTAAGACTGGAGCATGCATTATTCTACATGTAGTGCGTGATGAAGAATATTAAATGACCATTAATACAGTATTTCTCTTACATGGAGACGTAAAGGCTAGACAATGACGGAAACTATTGATGCGATTCAGTAGCTTAGGAATGCAGAGAAGGAGGGCTGGACTGATAACTAGAATCATAACATACTCTTGGCAGACTCAGAGGCAGAGCCAGGCTGAGCCGGGCACTGTGAGGCAGGAAGTAAGTGAAGGGTCAGGGATACAGGTGGGGGCTGTATCGCTCCTCAGCGAGGGCTCATTAGACAGGAGCTGAATCTGGTGTCCGGGCCCTTTTGAGGCCTAGAAACGGGGACTTTACAATGAAATAACGTGCACACTGAGAAACGTGGCAACGTAGCTTTACATAGGCCTGATATTCGTAGTATTCACGAGAACTGGAAATTGACATACTAGAGATGGACACAACTATAATTGCGTTTTTAATCGAACATGGGGAATACATATGCATATTAATCATGCACAGATAACATATGATGGAGGACGCGTAGGGACACAGAACATGGCAAAATTTACTTTTCCACATTCCCTCCTTGTCACTACGTTTCCATCAGGAAACATCAATATTCATGATACCATCTATCATTTCATACAGTATCATTTGCTCGTCTCGAATTTTCTTGGAACGGGATTTAGAACGGGGCTTGGGACTAGGAATACAAGAGGTAGCACAAATGCCGCAAATCGCAGGGCCACATTGTATACAGAGGCAGCAACTGAATATGATCGCTACTGTAATACCTAGAAAGGACAATACTTTCCATCCCCAGGCGGAAATTATATTCCAGAACCAACCGGACCATGTCCAGGTGCCTGGATCTTGGTGTAACAGATGGGCAATTTTATGGAGTCTGGTTATAGCTGAATAAACAGACGGCGTGTTATTAGGAATGAAAATGCAGCAACTAGATCCGATGACTCTACATGCCCCGCCCCTATCGGCCAGTATGACGTCAAGGACGAGACGATTTTGCAAAACGAAAAATCTCATAGCAGATTGCTCTTCGGTTATGTTACCTAGAGCAGAGGCAGTCTCATTCACTACTGCTTCAAGGGTTCTTGTTAACCTACGGATTAGCTTACTATTCTGGATAGGTCCTATAAAGAAGAAGAAACCTCTATTGAAATCTGTATACTGTTCTAGAGCAGTTTCAGTATAATCGACAATTGGGGACTCAATCTCCCTTCTATGTCTAATGTGTACTAGATGTGTGTTTCTGTGATAATCAGATGGGGCTAGGAAAACAGGTGGCAGTAGGAAGGCAATGTAACAGGTTCCCTCCCAATCGAGGGGCAGACGAACATATGCGGTTTGACCACAAATAAAATAAGAATGACGTGAAGCTTTGAAAATAGATTTCCCACTGTCACTATACTTGACAATAGTAGTACAGTCGCTATGTCCTACATGTACGGAACCATTATTTCGGACACATAATTCGCCTTTGACTGGTAATATGGAAATAGCAGGTAAGTCTGGAGTGGAATCAGACTGGACATTCAGGACCATGAAATTCGAAGAATAATTACCTAAGTTGTAAACTTCATTTTCTAGATCTAAACCTGTTCTGTGGGGGAGACCTTGCTTGTCTGGGAAACATGTACTGTTAAGAAAAGACATATCTGTTGAGGATGACGTTAACGTGGACCATGCTCCACACGAACCATTATGTGAAAATGGATAAGGAAAGAGTGGCAGAACTCCCTTCGGTGTCTGGAAAGGGGGGAGTCGACCACACACCCAACAATTAGTGGCATTGCTGGTCTGGTGTGAATAATGTAACATGCGGATAAAAGAATTGTTACGCATAGCGAGGCGATAAGAGAATTCATGAGGAGGCAGATCACTAAACGTGTGCTCTACTGTAACATTAGAAGACTTATTTACATGAGAAACTGGAAAATACAGATAAAATGCATAACTGGTGCAGGAAATCATAATGCTGAGAAATAAAACGAAACTTAGAACAATGATACATCGTATTGAGTTTTGACTAACTCTCTCACTATGGGGGTCTATTTTATACATGTCAGAAACCGGTCTAACCGTTTCACCTAGGGGAGGACTTAGACAATCAAACTGGCTGACTTATTTTACTAGACCTTAACTTTTTCTTATACTCCTGTTGCGGAGTTGTCTCTAACAGGGAGGGTGCAATATCATTGTCTTTTGCGGGACAGTCCTTAAGAATAGTACTTTTGCAGTCCTTTAAATCCTCGGATATGTTCTTTGAAACTGGTTTCAATCCATAAAACTTTTTGATGTGCGAGAGATGTACCCAGCCTTTGCGTCCCTCCAACTTCACGGCTGTGCGGGTGGCCAGGAGGACCTGTCGGGGCTCCTTCCAGCGAGGCTCCAGCGGACTTGAACGATCAAAATTTCTCACTAAGACCATGGATCCGGGAACGATTCCATGCGGTGCCACCTCGGTATTGTCTGGAAATGCGGCGGCAACCTGTGAACGACAAGAGTTGAGGGCAGACATCAAGGAAGCTAGGTAATCTGTCAGCATATTACTTGAAACATCGGTAATACTTCGAGGTCTAGGAGTACCCCACATGTTAGGGGGGCGGCCGAAAACGACCTCATACGGGGACAGACCTGATCTGGAATGTGCGACCATGCGCATGTAGAACAGGGCAACTGGCAGAGCTACTAGCCAGTCCACACCTTTCTCTTTGCATACTTTTGCGATGCGGATTTTCAGGGTCTGATTATGTCTTTCTACGAGACCAGCTGCTTCTGGATGGCGTACACAATGGAACTTCCACTGGTACCCTAACAAAAGGGAAACATGTTTCATCAACTCGGATGAGAATGGCTGGCCGTTGTCAGAATATACGACTCTAGGGAGTCCGTAGCGGGGGAAGAATTCACGAACCAACTGCTTGGCAGTGGTCGCGGCTGTGTAATCTGGGACTGGATATGCCTCTGTCCACCTGGACAAAGCGCATACAACTACGAGGACATACTTGAAACCTCGACATCGCTCCATCTGGATATAATCCATCTGGAGGACTTCAAAAGGGTGGTCAGGGGGCTGGAATCCACCTTGTTCCACCGGGACACTTTTACCTGGATTAAACTGACAACATATCATACAGGTACGGACTTTCTGCTTGGCTGCAGCTCGTAAATGCTTGTTGAACCAAATGTTCTGGATACTGTCTAACATAGCTTTTTCTCCTAAATGTGCTGGACTATGTGCGGTATTGATAATGACTTGAACCATGGAATCGGGGAGAAACCATGTGGCTTTACCCTTCGTTACCCATCCCTGATCTGTCTGGACCCCTCCTTGTTCGGACCATTTCTTGATTTCATCGGGAGTAGCATGTAACTGGATATCTATGACATCTTGAGTAGGGTCCTTAACTGTCATACAGGTAGTCGGATCTGGAGTGTATGTCGGTGTCTTATTAACTGGAATGTCTGGTGTCTGTGCTGTAAGCTTGGCTGTGCGATCTGCTAGATCATTACCTTGAGAAATAATGTCAGTATCTTTCGTATGTGCTTTGCATTTCATGATAGCAATGGATGTCGGTAAATGTATGGCATCTAACAGAGCTTGAATAAGGAGACCATGCTGAATCTTGGTTCCATGAGAAGTCATGAAACCTCTCTCCTGCCAGAGCACTCCGAAATCGTGTACAACTCCGAATGCGTAGCGTGAATCTGTATAAATATTAACTTTCAGGTTCTTGGCATGTATGCAGGCTTGAGTCAGAGCAACTAGCTCTGCTGCTTGAGCAGACAGGGTGTCAATACGGTGTGTTTCAATAACTTCAGTGTCAGTAGTTACTGCATACGCGGCTACTAGTTCTCCTGTACTTGTTCTCATGCATGAACCATCCACATAAAGTGTCAGGTCGGGATCTGGTAATGGAATATCTGTCAGATCTTGTCTTGGCTTGGTCATGATGTTAACTACTTCCACACAATCGTGTGTGGCAGGATTTGGATTAGCTGATGGTAACAGTGTAGCAGGATTTAGGACGTTGCAGCGTCTGATTTCTATGTGTGGCTGGAACAGTGTCAATTCATAACCTGTTAAACGTGCAATTGTCAAGTGCTGAGTTTGTGTTCGGTTTAAAAGAACTTCCACGGAGTGTGGAACTTGTACTGTCAGGGAGTGTCCTAAGACTATGGAATCACTTTGTCTGATAGCTAGTGCTGTGGCTGCAACTGACTTGAGGCACGCAGGCAGAGCCTGGGCTACAGGATCTAATGTGCTCGAAAAATAAGCACAGGGCTTGTATTGTCCTGCTTGATCTTGTGTGAGAACAGATAATGCTGTACCTTCGCGTTCAGTTACGAAAAGTGTAAAAGGCTTACTGTAGTTCGGTGTAGCTAGAACTGGAGCTTGGCATAGGGCTTTCTTTAACTCATTGAAACTAAGTGTATGTTCAGATGTCCAAGGGAGGACAGTCGATACGGCTGCCTCCTGTGTCGTTAACTGTGTCAGTGATTTAGCTAGAAATGCATACTGAGGAATCCATTGTCTGCAATAAGAAGTAAGGCCGATAAAAGCACGTACCTCCTTCTGGGTCTTGGGCTGAGGAAGACTCGCTATTAACTGAATACGATCTGGCGTCAACTGCCTACCCCTCTTGGACAGTAAGTGGCCTAAATAGATCACTTGCTGGACACAGAATTGAAGCTTTGAAGGGGACACCTTGTGCCCCATCTCGGCTAGGAAATACAAGACTGTAAGGGATGCTTGCTCGCAAGCACGTTCAGAACGGGCAGTGATCAGTAGATCATCGACATATTGGAGCAGGGCAGTGTCAGTTGGCATGTGAATGTTGTCTAGTTGTCTCTTGAGTGCTTGACTGTAAATACTAGGACTTTCTGTGAAACCTTGAGGAGCGCGTGTGAACATATAGCTCCTTCCATTTAAACAAAATCCGAAAAGAAACTGGCTGTCTGGATGAATGGGGACACTAAAAAATGCGTTCTTGAGGTCTATGACTGTAAAAAATGAGGCTTCAGAATCAATGGCTGTCAATAGGGAAGAGATATCTGGGACAACTGGGTACTGGGGAATAATACATTTGTTAAGTTCTCGAAGGTCAATCACTAAACGATATACTGGGGGTGCATTTGGATCAGTACGTTTCATGACTGGAATGATCGGAGAATTACATACATTGGAGTCAGTTTCTACCACTACTCCTTGAGCCATGAGCTCGTCAATAATTTTGGATAAGGCTGCTACAGCCTCAGGCGGCAATCTGTACTGTCTGATTCGTGGCAGGACTACACCTGGCTTGAGAGTCACACGATGGGGTGTGATTTGCATAAAGCCAACATCAGTTGGGCCTTGCGCCCATAGATGCTGCGGGACATTGGACAATCTCGGATCAAAATCTCGTAACACATAGTGACCCTTGAAGTCACGAAGAAACAATCGTATTCCCTCTGGGGAACAGCATATAACTGCACCTAACTCTTTCAGTGTTTTAATGCCCAATAGATTTTCTGGACATGACTTAGTAAGTAACAGATCAGTAGTGCGGGACAATGGACCTACTTCTAGAGTAACTGGCTTTGAAATTTCATTTACGATAGGTTTTCCTGAAAATCCAAGGGAAACATTTCTAGAGCCTGAGAGCGGAGCCCCTGGAACTTCGGCGTGACTTATAGTGGTCCTACTTGCCCCTGTATCAATCAGAAACTTTCTGTCTTTCCCTAGTACTTGACTGTGAACATAGGGACCTTCTTGATCTACAGGTATCTCGATGAGAGGCAAGCCTACCTCCCTCTCTAGGCTGTTTCATGAATATGACTGATACTCCGGATACTCGGACTGTGCATACTGGTACATCTGCTGTGTAACATGCTGTGTTGCAGCGATGGGCTGCGGTACAGTAACTGTCTGTTGTGCATTCTGTGGCTGAGGAGTCTGTGAAACTTGTTCTTGTCTAGGCGGACGTGGTCTTTCTTTAGTCTTACCGGTAGCTATGTTGTGTTTCAGAACTGCACACTCGTTTATAAAATGACCTGGCTGTTTACAATAATTGCAGTTCCCTTTAACGGGAGCTGCAGGATGACTGGCTTGATTCGGACCCCTCTTCTGACTGTCTTGAGGAACAGATTGTGCAACTAGTACTTTCATTTTCGTGTCTTTCATACGCTTTCTCTCGTGTTCTTGCTCTTCTCTGATTCTATTCTGGTGGTATTGAAGCATCTGTAACATTTGGGACGGGGTATTAGCTTGCCAGGTACTTTCGACTTTCAAAACTCGTTTTTTAATTGGCGGACTTGAATTCTCGACTAATTTAGTAACAAAAAGGTGAGGGTATGACTCGCTACTTGTCTTGAGACCACTGTTTATACTAAAACATTTCTCGAATCTAGAATAAAAATCACTAGTGTCTTCGTCTTGTTTCTGTTTACAGGCTGAGATTGCATCCCAGTCTTCCTTTTTAGTTGTTAATAATCTGGGCAAAACTTGTATTAATAATTCTGGTAATTCTTTACATTTATCTCCAAGACCGGTACCTGGTACTCGTGCCTTATCTTCAGCTTCTAGAACTGTCCAATCGATCTTTTTCTCTCCCACCTCCCATTCTTTTTCTTTGAGTTTCTCATATACCCCTGCGGGCAATAGGACTTTTAACATTTTAATAATATCTGGATACGTGTATTCTCCCATACGGAGCATGTCTTTCAATTCTCGGTGGAACCCTGCTGGATCTTTATCATGACAGGGAATTAACTTTTTCATCTCTAAGAGTTCCATCTTTGTGATCGGGGTGTAAACAAACACTCGTTGCATCTCACCACCCGCTGTCTTAACTGGATGCACTTCTCGTAACGGATTTTGTCGGTCTATGTAAAAGGGTTTACTTTCTGGGGGTGAGACATGAACAAAATGCGGGTTCAAAAACATACTATATTTGTGGCGCTGTTCTAGAATGACACTTATTAAATCGGTACCTAAACCTTTCCATTTATACTGGAGTAACTCGTTCAGGACATCGTGTAACGGACCTGGATCAGAATGTTGACCCTCATACAAAGTAATGAGGTACTGGATCATATACATACCCACCAGTCGTTGCTCGGCTGGGGGCAATTTCAGAAACATTTGTGCCACTATTTCGTCTGGAAAAGTGGTAGAATCAGTAATCCATCGGACTGCTGATCGGACTAGTTCTTGTTCATGCATAGTACATAACTCACTATAACCGATTCGTGATTTCAGAATATGGTCGGTAGCTTGAAATGCTTGTTCTAGAGAACCTTGTTCTGGTGTTGGACGATGGAAAGTTGACTTGTGTTCTAGGCGTAAATGGCGATCTGGAAATCTAGATTTTCCTACATACGCTATTCTGGCGGGATTCTCGTCCTCTACCTCTTCCGCAGAGTCATTTTCTTTCTCGCTTACTTGTGCTGCTTTACGTTGATCATGTAACCTTATTATTTCCTTACGAATTTTCTTGTACATACTCTCTATACTACTGATAGTCTTGTGCTTACCCTCGGCTATATTCTCACTCCACTTTGTCAGGGTTCTCATTTCGACTTGATCTTTGGTCGGATAATCTTGTTCCCTTATTAGACAATTAATCAGAAACTTTAATATCATGAGCTGGATCTCAACTTTCCTTTGAGACATGACGTCACTAATACTTTCTGGATCATCCCCTGTACGGATGAAACGATATATTCTGTCTAGATCTTCCTTCATATTCGGTAAAGTGACCAAGTACTCTGACACCTGCCTAACACGCACGGAAAATATAACCATACCATCCTCGCCTGGAACTGGATCATAACAGCATTCAGTAAGAGCTCGCCTGATTTCTGCAATGGACTGATATTTAGGCGTACGCTGTAACGCACGTTCATGTAACTCGACTGCTCCTGGACGTCTATTTGGCGGCGGGGTCTGAGGAGGACCTCCTCCTGCGGCCCCTAAACTGGAACCGTCGACTGACACTCTTCGTACTAGTGCGGCGGGAAATTGAAATGCGGGCTGAACTTGTATGGCGGGCTGAACCTGGGGGACCGTAGCAGGTACTGCAAGGGGTGCCCCGGTGTCTGGAGGAGCAGGAAGTGCCTGATTTACAGGGACTGGCGGAGCGGGATTTGCATATTCCGGGACTGTGTCGTCCAAATAGGACGAAATGAAAATATCAGCTGCGGTCGGTTTGTGACGTAGCTTGATCGGAACTAAGGGTGGCGGAAAATTACTGGATGCCTCCGGGGTCGCTTTTGGCAAGCCCTCGGCAAGAAGAGGATACATACCCTTAATGAGGGCGTTCCTCTGTCTGTCTGACTGTTCGGTTTTAACTCGTTCACCTATCTCGATTAATTCTTTTTCTTGGGCTCGCTCTAAGGATTCTCTACTTAATTCTGACTTTCTGATTTCCTTTTCGGTTCTTTTATGGGATTCTTTGCGCCATAACTCGATGGCATCTTTCTGTGACTGCCTGGCTTTCTTTTTCCATAATGCCTCTTCTACTCTCATGATGCACTCGGCATCCCACGTACCTGATACGGGCCATCTATACTTTTCTTCCAAACCTTTGGTATACTCTACCCATAAATCTAGATACAATATGGCGCTTATGCCATGCTTCTGATACATAAAATGACCTGGACTGTCCCTAGGCGGGACAGGAACTGCTGCTTCTAGCAGACCTTTTCTAGTTTTTAACTGACGTAATTTCGAAAATAAGGGCATGACTGAACTGTAAATGAGACACAATACGTAATTACACAATAAACACGATAATTACTTCACACTCATACCACGACATTAAAGTACATGAAGAACATTTAAAATAACAGTTCGAACAGAATACTACCTGGAATACGGAACACAGAATACATGAATTTTCTCGAGAACAGAACTGACTAGAACAGAAACTAGATGCACTGCTGAAACAGTACGAAACTCACCGGTCTCATAAAGAGACACGTCAGGACCCGCATCCACCGAAGTGGACACTTCGTTTTGTGGGTCTGTGTACCACCAACCCACGGACCAGAGTCAATTAGATTGACCCTGTCTAGATACTACCCCAGCAATGGTACTCACCGGGCAGCAAGAACGGAAGGCCTCGGACTGGACTGGACTGCTTCGACGCCGGACGGACGAACTTCGGACTTCTGTTACGGGTGGGCCTCCGGATACCTCGGACCTTGGACTCTCGGCTTGGGCTCTGGTCGGGACTCGCCGCGTTCCTCCACCGCCTCGTCTGGATGCTGGACCGCCACCTCCGTCTCCTCCGTGGGCCTGAGGGATACTTGAAGCAGAAATATCTGACGGTGCACGGTATGGTTCCGTCACGGCTGCAGAGGGTCAGGGGGCCGGCGTGGCTTCACCGGCGCGTGGGGAAAGGGCAAGTCCCTGTTCGGGCGCCATTATGTGGTATATAAATGAATAATACCGGATCTATTTTTGTCTAGGCATAGCAATAACAGATAGCTCAATAAATAAGAGTCAAGATTCGAGGTAGTAGGAGTTTGCAGGTTTATTACAGCATAAAGGACAGGAACAGGACAACCTGCATAGGAATAGGATGGCAGGGCCCGGCAGCTGCCGGGGCTGGATCTGGGATGAGCGCGCTAGCATTTAATAACAATACACAAGCATATATAGTAAAACAGTTGCATTACAGTACATATGATAGGCGGAGCAGTGGGTGGAGAAAAGGGTGTGACGCGTAGCAGTCGCGAAAGATAAGGGTGAAAGTAGGTGTAACAGGGCGTATACATAGACATGTGATGCAAACGTAACAGAATATGTCATGAATGGGGCGGAAACATGGAGGGGGCTACCTAAGGAGCCGGGACCTCTAACCTGATGGTGCGCGCAAACTGGCAATGACATGTTACTAGAAGAAACTGGGGGCTACGAACTCTGTGCTAGGAGCAGAGACTGAAGTCTGGAGAGTCAGGGCGACATGTACCTAAGCAGTATCTAGTATCTGATGTTTAGAGAACATGTTGATAGAATCCAAAAGCTATCGGGATAAAGGCTAACAGACTCTAAGACTGGAGCATGCATTATTCTACATGTAGTGCGTGATGAAGAATATTAAATGACCATTAATACAGTATTTCTCTTACATGGAGACGTAAAGGCTAGACAATGACGGAAACTATTGATGCGATTCAGTAGCTTAGGAATGCAGAGAAGGAGGGCTGGACTGATAACTAGAATCATAACATACTCTTGGCAGACTCAGAGGCAGAGCCAGGCTGAGCCGGGCACTGTGAGGCAGGAAGTAAGTGAAGGGTCAGGGATACAGGTGGGGGCTGTATCGCTCCTCAGCGAGGGCTCAGGAGACAGGAGCTGAATCTGGTGTCCGGGCCCTTTTGAGGCCTAGAAACGGGGACTTTACAATGAAATAACGTGCACACTGAGAAACGTGGCAACGTAGCTTTACATAGGCCTGATATTCGTAGTATTCACGAGAACTGGAAATTGACATACTAGAGATGGACACAACTATAATTGCGTTTTTAATCGAACATGGGGAATACATATGCATATTAATCATGCACAGATAACATATGATGGAGGACGCGTAGGGACACAGAACATGGCAAAATTTACTTTTCCACACCCTCGTGCATGTATCCCTTGGCCCTGAGGGAACAGGGGGGTCCTATAGGGCCCCCTATGTTTCTTCACCGCCACACTTTTCTTGGCGGACTCAGAGCCATGAAAACTGTTGCAGTGAGGAAACTCGTAATATGCTTTGCAGTGCCACAGCGGCAATGCCAACAACATTGCGGGCCTCAGACCGCTGCACCATCACCGGGGATCCTTGCAGCGGGCGTTTGATGGTCCGACCCCCAAACTTGTAATAAGGTGGTCGGACCGCCAGTGCGGCAGTGCCCGCACTGTCACCGCGGCTACGGTGGTACGTCCATTGGACCACCAGTCGTATTCAGCCCATTAGTCATTCTTCTCTCGCCATATCTCACTGTCTCCCTCTGTCTTTTTTTTTACGGGGTTTTATATAGCGCAAACGTGACCCGAAGGTAAGGAGCGCTTTACATAGCACCAGTTGCGTTACATGAGAGACACATTCATTTTCGTTAGGCACGGGGAAATTAAGCGATTTGCCCAGAATCACAGGATGTTCAGCGTCATTGCCGAGACTCAAACCCGATTCCCCAGATTCAAGTTCGATCGCCCTAGCCCTTAGGCCAACTCCTCTTCATCTCACTTTCTCCTTCTCTTCTCTTTGTTTACTTCAATGTTTGCATCTCTGTACCCTGTAGTTTTCCATCTAAAAAGATCTATCTGGTGGTCGTCACAAGTTGCGAAATGTGGGAATTGTGGTTGCTTTGAGGAACCATGACTAAGGCACCATCAGGCCGCTTCATGGAAAGCCCCAGATTGCCCACGAGGAAAGCCTTGAGGTTTTTTTGTGTATGCTTCCAGTATTTGTGGGCACCGGGTATAGGAAATTCATTGTTGTCTCTTGACCTCCTTTCTTGGAAACAGAGATACATAAATAATCAGAAATACACTTTTCTAGTTTGATGTATATAAGTGAGCCGAGTTGCTTTGAACTAATGCATATACTGCACTGATGTGTGCTTGACCTCATGGTCACAGGTTTAAATCACAGTAGGTTCAAGAAGCCTTTCATCCTTCTGAGGATCATGATATGAGTACCATTGAGTTCGGTAACATGTTATTCAGCCCCAAGATGTCTCAAGGGTCATTGTGCGCTCTACAAATAGACATTTAGGGCCTTATGTATGAACACATTTTCCCATAGACACAGAATGGGCAAAACCCTTTGATACATCTGGCCCTTTATGTTGTTTGCACACAAATGGAAGCAGACTGTAAATAGGCACAGAAATACAAGCACTTGCAGGTGGTCGAAAAACACACACACCGAGATAAAAAACAAATAGGCGTAGTCAGCTTCTACACTACCTAAACTACACCACATTGACATAAAACCAATTCATACTCATTGTGGCCTGTATGGAAAATGTACATACCTCGAAGCTTGCGATCCCATAAACATCAGTACTGCAGCACACACACTGCTGCCATGCAAACACACTAACAAACTGAAATTAAAAAAACACAATCCTGTATATAAACACAGTCATTTCGACAAGGAAACACAAACACACACGATACAGATGAACAGTAGCGCCCCACTGCTTTTCAGCATTGCAAAAAAAGGAAAAATAAAAAAATAATGACGCGCTGTTATTATAATTTTATTTTTCTGTGCAGAGGCAGTTTTGTGGGGTGGGGCTGGCCTGGGAAGTGCAGGGGGGAGGAGTGGTGGGCATCCTCCTAAGTGCGCCTGAATGTTTGGCTGGCCATCTCAGACTGTCACCGGCCAAACAATTATGCACACTTTCTATGTTCCCGACCCAGGCTGCATTACTGCCTGGGTGGAGAGCATGCCAAGGCTCCCATTCCCCATCTGAGCATCGAACCACGGCGCTCAGACCAATCACAACACTGCATTGCAGCATTGTGTTTGATTTAAGGGAGCCTGGGTGCTTCCAGCTCGCACAGAAGACAGGAAGAGGACAGAGAAGACAGAAGATAGGCGGAGGCCAGCCAGCCAGCAGGTAAGTAATCCTTTAAAAAGAAATGTTTTAACTCTCCAACCCCCTTCCCTCCCCATTATTGCTTCTCAGGAGCAGCCGCCACTGAGTAGGGCAGGTAGTCATACCTGCATGGACACACAGGTGCATACCCATGCACATGTGCGCACACACACACACACAAAGTCACACAACAATATTTAAAGTGTCCAGACTATGACGGAGACAAACTGATAGGTATGTATCTGTGGCGAGCCGCCTTCTCACTCACCTCACTTATGCCCCTGCGCCACGATGCCTGCTGCACCATATTTGAGCACATCTTCGATGCCCACGTACCTTTACCAACATCTACCACAACAGCCCTTAACCAAACACTTCAGAGTGGGTGCTCAGAAATTGGTGAAAATCAGGGCATTTGCAACTTTGGCAGAGTTGTGAAGCATTATGCAAATGCTAAAATACAATTCAATGCGTAAATATACACTAACGTACAACAAAAAGGAGCTTAGAAGGAGGGGCACAGTATTTAGACAAGCAAATAGACAGATACGTAGCCACCAATAAACAAACAAAATGTAGATGTGTTAGACACATGCAGACATACCCACCTCATGCACTCACACCCTCCGATACACCAAATGCATACTGTGGTATGTACATACGATAAATAATCTATTGAAACTTAGGGTAATAAATTACTCACTTATGTTTATACAAGGTGTCAGGTGAGCTCTTAAACTCAAAAAGAAGAAATGGAAACTAGGCAAATATATCTGGAATTGGTTATAAATGTTCCAGTATCTAGGCTTTGTCCCCAGTCCCTTCCAGTGCTATCCATTTTCTTGACGTGTTCCATGGCATATAGTTGGTCCTTTGCGATGCTAATCCAAGGTGGGGACACTTAAAGGTGTAAAGTTTATCTCCACAAACTTGTGCATTTTTAAAAGAAAGTAATTCACATTTTCCAAAGTTTAAATTGCAATAAAAAGCTCTTCACAATCTTACTTTTAGTGGGAGAACTTCCTCCACAAAAAGTTTTTCGAGAAAATGTCAAGTTTACAAACTTCTCAAAGCTTGATAAAGTAATTGACCAGTACACTAAGCTATGATTTTTCCTAATTCTGTAGAGCTGTAAGAGCTTTCTATGCACATTGTGATTCCATACTCTGTTGACGCTTACAGAAAAAGACTTATAACTCTTTCGGTCTGAGTGTGATAGACTTTAGATTGTGTATTATGAGGTAATAGAACTGCATAGAGTCATAATGAAGCCTTTATGATGAGGGTTCCAGAATGGTCACTTGGAGACTGAGCACCTTTGGCAGAAGCTTGATCTACTTTGTCCAGATGAAGTATAACTCTTGGTCTGAGAGCTTGTTGTATGGTGTCTTTCTGCTTCTACTCCACACCTCATTAGTATCTTCCGTGAATCCCCAAATCTCCATCTTTTTCTCTCTTTCACCAGGATCAAGATCTGCAGTGTTCGTTCGGACCGGATAGGGCATTTGAGGCCCGGTGGGTGGATTCCTCAACAATTGAATGCAGTAAAGTTCTGGTAGGTAGGCCCGTCTTTCATTAAAATGTTTTTTGACTATGAGGGTGGATTTTTGGTCCATGACGTCCTTAAAGTGATTCATATACAAATGACGAATGCCCCCCACATAAGACAGAACAAATATTCCCAGCAGTTGTTTGGATTTGATGATTTGTGCGCATTACCAACTATTTCCCTTTCAAATGTTTGTCACTTCTGATGGGGACTAACACACAAAAGTGTAGTCTGTCAATCTCCTTTCAAGAGTATGTCATATTCAGTGTGCACTTGATGATATGCTAATTTGCTGATGTCGCTTGGGATTGGGTAGTATATAGAGAAATTAGATTTTCGTGCAATGAGTCAAGCTTGCCTGCTTCACTCGTGAGGTTTGTCATTTGACACACACATTATAAATCACCCTCTGGCAGAAAATGAACAACATTTTACTCTAACCCAAGAGAGGAAATGAAAGCGAGCCTTTAGGTTATCCATGTAAAGATTATGCTAAGGCGTGGATGATTCCTATTGGGGACATTGCTAATCACTGTGGCACACATTTGTTATTTTTATAAAAATAGCTTTCAGTTCTAGATCCAACCAATTAACAACAAGGTGTAAAAATATTGTTACAGGTTACGAACATGTTCCGTCGGCGTGGCTAGTCTTTCTTTTTAAGATTTCAACAGATTTCAGTGGATGATTTTGGTACATCAACAACTTAAAACAACTGCGAGCGAGTGATTTAATACGGTTTAAGATTAGAACATATAAGTTGCATTAAAATTCTGCATTCTTACTACAAATCAGTATGACTGTTCTAGGCATTGCTGTAGCAAAAGTTATGATACACTGATTTTCAGAGTTTTATGCATGCATGTAAATTGAACTATAGAATACGCACAAAGCCTACTACACACACTGTTAACAGTTGTGCCATCTGGCCCACTAAGGGTCATTTGAGGTTCGTTTTTTGTCTTCCCTGTTTTCTAGGGTTATAGGGTGTTTACTGTACCATGACCATGCTATTTGAGAGGCTTGTGGTTGTCAGCAGCTAAATTCTAGTATGGGGCACATATCTATACCATTCCAATAGTATTTATCGACCCTCTCCATAAAAAAAACCATTCAGCACATAAAAACTAATGTTTCTACTTGCTCCTGCATGTATGTTGTGAGACTGGACAAGTGGCATCCACGTTGCACATATTATGTTCGCATAAAAGATAGATGGTGACCTCCCTGAAGCCACAAGGAATGTTGCTGTTGTCAGAAGGTTCTTTTCCATGTTTGCACATGAATGACGCATGCTTCATTTATTCCCCTCATGAAGTGCCTTTGGCTATGGAGGTCTGCAGAATCCGAATTAAACCTTAGCTAGAGCGGAAGTGGAGAATAGAGGACGAGCCATACTTTTTTTTCTCAGCTACACAGGTGCCCACCAACAAGCTGTCCCTAGCCAGTGTCTGACCTATCACTCCTCACACCCATGTGATGTAGACAGCTCTGCATCCCCCATCTGACCTTCATTAGGATTGGTCTGGGACTTGCAAAGACTACACTCAGGAAGTCTCTAGCCATGTGGCTAGTTGGTGTCAGCGCCCATCTGATCTCCAGTTGTGGATCTGGACCTATTTCGCCCTTTGACTGTCCCCGGTGTCCCATTAGTTAACCTGTGAATTGGACAAGTCTTTCAGGGCTTGTTCCTTTCTTTCATTTGGGCTTGTGGAACAGCTCTGCTGCATCAGATGTGTGGGACTTCTGAGCACCAATAGGACTTTGGATGTTGATATTTCCCCCAAGTCTAGAATTCTGGTAGAAGGTGTGCCGCTGAGACCTCTTCCTGAGTACGACGGACCGGCAGAAGTCAGTCCATGGATGTGAGTTTGTTTTAGTCCACATTTGCACATTCTATCGCTGAAAATGCAGGTGCCTGGAACACCCTCCTTTGCAGCCCATACATGACAAAAGAGTAGTCCTTTACTGCCTGTGGTTGATTAGTCTAATCTCAGATTTGTGCGACTCCCAACTTTACCCTTTACAATTCCATATACATCTTTATTTAAAAGTGCATTTAAACTAGCAATTCCCAGTTCTCCTTTTCTTAATTGGAATGCGTAGGACCTGTAGGTACAGTAGGTCCATTGGTGCTCCCACAGTTTGATAATTTGACTGTGACCTGCCATTCACATGATAAGAGCCTATAAAATATGGTACCCGTGCGGGACCTATTGTAAGTACCCGGGAGCTAAGCCCACTAGCCTGGTAGGTATATGGAGGCCCTGTTCTCCAATACCTTGCCCACCATTTCTAGAGATTCCCTCCTGCCTCGTGGGGAGCTGTGCTTCATCTCATCTGCTGGTGCGGCAGCACCATCTGCGGTCATGCTGAGGAATCCTGAAAAGCAGAGAGGAAATTGTGATAGATACGAGAGGGATATTCTATTACCCTAATATCTGGGAAATGTACATGTATTTCTAGATCATAAGTCTGGAAATGAGTGTACCAGGGTGTAAACTCAAGGTCTACATGAAAAGAGTCCAAGTATATACCCCGTCAGCTGATCTTCCGTATCAAATACAAATTGCCTGTAATGTCCTTAAAAGTTTTTCAGTGTATTGGACAATAGCCTCAACAATCTGCCTTGGGGTGCCACATTGATAGTAGCTACAGCTTTAAATAATCAGGTGGTTGTGAGTGTGACTGCAACAAGGCTTAGATCCTTTGAGACTGGGCCCCTTACTGGACTGAGCCTTAGATATGCAGAGATTCTGCATTTGACCATATCAAGCTACAGATCATCAGAGGCTGTTTCCCATCTCCGGCTGAGCCTAAAATCCTCATGCTGTGCATCTGACTGAACGAGCAGTAGATCCGCACAGGCTCTGCACCTCACTGAACTGATCCTTAGATCATCAGAGGCTCTGCACCTCACTGAACTGAGCCTTAGATCCTCAGAGGCTCTGCACCTCACTGGACTGAGCCTTAGATCCTCAGAGGCTCTGCACCTCACTGGACTGAGCCTTAGATCCATAGAGGCTCTGCACCTCGTCGCACTGAGCCTTAGTTTCCTCATTGGCTGTGCACCTCATTGGACTAAGCTTTAGATCCTCAGAGGCTCTGCACCTCATTGGACTGAGCCTTAGATCCTCAGAGGCTCTGCACCTCACTGGACTGAGCCTTAGATCCTCAGAGGCTCTGTCCTCACTGAACTGAGCCTTAGATCTTCAGAGGCTCTGCACCTCACTGGACTGAGCCTTAGATCCTCAGAGGTTGTGAACCTCACTGGACTGAGCCTTAGATCCTCATTGGCTGTGCACCTCATTGGACTGAGCCTTAGATCCTCAGAGGCTCTGGACCTCACTGGACTGAGCCTTAGATCCTCAGAGGCTCTGCACCGCACTGGACTGAGCATCAGATCCGCCCATGCTCTGCACCTCACTGGACTGAGCCTTAGATCCTCAGAGGCTCTGCACCTCACTGGACTGAGCATCAGATCCGCACATGCTCTGCACCTCACTGGACTGAGCCTTATATCTTCAGAGGCTCTGCACCTCACTGGAGTGAGCCTTAGATCTTCAGAGGCTCTGCACCTCACTGGAGTGAGCCTTAGATCTTCAGAGGCTCTGCACTTGACTGGACTGGGGCTTAGATCCTCAGAGGCTCTGCACCTCACTGGACTGAGCCTTGGATCCTTAAAGGCTCTGACCACATTGGACTGAGCCTTAGATCCTCAGGGGGCCGGCACCTCACTGGGCTGAACCTTAGGACCTCAGATGCTGTGTACATTAATAGACTGAGCCTTAGATCCTAAGACAATCTGCACATGGTGAGTCTGAGCCTTAGATCCTCAGAGGCTGTGAACCTCATTGCACTGAACCTTAGATCTTCAGAGGCTGTGTACATCATTGGACTGAGCCTTAGATCCTCAGAGGCTTTGCACCTCACTGGACTGATCCTTAGATCTTCAGAGGCTCTGCACCTCACTGGACTGAGCCTTCTATCCTCAGAGGCTCTGCACCTCACTGGACTGAGCCTTAGATCCTCAGAGGCTCTGCACCTCACTGGACTGAGCCTTAGATCCTCAGAGGCTCTGCACCTCACTGGACTGAGCCTTAGATCCTCAGAGGCTCTGCACCTCACTGGACGGAGCCTTATATCTTCAGAGGCTCTGCACCTCACTGGACTGAGTCTTAGATCTTCAGAGGCTCTGCACCTCACTGGACTGAGCCTTAGATCTTCAGAGGCTCTGCACCTCACTGGACTGAGCCTTAGATCTTCAGAGGCTCTGCACCTCACTGGACTGATCCGTAGATCATTAAAGGCTCTGCACCTCATTGGACTGAGCCTTAGATCCTCAGAGGCCCGGCACCTCACTGGACTGAGCCTTAGATCCTCAGAGGCTCTGCACCTCACTGGACTGAGCCTTAGATCTTCAGAGGCTCTGCACCTCACTGGACTGAGCCTTAGATCCTCAGAGGCTCTGCACCTCACTGGACTGAGCCTTAGATCCTCAGAGGCTCTGCACCTCACTGGACTGAGCCTTGGATCCTTAAAGGCTCTGCGCCACATTGGACTGAGCCTTAGATCCTCAGGGGCCCAGCACCTCACTGGACTGAGCCTTATATCTTCAGAGGCTCTGCACCTCACTGGGCTGAACCTTAGGACCTCAGAGGCTCTGCACCTCTCTGGACTGAGCCTTATATCTTCAGAGGCTCTGCACCTCACTGGGCTGAACCTTAGGACCTCAGAGGCTCTGCACCTCACTGGACTGAGCCTTAGATCCTCAGAGGCTCTGCACCTCACTGGACTGAGCCTTATATCTTCAGAGGATCTGCACCTCACTGGGCTGAGCCTTATATCTTCAGAGGCTCTGCACTTAACTGGACTGGGCCTTAGATCCATAGAGGCTCTGCACCTCACTGGGCTGAACCTTAGGACCTCAGAGGCTCTGCACCTCACTGGACTGAGCCTTAGATCCTCAGAGGCTCTGCACCTCACTGGACTGAGCCTTAGATCATCAGAGGCTCTGCACCTCACTGGACTGAGCCTTGGATCCTTAAAGGCTCTGCGCCACATTGGACTGAGCCTTAGATCCTCAGGGGCCCAGCACCTCACTGGACTGAGCCTTATATCTTCAGAGGCTCTGCACCTCACTGGGCTGAACCTTAAGACCTCAGAGGCTCTGCACCTCACTGGACTGAGCCTTATATCTTCAGAGGCTCTGCACCTCACTGGGCTGAACCTTAGGACCTCAGAGGCTCTGCGCCTCACTGGACTGAGCCTTAGATCCTCAGAGGCTCTGCACCTCACTGGACTGAGCCTTAGATCCTCAGAGGCTCTGCACCTCACTGGACTGAGCCTTGGATCCTTAAAGGCTCTGCGCCACATTGGACTGAGCCTTAGATCCTCAGGGGCCCAGCACCTCACTGGACTGAGCCTTATATCTTCAGAGGCTCTGCACCTCATTGGGCTGAATCTTAGGACCTCAGAGGCTCTGCACCTCACTGGACTGAGCCTTATATCTTCAGAGGCTCTGCACCTCACTGGGCTGAACCTTAGGACCTCAGAGGCTCTGCACCTCACTGGACTGAGCCTTAGATCATCAGAGGCTCTGCACCTCACTGGACTGAGCCTTATATCTTCAGAGGATCTGCACCTCACTGGGCTGAGCCTTATATCTTCAGAGGCTCTGCACTTAACTGGACTGGGCCTTAGATCCATAGAGGCTCTGCACCTCACTGGGCTGAACCTTAGGACCTCAGAGGCTCTGCACCTCACTGGACTGAGCCTTAGATCCTCAGAGGCTCTGCACCTCACTGGACTGAGCCTTAGATCCTCAGAGGCTCTGCACCTCACTGGACTGAGCCTTGGATCCTTAAAGGCTCTGCGCCACATTGGACTGAGCCTTAGATCTTCAGAGGCTCTGCACCTCACTGGGCTGAACCTTAGGACCTCAGAGGCTCTGCACCTCACTGGACTGAGCCTTATATCTTCAGAGGCTCTGCACCTCACTGGGCTGAACCTTAGGACCTCAGAGGCTCTGCACCTCACTGGACTGAGCCTTAGATCCTCAGAGGCTCTGCACCTCATTGGGCTGAGCCTTATATCTTCAGAGGCTCTGCACTTAACTGGACTGGGCCTTAGATCTATAGAGGCTCTGCACCTCACTGGGCTGAACCTTAGGACCTCAGATGCTGTGTACATTAATAGACTGAGCCTTAGATCCTAAGACACTCTGCACATGGTGGGTCTGAGCCTTAGATCTTCAGAGGCTGTGTACATCACTAGACTGAGCCTTAGATCTTCAGAGACTGTGTACATCACTGGACTGAGCCTTAGATCTTCAGAGGCTTTGTACCTCACTGGACTGAACCTCAGATCCTCAGAGGCTGTGTACATCACTAGACTGAGCCTTAGATCTTCAGAGACTGTGTACATCACTATACTGTGCCTTAGATCCTCAGAGGCTTTGTACCTCACTGAATTGAGCCTTAGTTCCTCAGAGGTTCTGCACCATACCAGATTGAGCCTTAGATCCTAAGACACTCTACACAGGATGGGCCTGAGCCTTAGATACTCAGAGGCTCTGCACCTCACTGGACTGAGCCTTAGACCCCCAGAGGCTCTGCACCTCACCGCACTGAGCCTTAGATCCTCAGAGGCTCTGCACCTCACTGGACTGAGCCTTAGCTCCTCAGAGGCTCTGCACATCACTGGACTGAGCCTTAGACCCCCAGAGGCTCTACACCTCACTGGACTGAGCCTTAGCTCCTCAGAGGCTCTGCACCTCACTGGACTGAGCCTTAGCTCCTCAGAGGCTCTACACCTCACTGGACTGAGCCTTAGATACTCAGAGGCTCTGCACCTCACTGGACTCAGCCTTAGATCCTCAGAAGCTCTGCACCTTACTGGACTGAGCCTTAGATCCTCAGAAGCTCTGCACCTTACTGGACTGAGCCTTAGATCCTCAGTGGCTCTGCACCTCACTGGACTGAGCCTTAGATCCTCAGAGGCTCTGCACCGCACTGGACTGAGCCGTAGATCGTCATTGTATGTGCATTTTACCATATTGAGGCTTAGATCCTAAGAGACCCTGCACATGACGGGCCTGAGCCTTAGTTATCAGAGGCTGTTAACCTCATTGGACTGAGCCTTCGGTTCTCGAAGGCTGTACACCTCAGCAGATTCAGGTTTAGATCGTCAGAGCTGGGCCCCCATCCATCATGAGCCTTAGATCTGAAGAGGCTCAGCACCTGACCAGCCTGAGAGTTAGCTCCACAGAGGCTATGAATCTCACTGCATTGAGCCTTAGACCCTTAGAGACTGTCCTCCAGACAGACTAAAGCTTTAGATCCTGAGAGCCTGTGCAACTCATTGGGCTGAGCCTTAAATCCTAAGAGGAAGTGCTCCTCCCCAGGTAAATCCTAGATCCTCAGACAGTATGCACTTGACCGGCTTTAGCCTTAGATGGTCAGAGGATGTGTGCTGCACTGGGCCAAGCCTTAGATCCTCAGAAGCTTTGCACCTGACCAACGTGAGCCTTAGATCTTCAGATGCTGTGCACCTGGCCAGCCAGAGCCATTGAGCCTCAGAGGCTGTGTACTACACAAGAATGAGCCTTAGATCCTCAGAAGCTCTCCTTCTGACCAGCGTGAGCCTTAGATCTTCAGCAACTGTGCACCTGGCCAGCCTGAGGAATAGATCCTCAGAGACTGTGTATCACACTGGACTGAGCCTTAGATCCTCAGAAGCTCTGCACCTTACTGGACTGAGCCTTAGATCCTCAGAAGCTCTGCACCTTACTGGACTGAGCCTTAGATCCTCAGAAGCTCTGCACCTTACTGGACTGAGCTTTAGATCCTCAGAAGCTTTGCACCTGACCAACGTGAGCCTTAGATCTTTAGATGCTGTGCACCTGGCCAGCCAGAGCCATTGAGCCTTAGAGGCTGCGTACTACAATAGACTGCGTCTTAGATCTTCAGAAGCTCTGCTTCTGACTAGCGTGAGCCTTAGATCTTCAGCAAATGTGCACCTGGCCAGCCTGAGGAATAGATCCTCAGAGACTGTGTATCACACTGGACTGAGCCTTAGATCCTCAGAAGCTCTGCACCTTACTGGACTGAGCCTTAGATCCTCAGAGGCTCTGCACCTTACTGGACTGAGCCTTAGATCCTCAGAAGCTCTGCACCTTACTGGACTGAGCCTTAGATCCTCAGAAGCTCTGCACCTTACTGGACTGAGCCTTAGATCCTCAGAAGCTCTGCACCTTACTGGACTGAGCCTTAGATCCTCAGACGCTCTGCATCTGACCAGCGTGAGCCTTAGATCTTCAGACGCTGTGCACCTGGCTGGTCTGAGCTATTGATGCTCAGAGGCTGTGTACTACACTAGACTGAGCCTTAGATCCTCAGAAGCTCTGCTTCTGACCAGCGTGAGCCTTAGATATTCAGGCGCTGTGTGCCTGGCCGGTTTGAGACATAGATCCTCAGATTCTGTGTATCACCCTGGACTGAGCCCTATATCCTCAGAGGTTGTGCTCCTGACTGGGCAGAACCTTATAACCTCAGAGGTTATGCATCTGAGAGGCCTGAGCTTCAGAGATGATATGATTGCATCTGAATTCAGACTAGATGAACCTTAGACCCATCCTCAGTGACTTTGTGCTTGACTATAAAAAGCCATTGATCCTAACAGCCTGTACCTGACCACACCAGAGGCTCTGCTACTGAGTATACCGCGACTGTGCTCCTGATCAGAACTGCTCTGTAGCCCAAATCTTCATGTCTTAGCGGACAAAGTCTAGTATGCTTTCAGAATGTGGATCTGACTGGACTGAGCCACTGCTCCTCAGAACCTGTGCTTCTGGGCAGGCCGAAACAAGATCTTCAGGGCCTGTGTGCCTCATCAGAGTCAAACTAGACACGTACAGACAAAACCAGGGTGTCACGACTGATATTGGGTGGACGGGCATCCTCTTGTGTGGCGCCAGAGGTCTGGAACACATTCCTCATAGAGCTGAGATGAGTGTAGTCTTTTCTCTCAGTCCTTCAGCTTGGCTGGATTCATGTTTGCTATTTTTTCGACTTCAATCAATTTTAATACAATTTGTGAAATATGCGGCTATCTCCAGGGGCGACCAGGAGTACTTCAATTTTACATTGAAATTGATGAGATGACATAAAAGAAGGCCATGTCACATAGAGTGGGTGGGGAAGTGGAATACACAAATACTAACAATATTAACTACAAATTAACAAGACCTTACATAGTCATAGTAAACTGTGGTGGTTAGCTCCAAAGGCTACAGAGCAAACTCAAGTGGGGCTCCAATGTTGTTATAGGTAGAAAAGACAATTTGTCCCAGTTGGTCTAAATCAACCATCACCTTCATTATCAATGTTCAGCCTTAGCACCTGTTCCAGATATGATCTGGAAATATGCTTGAAACGTGGCCCAGAAGGCGAAGGTCATTCCAAAATGTACATAAATGTCTTATTTTTACAGCTGACCGTTGCCTAGCAAGTGATGTGCAGTCTGTTGTTCTTGACTTCTGGTTGGGTTCATGCAGCCATGACTCTGCTCCTCTCCTCTTGCAGCTCCAGACCTTTGAGAAGGAGCAGGCCTTCCCGCTGAGCCTGCAGCTCAAGAACTACCCGGGGCGGTTCCTCGACAGCCCAGAGATCATGGCAGGTTTGTGCACCTTTCAATTTCCAGAGCAGCAACATCCAGTGTGTCTTCAACTAGGGAATAACTCATACCATTATTAGTGGTCCCAGTTTTATGGTATATTTTTTTTTTTTGCCATTTCCGTCTGTATTTATCCATATTTATTTTTTGCTAATTTTATCTGTATTTATCCATATTTATTTGGGGTTTGTGGAATTATTGAGCTGAAATTAGAATATTACCACATTTATTTAACAGATAAATATGCACTCATGCTTGTAAGTCTGCTAGGTTTCAGTGCTGTGAACATTTACAGAAGATGAATCAGTGCACTGAAAATATGCAAATTTCAGTATCAACCTTGTGTAGATCTATTGCTGTTAAAGCATCTTTACTAAACTTCCTTTATTTTTTTAAATTTCAGTATCAACCTTGTGTATATCTATTGCTGTTAAAGCATCTTTACTAAAATTCCTTTATTTTTTTAACTCCTTATCTATCTATCCACACATCTATTGGCCTGGCAGTCATAGCAGACGTATTTAGAATTACTCAAAAAGCAACACAATTTCCGTTTTTATCCACATTGAAAAATAAATACAGACAAGAAAATGAATGTTTTCGATCTGTATTTAACTGTAAAAATCTGGAAAAATAGAAACAGGGAGTCTTAACTATAATACATACATATAAATGGACAGGATGTTCCAACAAAAGAAAATGTATAATATAAACATGCATGACGTTTTTCCATAACACATGAGCTCCTCCAAGAAAAGTTCTGAGATAGAGCAGGATGTTAACTAGAAATCAAGGTAGGGAAACAGATAGGGAAGAAAGGTTGTATGACACCTGTCTTTTCTAAGTGCTCATGTTGTGTTACGTTAAGTTGGTACAATATACATTACAGAAATGGAGAAACCCACCTGAATTGGATTTACGTCGCATAGGCCTGTATCTGGCTACATCCAAGCCATGGCTGAGCCAAACTCTTTTAGCACCTTTCTTGGTGGTCCCTGTTTAGACTTTTAGCTTCTTCTTCACCCAGAACAAAATACTTTGGCTGCAAGCAGTTTTGCCTCTCCTTAGACTACCTGAAACAGAATTCCGTCCCCCGCTCTATATTAAGGCTGTGCCAGTTTGTGATGCTATTTCCTCCTTTACTTCTTGAACCTTTTTTGAAATCTTAACAAACTTTTTGCCTTTTAACTTCACTGCTACCTGTTATGAGATGTGTGCCGTTATGCCAGAGGTCTAGACATATTTAAATTATTTTTAAAACATTGTTAATTAATTTTAGCATCATTGGATATGCCTCAGAAAATAGCCAATGAATATATCAATATATTTGACGACCTAGGCTAATCTTGGTTTCAGCAGCCTCTTAATAACCCATAATTCACATCCGGGAGATCCCATTTCAAATATCCCCTCTTCTTCGTTTTATGGTTGCCTGTTGCCAGGGCAAATAGTAGCCCCTCAACAAGTGGCCTCCATGTCACACAATGTGTACCCCGCCCTTTGTACACTCCTATGACGGCACCTCGTGTTAGCTTCTGACTTTGACCACACCTCCTTATTGTTCGCCCATTCGTTTGCGAGAAGCTGTATTAGCTTTTCAGGTCATTCCAGAGTGTCTCTTAAAATATTTTACCTTATACACCATCCTGTGCTCTGTGATCCTGGAAATTAGCCCTACCAGATACAGCTTTGAGTCATGCAGTCTTTCAAGCAGCAGTAACTCCCTGTAGCCCCAAAGTCACCCCTTGCCAATATTGGCAGGCTTGGCCAGATTTTAGCTTACTACCTGGATAAGCCCCCATCCAGGCTTCAAAGCTGCTTCTAGTAGCTCAAGCTGAGACTCCAGACCATTTTCCAGTCCACACTCCTAACCGCGCAACCATCCCTATCCCTATTTTTGCCAAGTCTCTTTCCACCCCTTGCCTATGTCCTCCTTTGCTCTTCTACGCTTACCTTCATAAAACCTATCACTACTCTTGCACTGACCTGCGGGGACTCTAACCCCATCCACTTGGCATTCGTGCAGGAGGGCACCCCGTAGCCCCGACTAATCGAGGCGTTGTGTCATATCGCTGGTATAAGGATGGCACTTCTGTAAGGTAGACACCTCAGGACATTGCCTCATAGTGGCACAAAATCACTACAAAAATCTGGAAAATGCCCTTATTGAGTTTGTGGGGAGCACTCAGGCGGCAAAACAATTTTTCCAGAAATGGTGATAGTCCATGAAACATTTCTGATCTCTTAATATGCACATCACTTTTAACCCTACCTTAAAGGTACAGTACTGAACTGCTAGACCGTAACCCCTCTGCACAGGAGCAAAGGGAAGGTTGACATGTTTCAGCCTTTGTGGACTTCATCAGTGTGATGTTCTGTGAGTCCCGACAGCACAGGAAATCTAGGGCGGTCTCCCGCTTAGAAACAATTACTGAGAGAATAAAATGAGAACTAATGGATACAAATCTCCAACCTGTTCTTCTTACCCACTGGAAAGTGGAATGGCGGAGTGACCAAAATTCCACCAATTCCGCTTGCGGAACAAAGCATTCTGCCCACCCCTAGGCACAAGTGTCCCCAGACAAAGCATAGAGGAGCTGTGGTTTACTACCTGAGCAAATGACCTCAGAGCCTGGCGAGCTGGGGTTTGACACCTGCCCAGACCTTGTGTGATTCTGAGAAAATTACTTTGCGATGACATTTTGTGAGATGTATATTGCAACCAATAAGTTACGTCATTATACAGTTTCATTCACCACCAACCACCCCCGCCACTGACATATGTCTTCAGTTCACAGCATATGAGGTTAAGTACTTTGCAAAGGGTTGTGAGAGAAATACATTCTTTACAAATAGTTTTGGCCTCATTGGGGATGCAGTCTCAAGGCACAATGAGCCTGGGACTAGCTTCTTGAAATAGCTCTCTGACTTAGGAAGACTCACCAGCCAATCAGGAAACAGCACAAAGAAAATACCTCTTTATTAATAGGTTCTTGTAAAACTCCTGGGCTGAAACATGCATAGAGTAAAGTGCTAACACAAGGACCCCTGGGAGCCCTCTGAGGATACAGAAGGCCTCTGGGGCACCGACAGGCCGTGCATCACCCTCAGCCGGGACCCCACCCTGGCTTCCCTCACTCTGACAGCACAGTTTGATCCTCTGCCAAGGGGGGCATTCCTGCAGGCTTCCTTGAAATGAATTGCAAGTCGAACAATGTGAGGATATTCTCAAGGTCGGGGGAGGAATCCGTCCTAATGGAGATAAGGACGCTGGTGACATGGGGAGGGCCCAGCTGCGGCCCCGGGAGTGGAAAACTCTGCCCTCTGGAAAGGGCTCTTCCAAGGCACATGCCAGAGAGAGTGTGTGAACTCGACTTCCATTGAGAAGCACGGGGGCTTAGAAACTGACGTAGGACGAAGGGGTGGGCGCCGCGTAAAGACATACGAAATATGTCCTCAGAGGGAGCGGCGCTGACACTGACTGGGGTGACATGAGAACGGAGTGACCCTGGGAAGAGGAGGAACCATGGGAAGGAATGAGGGGCTACAGAGAGGAGAGAGTGTGTGGAAAGGTGGGAGGAGCTACAAAGAGAAGAGAGAAAGTTAGGGAATGTGGGAGGGGTACAGAGAGGAGAGAGAAAGTTAGGGAATGTGGGAGAGGGGTACAGAGAGAAGAGAGAAAGTGAGGGAATGTGGAAGGGGTACAGAGAGAAGAGAGAAAGTGAGGGAATGTGGGAGGGGTACAGAGAGAAGAGAGAAAGTGAGGGAATGTGGGAGGGGTACAGAGAGAAGAGAGAAAGTTTGGGAATGTGGGAGGGGTACAGAGAGAAGAGAGAAAGTGAGGGAATGTGGGAGGGGTACAGAGAGAAGAGAGAAAGTTTGGGAATGTGGGAGGGGTACAGAGAGAAGAGTGAAAGTGAGGGAATGTGGGGGGGTACAGAGAGAAGAGAGAATGTTAGGGAATGTGGGAGGGGTACAGAGAGAAGAGAGAAAGTTTGGGAATGTGGGAGGGGTACAGAGAGAAGAGTGAAAGTGAGGGAATGTGGGAGGGGTACCGAGAGAAGAGAGACAGTTTGGGAATGTGGGAGGGGTACAGAGAGGAGAGAGAAAATTAGGGAATGTGGGAGGGGTACAGAGAGAAGAGAGAAAGTGAGGGAATGGGGGTACAGAGAGGAAAAAGTTAGTTAAGGAATGTGGGAGGGGTACAGAGAGAAGAGAGAAAGTGAGGGAATGTAGAAGGGGTACAGAGAGGAGAAAGAAAGTTAGGGAATGTGGGAGGGGTACAGAGAGAAGAGAGAACGTTAGGGAATGCGGGAGGTGTACAGAGAAAGTGAGGGGATGTGGGAGGGGTACAGAGAGAAGAGAGAACGTTAGGGAATGCGGGAGGTGTACAGAGAAAGTGAGGGGATGTGGGAGGGGTACAGAGAGGAGAGAGAAAGTTAGGGAATGTGGGAGGGGTACAGAAAGAAGAGAGAACGTGAGGTAATGTGGGAGGGGTACAGAGAGAAGAGAGAAAGTGAGGGAATGTGGGGGGTACAGATAGGAGAAAGTTAGTTAAGGAATGTGGGAGGGGTACAGAGAGAAGAGAGAAAGTGAGGGAATGTGGAAGGGGTACAGAGATGAGAAAGAAAGTTAGGGAATGTGGGAGGGGTACAGAGAGAAGAGTGAAAGTGAGGGAATGTGGGAGGGGTACAGAGAGAACAGAGAAAGTGAGGGAATGTGGGAGGGGTACAGAGAGAAGAGAGAAAGTTAAGGAATGTGGGAGGGGTACAGAGAGAAAGGGAATGTGGGAGGGATACAGAGAGAAGAGAGAAAGTTAGGGAATGTGGGAGGGGTACAGAGAGGAGAGAGAAAGTTAAGGAATGTGGGAGGGGTACAGAGAGGAGAGAGTGTTAGGGAAGGTGGGGGGAGCTACAACGAGGAGAGAGGGAAGGAAGCGGGGGAGCAGAGAGGAGAGGGAATTAGAAAAGGAGCGAGGGGATAGATAGAGGGGATGAAAGTCACGGAAGGAGGCCGGAGATACGGAGAGGAGGAAGAAAGAGGGAAATGATGCAGAGAGGGGAGTGAAAGAAGGAGCACAGAGAGGAGAGAGAAACAAAGAGGAAGGGAAAATGGATTAGAAAGAAAATGAGGATTTATGAAAGTAGGGAGGAAAGCACAGAGAGAAGTGAACGGGGATAGGGAATGGTGGGAGAAGCCTAGGGCGAAGGGGAGAGCGAGGACTTGGGAGTGGGTACAGTGAAGAGAGAGGAGGCCACGGATAGACAGAAAAAGACTGATTGAGGCTGGAGGTTACAAATAGAAAGACAGGTGCTAGCGAGGAGGAAGAGTGAAGGAACGAGAAAACAGGCATACTCCTCCACTGAGTGAAGTGAGGAAGGGAGAGGAAGGTGCGCAGAGGGGGCCAGGGGAGGAGGAGAAGGGGTTAAGGAGTGAGCGCACTGAGTGAAGTGAAGGAGGGTGGAGGAAGGTGCGCATAGGACAGGGAGAGAGGAGAGAGGACCAGGCAGAGTTCAGGCAGGCGGTGGGGGCTGCACGGATCGATGGAGCCCCCTTCGAGAGAGGCCACACTGCTGATGCTGACAGCAGAACATGTCTCATCCTTTACTGAGAGCCACTGGGCATCATGGGTTTGGTGGGTGAGACATGAGGGAGTCAGGCTTGGATTGGCCTGTCTGACAGTCGGGCAGTGCCACTCTACACATTTTGTCTGTGCCCACAAGGGCAGGTTTGTGGCCATGAAGGGATCTTTTCCTAAGTGCATTCCTACTGTAAGAACTGAAGCAGATCAGCTCAGAAGTTGCCGGGACAGGACTCAGTGCTTGGAAAACCTGCGTGTAGACAAGCAAGCGGAAGAGAGTTTACATGTGCGCACACATACACATGCGCGCACACTCACATACACACATACAGACACAAGTAGGCATGCGCAAACATATGAACAAATACATATGCCCACACATACACACACACATACACACATCACTCAAACCAACACACGCACATACAGGCACAGCACACACATGCATGCCAACCTCCCAAACACACACATAAATATGCAAACACACATACACGCAAACACATGCATGTCTGTGAAAACATACACATGTGCACACACACACATGCAAGTACATGCCTACACAAGCACATGCACACATCCTACACACACACACATGCACACACACAACACTCAACACACACATGCACACATATGCAGGCACACACAAACACATCCCCACACCCGCACACACACAAAGATATGCATACTCACACACATATGTGCTGCACACACACTTTTTGAGCTGTGAGAGCTGATTGATGTGCCTTAAAATGCACTAGTTGCCACTAATGTATCATGAAAACCTTTAGCGGACAATCATGACAATACATGTGCAGATAACGTTAAAATCGTGTCCAGTTCTGCACAACGTTACAGACCTAAAGTGCTTGAAAATGCCACAGATTTCCCCTAAATTTCACACCTCAGTTAATTGTGCCAGCCTAGAAGAGCGAAAAGGCTCAAGTCAAAATTTGTAAACGAGGGGCCCTTTTCTTGCACTTTTCCTCTTTTTACCCTAGAGGGGCAACCACTCAGAATAATCCATCACAACATAAATGAAACCGTTTGCAAAAGAGGCGTCAGAGCGTCATGGTCAGCGACTGGCTGCCGCCCCCTCCCCAACTGACCACACCAACCTCCGGACACATGAACATGAAACATGGTTATCTTTGGAAGGCGGGAGGTCACAAGACCCCCCCGGCCGTATTTATTAAGATATAAAATTAACAAATTTTTAATTGCATGGTAAACAATTTATACAAAAATCAGCAGGACATTAGATACAATATTGTCAACAAGTTTGAGAGACTCACCTTAACAGAAACTCTAATACAGATTGTTTCCTAACCGAATCTAACATCCTCATCTAGATTTTTGTATCCTACATTTCTGGCCATATGGCAAGGTCGCTAACCGGTGTCAGGTCCTACTAGCTGCGCCTTACCTAGAGATGTGCGCATGCGCAGCCGGGCCCGGTAATTACCCGGTCCACGCCGTGAACTTCATTTACCCACTAAAGGAGGGCCCTTACTCTGCGCCATCCGGTGACGTCATGAGTATGCGCGCGCGGGGTGGCTACCAGCCTAAGGAAAGCGTGACTACTCCAACCCGCGCCCCTTTGAAGCACCAGTTACCTTGCCCCTGAAGTTCTAGAAGGGGCCAATGGCTCCCTCCCCCTGGGCGGGAACCTCCATAGGATGATGCCCGCCCCCTCAGACCTTAAAATAGCTGCTCACCGGTCATGACCTTACCGCATGCCCCATACCTAATAAATACGACGACCTAAGGAAAAAATACTAAAGGACAACTACACTGGCTAAATCATATCACGCATCAACGTATAGCTGCAAAGGGAGAAAAGGCCTAAACACAATTGGACATCAAAACATATTTCAGCACAGTTCACTAAAAAGGGGAAAAAATTCCTAAAGAAAGCATCATTAGAAAAACATACAATCCAAATAAAGTTCACTTACACATGGAAAACATGGTAACCATCTCCTAGCAAATTACACCTAAACCAGACTAGTAAAGCATCAACCTTTTAGTTCCAGGGATGGTGGGTGGGAAAATCAGGAAGCCCCGAGCGCGGGGCACGACACGCTGTGGGGGAGCGTCCAGGGAACAAGAGGGTCTCCTGGGCGCTCCCCGCTTCTTTATCCCCAAGGGGCCCGGTGGGGGGGCGGCTACGCCCCCCCGCCCAGCCCCTCTTGCGGCCCGCCCCCCTGACCCGGAAGTCCTACTATGACATCCGGGTCAGGGAGGGCGCCAACCAATCGGTGGTGGGGTGCGCCCGGGAGGGCACGCCCCCACCACCGAGAGGCACGGAGGAGGGGGCGGTCGCCGCGTTGCCATGCGGGCGGGGGGGCCAAGAGCCCCCCCTTTTCATTTGTAGGGGAATATCTCCTCAAAGAGGGCCTGGCCTCCGAGGGAGTGCCCCCGGCCCCCCAGTCTGTTAAAGAAAAACTGACCCCCCCCCCAACGATAGACGGATGTATGACGTTACAACGCATGCTTTTACCACTCATGCTGTTACAACGCAGTTTTTACAACGCAAACCTTTACAACGCATAGCGCTTTGGGGTGCTGGATAGTGAATAGTTTAATGTACTATTCCAACTCCAGTCCCGGTGGACACTAGGGAAGGTGTTGGATAGTAAATTAAATCTATTCCCTATCCTAGAGCGCCCCCCAGCGCAATGCGTTGTAATGGTTTTCGTTGTAAAACCTGCGTTGTAAAAGCGCTGCGTTGTAAAAGTTTTGTTGTAAAGGATGTTTCCCTGATAGACTGACCATTCAAGAAAAAGACTAACTCTTCCCAAGAGAGATTGACATTCTCAAAGTAGAACATACTGTTGTAATGTGGGACTTTCCCCACAAGAGAAACTGACTGTCCTAAAGTAGGACTGATCACAGTAAAATATGACAGCCAAGTCAAGAAGTGTAATCTCTTCAAATGATGGGTGATTTTACGAAAGATATTCTGATCCTACTGAAGGGAAGCTGAGTCTCTTAAAGAGAGAGACGGAAAAAAGTATTATATCCCACAGAAGAGTGCAGAAAGAGTAACCAACACTTGGGAAGAAACAGAACACAGGCGGAAGACAGCACTGCCTGGGTAGATGGGCCAACCACAAGAAGGAGGGAGGCGGAAGGAGGTGTCTGGATAGGGGCCATAAACCTCAGCTTCACACTTCCTGCTGCACCTGATAAAACAAGCTCAAAGAGGTTCTCCCAGTGGTTTACTGGCACTCTCTGACATGATATGCTGGTTAGGGAGGATTGTTCACCTCGCTTCGCTGTGCATATCACGTCTCACAATGCCCTGAGTTTAGAGGTCAGTAGGCAGTGGGTGACCAAGGGTTAGGAATAGCTGTGACCTGAGGAAATGAAATGAAAAACTCCCAAGACAGGTGCACTATCCTTATACTCTCAAATAGCAACATTTTCTAACACATCATAAGGCTGAATGGCTAAGAGCAAAGGTTACAGATGCTGCCATCCGTGATTCAACCTGAAAAGTTTGGAACTTGAAATAACTTTGGGTCACAGAGAACCCGGGTGCCACATTGTATATAGAATTGTTCAAGTTTGGTGTGAAACAAAGGGGGCCTATCCAGCTCTTGTGTCATTTAGGGCCAGATGTAGGAAGCCTATTACCGGTCGGTAACGGCCGAAATTAACGAATTTCGGCCGTTACTGACCGGTAATAGGCTTTTCTGATGCAGGGGCCCAAATTAAGGATTCGGTAATTTACCGAATCGGTAATTTAAGGAATCAGTAAATTACCAAGGGCCAGATGTAGGAGCCCTAATACCGGTCGGAAACGGCCGATTTCAGCCGTTTCCGACCGGTATTAGGGTTTTCAGATGTAGGGGGCTGAAAATTACAGAATCGGTATATTTACCGATTCGGTAAATTACCGAATCGGTAAATATACCGATTCTGTAATTCCAAATGTAGGTGGCACAGTTTACAGTGCCACAGGCCCTTAAGAGTCGGTATTTTACCACACAATCCTATTGTGTGGTAAAATACCGAATTCAGGTGTGCATGCACATCTGTGCATGCACACCTGTGCAATGTGACACACAGACATGCCCTTAGGGCATGTATGTGTGCCACATGTCACACAAGCCTGTACTTGGGGTGCTAGAGGGTTCAAAGTGACACCCCCTGCACCCTTGCAGGATTCGGTATTTACCGTATTTCCCATTGATTCCTATGGGCTTCAAAGCCCATAGGAATCAATGGGAAATACCGATTCTGTATTTACAGAATCGGTAAATACCGAATGTTACAGATTCGGTAATTCTGAATTTAAAATTACCTACATCTGCCTCCTTCCTATTTACCTACTCTTAAATACCGAATCTGTAAAATTCGGTATTTAAGAGTAGGTAAATCGGAATTACCTACATCTAGCCCCAGATTCTTTAATACCGATTCGGTAAATTACCGAATTCCTAATGTAGGGAGCACTTAAATGAGTGCTTATCCCATGTTAGGATTCGTCATTTACCACCAACTACAAGTTGGTGGTAAATAACGAAAAAGAAAAAAAAAAGCATTTTCAAGCAAATTACTTCAGTGCCATGTTGCAGTTTTGTGTGCCACATGTGCACCCATACACAAATGAGGGGTGCAACAGGGTGTCAAAGTGACACCCTGCCACCCTTCAATATTTTCCCCCTTTTACCGATTCGGTAATTGCCATTCATTCCTATGGGCCTCCAGGCCCATAGGAATGAATGGCAATTACCGAATCGGTAAATACCAAATCTTAACGATTCGGTATTTTTTTACCGAATAATTTGCTACATAGCATTTACCGATTCGAAAATACCGAATTGGTAAAATTCGGTATTTTCGAATCGGTAAATGTGCCTCAACTACATCTGGCCCTTGTTGTTTTTTTATATTCTGTCCTTCCCCGAGAGTCCTAAAATAGTTGAATTCCCTAAGCTGTTTGTATTCTCTAGATCTTCCAACGGAGCTTCCTTTAAAGCAATATTTTACATTCAGTCCCTGCAGACTGCAAACCAATGAATGGAAGGTATTGATGCCAAATATGCAAATTGTCTTGCAATATTTTTTACAGATCTTTGATTATCACGTTTCCTACTGGGCACAAAGATAGCAGTAAAATGTGGTCTTGTTAATACATTTAGCATGCTTAAAATATCCACAGGAACTGGGCGGGTACAGACTGAATAGAAAATACATCATACAGCTCAGAATCTGGATTGTCTCATACTTTTTAAATAATGGGAGTTAAAATTACCCACCAACCCAGGGCTCCTTTTATCACGCTCAAAATGATGCAAGGAGAGCAATACGTGACGTTGTGCTGTGCACATCACAAACACTTTTTTGCAGCAGGCATTCAGCCCGTTGACCATTCTTATTGCAAATGAGTGGTAAATGCAGTTAAAGTTTACAGTGTGGTAAAAGTGTTTCCAGTTTATTATTGCCCAACATGAGTATCTTTTAGTAAAAGTGATTTAAAAGTAACCATTCGCAGAGCTTAGCATTCACTGACTAAATATGGTGCTTCAAATGTCACACAGTAAATATTTCAGCACACTGGGAACTTTTGCCACTCCTTGGTACATATGACATGAAAAGTTGACATTGCCACATGTTCTTTCTATACTCAGAGTTTTGTTTAACTTCCCCATTTCCCTTTGTCCAATCCAGTGAGTGTTTACAACTGTGCTTCGGGGAGCACCGACTGCTCGCAGTGCATGGGACGGGAAGATCTGGGACATCATTGCATATGGTCAGAGGCCACCTCCAGCTGCAGGCTGAACACTGAATCCCAGCTGACAGCCATTACGTGCCCAGCTCCAGAGATCAAGAAGGTATATGGAGGGTGGGTGGGCAGTGTAAACATGACTCTCACTGCTTGCAAGCCTATGGCACGCTGCAAAGTCATCACTAGACACGTACTTGGTTTGAATATGTGTTGCAGTTTCAAGGTCAATAATATCAACCTGCACACATATGAACTCCACGTTCTCATCTACCAACATATCATCAAAGTAATCATATGTAGGGAAGCACAGATCGACTATTCTTAACTCTGCCTCTATCTACCTTGGCAACATGTTGGTATTTGATATTGTAGAGTCGATAAAACTACATGTTGATAATAGAACTGACTTAGTATTATTGTACAATGCACATGATGTCAAACACTGGAAACAAACAGCAAACACTAACATCAACATGGCACTCCCCTTTCGCAGACCAAAACTAAAGCGGCGGCTCAAGCGCACAATATGTCTTGTACACAATCTTTTCTGAGCCCTTGAGTGCTGACTTCACTCCTGCGCAAACACATAGCTCCTAGTTTCATGACCATCAGATGGGGGAATGGAGGGGGTATTATTCCCCATGCCTCTTGCTTTTTCAGGGCCCCATACTCATGCACCAACATTTATTTATATAGTTTAAACAATTGTGTGCTATCTGTTAATGATTAGGCATCTAGCACAGCTAATTGTGCTACATGGTGAAGGATTTTGGAGCTGACATGTTTTCTCTTACCCTAAAGGATATATTCTTTTAAACTTAAAAAAAACATCCTCCTCTACGGAGGGTCCATAGAACTTACAGCTAGATTCATGAAAGGGCCGTTTTGCGAGTCTTTAATAGCGATTCATAAGGAATCGCTATTAAGGACTTGCAAAACGAGATTCATGTAGGAATTTCTAAATAAATTGCGATTCCTACACATTCCTTATTTGCGATTAGCAAATTGCTAATCGCAAATAAGGAATAACTCCCCATTCATTCCTATGGGCCTAAAGGCCCATAGGAATGAATGGGGAGTTATTCCTTATTTGCGATTAGCAATTTGCTAATCGCAAATAGGGATGCAATTTCAAGGGTGCAGGGGTGTCCAAAGGACACCCTGTAGCACCCCTGAAATGTGAATTTACACTGATGTTGTGCACACACATGTCCAAAGGACATGTGTGTGTGTAACATGCAACTTAGAAAAATGCATTTAAATGTATTCTTCTAAGTTTTAGCTATTTACCACGAGGTTTGACTTTGTGGTAAATAGCGGTCCTAAATTGCGATTTCGCAATTTCAAAATGGTTCATGAATTGCATTTAAGGAATCTCAAATAGAGATTCCTTAAATGCAATTCCTCGCAAATGTGCGAATTCTTTATTAGCGAATTTTGCATTTGGGATGATGAATCCCAAATGCAAAAATTGCACTCTCATAGGGCCAGATTCTCAGAATCTGGCCCTTTGCGAGCGCAATTAAGCTTGATGAATCTAGCTGTTATTGACTCAGGTCTCACAATACTACTGACATTCTGCTAGAATGCATATCTCTCAGGACCAGAATGCTTATCCCCTTACTCATATACAGGTGGTATTCTCCAGAGAGAAGTACTACCCATAGGGATGGTCAGACACAGATGAATTTCATGATTTCCTGACAGATCAATCGACCATGAACACAAGCACAGACACTGTAACCCATTTTGAAACATGGTGAGTTGTCCTTCATTGAGGTTCATGGTAGTAAAAATCGCCTCTGTCCTCAGGTTTGTGATCAATTTATGTGCCAGAAATCCATTTCTGATTGACATGCAAGTGTCCGTTAGATAATGCAGGAGCAAGGTATCTTCATTGATCCAAAGGGTCCCTTGTAAGTAAAGTAAAGTCCACATTTGTAAAGCGCACAATCACCCGTAAGGGTCTCTAGGCGCTGGGGGCCGTCGGGAAGATTAAGCGAGCTATTGCCCAGAGTCACATGGTGCTGGGCTAACCTGCCGCCGGAGCCGGGGATCGAACCGTGGTCCCCAGATTCCAGCGTCAGTCGCCCTGGCCGCGGCGCCACACCTCTTCCACCTTGTAGATCCCCTGTGTGGTAAACAACGTTTAGCACAAATACAGGGAATCCCAACACTGTTGTTACAATGACTGCGTTGTGATTCCGCATATCATTACTCCGCAAGTCGGAACAACGACTTGCAGAGGCAGGGGGAAGGTGTTGGATTTAAAATACAACACCTCCCCTATTGTCCACACAGATTATAGTTGGAATAGTACATTATACTATTCCAACATCCAGCCCCTCTGCAAGTCGTTGTTCCGACTTGCGGAGTAATGGTATGCAGAATTACCACGCAGTCGTTGTAACGAACGCGTTGTGATTCCCTGTGGGGAAAAAGACAGCGGGATAATAACATACATTACCCTGTGTCCTCTATCAAACATTTCCTGTACTGGAGATCTTGCTACCTTTTAATGTCTAAATACCCTGCTGCATTAAGCATTGCCTGGAGATCTTTTCTTCAGTATAAAAAAGCAGGATTGTTGGATTTTTAAATATTTCTTCTTATTTGGGCCCCTAACAGATCGAGCCATTGAGCGGCCCCTTGGAAGGGGGGACACTGCTGACGATAAGAGGGAACAACTTGGGCCGTAGATTCAGCGACATTGTGGAAGCTGTGAAGGTCGGCACTGTCAAATGCACGCCCCTGCCCGACGAGTACATGGTATCTGTACAGTGAGTATCTTGGGTGTTGCCTTAAAATGGGCAATAAAAATATTTTCTGATCTAGTTGTTCTGCAGCCGTCCTATCTATGCCTTATCCTTAGCTCTACACCCCAAATCCTGTCCGGGTAGGGGCCATGACTTACGAGAGGCAAAATTGATATTTATTCTTTTTCCTGGTTTGAATTCATCCATGCCACCGATCATGTTGCCTTGGTTGATCCCTTTGCAATCCGAAGATTGTTGGCGCCAACTCCACCTCCACTTGTTTACAAACCTAGCATTTTAGGCACCCACAAAAATAACAATGCGACTGGATAATTGATGATAGAGCTGCAGAAATTTCCATCAATGAAATTTCTTGCACAGGTGAATTTTTCAGTTCCCTGTCCAGGCCACAGTGAACATCAAGGTGTTGCAGATGACATTGTCTGCTCAACAAGGCTCAAAGCTTTCTGCAGATATGCTCTTGAATATGCACCACTTCATAGTCTACAGGCGCCTGCTTCACGGGTGCGGAACTGGACCATTCTCATTTCTGGTCCACTGACTCTCTGTCGTTGAGCTGCTTCCTCCCTGAGAGCTTTCAAGGGCTGTAGCTATCAATAGTTTAGCACGAGCAGTGATATCAGGGACTTTGGGGATGATGGGCCTGCTCCACACAAATGTGGCTGTATCGGACTAAGGAACCGAGAGCCGGGGTGTTTTCCTTTCCTTCGTTATGGTTCGTGGTACCTTTGCGATGCCTCTGGGGGTTTCCACTAATCATTGAAGGTAGCAGTTGTCCTCTCAGCCCTTCTGCTTTTGGAGCAACTGCTTAGTTTTGATGAACTTCTCAGACATGCCCAATTGGTCACAACACAATGTTTCTTCTTTCTGACATCCAGGATTGTGTGCAGGACGGGAGGTGTTCCGAGCATCCTTTCAGCCCCTGTGTCAGTGAATGTCAGCAAGGAGGGCAGGTCTGAAGGGAGGTCGCGAGAGCAGTTTTCATATGTGGTGAGTAATGGAGCCTTGTCCATCATAACATCTTTTGGGATTTAAAATCCAGCTGAAGCTTGATTGTTGCTATGATGATAGATCAGTGGCAGCACCCCAAATATTCCGAACACATTCTGAACGCCCATAGCGCAGACTCTACCAATGATGATGCATAACTCTGGGTGCAACAATCAAGCCAGTGTCTTGTACAGTGTGACTACTCACCCGTTAGGGTCTCAAGGCGCTAAGTGGGGGGGAGAGGGTCTGTGGTTCAGTCGAAGAGCCAGGTCTTGAGGTCCTTCCCGAATTGCGGAAGATGTCCACGCCACAGGTTGTAGCAATGATTACAAAAAGTGCAAATATATAAAAAAATACTGGGCTGGCCCTTATTGCTAGAGGGCACCTTGATAGAGACAAAACATAGCAGCATCATTTCCGTAAAGAAGCGTTTAGTGTCTACACTGATTGAGAGTACGGTAAATCAATCCACGCATGCGCACCCTGGCGAAAGACCTGAGATTTGCATACATATATAGGTTTGAATAAGTACTAGTTAATAGCAAAATCTCAAATTAAATGTAAGTGAGAACACATATGGCCTTACTCTAATTGTATTACGTTCCAGAATGTCATATAAGTTCACAAAAGAGCATGTTACGTAAGTGTCCGCAGCGCTCACAATGCAGTGCTTCGTGAACGCTGCTGCCCCTTTGCGACTGGTCTGCCCCTGTGCGACCGGTATTTTTGCATTTGGGATGTGCATTTTTCAAAGTTGATGGTAATTTACGAGAACTTTGAAAAATGCACAATTGTGCATTTTTCAAAGTTCCATGTTGCACACATATATTTCCCTTGGGGCATGTGTGTGTGCAACATGTGGTAACATGGCAATTTCAGGGGTGCATCAGGGTGTCCTTTTGGCACCCTTGAAATTGCATTTGCAATTTGCGAGTACCTATTTGGTACTCGCAAATTGCGCATGCAATTCCCATTCATTCTTATGGGCCTCTAGGCCAATAGGAATGAATGGGTAGCAATTCTTTAATTGCGATACGCAATTTGCGAGTCGCAATTAAGGAATGTGTAGGATTCGCAATTTTTTTGCGATTAATACATGCATAAGCAATTGTGATTCCTAAATTGCGATTTCTAAAAAATCTCAATTTGGGAATCGCCATTACAAAGTCTGATGCTTGTGGCCCTAAATCTAGAACTCACTCCTGGTTTTCAGGGGAAAGGGGCAGCGGGAAGAGTCCTGTTGACAGGAGTGTACAGCGCAGTCGTAAAGAGACCTCAGCGCTGAGGCACTAATCCCACAGTGCTTAGAATAACACAACTAAGCACTTCTAGTGCAATGGTTATTCAGTGCTACAATAATAAGCATTGCCTTAATGCTCTTGAGAAGTTTGGCAGCCACCCAAGGGCGGACATACATCACCGACCCAGCCGAAAACAGCCTGTGTGAGAGGGCAGGTTCTGTGCCCGAGAGCAGGTCACATTCACTTATGACTCACTCGAAAAACACAGGAATCAAAACACTGAAATCCAGCAACGCACTTCCGGCGATTGCAAAAGAGGGCAGCTTTGGCGGGGGAAAGCAGAACTGGGGGTGAAGGCACAACAGGAAATAGCTTTAAGAGCATTGTGCAAACTGGCATTTCTGATTCCCTCGGCAAAAGCTTTTTTTAAACATTTCTGAAGCTATAAACCTAGGGGCCGATTCACAGAACTAACTTAAGATAAAATCCTAAACTTACTACTTTAATTATTCACAGAAGTTAGGATTTTGTCTAAGTTTGTCTTAAGACAAAATCCTAACTTCTGTGAATACCAAAAGTAGTAAGTTTAGGATTTTGTCTTAAGTTAGTTCTGTGAATCGGGCCCCTAGAATTCGAATGACTGTGAGGGGCAGGAGGTGGGGGCAGGTGGGTCTGGGGTGGAGAAGGCTTCATAGTTCTCTGCGGGAGGGGTGTGTGGGTAGTTTGCACTTTGGGTTTGCTACAAGCAGTCCCCAGGAGCCGAAGGGAATTTCAATTGGGAAATAGTGAGCAATGGCAAAGCGGGTGCAAAAAACATTTGCTCACGTTATACCCCAATCCATGCCTTCCTGTTATTTGCACCTGTTATCACCTTATGGGTCTTAATGTCCCCACAAAAGCCATTAGTGTCACCCTGGCAGAATTATTACCTGGGCCAAAGCCGCAAAGATGCTGTGAGCATCAGTCTTACATCAGAGGAGGCAGTGTAAAATGGTAGCTCAGATCCAGGGCCCACCTGGCGCCTTTTATGTAGTTTGGCCCCTATGCCTTAGGCCTTTGAGGGCTCTAAAGGTCCATTATCAATCACTGCTTATTGGCATTTTAAGAAAAATAGAGGGCCACAATCACCTGGTTCACCTGCAGTTCACGTTTAAAGGCTAGCCCTAATTTGCAAACTAAAGTACCTGTGGCCAGTTATTTATGGCACCGGTCACAATATACTGGTCACAATTTGCTACCCGAATCTTTGTGACCAGTGTGCGATTTTGCGAACTAGCATATGTAGTAATAAGTCAGTTTGCAAAATACCATTTCCTAGTGGCGTCGCAATGCGACCGAACTCATGAATATTAATAAGGTGAGCAGCAAATTGCGACCCACTATAAATCGCAGCCATCGCATTGATGGTTGTTTGCTGTGGTCATCAGACCTGCATGTCAGTGATTGCTTTTGTTTTTTTTTAAACACAGCTCGTTTTATGTTTGAATAGAAGAACGAAAAGGAAGTGGCCGCTTGGAAACTCCTTCCCGTTTGAGAATACCTTACTAATACAATTCAGTAGTCGGTAAAGTATTACTGTGATTCAGTAATTGTAAGGGACGTCCTAAACACTGCCCTTCTAAATACGTAGGGGCAGATTTACAAGCCCCTTGCGCCTCTTTTACGCCGCCCTTGTGTCACTTTTGTGACGCAGCGGCGGCGCAAAAGATGTGCCATGCTGCGGGGTATTTACAACGTGACGCATCTGGGAGATGCGTCACGTTGTAAAGCCCTGTGCCAGAAGTAGACGTTCCTGTGCGGGGGGGTGTTCCGGCGCAGGAACGCCTTCCAAAAGTGGCTGAGTGAAATCTACAAGATTTCACTCATTTCACTCAGTCTTTTTATAGCCCATGCTGTGTCAAAACCCTGCGCCTGCTTGAGGCAGGCGTAAGGATTGACGCAGCATTGGACAGATAGGGCCCCCCAGAGCACTGCTGGAGCTGCATCGCGCTTGCAACACAACTCCAGCAATGCGCCGCCTTTACGGCACAGATGCGTCACGCATCTGTGCCGTTTTTGACCCATGGTGCGCCGCATTGTAAATGCGGCACATCCATGGTGGCAGAGCCGTGGCTGATATGCAGGGATGCGCCGGTTATTGTAAATCTGTCCCTGATTTGGTATATAGTTGCATTCAGTAACGTGGTACCAAATCACAATGTGGTTGTCTTACTTACCAAAATGCTTTTTTGAGGTCGCAAGCATCCTGATTCTGCACATTGGCCCATTTGCAAATGCAAAAAGGCTTGATACATCTGGATCCAGCTGTGTTCCTGAGTAGGAGAAAAGAACCTTGGAAACATTATCTGTCCCAGCAGCGGCTGCAGACTAAAGGACAGCACGCCCATCCTGTTAGTTTCCTGCACTCAGCTTGTGCAAAGGGGCATCTCCAGAGTTTGTTTATTTATTTATTTATTTATAAAGTTTTAAATAGCGCGAACAAGATCCTGAGTTCATTGTTGTCTGGTTGCAGGTAATCACAAATGTACATTAAACAGGGATGTCAGAAGTTTCATAATCAGAACTATGGCCCCTTTAGTATATATCTTTTTTTTTTTTTTTTTTTTTGTGCAGAAGCTGGTGAATTTTTATTTTTGTTTTCTTCGTAGAGGGGCTCGCATTGCAAGGGGGGGGGGATATACCTGCTGGTGTGCAAGCTAAAAGTGCACCACTCCACACTTGCTGGCAATTGTCTTCAGCAGTGCAGCGAGCCTCATATTTCCACACTGCTGCAAGTCCCAGAGTGACAGCATGTAAAAGAGATTACTGTTGGGTGGTGGCCACTCTGTAGGGTTGGACTAGCCAAACGCGACGTAGGGAAATCCCATGGTAGACTGAGGAATGGCGAGTGTCTTGTAAGAGTGAAGGGAGCATCACCCGGCAAAATTCCTGAGGGAACACGCACAGTTTTCATGCTCTTCATATCATTCTGGAGACAGTGGGACTTATCCCCTACACTCATTCAGGACACTGCTTTTGGGGTTCAGTCCACCTCTGCTATTCGGCTTCATTGCAGCCACACCGGGTCCAGGAGGCTGTATGTCAAAATATCAACCTCAACTAAGGGGAGAGGAGTTGGCCTAACGGCTAGGGTGGTCGACCTCGAATCTGGGGAATTGAGTTTGAGTCTCGGCAATGACGCTGAAATCCTGTGATTCTGGGCAAATCACTTAATCTCCCCGTGCCTAACCAAAAAAACAAATGTGTCCTCATGTAACGAAACTGGTGCTACGTAAGGCGCTCTTATACCCGATGCAGGTCAAGTTCACGCTATATAAAACTCTTTAAAAGTAAAAAAAAAAAAAAACTCAGGAACATCACACTACCAAAATATTGTGGTCAACATATTGTGAAGGTAGGTGCATATATGCAAGTACAGACTTTCCATTCTTAACTCCACATTTTATTATTTTGCCAATGTATATTGTCAAGGTATGTAGGTAAGGAGTTACATAAACGAACGCTATGCTTACCTATATATACTTACCTTTGTGATATTTTGTCCATATTCTGGAGTCGAGCTACAGACGGCCAGAGTGATGTTAGGGAAACACAATTCCCTTCGCCTGATCTCCCATTCTAGTTGTGTTGGACATCTCGCTGTGGGGGATGGGTGGGAAAAGTGAAACTACACCTTGGGTGAAATTAAGGAACTTTGCACTCAATCGCTGAGTGTGAAATCCCCCATTTCCCCAACTTCATAGGCAGAGTTTTCACATATCCTACCCCAAATTTTAAGGAAAAGACACGGAGAGTCAAGCAAGCTGGTGGCAACACCTTGTTTATTTGTGCTTCATATTTTATTCAGAAATGTGTAGGCCTGCTAACAGAAGTGCTGTTACAAGTTATAACCTTGTAGTTGTGTGATTGCATACATACAAGTAAAGGTGTGACTTGAGACATGGATTGGTAGAATGAGGCGACAATGTGAACAACACATGTTAGTACATTTAATCAACCCATGTGTCTAATTCGTACATAATTACTTTTTCTTGGGTGGTATGTGAGGGGGATATAGTGTTACAGGCCTGCACATTCCAGGTTAAATAGGAGAGATTCAAGGACCCACTTAAACTCTGTGGAAGAGGGGGTAGCTCTGAGTTTGAGTAAGAGGGCATTCCAGTGGCGGGGCATTTGCTCGTAAGATCTGAACGTGGACTGCAGCATAGGTCAGTGGCGCAGGCGGCCACAGAGATGGAGTTTGAGCTGGAGCAAGGAGAGGGAGCTTGGCAGATCATGGCGGAAATGATGGCGTGAGCCGGACACACATTTAATGATATCGGGATCAATAGCCCCATTATTGGCTTCGAACTCCAGAGCAGTTATTGCTGCTCTAATGCACATCTCATTTTGAATCCTGACACATGATTAGGCCCAGTTTCATGCTTACGGTGCATCCTCGTTTTCAAGGATGCAAGGATACTGGTTGCTTTCTTAAACAAGCATTGGCAAAGCTACTAGGTTTGGCGCTGCCTGCCAGCGTTTTGGCTTTGCCAATGCTTGTTTTGATATCTTATTGTTTTTGTTAACCCTTATCGTCTGGAAAGCTGCAGGCACTCACCAAAATATAGCAATTGAGCTCAAATCAAAATTATGTTTTGCTCTCAAAAAGCATACAGTGCCGTCCCTGACTCTGAAAGGAACTACTTTATGTGTAGATGCCCTCCTTGTGAAAAGGCAGATTGACGTCACTCACAGTAAAGTTGGCCAATGACTGAAGTTGACTGACCAGTTATCCCATGCTGTATGCTATGTTTGTTGAAAAGAAAAATGTCAATGACGAAACTGCAGCCCATTGGATGAAGAGGGCTGCTGAAACCCCTATAAGTAGGTATATATGTAATTTTACTAAAATCAAAATGTCTTGGCTAACGACAGACATAAAAATCTACTTCAGGCCACACTTAGCTCTGTCCCCTCTAACTGTCGGTGTGACAAAAGATGCGACTTTGCTGACTGGGTCCAACAAACAAATTACCTGGACCCGCTGGAACACATCCAGAGAAAGCGTCCAAGTGTCCAAACCCTGGGCATGAGGCAAATCAGAAAAGATCTTTCAGTCTCTGTTTGAGGATCTTGTCCACCACCTGGAGTGAGGAGAAGCAAACATTACAAGTGTTCTAGAAGGGTCAGCCAGGGTAGGGGTCTCCACCCTTTTATGTGATAAGAACCACTTATTTTTTAATGAAAATCATCCTGAGCTACTAATATTATTAGTGTTCTATTAGTGAGACCATCAGACACAATTAAATTACAGGCCACCCCATGCAAGATTACCAGCTGTGGTCCCCTCAGTGCATCAGGCAGGCCTGCCAACAGTCATGCAAAAAAGGCTTCATCAATTTGGCATGCCTCTAATAAGTGACATCCACAGCTGCAATTCCCCAGGCACCGATGTAATATTAGTAATAGGTCTCTCCAACGCGGCATGATTTTTCACTAAAATATTTAGCTTTAAGTATATTTCGGAAATTCTACCATTTTTATTCAAACATCAGTTTATGAGTTCTGAAAATACACACCTTTACATCTCACAGACAGGCTTTTTGTTTTGGGATACATATATAAATTCATCAAAAGCTTATAATTTAATAGAGTGGGCACGGCTTAGGCCAGATACTTATAGGTAGCTGGTGAGCTCCAAATAGCTCATGAGCCACTTGTTGGAGAAGCCTGATCACTTGTTGGAGAAGCCTGATCTAGGTGTAATATAAAGCTTGTCGTCTGCCAGGAACCATGGTCCAGGACATATATATCTTGAGCTTCCTAAAGGATGGCTGATGCAGTGTTACACGTCATTGGTCGTGTGCCCCAACAGCAGTGGGTTTAAAGACTTAGAATGCCGAATCCCTTTGGGATGAAACATTGGGTCATCCTGTTATTTGTCTATATTTTTAGGAATGGGTTTTCCCGTGTAGCCAATGGTCATCTAGAAAGACTGTTTCCTGAACTCTTTTGTACCAATCCCCCCAGTCCTTTTGGTGTAATCTAATATAAAAGTGTCTCTCCAACAGGACCTCTCTAAAAATGTTGAGGGTATGTTCCCAGGGTTGGACTGCCCTATAGGGCAATCTGGCCGTGCCTGAAGGGCCGGTCTGAGAGGTCAGTGCATCTGCCTCTTTTTTGGGCTGTTTGTGGGCCACATTTTATGGTATGCTGGACCAGTTTTACTGTTGCTTTTCCTGACATTAAAACAAACATTGTCTCAAGCTCAAATCCATGCAGTCTTCTATAACTTTCAAAACAAATATACGGCATGCCTTTACAAATTTAAAACTGCACCAATTTGCAAACTTTGGCCACTTTTTAAGCCATCTGATTCATAAAGGGGACTACTTTTATTTTGGTGCCCTGGCCTATTTTCTGTCTCAATCCGCTGCTGAACGTTGTTTTTCCTCTTCATCAGGTGGTCAGGCTTCTGTATTTGCATTTTTGTCCTAAATCACAGATGGGTCGGACTCTATAATAAGTACGAGTTCTCACCATGTGCAGACGAATGAGAAGAAACAATTTTATTTAATACAGCGTACCCCTCTTTGAGAGCAGCACATGACTGATTTTTCCAGTACATTTTTTATACAGGCCTGTATGGTGTAACAGAAGCAGTCTAAAGCCCGCATTCCATGCTAAAGACCTGGTAATCCAGTTCTCCGTTAATGACCGGGGTCAAATGGTTTTCCCCCCTGAACTTTGATGTGGGAGCTTTCCTGAAAATGCCTTGGGTCTCATTTTATGATAGGTTGTCTTTCCTGTCTTAGCCAGCTTGTAAAGGGCAGGGTTAGTTGGTATTCAATAAATTAGGCCAAGGCTTGGAGAAAACACTGGTCCTCACTCAAATAACAACAGCAAGTAATTAAGTATGAGCCGCAAAGGCTTTAATGCATTCAATGCAATCTTGATTTCTCAAATGTTATTACAGACAGATCCTCATTGTATCCCATTTAGCAGTGTAGGATTACCCGATAGTTGCAGGCGGCGTGTCCTCCGCAGGACTGCTCGATTACCCAGAGGTTTAGGAATTGTATGTAGTGCAAGTCTGTATGAATCAAATGTTCCAATTGTTTGGGTGAATGATCTATTTTCTATTATATTTTAGATCTATCTAGTTATTTGTGATTATTCTGTCCTTTAGCAGGCTATGATTATTCAATTTTTAAAACCAGTATTGCCTTTAGTGCAATGGGATTTAACTACAGTTTAAAGACTGTAACTCTTCTGGTGTTGAGACAATGTGTTCTCCTGGAGTCAAGAGAATGTATTCTAGCGTTGCCTCTAGAATATAACCTCATGCACTCTAGAAAATGTATTCAGCTGAAGTTGATAGAGTTTATTCTCCTGTAGTCTAGAGAACGTATTATCCTGCACTCTAAAGAAATGATTTTCCTGTAGTCAACAGAATGTCTTAGCCCGGACCCTAAATAATGTATGCTCCTGTAGTGTAGAGAATGACTTCTCATTTTAAGAGGTTTCATTTTTCTAGAGTCCAGCAGATGCGTTCTCTTGGAGTCTACAGAATGTACTCCCCTGTAGCGCATAAGTTGTGTTCCTATGCACTAGAGAAAATGCATTTCCAATTCCATGGATTCGAGAAAATCTATTTGAATGCAATAGGGGAAATCTATTCTCCTGAATTCTCGAAAATGATTCTTCTGTGGTCTAGAGAATGCATCATCCTGGACACACGAACGTGTATTCTCCTGTAGTCTAGAGAATGCATGATCCTGGACTCACAAGCATGTATTCTCCTGTAGTCTAGAGAATGCATGATCCTGGACACACGAACATGTATTATCCTGTAGTCAAGAGAATGCACCATCCTGGACTCGCAGACATGTATCATCCTGTAGTCAAGAGAATGCATCATCCTGGACTCACAAGCATGTATTCTCCTGTAGTCTAGAGAATGCATGATCCTGGACACACGAACATGTATTATCCTGTAGTCAAGAGAATGCACCATCCTGGACTCGCAGACATGTATCATCCTGTAGTCAAGAGAATGCATCATCCTGGACACACGAACATGTATTCTCCTGTAGTCTAGAGAATGCATCATCCTGGACACACGAACATGTATTCTCCTGTAGTCTAGAGAATGCATCATCCTGGACACACGAACATGTATTCTCCTGTAGTCTAGAGAATGCATCATCCTGGACACACGAACATGTATTCTCCTGTAGTCTAGAGAATGCATCATCCTGGACACACGAACATGGATTCTCCAGTATTCTAGAGAATGCATCATCCTGGACACACGAACATGGATTCTCCAGTAGTCTAGAGAATGCATGATCCTGGACTCACGAACATGGATTCTCCTGTAGTCTAGAGAATGCATCATCCTGGACACACGAACATGGATTCTCCAGTATTCTAGAGAATGCATCATCCTGGACACACGAACATGGATTCTCCAGTAGTCTAGAGAATGCATCATCCTGGACACACGAACATGGATTCTCCTGTAGTCTAGAGAATGCATCATCCTGGACACACAAACATGTGTTCTCCTGTAGTCTAGAGAATGCATCATCCTGGACACACGAACATGTATTCTCCTGTAGTCTAGAGAATGCATAATCCTGGACTCACAAGTATGTATTCTCCTGTAGTCTAGAGAATGCATCATCCTGGACACACAAACATGTATTCTCCTGTAGTCTAGAGAATGCATCATCCTGGACACACGAACATGTATTCTCCTGTAGTCTAGAGAATGCATCATCCTGGACACACGAACATGGATTCTCCAGTATTCTAGAGAATGCATCATCCTGGACACACGAACATGTATTCTCCTGTAGTCTAGAGAATGCATCATCCTGGACACACGAACATGTGTTCTCCTGTAGTCTAGAGAATGCATCATCCTGGACACACGAATATGTATTCTCCTGTAGTCTAGAGAATGCATCATCCTGGACACACGAACATGTATTCTCCTGTAGTCAAGAGAATGCAGGATCCTGGACTCACGAACATGTATTCTCCTGTAGTCTAGAGAATGCATCATCCTGGACTCGCAAACATGTATTCTCCTGTAGTCTAGAGAATGAATGATCCTGGACTCACAAGCATGTATTCTCCTGTAGTCTAGAGAATGCGTCATCCTGGACTCACAAACATGCATTCTCCTGTAGTCTAGAGAATGCTTCATCCTGGACTCACGAACATGTATTCTCGTGTAGTCTAGAGAATGCTTCATCCTGGACTCGCAAACATGTATTCTCCTGTAGTCTAGAGAATGCATGATCCTGGACTCACAAGCATGTATTCTCCTGTAGTCTAGAGAATGCGTCATCCTGGACTCACAAACATGCATTCTCCTGTAGTCTAGAGAATGCTTCATTCTGGACTCACAAACATGTATTCTCCTGTAGTCAAGAGAATGCTTGATCCTGGACTCACGAACATATATTCTCCTGTAGTCAAGTGAATTCGTCATCCTTGACTCACAAACATGTATTCTCCTGTAGTCTAGAGAATGCGTCATCCTGGACTCACGAACATGTATTCACCTGTAGTCTAGAGAATGCATGATCCTGGACTCACGAACATGCATTCTCCTGTAGTCTAGAGAATGCGTCATCCTGGAGTCACAAACATGCATTCTCCTGTAGTCTAGAGAATGCATCATCCTGGACTCACGAACATGTATTCTCATGTAGTCTAGAGAATGCATCATCCTGGACTCATGAACATGTATTCTCCTGTAGTCTAGAGAATGTATCATCCTGGACTCATGAACATGTATTCTCCTGTAGTCTAGAGAATGCATCATCCTGGACTCACAAACATGTATTCTCCTGTAGTCTAGAGAATGCATGATCCTGGACTCACGAACATGTATTCTCCTGTAGTCAAGTGAATTTGTCATCCTGGACTCACAAACATGTAATCTCATGTAGTCTAGAGAATGCATGACCCTGGACTCACGAACATGGATTCTCCAGTATTCTAGAGAAAGCATGATCCTGGACTCACGAACATGTATTCTCCTGTAGTCTAGAGAATGCGTCATCCTGGACTCACAAACATGTATTCTCCTGTAGTCTAGAGAATGCATCATCCTGGACTCACGGACATGTATTCTCCTGTAGTCTAGCGAATGCGTCATCCTAGACTCACGAACATGTATTCACCTGTAGTCTAGAGAATGCATGATCCTGGACTCACGAACATGTATTCTCCTGTAGTCTAGAGAATGCGTCATCCTGGACTCACAAACATGTATTCTCCTGTAGTCTAGAGAATGCATCATCCTGGACTCACTGACATGTTGTAGTGTAGTTCCTATCATCCCAATAGGCTCTGCGCATTGGAATAATACCTACAGCAGTAAAGGCCTAGACCAGACGTTAACTAGGTCTACTACTGTCGATACTAGACTTAAAGTTTTGGGTTTGCCAGCTAGCTCAGAGTTCACTAGAAACTTTCTCGAATGTTCAGGAAGGACTTAACTTCCCTGATTAGACAAGAAGGGATTTAGTTTCTGACAACCATAGAACATGACAACTTTGCTTTCCCCTAATCAAGAGTATATCTCGAGAGTCGTGTGAACAAAAGGCAATTTATTTTACTCAGTCAGTACGTGCATTCTTAGTCTCATCAGATTGTAGAGAAAAGGAAGAGACGGGCGTGTTCAATAAAAAGGTGTTATTTATTGATCAGTCTCTTTTCTCATACAAGAGAAATGGATCGATATTATTGCAATACTTATAGCTAAGTAAAGTGCATACATTAAAAGCAGAAGTATAAAATAATACTGTAAAAACATTGATATGGTTTCTAAGCCATAAGATGTTTTAAAATGAATAAAATATATTATATACACATATACATTTGACTAAACGTACTCAACTGGTGTTTCTAAATACGCCTACCCCGTGTACCTGACCTAAGCCTAATACGTGGGCGGGAATAGAAAGTTACAGTTTAAGTTAAGTTTGTTTTTGCCAAGTGAATAACTAAAGAATTCTCTGTGAGGGGTTATTCAGTTCTGTACCTGGAATCTAGGTTGAATGAGGGATGGTATCTCTCGTCTCTGGTCTCGATATTCCAGGCTGCCTGCGAGGGCTACCCAGAAACGCCGGTGCTGGATTTCTCGGCAGGAGAAAGCAGCTTCTCTCAGCGCGTCAGGAAGGCGGGGCTGCGCCAGCGGGGTCTGCTCTGCTCTGGGCTTCGGCAAGTATGGCTGCTCCGTCTCGTCACCACCGCGTGTGTTTGCATAGGGCAATATCGGTAATATTTATACCTTTAAGGTGCCGAGATTGACGTAAGGATGGACATAGATACGTCAATAAGGATGTCATACGACTTGCTCGTTAGCACATTCTTTTGCTGAAGTTCTCGGTGAAATCAAAACAATGGCCGCAGGGTTTTGCCCAGGTTGTCATAGGTTTGATTTGTTATGAGAACTCCATATGCCTTATCAGGGGCTGGAGGAATATCGCTTGTCTAATTAGATCGCAAGCGTTATGACCTAATCAGATAACACGTTCCTGTGCCGTAGTGTGACAGCGTCAGATAACGGTATCTGCATCATGGGGGTTTTCTGCCTCATGGGCTGACTGTTAGTTAACTTGTTGGTTTGTTTAACCAGAATAGGGTCAGGAATAGGGGGATCGATTCAGAACCTATAGGAATACATCACACCCACTCCACGCTAACTATGGTCATATTTACTAATCTATGCATAGTAAAACATAGTACAACATACTATAGAGTATTGTGTATACCTTACCACCCCAAAATACATAAATGCATTTTGAAATTTTCAAATATACGGAAAAGTTGCAATCATATGTATTGTATGCACTCAAGCTGTATAATAATGCTAAGGTAATCACGCATTTGTATACATTATTGCTATTTGGTATATGAGAATTTACACATGAAATGGCTCTTAATACAGAAAAAAAGTTCGAGACCATTCCATCACAGAATAAAATATTTATGAACATACCAGCGGGCAGCTAATGTCTATAAGCTATCTAAAATTTAGAAACCTTAGTTCTTTAAGAATAGTTCTTACTTTAAGCAGAAGATAGTGTCCCGAAAAATATGAAAAAATATTTTGGGGCTGCTGAAAAATTGCTGTCCGTGAACTGGAGGAAAAATTGTTCATGTGACTTTATTTTTAAAGTTGAAGGCCGAATTCAGGGAACGCCGTGTGCGAGCTTGTTCAAAAGTCTCTATTTCTGCTCTGGTGAGAACATCATATCATTTAGGCTTTTGAAAAAGCTGTCAACAGCTTCCTGGGAAAGTTCCACTAACTCGGAAAAAGGTGTAATCATGCATTCGTGCGCATGATTTTCTCCATTGACATTCTGATTCGCATTGCTGACAGAAGGTCGTACCTGTTCGATGCTGCTTTCATCTTGAACTTCACTACCCATCAATCGTAGTGGTGAAGCTTCCACGAATGCCGTCATCAGGATTGGTAGCCTTTGAGGGCAGCACAAAGCATGAACCTTGATCGGGCTCAACAATGTTTCTGCATCCATTGGCGCATCCGATTGTAGCGTCAGACAGGTGTCTAACACGCATTCTTCTCCGCATAGCAGACACCTTAATACAGGTAAAACACATCTTTGCCACATTGGTCGAAATGATAGAAACCAAGTCATGTTCAGGTCTCTAAGCCGGGAGAGTCCCAGGATTTTTGATATCCTGTCCCGGTATCCAATGGCTAGGATTGTTTCTTCCCTTGTCGCAAGAGTTTTGTCTGTGACATGGGTTGCCATACCGAAAAATAAGGACCAAGAATAGGATTCCTGCAATTAGTCCCAAGATCAGGGGAAGTCCGCCAAAAATCGAATGGACGAAATCTGGAAAAATACCCAGTATGGCTTTGAATGGTGTTAATGCCATCGAAAATACTGTCTTAAATACCTTTGAGACCCCATTGGTATCAGAAATATTTAAGATTTCGTTTAGTATTTCTGCGAAATGTATGGGGGAATTAGTTGATAACAATGAATGTATCTCTGCAGTCGTCCTTGCGACTTGTAGATCATACGTTTCTTTTGATGACGTGAGCCTTGTAGGCGTCTGAAGAAGCACTGTTTTCATTCTGCTTAAAGTATCTATTCGAATAGAAGTAATTTTCAAATTGGGCCATGCCCTTGCCTCCCTGTCTGGAAAGGAGCTGGGGAACAATGAGCGTCCACAGCACTTGACCTTCGCAGTCGTAGTGACTAGATAAGGAGTCCCGGGCATAAGACTACAACATCTGCGGTCTACAATTAGAATGTAACTCCCATTATAGAGTCTTTGAAAGAATGGTTCTATTTCTGTTGCAGGTGCGCCTTGCTGGTGACATGAAAGGTTGTATGAATTCCCTTCACAGGCTCCATGCAAACTAATTCCGTTACACAGAAGCGTGCCGCTTAGTGACATCGCACAATTATTGCCACTAAGAAACACTTTCTGTCCTTTATTACTGACACATGCATGTGAATAGGGCAGGTTCCATGATGTTTTAATGTACCCCTTTCCCAATTTCTCGTACATGCCAGTCTGTATATATTTTTGGCAGTATTGAAACCTGAAGGTTGAGATTGGAATATTTATTATCCCATGTATTATCCATTCACTGACAGGTCGCTCTGACATTGCCACTGGTAATCTTTCGAGTTTTTCATTGCTCAAGATTGTATAATCAGCACCCTTTTGTGCCATACTGATTTGTCTATCAGTAAGGTTAAAGATTTGGAATAGTGACGTTGTGTTGATTAAACGCCAAGGCACATAGCCTGAACGCAGATTTTGTAACGTCCAGCCAAGCTGTACAATAGAGCGCAATTGGGACTGACCGTGTTGTAATAACAGTAAGTCTTGCGACAATATGTCGATTGCTGAAGACACAATGCTGTCCAAAGAAAAAATTCTGGAGGACAGAGTCATTAACCCATTGTCCACTACAGAAAGTGATTTTTCCAAATTAATACGGTCAATTTCCCGTATTCTCTCTGCTGTTTCAATTTGAGTAACCTTCCAGGCCTCATTGTATGCTGCATATACAGAGGCTGCTATGAAACGTTTTTGACGCTGTTTGCGCGGTCCCATAATGAAATCACGCAAGTCAGCACCATCAGTAAGTAAAGTTAGGTGTTGTTTAATTTCTGCCAGTGTGGAAGTTTGTAGCCATTGAAGGCATAATTTGCCCACACTGTAGGTGGTTATTATCCCTGGGTGATGTCTTTGGGGATATCTAGGGTCTGGCCTGGTCATTTTGAACCCCTGTGTTTTGTTCAGGAATCTATCTTGACAGTTATTTGTATCTGTGGGCCAGATCAACCACTGTTTCCAATCAGGATGTGTTCTGTTTTGGTTTAATACATAATTTACGTCTATCTCTTCATCTATCGAGCTATTGCTGTACATTGTTGGCTTTGGAATAGACGGTTTATTTAAGTCTTTGATTTTGGCTAGGCCAAGACAGGTGGTTTGTTGAACAGTGTCATTTAAAAATATCATTTGTTCTGGGATCATGCAGGCTCTAAACAAAGATTCTATGCCCTGCACTTGCCATTCTTTTGTGCCCCAAACACTTTTCAATTCAACATTTTTGTCCCAATAATCAAAACCAAAAGTATTCATTTGTTCAAAGAATGAGTCCGAATATATCAATTTTGTGTTTGTTATCATGGTCTTTGTCCCTGTCTTGTTTGACAATCTAAAATAGAATGCTTCAGCATTACTTGTGTTAAAACCTGAAAAGTATGAATATTTGTCATAGAAGGTCCTTGAGCTTCCTTTTGGAGGGGTTGCACAATGTTCCCATTGATTATAATTTAAAACATTTCTAGGTTGTGCAGATCTATGTAAAAAATGGTTACCATAGTGGTTATAACAGTACATACTATCATAATTTGTAGAACCCTGCAAATAATCATGTTTGGTAAATTTAGCAGACATTACTAAGTCAGACATCATATTATTAATGCTTTCGAAGTCCCAATCATCAGCAAATGAGCTTGGTTTTGCAAAGTCACTCAATGAGATCTTAATTTGGTGTGGATATTTCAGGATTTCGACCGGACCATAAATTTCATAGTCAGTGTTGTCCCAGGCTACCCCACCAGGTATCGGATTGGCTGTGAAGTTGACTGAAGAAAGTTCTCTTTTCTCGATGTGTGAAGATGTGTGTGGTTTGAGGATCAAGTTGATTTTCTGACTTGCTGTGTCCATTTTTGCATATTTTCCCTCAATGAAGCGTCCCAAAGTTAGTATCATGATGAGCCAAAGTATGAGGATAAATGCACCAAAACCCACCCAAAATTCGATCCATGGAGAAATCAGATATGTTTCTTTCAGTTGTTTCAGAAGTTCTTTAGCTTTATCTTTAAAGGTTTTTGATGATGGCTGTGTCTTTGATTCACTGAAGCCTTCAGAGGAATCATCGAAGTTTATGAAGTAGCCGGATGCTGTTCTGTCAATTGTTCCAATTGGTTCAGGATTTCTGTTTCTTGCATTTTCACTTGGTACTTCATTATAGATTGGTGTGTCTCTGCTAAATGTTTTTATTTGGGTTTTCAGAGGTCTGAGTTCTATTGCATTGTTGCATAGTCCTTGTTGTTCTTCTGTAGGCGTTTCAAATGTGATGAGCCTCTTCGTTAGGACCTCTGTACTGGTAGCAAACCTTGGTGTTCTGCTACTTATTGGGAGTCCACTTGGCCTACTGTTTGTTATCGGCCACATGTTGTGGTTTTACCAGGTCGATGGATACAACTCGGTTCTCCTTTTTTCCAGCAAGTGGCGGTAGTACAACTGATCTTGTCCCGTTGACAGACAAGACAGGAACTGCTTTTCTGTAAGAAGGCCCAAATTCCTTCTTTACCGCTATCTTTTCCCTGACTAGATCCCCGACTTTTGGAATCCAGACAGGTCTTGCTGGGACAGGTGGTGGTTCTTCAGTGGTTGTTGGCTGTTGTTTCAATTTTATGTTTTGTTTAAGTCCTGCAAAATAGCCAAACGGTCTTTGATATCAAAGCTTTTTTCTTTCACCACTGAAGTCTGACTATCAATGTCAGAGATCAACATCCTAGTTCCAAATAATAATTCGTACGCACTGAATCCCTTCAGAGAATTTCCTGGCAAGTTATTTAGACTACGTTGGACACTTAGCTCCCGAACCTAATATCTTTTCCGTTATAGATTGCTTTATGCCTTGGTTTTTTCTTTACACCATCCCGTACCCTCAGGAAGGAAGTGAGAAGATTCCCGCGGGGCTATGCTCATTTGGTCATGTTTCCCCTCAGGCTGGAGGGCTAGAGTGAAAACAATGGTCAAACGTAGCATGCTCTTAGCGTATATGCCATTTAGACTCGCAAATCTATGTATAACAGTCCAGACGTCAGCCGAGTGCTGGTGATCTACATTATAAGTGTAAACTAGCCTTTTGATTTGATTTGATTTGAAAAGAATTTATTGAGCGCGGCTAACACCATTAGGTTTCTTGGCGCTGTGCTGGGGCGTGGTGAAAATAAATGAGGAGGAGACAGAATCTAAGAATACGAAATAGTAAAAAGGAAGGTTTTAAGAAGTGATCTAAAGCCAGAATATGAAGGTGCCAGTCTAAGGGAGAGAGGAAGGGAGTTCCAAAAGGATGGGGCCAAAAGAGAAAACCTCAGGCCCCCGTGTTTTTTCCTCTTGAACCTAGGGACGGATAGCAGGGCCATTTGGGATGAACGTAAGGTACGGGACGGAGTGTAAGAGTGAAGAAAGGAGGAGATAAAAGAGGGGCCTAAACCAGAGAGAGACTTATAAATGGTGCAGCCTAACTTGAATTGGCAGCGGGCGGAAACCGGCAGCCAATGAAGACTCTTTAAGAGTGGACGGACGTGCTGATCTCTGGGCTGGTGAAAAATCAGGCGAGCAGCCTGATTTTGTATCAGCTGGAGTCTTCTCTGTTGGTACTCAGGAATACCGACGTATAGCGCGTTGGCATAGTCGAGTCGACTGATCACTAACGCCAGGAGTGCTAACGTGAGCGCTTCGGTGGTAAGAAGGCGAGATATTTTCCGGAGTTTCCTGAGTTGGAAGTGGCTGGCGGACACCACTGCACTGATCTGGGGAGTCATTGAGAGATCATTGCTGATAATGACACCCAGACTTTTGGCAGAGTGGACTGGAGAAGGAGGGCTTCCAAGACTGGCAGGCCAGATGGAAGGTTGCCATGGGTTGGAAGCTCCCCCGACAAGAATTAGTTCAGTCTTGTCGGGGTTGAGCTTCAGGTGATTTAAGCTCATCCAGTCACTGATGAAGCAGAGTGTATTTTGAAAAATAGAAATGGAATCCTCAGAAGAATCAATATTAAAAATCAATTGGATATCATCCGCGTAGTTGAACGCGATAACGTTCAACCCGCGGAGAGCACGGAGTAACGGGGCCAAATACAAATTAAAAAGAAGAGGGGATAATGAAGAGCCCTGAGGAACACCACAGGACAGCTCAACCTGAGTAGCAGAGAACTGAGACAGCCTGACAGCTTGTTGTCGTCCCGTCAAAAAGGACTGAACCCAGTCAAGGGCGGTCCCTCGGATGCCGGCCTCCTCGACACGGTCGACCAGGATCCCATGGTCGACCGTGTCGAAGGCGGCCGATAAGTCCAGAAGGACCAGGGCTTGTCGGGTGTTAACATCAGCCCCTCTGCGCAATTCATCCATCACGGAGAGAATGACAGCCTCCGTTGAATGCGCAGGTCTAAACCCTGCCTGCTTGGAATCCAAGACACACGAGTCCTCGATGAAGGAACTGAGTGTGTGGGTCACGTGCGATTCCAGAACTTTGCTGAGGAAGGGGAGAAGGGATATAGGGCGGTAGTTGCTCAGAATGGAGGGGTCTGCTGAAGGTTTTTTTAAAATGGCAACCACCTCGGCTTGTTTGAAAGAGCAGGGGACAGCCCCAGTGACCAAAGAGCTATTTATGAGGGCCAGGGGGGGCTCAGGACAGGAGATGAAAGCAGCTCGAAGAACCGAGGGAGGACAGCAATCACGAGGAGAGCCAGAAGAAATTTTGTGCAGAAGCGAAAGAAAAGTAGCCATCAGAATGGGGGGAATAGCAGTAAGAGTGTGAGAGTTGGAGTATTTAGAGGGCTCAGAGGTTAGGGAGTGAGCAGGTAAGGTTTGAGCAGCAATACTAGATTTAATGTTTGCTATTTTTTCAATAAAAAAAGCATTCAAGGAATCGCACAGGATTTGGGAGGGAAGTGGCCCTAATGTAAGTCTGGCTGGGTTAGATAGTTCTTACACAATGGCAAATATGTCCTTCGACTTATTTGTAGAATCCATTATTTTAGTGGAAAAATAAGTGGATTTACAAGAGCTATAGCGATTTTATACTTTTTCAGTGAAGAGGAGAATACCTCCTTATTCTCAGGGAAGTAACCTCGACGCCAACGTCGTTCTGCTTGGCGGAGGCCTAATTTAAGGGCTCTCAGGTCCTCGGTGAACCACCTTTGAGCATCGTGGCCGCGTCAGGCTCTGACTAATTTTAGCGGAGCTACTGCATCAGCGGCGGAGGTGAGCCAGCGAGTGAGGTTTAGTGACTGGGTGTCAATAGAGGCAGGTGGGTCGAGGGTAGAAGGAGCGGAGGAGCTAAGAATAGAATGAAAAGTATTTAGGTCTGACCTATTCCAATTGCGGGCCAGAAAGTTCGTCTCTTGAGGCTTAACGGTGGGGCAGGGAATCCCTAGCGTAAATGTGATTAAAAAGTGGTCTGACCACAAGCATGGCAGGATGAGGGGAGCTGAAATGTCCAAGCCAGATGACCACACCTGATCTAGGATGTGCCCTTTTGAGTGCGTAGGCGAATAAATATGCTGAGTGCAATTCAGACCTGACATGAGGTCCGTAAAGGCTAATGAACTGGGAGATTCGTGGGGGTCCAAAGGCCAGTAATTAAAATCGCCTAAGACCAATATGTTAGAATTGTTAATGGAGAGCTGGGCGATGAGGTCCCCAAACTGAGCAGGAAAGTTGGGCATGGATGAGGGAGGACGGTAGGTCAGAGCACATATAAGAGAGGATCCTGGCAGTTCCAGTCGGATTACCAGGCAGTCTACTGAGGGGATGCTGGTAGTGGGCACTATGGAGAAGCGAATCGGGTGCTTAAAAAGAGCGGCAACTCCCCCTCCGACTTTGCCGGAGGCACGATTAGCTTGTAGTATATGATAACCGGGGGGGGGTGGCAGCCAAGATATCGGGGGCAGAGTCGTCAGTTAACCAGGTCTCGGTCAAAAATAGGATGTTGGGTTGTTCTGACTCCAAAAGATGGAAAATGTCGAGTTGGTGACTGACCAGAGACCGGGTATTAAGATAAAAAACTGAGAGGGAATGATGGGGAGGTTTTGTCAATAAGTGGGGACCAGGTCTGGGGTCCGAGATCAGGGGCCTTGAGATGGTGTATGGCCTTGTTATTTCGGGAAAAGAGCTGCGGGTGGTAAGCAGGCCTAAAGAGACCAACCTGGGAACAGACTCAGGTGGAGGAAGCGCAGGATTGTGACATGCAACGAGTGATGCGCGGGTGTACGTGAGTAGAGGGACAGAGTGACGCGCCCCTAGCCCCGGTCGGCCGCGGACGGGCGCAGACAGGCTTAACTCAGGCGCAACTCCGGCGCGCCTACGACGCGCCCGCTGCGCTCGTCCGCTGCGCTGACACATGGGGGCCGTTAAAATAGGAGGATGGCGAGGGGGTGTGGCGAGGCTCTAGCTCGAGCCAACCCGTTACAAGATGGCGGCCGCTGGGAAGCCCGTTAGGCGGGGCGACCACAGCCGGCGGCCAGGCACCAGGCGGGAGGCGGTGTTATCAGGAAAAGAGCAACCCCGCTTGTAATCAGCGGAGAAAGGTAGGAAGCCTGTATATGTTAATCGCAAGCCTTCCTTTATACTCTTGATTTTTTCTTGAGTAAAACGACGAGGTATTAAACTGTTTCTCTCCCCACTGCGATCTCTGTTGCAGTTTGGGCAGTTTTTTACAAACATGGTGTGACGCAGGCTCATGCCTGGCCACCAGTACCGTGATTGTAATTCTTCCAGAGAATCTTTTAGTTTTAGGTGTCTGAGACCCTCGCCCATATGTGCGTCTGCGATTAACAAGTTTCTCCTGTCCATGTTTGGAATCACTCTATCCCCCACTCCAGGGATTCGAGCAAAAGGGACGGAGTTTGCATCGATTATGTATGTATAATTGAGTGGATAGTTGATCGGTAACGCTGAGCAGTCGCCTTTTGATGACGTTTTCACCGCCAGTACTGTTTCCCCGTCAATGTATTTTAATGTACACTTTTTTCGAACTACGGGAGCCGATTTAGTGGCTGCCGCTGTGGCTGTCTCAGCCAATGAATTCCCTGCAACGTGAACGCCATCACGCTGATGACTCAGTGAGTGTGTCACGTGAGTCTTTGGTAGCTCTTTTTGGAAAAGAGCTATTTGTTCCCAAAGCATTTTCTGCTTTATTGTTGCATCTGTGTCATCTTTGTAACCGTTTTGAATCCATGTCTGCAAATCCTTGTTATATGATTTGACGCAGTAATAGGAATCTGACACTATAAGTGTCGGGAATTCGCGATCCGCATTATCTAGCGCCATTTTCAATGCCATTATTTCAGTCTGTTGTTCTGAATTAGTTTCTACTGAGTGTGTTTTTGTTAATAGAGGTTTTAGTTTACCTCCGCGCCACACTTCTTTTGTAATCCCACATGTGTGGTTGTATGCCTGTTCTCCCCAAACGGGGGGTTGAGCATGTCCGTCTGTATAAATTACACAGGCGTAATGTCGTAAAGGCAGAATGTCGGCTGGCAGAGGATATGTTTTTTCATATTCTAAATTTTTTAATTTTTCTAGTTGCTTGGAGTACGGCACATTTTTCTAGAAAATTGTCAGCCAGGCTATACTTGATAATTCATATCCTAAGAACAGGACTGCCAGATGGGCAATTCAGGATTTTTTAAAGTTGAATTTGTAACCCTCTGCTGCGAACCCAAGTATTATGGTGTTCACTCTCTTCAAGTGAGTCTCCAAGTCATCATCTGTTAAGTATATGTCATCGACATAAGATAATGCTTCATCATCATATAGTTGTAGTAATTCTGTTACTCTCGCTGAGAATACCCCCGGGCTGTTCTTGTACCCCTGGGCTAACCGACAGAATTGTTTTTGAGTGCCATTTATTGAGAATGCAGTTAAATGTCTGCTCTCTGGTGCTATGTTTTGACAAAAGAATCCATTAGAAATGTCTAATGTTGTTTTGTATTTTTTGCGCACTATGTTATTCATTAGTGCAGCACTATGTGAGTTTTGCACTGCAAAAGTTTTGCAACATGTGTTAAGGTGTCGGTAATCTAAAACTAGACGGTATGAATTGTCTGGTTTGGAGACCGGAAACAAAGGGTTGTTCATTTGTGAGGTGCAAGTTTCAATCACCCCCTGGTATTCTAGCTGATCTAGTATTTCATTTACCTGTTTTTTAGCTTCTTGCTTAATTGGGTACTGCCTTTGTGCAGTTGGTTGTGATTTTAACTGGATTTTGTGAGGAGGAGAGTCCTCATCCCATCCCACGTGATTTTTATATAAAGCAGGAGCTAGAGCCACTGCCCACTTTCTAGCAAGTGTGTATTTTTTATGAATAGGAATTTGATTTGAGAAGGCAGGCATAATTATTTCTTCGCCATGAGGGCACTCCCTGACAAACTCTGGTGGCCAGTCTTTTTCAGCTAGAAGGATATCATAGCCCTTGGAGAGATTATCCCAAAATAGTCCCCTTATTTTTCTAGTCTTATCACCCTCTATACGTAATGTTATTTCGTATATTTTGTGAGGTTTGCTAACTCTGGTGTCTGCAGTTTCCACTTGAAGATATTCATTCGTGTCCACTGTCTCCAGATGATTCATAAGGACTTTGCGAGCTATGCTCACTTCTGCTGCGCTGTCTAGCATTGTCTGAGCCCATTCCCCGTTTTTCAGTTGTGTCCTCAGAATTCTCGGCATTGTTAACTATTTTAATGCTGGCTACCTTCTTTTTTGGAAATTGTAATTTCTTTTTTAGCTGAGCAGGTTCCTTGTCTTTGGACTTGGCGTGCTCTTCTCTTTGTTCTGATCGTCCTCTTCTTTCCGATTTCTGCGAGGAAGTCTGAAAAGATTGAGAGGGACGTGTATCAATGTCTTGATATCTATCAGGTTTTTTAATATTATCCCTATTTCTAAGGTTATATCTTTTCCCAGAGGGGTCACTCTGAGGTGACCTGTGTCTTTGGTTCGGAGATTTTTCTCTTCGCCTAGGAGACCTTCCTCGGGACTGAAATTTCTTTTCTTTAGGATTGGATTGTTTGTTTCCATCCCAGTTCTTTTTTGGTGATGTAGAATTATTATTAAAAAATATTTTTTCAGGACTTTCAGTTAGTTGCGGTTTTACTGGTATTCCACCTAAACTATCTCTACCTAGTTCCTCATAGGATTTTTCTATGATTCTGGCAATTTCAGCTGGTTGGTCTGCTATATCTGTCTCTTTTAACCTCTGGCGGATCGCCACGTTTGCTGCTTCACCTTTTATGTTGGCTAATAATATAGCCGAGACCTGCTTGAAGTCTTTCAGTAATTTCATACCAAGAGTTAAAGCGGGTTCTGGACCATATTCATCTTGAATTTGTTTTAGCACATCTGGTATTACCGAAATGGATGGAACACTGTGCGTTTTTGTGTAGATGGAAGCAAAGACTGTACCCCAAGTGTCACAGTCCTCAATGTGTGGTGCGATTCCCATTGGAAGACAGATAGTCAGAATCCTGTGCTTTTCTAGCGGGGTAGTGTCTGGAAACACCGCCTCTATTTGGGTGATTTTCTGCGCTAGCCAGAATGTTATTTGTTCCCGTTTAGCCGGTACTTTACCTAGGCAGGACTGGATGTTCTGTGGTGTAATTTTATTTGTGTTCCCCTGGTGAGGGGTCAGCTGTGGGAGTTTAATCGCTGGCTGAATTGTTGAAGTCCGCATCACATACTGGACCTATTGTCTATGTATTTTTATTAATTGTTTTAGCTGTGTTAACAGGTTAGCTGCAGACATCCCGTCGATGTCTGGATGTGGTGTGTATCGGGCTAGGACCGGCCACGTTGCTCCTGGTCTACCTAAAGGACCGAGCCTGGTGATGTGATTATTATGTTTTAGGGCGCCATCAAATAAGAGCAAATGCTCTTGAAATTTGAGTGGTACTTCCACCTCCTCGAAAGGAGTGTACGTTTCAGGAGGTTCCTCTATTTTGTAATAGTGGAAGTACTTTGTTACAGGATTTGCTGCTGGAAAATGTATCCATGAATAGTATACCTCTGTCTGCCGATATTCGTGTGCCTCAATTACGAATATGACTGTACCACCTCTAGGTGTCAGTCCATTTTCTATAAGTTTTATGGTTATAGATTTCCTTTTGATGACCGGAATGAGTATTATATTCGGGTCTGCTTCCTGCATGGTAGCATCAGCTGCTGCGAGTTCAGTTGCTAATCTAACTGCCTCTCTTTCTTCATCACTGTCTACCATTTTACCGACAGGATGGTTATTCTGTTTGTTTGCAGATCAGGTTTCTTATGGAAACAAAGATTAGATGCACAATATTTTGGAACAGTGTATCCTTCAACGTTGACTTATACCAAGAACCATACATAGGAGTTCCCTCCTGCGAGGTCTGGCGGATATAACCTTTCACCCACTCCAGATGTCTTTGGAGTATTATGGGAAAAGGGGTCTGAGTGAGAAAGCACGACTGAGTTACTCTAAATGTCTTACGTTAGTTTTATCGCCCTTTCCAAACGCGTTGGGCGCCATGTAGTGTAGTTCCTATCATCCCAATAGGCTCTGCGCATTGGAATAATACCTACAGCAGTAAAGGCCTAGACCAGACGTTAACTAGGTCTACTACTGTCGATACTAGACTTAAAGTTTTGGGTTTGCCAGCTAGCTCAGAGTTCACTAGAAACTTTCTCGAATGTTCAGGAAGGACTTAACTTCCCTGATTAGACAAGAAGGGATTTAGTTTCTGACAACCATAGAACATGACAACTTTGCTCTCCCCTAATCAAGAGTATATCTCGAGAGTCGTGTGAACAAAAGGCAATTTATTTTACTCAGTCAGTACGTGCATTCTTAGTCTCATCAGATTGTAGAGAAAAGGAAGAGACGGGCGTGTTCAATAAAAAGGTGTTATTTATTGATCAGTCTCTTTTCTCATACAAGAGAAATGGATCGATATTATTGCAATACTTATAGCTAAGTAAAGTGCATACATTATAAGCAGAAGTATAAAATAATACTGTAAAAACATTGATATGGTTTCTAAGCCATAAGATGTTTTAAAATGAATAAAATATATTATATACACATATACATTTGACTAAACGTACTCAACTGGTGTTTCTAAATACGCCTACCCCGTGTACCTGACCTAAGCCTAATACGTGGGCGGGAATAGAAAGTTACAGTTTAAGTTAAGTTTGTTTTTGCCAAGTGAATAACTAAAGAATTCTCTGTGAGGGGTTATTCAGTTCTGTACCTGGAATCTAGGTTGAATGAGGGATGGTATCTCTCGTCTCTGGTCTCGATATTCCAGGCTGCCTGCGAGGGCTACCCAGAAACGCCGGTGCTGGATTTCTCGGCAGGAGAAAGCAGCTTCTCTCAGCGCGTCAGGAAGGCGGGGCTGCGCCAGCGGGGTCTGCTCTGCTCTGGGCTTCGGCAAGTATGGCTGCTCCGTCTCGTCACCACCGCGTGTGTTTGCATAGGGCAATATCGGTAATATTTATACCTTTAAGGTGCCGAGATTGACGTAAGGATGGACATAGATACGTCAATAAGGATGTCATACGACTTGCTCGTTAGCACATTCTTTTGCTGAAGTTCTCGGTGAAATCAAAACAATGGCCGCAGGGTTTTGCCCAGGTTGTCATAGGTTTGATTTGTTATGAGAACTCCGTATGCCTTATCAGGGGCTGGAGGAATATCGCTTGTCTAATTAGATCGCAAGCGTTATGACCTAATCAGATAACACGTTCCTGTGCCGTAGTGTGACTGCGTCAGATAACGGTATCTGCATCATGGGGGTTTTCTGCCTCATGGGCTGACTGTTAGTTAACTTGTTGGTTTGTTTAACCAGAATAGGGTCAGGAATAGGGGGATCGATTCAGAACCTATAGGAATACATCACAATGTATTCTCCTGTAGTCTAGCGAATGCGTCATCCTGGACTCACGAACATGTATTCACCTGTAGTCTAGAGAATGCATGATCCTGGACTCACGAACATGCATTCTCCTGTAGTCTAGAGAATGCGTCATCCTGGAGTCACAAACATGCATTCTCCTGTAGTCTAGAGAATGCATCATCCTGGACTCAAGAACATTTATTCTCCTGTAGTCTAGAGAATGCATCATCCTGGACTCGCAGACATGTATTATCCTGTAGTCAAGAGAATGCATCATCCTGGACTCTCAAGCATGTATTCTCTTGTAGTCAAGTGAATTCGTCATCCTGGACTCATAAACATGTATTCTCCTGTAGTCTAGAGAATGCATCATCCTGGACTCACAAACATGTATTCTCCTGTAGTCTAGAGGATGCATCATCCTGGACTCACAAACATGTATTCTCCTGTAGTCTAGAGAATGCATCATCCTGGACACACGAACATGTATTCTCCTGTAGTCTAGAGAATGCATCATCCTGGACACACGAACATGGATTCTCCAGTATTCTAGAGAATGCATCATCCTGGACACACGAACATGTATTCTCCTGTAGTCTAGAGAATGCATCATCCTGGACACACGAACATGTGTTCTCCTGTAGTCTAGAGAATGCATGATCCTGGACTCACGAGCATGTATTTTCCAGTAGTCTAGAGAATGCATGATCCTGGACTCACGAACATGTATTCTCCTGTAATCTAGAGAATGCATCATCCTGGACACACGAACATGTATTCTCCTGTAGTCTAGCGAATGCGTCATCCTGGACTCACGAACATGCATTCTCCTGTAGTCTAGAGAATGCGTCATCCTGGAGTCACAAACATGCATTCTCCTGTAGTCTAGACTCTAGACTACAGGAGAATGCATGTTTGTGACTCCAGGATGACGCATTCTCTAGACTACAGGAGAATGCATGTTCGTGAGTCCAGGATGATGCATTCTCTAGACTCTAGAGAATGCATCATCCTGGACTCAAGAACATTTATTCTCCTGTAGTCTAGAGAATGCATCATCCTGGACTCGCAGACATGTATTATCCTGTAGTCAAGAGAATGCATCATCCTGGACTCTCAAGCATGTATTCTCTTGTAGTCAAGTGAATTCGTCATCCTGGACTCATAAACATGTATTCTCCTGTAGTGTAGAGAATGCGTCATCCTGGACTCACGAGCATGTATTTTCCAGTAGTCTAGCGAATGCGTCATCCTGGACTCATGAACATGTATTCACCTGTAGTCTAGAGAATGCATGATCCTGGACTCACAAACATGTATTCTCCTGTAGTCTAGAGAGTGCGTCATCCTGGACTCACGAACATGTATTCTCCTGTAGTCTACAGAATGCATTATCCTGGACTCACAAACATGTATTCTCCTGTAGTCAAGTGAATTTGTCATCCTAGACTCACAAACATGTATTCTCCTGTAGTCAAGTGAATTTGTCATCCTAGACTCACAAACATGTATTCTCCTGTAGTCAAGAGAATGCATGATCCTGGACTCACAAACATGTTTTCTCCTGTAGTCAAGTGAATTTGTCATCCTAGACTCACAAACATGTATTCTCCTGTAGTCTAGAGAATGCATCATCCTGGACTCACAAACATGTATTCTCCTGTAGTCAAGTGAATTTGTCATCCTAGACTCACAAACATGTATTCTCCTGTAGTCAAGAGAATGCATGATCCTGGACTCACAAACATGTTTTCTCCTGTAGTCAAGTGAATTTGTCATCCTAGACTCACAAACATGTATTCTCCTGTAGTCTAGAGAATGCATCATCCTGGACTCACAAACATGTATTCTCCTGTAGTCAAGTGAATGCATCATCCTGGACACACGAACATGGATTCTCCAGTATTCTAGAGAATGCATCATCCTGGACACACGAACATGTATTCTCCAGTAGTCTAGAGAATGCATGATCCTGGACTCACGAACATGTATTCTCCTGTAATCTAGAGAATGCATCATCCTGGACACACGAACATGTATTCTCCTGTAGTCTAGCGAATGCGTCATCCTGGACTCACGAACATGTATTCACCTGTTGTCTAGAGAATGCATGATCCTGGACTCACGAACATGCATTCTCCTGTAGTCTAGAGAATGCATGATCCTGGACTCACGAGCATGTATTTTCCAGTAGTCTAGAGAATGCATGATCCTGGACTCACGAACATGTATTCTCCTGTAATCTAGAGAATGCATCATCCTGGACACACGAACATGTATTCTCCTGTAGTCTAGCGAATGCGTCATCCTGGACTCACGAACATGTATTCACCTGTAGTCTAGAGAATGCATGATCCTGGACTCACGAACATGCATTCTCCTGTAGTCTAGAGAATGCGTCATCCTGGAGTCACAAACATGCATTCTCCTGTAGTCTAGAGAATGCATCATCCTGGACTCAAGAACATTTATTCTCCTGTAGTCTAGAGAATGCATCATCCTGGACTCGCAGACATGTATTATCCTGTAGTCAAGAGAATGCATCATCCTGGACTCTCAAGCATGTATTCTCTTGTAGTCAAGTGAATTCGTCATCCTGGACTCATAAACATGTATTCTCCTGTAGTGTAGAGAATGCGTCATCCTGGACTCACGAGCATGTATTTTCCAGTAGTCTAGCGAATGCGTCATCCTGGACTCATGAACATGTATTCACCTGTAGTCTAGAGAATGCATGATCCTGGACTCACAAACATGTATTCTCCTGTAGTCTAGAGAGTGCGTCATCCTGGACTCACGAACATGTATTCTCCTGTAGTCTACAGAATGCATTATCCTGGACTCACAAACATGTATTCTCCTGTAGTCAAGTGAATTTGTCATCCTAGACTCACAAACATGTATTCTCCTGTAGTCAAGTGAATTTGTCATCCTAGACTCACAAACATGTATTCTCCTGTAGTCTAGAGAATGCATCATCCTGGACTCACAAACATGTATTCTCCTGTAGTCAAGTGAATTTGTCATCCTAGACTCACAAACATGTATTCTCCTGTAGTCAAGAGAATGCATCATCCTGGACTCACAAACATGTATTCTCCTGTAGTCAAGTGAATTTGTCATCCTAGACTCACAAACATGTATTCTCCTGTAGTCTAGAGAATGCATCATCCTGGACTCACAAACATGTATTCTCCTGTAGTCAAGTGAATTTGTCATCCTAGACTCACAAACATGTATTCTCCTGTAGTCAAGAGAATGCATGATCCTGGACTCACAAACATGTTTTCTCCTGTAGTCAAGTGAATTTGTCATCCTAGACTCACAAACATGTATTCTCCTGTAGTCTAGAGAATGCATCATCCTGGACTCACAAACATGTATTCTCCTGTAGTCAAGTGAATTTGTCATCCTAGACTCACAAACATGTATTCTCCTGTAGTCAAGAGAATGCATGATCCTGGACTCACAAACATGTTTTCTCCTGTAGTCAAGTGAATTTGTCATCCTAGACTCACAAACATGTATTCTCCTGTAGTCTAGAGAATGCATCATCCTGGACTCACAAACATGTATTCTCCTGTAGTCTAGAGGATGCATCATCCTGGACTCACAAACATGTATTCTCCTGTAGTCTAGAGAATGCATCATCCTGGACACACGAACATGTATTCTCCTGTAGTCTAGAGAATGCATGACCCTGGACTCACGAACATGTATTCTCCTGTAGTCTAGAGAATGCATGATCCTGGACTCACGAGCATGGATTTTCCAGTAGTCTAGAGAATGCATGATCCTGGACTCACGAACATGTATTCTCCTGTAGTCTAGAGAATGCATGACCCTGGACACACGAACATGGATTTTCCAGTAGTCTAGAGAATGCATCATCCTGGACTCACGAACATGTATTCTCCTGTAGTCTAGAGAATGCATGACCCTGGACACACGAACATGGATTTTCCAGTAGTCTAGAGAATGCATCATCCTGGACACACGAACATGTATTCTCCTGTAGTCTAGAGAATGCATGACCCTGGACTCACGAACATGTATTCTCCTGTAGTCTAGAGAATGCATGATCCTGGACTCACGAGCATGGATTTTCCAGTAGTCTAGAGAATGCATGATCCTGGACTCACGAACATGTATTCTCCTGTAGTCTAGAGAATGCATGACCCTGGACACACGAACATGGATTTTCCAGTAGTCTAGAGAATGCATGATCCTGGACTCACGAACATGTATTCTCCTGTAGTCTAGAGAATGCATGACCCTGGACTCACGAACATGGATTTTCCAGTAGTCTAGAGATGCATGACCCTGGACTCACGAACATGTATTCTCCTGTAGTCTAGAGAATGCATCATCCTGGACTCACAAACATGTATTCTCCTGTAGTCTAGAGAATGCATGATCCTGGACTCACGAACATGGATTTTCCAGTAGTCTAGAGACTGCATGATCCTGGACTCACGAACATGTATTCTCCTGTAGTTTAGAGAATGCATGATCCTGGACTCTCAAGCATGTATTCTCCTGTAGTCTAGAGAATGCATCATCCTGGACTCACGAACATGGATTTTCCAGTAGTCTAGAGACTGCATGATCCTGGACTCACGAACATGTATTCTCCTGTAGTCTAGAGAATGCTTGATCCTGGACTCACGAACATATATTCTCTTGTAGTCTAGAGAATGCATGATCCTGGACTCTCAAACATGTATTTTCCAGTAGTCTAGGGAATGCATCATTCTGGACTCACGAACACGTATTCTCCTGTGGTGAAGAGAATGCACCATCCTGGACTCGCGGACATGTATTCTCCTGTAGTCAAGAGAATGCATCATCCTGGACTCGCGGACATGTATTCTCCTGTAGTCAAGAGAATGCACCATCCTGGACTCGCGGACATGTATTATCCTGTAGTCAAGAGAATGCACCATCCTGAACTCACGAATATGTATTGTCCTGTAGTCAAGAGAATGCACCATCCTAGACTCGCGGACATGTATTATCCTGTAGTCAAGAGAATGCACCATCCTGGACTCGCAGACATGTATTATCCTGTAGTCAAAAGAATGCACCATCCTGGACTCGCGGACATGTATTATCCTGTAGTCAAGAGAATGCACCATCCTGGACTCACAAGCATGTATTCTCCTGTAGTCAAGAGAATGCACCATCCTGGACTCGCGGACATGTATTCTCCTGTAGTCAAGAGAATGCACCATCCTGGACTCGCGGACATGTATTATCCTGTAGTCAAGAGAATGCATCGTCCTGGACTCACAAGCATGTATTCTCCTGTAGTCTAGAGAATGGACTCACGAACATGTTTTCTCCTGTAGTCTAGAGAATGTATTCCCGGGGGGGACAAGAGTATGTTCTTTTTTGCAGATGGGAGAAAGTATTATCTTGGAATATAGACAATGTTTTTCTCCTTTAGTCCAGAGAATGTCCTCTCCTAGAGTCGAGAGACATTATTCTCCCCACACACTAGCTTATCGATGACATTCTAGTAAGAGCCTATCCCTCAATTTACTGTTCCCTTCTGCTCCGCCTTGGCATTGTGCCAACAGCTATGAGGCGCTCTCAGGCTCAGATAGGAGACCCGTGCTGATGCCTTTATTTTTACATCGATATGAGTAATGGCCCATCTAGCTAGTTATTGCCTGTAATTGGCGAGGCATTTCCAAGTCACGTGCTTCCCTTGTTCTTCCGCAGACATGGTTTGCACTGGGTTCACACTGGGTTTTATGTTTTAGCCTCTTAGAATACAGGGAAGGCTTCACAAATCCTATCTGAGAGCCACCAATTACTGCCCCTAACTCAATAAACAGAGTGGGGAATAAAATTGGATCCAGAGAGGGCCAGGTAATTAAAGGGCTGAATGTCCCTAGTCAGCAGCTGAGGCATTAAAAGGGAATTATGGGCTGAATCAATGCAGAATAATTAAATGCCATCATGACCTCGGGACCGGCCTTACTCGATACAAAGGGAGGAGGTGTGCTCTTGTGGCTAAAATCTCAACTGTAGCCCCCCACTCTCCCTTCTTGACCACACTGTGTGATCTTGGACACACCCCTTTACCTCTCTGTTTCTGTATCTTTGTGAAACTGGGAGAACTTGATGCAGACTGACCATCAGAACAAAGTGCCGGGTAAAACAGCGAACCTTAATATTTTTGTGGGTTTGCCCAAGGGTTGTTTGTGGGGATCCCAGGCATCCTAAGTAAAATCCCCTACATGCATCACATTTGCTGCTTGTAATTCCACCTTGGCCCCTGGCAGGAGGCCCGAGTATTCCCATAAGCCACATGCAATAAAGGAAAGCCATGTGGGATCACTTAGGGCTCAGAATTAAATTAACCCCCTGAGCCCTGAATTAACAACCCCCTCGGTCCCTGGCCAGTCTCCTAGTTGCTCTGGATAGAGTGATTTTTTGTGTGTGTGGTATGTCTGGAATTTATCTTGTTAGCGAGCGGGTTCTACAAATTAACACAGGGTGTAAAGCAAACAGTGCGCCGATGGACTGCGGCTGCATTTCTCCCTTGTTATTCGTTTAATTATCCACGGTATTTATAAGAAGTGTTTTAAAGAGAGGGGTAATTACTTGGAGCCCCAACTTGCTAATTAAGAGCTCGGATTCAGAGCAGCCAAGGAGGCTGCCAGACCGCAGTGTGGCAGCCGGGTGTTATTATGCCCCATGTTCGTGGGGCACTACAGATGTATGGTGTACAGATGTGGTCACATACCCTCTGATTAAGGCTGATGTTACACATTTTTTTACAACCTTCGTGAAAGTCTATGAAAAACTTGGCTTGGTGCATGCAGCATGCAAAGTTTTTCATCCTTGTGACACTGACATATGTTACTTTTGTGCCAACTTGTATCGCACATATTCTTGTTTAGCACTAAAAACCGATCCACAAAAGTTGTAGGGGCAGATGTATCAAGGTTTTTTTTTGTCGCAAACGCTGCGATTCGCAAAATAGCCGCGTTTGCGACAAAAAAACAGGATTTGGAATGTATCATGCAAAAAGCCTCACAATATTAAGGAATCGCATATTTTGTGATTCCTTAATAATGCGTGAGTATTTAAGAAATCGCGTTGCGATTTCTTAAATGCAATGTATTAAGCATTTCACTTTTGCGAATTTTGACTAAGAAATCGCAAATTACCACCAACTTGTAGTTGGTGGTAATTTGCGAATTCATTTACAAATGCACTTTTTACATTTTGTAAAGGTGCCATGTGACGCTCATACATGCCCTTAGGGCATGTATGTGCGCCATATGCGCACACATGTCGATTTCATAGGTGCTGCTGGGTGTCCTTGAGACACCCCTGCAACCTTGAAATTATTCTCAATTTGCAATTAGCTAATTGCGAATCGCAAATTGAGAATAATTTCACATTCATTAGCAATTTGCTAATCGCAATTAAGGAATTTTAAGAAATCGCTAAAAAATAGCGAATTTCTACATATATCCCAATTTGCAATTCCCAAATAGTGATTCCTTAAAAATTGCTATTTGGGAATCGCAAATGATGGGGATGATACATCTGCCACGTACTCTGCAGATAACACGTGGGGCCTGATAATCACTCCAACCTAATCATGAAAGGTAATACCGCAGGCGGTAAATACCGCTGGTTGCGGTGCAGCCGCCCTCCGCCTCGATAACGTGGTCATAATTTACACTTCTCTTACAAAAAAGAAAATCACACCTCTCCCCACTGAACAGATGACTTCACAGGAAGTGACGTCATTTGACTTTTTTATAACTATATTGCGAAATGGACAGAAGGGCATGTTAAGAGTGATTTACAGTATGCCCAGGCAAGCAGCAACTTAAGCCAGGTACAGTCACACCTTCTTGTAAAAGATCAGAAGTCAGGTAACCATAACTGCACAAGCCTCCCGCTGGCTGCTTCCGCCGGAGGCGGGGCAGTGTCATATTACTGAAAAGAGACGCACGACCCCTTGCAGCGGTAGGCGTCCCTGCTCTTTGCCCATGCTAGAATTATTGAAGCACGCGCACAGGCGAGGACGCCTCAGGAAGTGGGCGAAATGTGGGCCAAGCACAGCGCTTCATTTGTAAAAAAAAAAAATAATAAAGTGACGGGGCTTTGTGTACGCAAAAAGAACAATTGATGGACAGAATGCAGAACAATGTCATACATTCACCCCAGTACAGAGATATGGGCCGACATCCATCGTTTTTTTGCTCACCATGCCATTCCAGTTTGAACCCAGCCATATGCCAATCAGTCTTGACCCTGTGCCTCATGGGAACAGTCCAGCCCAAACTGCCAGGCCAGGTCCTCCCTAGGACCGGTTTCGGGGTTTCAGCCCTCATCAGCCAGGAAAGCTTGACTCCAGTGGCATGGAGAGCACGGGACCCACGTCTGGGCATACCCGTCCCACTCAGGGTGACAAATGCAAAAAGAACAATTGATGGACAGAATGCAGAACAATATCATACATTCACCCCAGTACAGGGCTTAATGTATTGACACTGGTCCACTGTAGCTGATACTACCAGCATGTCACTTTAAACTGTAGATTTAAGCCCTAGTTTTGTCATGTTTTAAGAGTTATTACATAGTGAAATGCTCCACGAATGCTGCTGGTGCCGAGCACTGCAAACACCAGCACAAATTAAGCACTGGCAAGTGCCCACCTGGAAAGCCCTCTTACCAAGTGGTTCCAGTGCCAGGTGTGATGCCTCCAGCTCCACCAGGCATTTTAGCCGACAGGGCTGGTGTATCTTGGGATTTTGGAGTGTATATGCACATTATTGAAAACAAAACTCCTGGTCCCAGAATGCAATGTGCTGTTGACTAAGATGCCTGGATTGGCTTGAGGTATTTCACAATGCATATGGCCACTTAGGAATGCCACCCTCGGTGGTCTCCAAGAGTTCCAAGACCAGGGACCCTCCACTGACTTCCTTCCCGATAGGGAGGGAGGGGGTGGGGGGTGGTGCAGAAGGATGGAGCCACCGGCTTCACACCCTCCTTTGCATGGCAGAATAAACTTAGATTGTGGGGGAAATGAGGGGTTAGGGGAGTAGATAATCCTTCTCATTCAGAGTTTCCACACATGTAACAATATGTTGCGTGATTTAAAGGTTTCCAGTAGCAGCAGGGACTCCCCGGCACCTGTCCTAACATGGAAGTGAAGAAAGCAAATCAAGGAACATGAAGAGAATTAGTGATGTTGGATAATACATAGGAAGCGGGGTGGCTCCTCCACTAAGGACAAGCGTCGCCCCACTGTTCTCAGACTAGGAAAAATAAAATGATAATAACATCTTTATTATCATTTCATTTTTCGTATGTTCGGGGCTGGGTTAGGGCGGGGCGGGGCTGGTGGCACAGGGAAGGAGTGGTTTGCACACTCCAAGTGAACATGACTTTTTGGCCAGCCGTCGTGGGCCAGTCAAACAGTCATGCGCACTTTGCATGTTCCCCAGCAGGCTGTAATGCACAGCGTGGTGGGGAACATGCACAGACTCCCTCTCCTGTTTGAGCCAAACCGCGGCGTTCAGACTAATCACAATGCTGCATTGCAGCATTGTGATTGGCTTAGGGGAGCCTATGTGCTGCCTCCTTCCGGGACTCGCCGGAGAAGGAGACACGACGGTGGAGAGACGGTCACGGCAGCTGTAGGAGGTAAGTGTGATTTTTTTGTATCCCCCCGCCCTGCCACCCCTGATCCCTGCCAGTCACTACTGGAAGAATATTGAGCTAAGTGCAATTATTAAACACGTCTTCTATATCGTATAGTTTATTAAGTCACAGTTCTGTTTTTTATCACTAGTTTCAGCTTGATAGCCAACAGCACTGAGCCAATCTGGTGGCTCACCAGACTAATGTGTCCACAGTAGCGGCCTGTGTACGCCTCATGGTCACAGGTTCAGACCCTAGACGATACACTCAGCCTTTCATCCTTCTGAGGTCGATAACATGAGTAACATTGAGTTGGGTAACAATAAACATCTGTTATTCAGCTCCAAGATATCCTTGGGGGAATGTGCGCTTTACAAATAGACATTGTGTTATGTCATCTCAAAGAGCGGTTCTGTTACTAGTAATCAACAGGTGGGATCACAGAGTCAACAAGCGTTTGCAATGCAATAGGTCTCGCATTAGGAAAGTTTGAGCTATTGTTTTGTAAATGACAATTTTTTTTATTTATGTGTTGGTTTTGAAAATAGTAAAGTTAATAGCTTTGTCATTTACAATGCCAATAGTAGTAACTTTCGCAAATGTGACACCTATAGCATTTGTAATGCAATATGTGTTGTATTTACGTGACTTACATGTATTGATATTACAAATAACAATGGCTTTTAATTTTTTCAAATAATTAATACTTAAATAAAAGTTATTATAATTTATAATGGCAACAGCTTAAACTTTGTAAATAACTTTTGTGAAGATTATGTTCAGTGTATTTTATTGTAACGAAAATCCAAGAACAGAAGTGAAATATTAACATCTTTTTGTGACATTTGTAATACAGCTTGAAACATTGAGAGAACATATTTGAAACAATTGTTGTTGAATGGTTGCACAGATTGATGCTGTGGTGGCGCTGAGTGATGTTGTGGTGGAGAACGAGTGATGCTGTGGCGTTCAGTGATGCTGTGGTAGCGCATAGTGATGTTGTGGTGCCCCTGAGTGATTCTGTAGTGGTGCTGAGTGATGCTGTATGCTATGCTATGTTTTGTTTTGCTCTCCTATGTTTTGTTTTGTTATGCTATGCTATGTTTTGCTATCCTATGCGTTGATTTGTTATGCTATGCTGTTTTGTTATGCTATGCTATATTTTGTTATGCTACGCTATGTTTTGCTATGCTATGCTTTGTTATGCTATGTTATGTTTTGTTATGCTATGCTACATTTTGTTGTGTTGTTTTTTATTATGCTATGCTTTGTTTTGCTATGCTATGTTCTGTTATGCGATGCTATGTTTTGTTGTGTTTGGTATGCTATGCTATGTTTTGCTATGCTATGATATGTTTTGTTTTGCTATGCTATTTTTTGTTGTGTTTTGTTAAGCTATGCTGTTTTGTTGTGTTTTGCTGTTATGTTATGCTATGTTTTGTTATGCTATGCTATGTTTTGCTATGCTATGCTTTGTTATGCTAAGCTATGTTTTGTTATGCTATGTTTTGTTATGCTATGCTATATTTTGTTATGCTGTGCTAAACTTTGTTGTGTTTTGTTATGCTATGCTATGTTTTGTTATGCTATGCTAAGCTTTGCTGTGTTTTGTTATGCTATGCTATGTTTTGTTATGCTGTGCTATGCTTTGTTTTGCTATTCTGTTTTGTTATGCTATGTTTTGTTTTGTTATGCTATGTTTTGTTATGCTATGCTATGCTGTGTTTTGTTATGCTATGCTACGTTTTGTAGTGTTTTGCTATGCTATGCTATGTTTTGTTATGCTATGCTATGTATTATGTTATGCTATGTTTTGTTTTGTTATGCTGTGCTTCGTTATGCTATGTTTTGTTATGCTATGTTTCATTGTGTTATGTTATGTTATGCTATGTTTTGTTATGCTATGCTATGTTTTGTTTGTTTTGCTATGCTTTGCTTTATTTTGTTATGCTATGTTTTGTTATGCTATGCTATGTTTTGTTATGCTATGCTATGATTTGTTATGCTATGCTATGCTATGTTTTGTCATGCTATGCTATGTTTTGTTGTGTTTTGTTATGATATGCCATGCTATGCTTTGTTTTGTTATGCTAGGTTTTGTTTCGTTATGCTATGTTTTGTTGTGTTTTGTTATGCTCTGCTATGTTTTGTTATGCTATGCTACGCTCTGTTTTGTAGTGATATGCTATGCTTTGTTATGCTATGTTATGTTTTGTTATGCTATGTTTTGTTGTGTTTTGTTATTTATTTATTTATTTTATTTTGAGAGTTTTATACAGCGCGAACAAGATCTTTGCAGATATCAGAGCGCTTTACAAGTAAAAAATACAAAGTAGAATATACAAAGTAAAAATACAAAGTAAAGAAGCGAATATACAAAGTAATATATGAGGTAGTTAGGTACAAGGTGCTAGTTACATAGGTAGGTCAAAGGACATGAGGTAGGTCATAGGTGTGGTAATGTAGGTACACTGAGTATAGACAAACAGTTGTGTCAATAGCATAAAGTGCAATAGCAAGGAGCATATACTTGCTTAAGCGTCTTTAGAGTATCTAGAGTTTAAAGGAGGGCCTAGTTGAGGTGGGTGTGTGCAGGATGTAAAGACCCACAGGTGCGAGTAGAAGGGAAGTAAGGATCGTTGAGGTGGAGAGGGTAAAGTGTGCAAAGTCAACCAGGTGCGTCAACAATATAACAGTAAACATAATCAACCAGGTGCATCAAACATTATAACAAAATACAAGGAGTGAGCGTATACAATACGTAATTCGTTAATACAGGGTACAATAGGCTATGGACGGGCAGGACTTACAGCGCAGATTCATGAGTGATACGTAGAAATAGGTCATGTGTATTTTGCCATGAGGATCGCTTTAACTTCCTTCTTAAAGATAGTGTTGGAGGTGATGAGCCTTGTTTCAGGAGGGAGTGAGTTCCAGATCCTGGGCGCCATTCCTGAAAAGGAGCGTTTATACGTTTTTTCCTTCCGAAATCTTCGGGGTTTCAGCAACAGATTGCTTGTGCTCCTAGTAGTTCGGGAGCCACCCGAAATTGTCAACTTTTGAGTGAGGTAGGCGGGTGAATTCAGATGCACAGCCTTGTGTGTCATGCATGCGATTTTCAGTTGGATTCTGGCTTCAAAAGGTAGCCAGTTCAGTGATTTAAAGTCCGGGGAGATATGTGAGTGTTTTTTTGAGCCTGTGACGAGTCTCGCTGCGGCGTTAAGGGACGCTCTTAGGGGTGCCGTCGTAGTTAGGGGGAGCCCGCAGAGGGCGGTGCAACCGTATTCTATGTGCGGGATGACTATAGATTGTACTGCAATTTGGAAGTCTTTGGCAGGAAGGAATGGTTTAAGTTTTCTCAGGGTATTGATTTGGAAGTTCGCTCCTTTGGTTGCCTTGCTGATGTGCTGCTGCATGTTGAGATTGGTGTCAAGTGTTATGCCTAAAGATTTTGCAGAGTCTACTACGATGGGCTGTACATTTAGAGCCGTTAATTGCTTAAGCCATGTTTGAGCCGTTGATATTTTAGCGGGAGGAGAGATCAGGAGAAACTCGGTCTTCAGAGCATTGAGTTTGAGGTGATTCTCTGCAAGCCAGGATTGGGTGTTACTGATCGTGGTGTTCAGCAGCATGATGTCCTTGGGAGATTGTATTTTAAGATAAAGTTGGGTGTCGTCGGCATACATGTGAAAGTGCACATTAGAAGCCTGTAGCAACGTGGTGAGAGGTTCCATAACTAGGTTGAACAGTGTTGGGGAGAGGGAGGATCCTTGAGGGACGCCTAGCGATACTGGAACCGGAGATGACAGCAGGTTGTTGCTTTTGATTCTTTGTGTCCGGTTGTGTAGAAATGAGGTGAACCACTTTAGCACAGTCCCTGATATGCCCATTCTTGTGTTTAACAGTTCGAGTAAGTTCTCATGTTTAACTGTATCGAATGCTGAGGAGAGATCCAGAAGGATGAGGAGACAGGTATCGTTTTGGTCTAGGATTTGGAGGGCATCGTCCACTATGTGAGTCATGGCAGTTTCGGTGCTGTGCCCTGCTCGGAAGCCTGACTGATGAGCGTTTAGGAGATCAAACTTATCTATGTGTTTAGTCAGTTGTAGTTGAACGCATTTTTCCAACAGTTTAGCGAGAGTGGGAATGTTTGTAATAGGGCGGTAGTTGTTTAGATCAGTGGGGTCTGCTGTTGGTTTTTTTAGTAGCGGTGTGACTTGGCCTACTTTGAGGGCGTTGGGGATGGATCCTTGTTGAAGAGAGCTATTGATAATCTTAGACCAGAGTGGGAGAAGCCAAGGGGAGAAGTCTTTTACAGCGCTAGCAGGAAGGGGATCAGAGAGGTGATTGGAAGGTTTCAAGGCGCTGAGCAGTCTGCCAATTTCTTCTACGGAGTAAGTGTCAAAGGAAGACCAAGTAGCATTGTTCTTTGGTTGAGGTATTGCTGAGTGTCGGGGGTTGAAGTACAGGATAGCGTCATTGAGGAGATCGCTTCTTATTCTCTCAGTTTTTTGGGTAAAGAAGGCAGAGAAGTCTTCGCAGGAAGGAGTAACGTCCATGGAGCTGATTGTCTGGGGATGCTCTTTGGATTGAGTTCTGACTAACTCAAACAGTTTTCTTGGACGGTTTTTAGCTTGGGCGAGCTGGAGGCTGAAGAAGTCTCTTTTTGAGCGTTTTATTTTCCTGAAATAGGCGTTTCTCTGTTTCTTTAGATTTTTTAGGTGTACTGCAGAAGGGGCTGACCTCCAGGTGCGCTCTGCCATTCGCATCGCCCGTCTATCCTCATTGAGGCTTCCGTCATACCATGGGTTGGAAGTCTTCTTGGACGAGACTCTTTTCAGTTGCATGGGCGCCACCTCATCGATTATTGTGGACATAGTATTGGGATAGTGGTCAGTCAGAAGTTGAACGTCTGTAACGCCAGGAGGGGGAAGTAGCCGATTGCAGCTATTAGGTGGTAGGGAGTTTGGGTTGAGTTTCTTCAAGTCTCTTTTCCACACTTTGTGCTTAGGGGGTTGAACTGAATTAAGTCTGGTTTTTTCCTTGATGATGAAGGAGACAATATGGTGATCTGACCAGTCACAAGGTTGGATTGACTCCAGTTGAATAGCGCCCTCTTTGGAGATAATGAGGTCAAGGGTAGAACCTCTCTTATGGGTCGGGCTGTTGCATATTTGGTTGAGATCAAGTGCGTTGAGAAAGCTTTTGAGGCTGTTTACCACTGTGTCACTGTTGTCATTCCAGTGGAGATTGAAGTCACCAAGGAAAATTTGGGTGTGCTGACGTCCTGAGTTGGCTGTAATTGTGTCCATGAGTTGTTGGAAGAAGGAGAGATTGTCCCCAGGAGGGTGGTATATAATGTGTAGTGAACATACCGGTTTGCTTTCGCTGATGATATCAAGGCAGAGGTATTCACAGGAAGTAAGAGAGGAGACGGTCACTTTGGAGACTGAGAGGTTGCTTCTGTGAATGCAGGCAATTCCACCGCCTATCTTTTTGTCCCTGTCAAGTCTAATGATACAGTAATTGGGGGGGACTAGGATATCCAGTATAGGTGTGGAGGTGTCAGACAGCCATGTTTCAGTCAGGATGGCTAGGTCCAATTCCAGGGACATGATGAGTTCGGCGACCTCCGTGGAATGTCTTTGGGCCGATCTGCAGTTGAGAAGTATGCATTTAAGGCTAGGGGTGCATAGGGTGGAGGAAGATTCCAAAACGAGGGGTACATTAGTGAGGTTGTTGGGGACAGCGCCTCTGTTGTTATCCTTTAGGTGCCTGAGGTCGTTAGATATAATCGTTGGGATGGACATGTTGTTGGTAGCTAGTGGCTTTTGGGGAGCCGGGTCGTAAGAGTGGAGAAGGGTGTGTACGTCAAGGTCAGAGATCGTGTTGGTGGTGCGTCTGGGGCGATTGGTGGTATTGCAAAAAGGGGTAGAAGTCCAAGTTGGGGAAGGATGTGTGATGAGGCGAGAAGGAGGTGTGGAGGAAGTGTTGTTAGGTGTAGAGGAAGGAGGAATATTGCGCTTGGTAGTAAAGATATTGCAATTGTTATTGCGATTGTTGGTGTTGCGAGGGGGGATAGAAGTCCGGTGTGTGGAGAGTTGTGTGGTAGGGCGAGAAGGCGGTGAGGGGGACGTGGTGTTAGGTGTGGGAAGGGTGGTGATGGGGGGGGGTGTCTGATGGGGTGTGTGATGAGCAACTCTTTAATGGAGTGAAATTCCTCTTTCAGTTGGAGGAGGGTGGACATAATAATGTCCAAGGTGATGATGGGCGCGGTGTTGGGGGAGGGTACTGGTGCTGAATCGGCGAATACGTTGACAGGGGGCAGTCCGGGTGGAGAGGCGGGGCTGGTGTGGGTGTTGGGGGCGTTAGCGAGAGGATAGGTGTTGTTGGGAGGCGCATCCGCGCTAGGGGGGGAAGGGAATAAGGGGGCGATGTGAAGGCTGGCTGTTGTGGGGGAGGAGGTGGAATATTGAGGAGTGAGCGAGGGGGGTGGGAGGTTGAGGGAGGGATACAGGCTAGGCGTGGTGGGAGTGCTAAGTGTGGGGGGGGCGGAAGTCGGAGAGAGAGTCATGATGTGTGGGGTGCCATTGGGGGAGGAGGGGTGCTCTGATAAAAAATGTGCGGGGGAAGGTACGGGAGTGCAGAGTGTGGGGGGGAGACAGGAGGATGAGCGGAGGTAGGGAGGTTAGTAGGGGGGCTGGGAAAGAGAGTGGTGTGTGGAGGGACCAGGTCTAAGTCTGTGTATGAGGGGCGGGGAGGGGAAGCTGGGACGGGCAGGTGATTGATTGTGGAGCAGGGTGTGAAGGTGAGGTGCGTGTCTTCTTGCTGCTGCACTGGGTTAGGAGAGTTGAGGGTGGGAGCTGTGACGTTAGGAGAGGTAGGACAGGGGGTGATATGCGTGCAAGTCCGAGGATTGGAAAGGTGCTCTTTGAGAGAGGGGAACATGTTGTCAAGTAGTTCCAGGTTTCTGTCTGTCGCTTGAATTAAGACAATCCCGTTGTTGTATATAGTGACGGTGGTTCTGCCTGGGAGGAGTTGGGACGATGTGATGGAAAGTGTTACGCCATGTGCGGATTTCCGGGAGGTGGAGACGGTGAATAGGGTGAGGAACACTTTTTTCCATTGCGCTCTGCGTGTGGTGTGGAAAATGATGTCGGTGTTCAAGGGTCCATTGACCGATGAGAAGTAGGTGTCGGCAAAGGGTATTTCTGGGTGAGACCTAAGGAAGTCGTGTTTAAAGCGTTTAGTAGCTTTTTTGGTGAGCACGGGAGGGTAGTTTATTTTATATGTGTGTTTTCCGCTGAGCTCCATGTTGGTATGGTGGCAGTATAGCGCAGGGGTTAGTGGGCCCTCGTGATATGCCGGAGCAAGATGCACATGCAAACACCGCCGGCTATCAGGATCAGGGATGGCACAGCACTAGCGGGCAGAAAGATACACTAGTGAGACGACAGGCATATGTGCAGTCGGTGCATTACATGAAGGATAGGTAAAGTGAATACTTGTGGTAGTGCAGTGCGGTTGCAGAGTTGTGTAAAGTGGTAGTGCAGAGTACAATTGGAGGAATAGTTCAGGGACACTATAGACCACCAATGGGTGCAGGTTGCAGCATTATGTAAGGTAGAGCAGGGTATACTTGGAGGAGTAGTTTTGATAAAAAAATATAAACCTACATTATATGAGGTAGCAGTAGTGTAAAGTAGTGCAGAGTACAGTTGGAGGAATAGTTCTGATAAAATGCAAATCTATGGATAAAATATACAGATATAAAAATAAACAGCAGAATACACATGCAAGCAGTCGGTTACAAGACACGGATGGGTGTGCGCCAGAGTAAAGTAGTTGGGCTTAGTCTGAGGTGGTAAGTTCTTAGTGACAGTTTATAAGGTGAAGTGAATCAGTTAATAGCCCAGCGATATTGACTAGTCCAAGATGGCGGCCCGAGAGGAAGAGAATCGTCAAAATGGCCGCCACATAGAGGGGGGAAGAAACCTTAGTCCTCTGTTTATTGTGGTTGCTTTGTGAGCCGGGAGGGCAGTTTCACTTTCCTGCTCGAGGGAGTCTTATCTCGAGGAGCCTCGTGACCACAGGCGGTGATTTATTGCCTTAGCTTTTTGATATTTATTTATTTATTGATATTTATTTATTTATTGATATTTGCCTTAGCTTTTTATGATATGCCATGCTATGCTTTGTGTTGTTATGCTATGCTATGTTTTGTTTTGTTATGCTATGTTTTGTTGTGTTTTTTATGCTATGCTATGCTCTGTTTTTTTGTGTTTTGCTATGCTATGCTTTGTTATAGTAGGTTTTGTTTTGTCATGCTATGTTATGCTATGTTTTGTTATGCTATGCTTTGTTTTGTTATGCTATGTTATGCAGCTTTGTTATGCTATGCTATGTTTTGTTATGCTATGCTATGTTTTGTTGTGTTTTGTTATGATATGCTTTGTTTTGTTATGCTATGTTTTGTTGTGTTTTGTTATGCTGTTTTGTTGTGTTTTGTTAAGTTATACTATGTTTTGTTATGCTATGCTATGTTTTGTTTTGCTATGCCATGTTTTGCTATCCTGGTGTGTAGTTGTGTGTGTGTGGGTTGTGTGTGTGTGGGGTTGGGTGTATATGGGGTTGTGTGTGTATATGGGGTTGTGTGTGTGGGATTGTGTGTGTGGGGTGTGCATGTGTGGGGGGGTGGTGTGTGTGGGGTTGTGTGTGTGTGGGTTGTGGTTGTGTGTGTGTGTGGGGTTGTGGTTGTGTGGGGGGGTTGTGTGGTGAGGGGTTGTGTGTTGGGGGGTTGTGGTGTGGGAGGGTTGTGGTGTGGGGGGTTGTGTGTGTGGGGTTGTGTGAGTGTGGGGCTGTGTGTGTGTGTGGGGCTGTGTGTGGGGGGTTGTGTGTGTGGGGTGGTTGTGTGTGTGGGGGGTTGTGTGTGTGGGGGGTTGTGTGTGTGTGTGTGGGGTGGGGGTTCTGTGTGTGTTTGTGTGGGGGGTTCTGTGTGTGGGGGTTGTGTGTGTGGGTTTGTATGTGTATGTGAGGGGGTTGTGTGTGTGTGGGATTGTGTGTGTGTGGGGGGGTTGTGTGTGTGTGGAGCTGTGTGTATTGGGCTGTGTGTGTGGGGTTGGGTTGTGTGTGTGGGGGGGTTGTGTGTGTGTGGGGTAGGGGTTCTGTGTGTGTTTGTGTGGGCGGGTTGTGTGTGTGTGGGGGGTTGTGTGTGTGTGGGGTTGTCTGTGTGTGGGGGGGTTTGTGTGTGTGGTTGTGTGTGTGTGTGGGGTTGTGTGTGTGTGTGGTTGTGTGTGTGGGAGTGTGTGGGGGGGGTTGTGTGTGCCATTTTTGTGAGGAAGCATTCATACAAAAGTACCGTGTGCAACAGCCATTCGTATTTTGTTGTACTACGTTTGAGATACATTTATAGCAAAGGTGTGTAAATAAAAATATGCAAAATGTCACGATGGTGTACATTCAGGAATTTGGGAATTTTTCGTTAACCAGTACAGCGTGACGTTGGTGGAATGTCGGGAATTGCACTGTCGTAATTTGCGTTCAAAACGGTCAAGAGGATGGGGCGTCACTACACCCCAAATCCAGACGCACTTTGCGTTATTCCCGTGGTGTTGTGATGTCCAAATTAAATTAACTGTATGCGTCCGATTCTTCAGACTTTCAAAGTCTTATCCTCCAGCACAGGCTGTCAGGGGTTCGTGGTATGCGTCACGCACGACGACCTTGAGGCCATTGTGTGTGACACACACAACACCACGGGAATAACGCAAAGTGGTCGTTTTCATTCTAGCAGAGAATTGATATCTAAGACCATCATAGGAAATCGTTCATTTTTTAAGTGTGACGGGAGGCACAGACAAATGGTTGTTTGTGACGTGGCTGGTTTGTGCACGTGCATAGGTCACATGAACTGTGCCAAATCCGCCATTGGTAGACTGTTCTTTTGCCCAATTACTATAATCTCAGCCAGCAATGCGCAAGCGCATTGGCAGGCCGAGACCTAAAAATGTGACCATTTAATAATGCCTGTATGAAAGTCGTGACATCTGATAACCTGATGTTGTTGTAATGAGCTCCTGTTGGACTCCCTGAATATGTGACAATTTATGAAATAGAGAGAATTGGTTTGTTAGGTGATATTACCAGCTGGTGGTAACTCCTGTGTTTTTTGTTTCAGATCCCGGAGCTGTACTCTATGACCCCCACAGAAGGACCCCTAGCTGGTGGGACTAGGGTCACGTTCTCTGGCAAGAGCTTGAGCGTGGGGTCGGAGCTGCGCGTCCTGGTGAACGAGAGCAGAGAGTGTACACACTTGGTGTAAGTGCTACCTACCTGCCCATGCACTTCGTGGTGGGGCAGCTGCAGAGGGAGGTCGGCCTACAAGGAAAACTAGAGATTTTCCATCATCCACCTCTGTGGAGCGAGCAGAGAATAACATCCAGAAACACTCAAAATGCTAGCTATCATAAGCTTTATCATTAGACAAATGCTGAACTTGGATGGAGGACAGATGTGCCTTGTTTCTGGCAGATAAGCACTTTAAAAAGTCAAAATGTACTTAATGTTACTTCCAGTGCATTAAAAACAGAGCTGAGCTATCTGCTTTGTAGCTGCAACCCACATGAGATGCATTTTGACATCATCCCATGGTACCCTAATTCCATCATCAGGTGGCCATCCACTCTCTCATGCTGGACTCTTTGAATATGGATACAACCTACTTTCCCGCCTCCTCTTCCCTTACAACACTGCCTTCCGGCTGTCTTTTCCTTAGGCACTACCTACCTCACCTCAGCAAAGACCCTTGGAGTACCCTTGGGTTCCTCCAGGAGCCCTCACTCCTTCATCATCTTCACTTCCTCACCCACCAGGTCTCGCTACTCCACCATCAGAAAGATGTGTCCTCTCTGCTTCTTCCAGCTGGGGCGTAACCAAGCCCCCCTCAGCACATTACCCTGGCCTGAGAGCTCCTGAGTAGGTATGGAGGGGGCCCTCCATGTACTCTGCAGGGGAGGCCCCTCAGGTTTCGTTACGCCAGTGTCTTCCAGATGGCCAAGACACTAATAACTGAGCCGGCTTATTACAACCGCTTACTAAGGGGACTCCTTTACTCCCTGTGACAAGGCACTCATTTCCCCACAAGAATGGTTTATTCTACCCAGATATTTCCCCCTCATGACACACCTCAGACAGCCTGGAGGCTGGCTCTAGGAACAAGCACCAGCTCCAAGGACCTAATTTACGGGATTTTGGGATAGGGCAGCGCAGCAAGGCTTCTTGTTGTGTTGTCCAACGCCAAAGTGAAAGGGCAGGAATGCACCGTATTTATGCAGTACAGTGCGGTCCTTCCCTTTCTTCCTGCGCTGGCGCCATTTTGGCAGCCTAGCGCCATGGTACAGGGGTGCCTCTGTTGCATGCAGGATTGCTTTTACGCAGGAAGGGGCATCTTCCTGCAAAGAAACAATCCTAAGAGACATGTCCCACTTTGCAGAATTCATGGAAAGATGAAAAAACGAGGAGAAATAAAGATATTTCTCTTCGTTACGCCTCACCTCGGGAGGCATAAGGATTTGGCACTTCCCCATGTCTAAATGATTTTGTAAATCTGTTGCAGCATCGAAATCCATGGCTGTTGCGTGGAAACACCCACCTCAACTCTCATGGAACGCCTCCAGAGCATAGAGTAAGGCGACGCAGCGATTTTGCTCTGCATCGCTTTTCTCAAGATTTATGAGGCCACTCAAAGACACGCAGGTTGGCTTTGCATGGCTTCATAAATCAGATTCAGAGCCCAGCGTCACGCATGTACCCCTTTACGTGGTCCTTAAGTGCAGCAAGGCTCTTATAAATAACCCCCTAAGTCTTAAAGCCATAGTTGGCATCCTCCATGCCACATCCTGGCTCACACTCATCGCTCCACCAACCAAACTCTTTTCATCTTTCGCAAGCCACCACGTGCCTCCTCAAGGTTTCGGGCCTTCAAACTGCTCAGACTCTTCCTATGGAATGGCCTCCATGGTCAGTTACAGAGTCCTGGATGATTCTGTTTCACTCATCAGAATTCCTCCTGTTTAGTTGCATTCCCTTAATAACCCTCTCCTATTACACTTCTTTTCCTTCCACTGATGCACAGCTCCTCTTATTCTTCAAGACAGGGCTTCCTAGCACTGGATCTTAGACCCTCCCAGAAGACCATCGCTGCCCAACCTCGAACCTGCCTCCCACAACTGGACCAATCCAGCTATTAGACCACGCCTCCTTTCACTAAACCCCGCCTCCTATCATTAGACCACACCTCCACCCATTGTCTACCTCCATTTCTACTTGTCCTCACATTAATATCCTTGTTACACTGCACCTCCCTGTGTTATGCATCTCTTTGCAGCAAACTGCACCTCATTTTACTTGATTCATGTAAAACAAAAACCTGTGATGTCTGTGTGGATTGTGGGGTATGCCCTGTTGTCAAGAGTCACTTAGACCTACGTGATTATAAATTTGGGGAGTTGTTTGGCATGGCCTCTCTTGTCACTCATTTAGCTGGAATGATTCATCATAGAGCTTTTACTCCTCACCCCATGTTTTGTGCGCTTCGCTGGGTATGCTCAACCTGTTCAGGAGCACTGGATATGCTCTTGTTGTGTCCTTGTGTTGGTAAAGAGTGGGGCCTAGTTGTTGAAATTACCTGTGGCAGACCATGTGAAAAATTGTATTAATGTCAACTAAAAGCAAGAGGGTTGGGGATGACCATTCATCTCTTTCTAACATAAATATTTCTTGCCTTTCTATGCTCAATAAAGGGTCATTGACAGTTCCTCGGTCTGTAGTTCCCTTTTAGCTACCTACCACTCAACTACGTAACTAAGTGGTGTCTAGTTGTGTGTGGGCAAAAAAGAATGGTAGAGGCGCTTATCACAGCCGTCTAGTGCTGTCACTGATGCTGTCATTATTCCTAAACCCAAATGAACCTGCATGTTTATTGGGTGATCTGGCAGGGCGAGCTCACTCAAGTGTCACCTTCCTCACTCTAGTGCAAAGCTCTGATTCCCGGTAGTGAGCTGCCACCGCCCAGTTTTATTCAACCACACCTCTCTCCACCAGACCACACCTCTCTCCACTAGGCCACACCTCTATCCACTAGGCCACATCTCTCTCTACTAGGCCACACCTCTCTCTACTAGACCACACCTCTCTCCACTAGGCCACACCTCTCTCTACTAGGCCACACCTCTCTCTACTAGGCCACACCTCTCTGAACTAGACCACACCTCTCTGTACTAGACAACATCTCTCTCCACTAGACCATACCTCTCTCCACTAGACCACAACCTCTCTCCACTAGACCACACCTCTCTCTCTCCACTACACCACGCCTCCCTCCACTAAACCACGCCTCTCTCCACTAGACCACGCCTCTCTCCACTAGACCACACCTCTCTACACGAAACCACGCCTCTCTCCACTAGACCACGCCTCTCTCTACTAGACCACAACCTCTCTCTAATGGACCACACCTCTCTCCACTAGACTCAACCTTTCTCCACTAGACCACCCTCTCTCCACCAGACCACACCTCTCTCCTTAAGCCATGCCTCTCTCCACTAGACCAGGCCTCTCTCTACTAGACCACAACCTCTCACCACTAGACCACACCTCTCTCTACTAGACCACACCTCTCTCCACTATACCACACCTCTCTCCACTAGACCACACCTCTCTCCACTAGACAACACCTCTCTCCACCAGACCGCAACCTGTCTCCACCAGACCGCAACCTGTCTCCACCAGACCGCAACCTCTCTCCACTAGACCGCAACCTCTCTCCACAAGACCACACCTGCTCTTGGTAGACTAGCCTCCTTTCCCAATCTCACGCCTCATTCCACTCTACCCAATGTGCAACAGTGTCAGACAGTTTTGCAAGGATGACCTCTCAAAGGGAGCGGTCAGCCATTGAGTCATCGTTTAACCAAAAATTAATTTTTCTCTACAGACGCACCGACAGCAGCATCACTTGCACCATGCCAGGTATGGAGTTTCACACACCTGCTGCCGCAAGGGTTTGCGTGCAGCTGGACCAGCGGTCTTGCATTAATGCAAGCCTAATGTTCGACTACCGTAAAAACCCTGTGATCAACAACATCAGTCCAACAAGCAGTCACATCAGGTACTGGTCGCTTCACTTTCCTTCATTGGTGAATTCCTGTACATTATTTGGTGGCATTCAGTGCTCCACAAAAGTAGACGAGGCAGCACTGGAAGTTTAAGTTCAGTGGTCAGATACAGTAAAGCTTGGGCAGCAGGATCAGGAATGTCCCCCCTGCATCGTAAAAGGATTTGAACGCCTGCCCGGAGTCAATCAATCAATCAATCAGTGGTCAAATGCATGTGAAAGTGGTGTCATGACTGCCCTGCCCTGCCATCATACGCATCTAGAGTGTGCACAGAGGCCTAGGCCTGTTCCTTCGGAATGTGATACCCAGAACCTGTTCTGTGACCTGTAGGGGGAATATATGACGTTACAACAGCTGCAATTACAAAGCCTGCTTTTACAATGCAGTCTTTACATCGCAACTACCATTACATTGCATGATTTTACAACGCAAGCCATTACAAACCATTTTTTAAAACTACACTTACAACGCATACAATTACAACGCATAATACTTTTAGGGCAACAGTAGGGTAAGTGATGGATAGTGTAGGGGTAAAAATGACAATTCCCACTCCAGTGAGTACAACAGTAGGGTAAGTGTTGGATAGTGTAGGGGTAAAAATGACTATTCCCACTCCAGAGAGTGCAACAGTAGGATAAGTGTTGGATAGTGTAGGGGTACAAATTACTATTCCCATGTACCCCAAAACTCATACCCACCCTAATACTAAATAAATCTCTATTACTTACTTTATTGGCATGAATTGGTATAGTATGTGTTGTAATGGCATGCGTTGTAGTAACATGTGTTGTATTAGCATGCATTGTAATGGCATGCGATGTAAAGACAGTTCCGTTGTAAAGGTAAGGTGTTGTAATGACTGTGTTGTAATGGATGGTCCCCTGGAGGGGTACACCAAATGTAGCATCATAGCCGACCCAGGACAACTGTCCATGCCCTAGGTTGTCACATAACTGGTGGTGGCAGCGTACCGAGGTTTTGTGAGTCTTTAGTATGACCAGACCATTTTCTTTGTGGCAGTCTACTGACCATCAAGTTTGCCATATTGTGAACCCCAGATCTTGCGCTGACATTCCATGTGCGTTTCGAGAACACATGCCTGTGGTAGGCGTGTAGCACATACACAGTAGGAGGACTCTGTATGTGCGATGAGAGTCTGAGTACTGGGATCAATGGGATCCATTTTAAATGGCACAAAATGGAGGCTGGGTACAGATTTTTCACACAGCAGTTGATTGACTATATTTGTGTGACTGGAGGGTGGCAATCCAGACACTGAAGCATGGGAGGATGAAGGAAGACCCAGACGCTGAAGTGAGAGACGATGGTGACAGGGCTGTTTAAAGTGCTGCTTATTTGTTCTTCCTGAGCTGCATCTTTTGGTAAATGGTAAGGGTGAGGAGAGGAACTGCAGTGTCTTTTTATTCACTTTGTCTATTCCTCATCACTGCTTCAGGAAGGCTTATAACATCCAGGTGAAGAGATATTACACTCCATTGTGCCCTGTTTCTGGATATTCCAGCTTGGAGCCAGCATCTTTGCTAACTGTTGTTAGAACCATCATCTTGCACAAAGGCTGTGTCCATAGAACATCTGAAAATGGCACTTGAAAGAGAACTAGTGCAAATGCTTAGGAAAACTTGCACTGTGGAGCCACATCATCTGTCTGAAAAATGACTATAAATGTGGGATACAAACTGCCCAACTTGGTTCTAGGTCCACGTTCTTCTTGACCAAGGAACCGAGTGCTCTGGAGAGTACTTGAAAGGACGCTTTGTGACTACGGCATGTGTCTGAATAGAGGTGAAGGGACATTGCCTGAAGTCTGCAACATTCTGAAGAAGCCGAGAGTCTGCCTAGACCCTTGAAGCCTGCCTTATTAAGAGGGGGAAATAGAGTGCTTGCCCTTCAGGACAGGGTTCTGGAGGAAAACCCTAGGAGAAGGCACTGCATCAGGCCAGAGGCTGTAAGTGCCAAAGACGAGCTCCTGCCTGCATTGGTCGGGGAGTCGCACCTGCTGAAGATGATCAGGCCTGATTCGTTGTTCCGCGCCATGACTCAGGGTTCGCGATCCCTACTTTTCCCATATTGAAACCCAGAGGTGAGAAGGCACTGGCCGCACTAGACAGCACCACTGTTTCACAACGCTCTTTAGGTGGTAACACAGGAATGAGTTTACACTGACTGAGAGAATGTCTCTGATTCGCACAAAAGTAAACCCTCCTGCTAGAACTCTAGCCTACCTATGTCAGTCCAAACTTTCTGGGCAAAAATACGTGTGAATTCACCCAGGATCTATGCATTCAGTGTACTTGAGAGTGATCTGCAGCTGGCTGTGCCTAATCAATGACTAGACCTGTATCTTTGCCTAATTTACTCTAGACATTGGGAACTTCCCAGAGAGAGTGAGCAGAAAAGGGCACCATAAAGGGTAAAAGCTCTTCACTAGTGCTCATAGGTGAGGTTGTAACCTTTTAATTAAACCATATTTGAAGAGTGTAGTATTTTGTTTAGTTGTAAGATTGCATTTATTTCTTTTTAACTAAAGATAAACACCAGGCTGGGAAACATGCTATTGAGTCTGTTTGACTTTTGAGTTCTTAGCTCCTGCTTCCTGTAATACCTCCCTGAGAAACCTTTGACGGCTCGCCCTCGGTACCCTCAGAGTCAAGTGCAGAAAGGGTGTACTTGTCTCAGTTTGCAGAGCCATACTAGGACACCAGAGGCAAATGTTATATGTTAGGTTATATCCATTTATATAGCGCATGGCAGCACCCAAGAGGGCTTTCTAGAGCTAATGACCACAACTGCCATGGATGTAGCCCATTGGCTCCTGTATGCCCTGTGGCCCCCCAGATGGGACATGACATCCACTGTCCCTGTTCCAGGCACTTTGACTGCCCATCCAGCCCACCACATCTTGTAGGCAACAGACACTTTTTCTGGATTGACATCAAAGGCCAGGAAAGACTTTTCAGGGTTTATCCCAGGCATTGTGAACCAGAGGTAACTTATGAGTTGATCTGTGTTCCTCAAGGTCGTTTGACTACGTCCATATGATGTCAAGCAATAGTTGTACAGACTATTTAAAGCTCTGTGAAACATCTTCACCTGTACTTAAGATAATAATGAAAGAAAAAAGGGTCCTGAATTAAAGAGACTGGTGTGAAGTGGGAAAAGAGGGGAAATATGGGTTGGAAAATAATATGTTCATAATGTTATAGTATAGTGGATGCCATTGTTATAATTGTTATAATCTTCTTTGTTAAAGGTGTTAGTGAATTTACAGCCAATCATTGTCAGTGTGACTGAACGCTCAAGGGTATATTACTGAACATGCATGGTGCTTTTGCATGACTCGATAATTTCAGTACCCAAGGCTCATGGCTGCTCTGCCCATCTTTGAATATAAGATGCAAAGTAGCTACATTTGAGAGGTATGGGTGTGTCCAGACAAAAAGAGCCATCTTGAGATCCTCAGGTGCTGATTGGTGCAGAATCTGCAGCTCTATTGTGACATGCTTCTCTTGTTCCTAGTGGCGGGCGACTCATCACTCTGGAAGGGGCCGGATTTGACATGATACAAAATATGTTCATGGTGGTTCACGGCGTGGGCAAGGAATGGACGGTAAGTTTTGTTTGTTTGCACCTGGGGGTGGGGAGAGGGCGGTTAACACAGAGAGCAATGCAATGAGACAACAAGTCCAAAGAGGGGGGAACCAGAACATTTCTCAAGAGTTCAGAGTTATCAGAGAGGTCTGTGATTGTTTGTCTGTCTATCTGTTCACCTTTCATGCTAGTCACAGGCCCATCTATCCATCTCTATATCAATCATTTATTCAGCCATCCTTCCATCTATCTATCTATCTATATATCTGTCCGTCCATCCGCCTGTCTGTCTATCTATCTCTTAGACTGCCTGTCGGTTTTTCCATCTGTATACGCACCTCTCAGATACCTGTTTGCTTGCCTGTCCACATCCACCTATCTTCCTATCTCATCTATCCCTGCATCTATGACCCCAAGAGGAACAATAAGGGTAAAGTGAAAAGAAAATCAAATAATGGAAGGAAGGAAACATTTGAGGGCAACACAGTGTTTGTTGGTGAAACAAAGGCAAGCGCCTCAGTGTCTATGTCCAAAACCACCATGTGCTGTTCGCCCTTTCCCGCTACCTGCCTCTCTAGATTTCTCTGTAGCTATCCTTTTATGCACCATTCTCCCTATCGCTGGCCCATCTAGCCAAGACATGGCAGTGGAAAATTCAATGGCTTCCCTTGTGAAACTAATTTCCCTTGTGAAACTTCCACTCACATTTTTCCACCACCAGGGGTTCCCTCCCCATTTCCATTCTGGTAGTAAACCTCTGCCTGTTTTAAGGTTTTGAATACCTTCAAGCTGGTGAGTTGGGGGGACTTCCCAGTTATCTATCACATTCCCACCCTGTAAACTCCACTCCCTGCCTCTGAGAGATTTATTCCTGTGAAATATTACAACATTCTGGGGTAATAATATTCTTTGATAAATTCCTTTCCTAGCATACTTTCAGTGATTTTGTGAATCATAGATTTTATCTTTTTATGTCAGTTAGACTCCAAGAATAAAATAACCATGGTCAAACACAGAGCAGAATTAGTGCCTTTGGTGGGCAGTAAGTGGGTGGGGTGCTTAAATGCTACCCAATAATTATATATATGTGACAAAATGAAGGGACTGGCAATAGTCTTGTTTCAGCAGCAGCCAAGAGCCCTCCTTGAGTGTGTGCCATATAGGTGTGGTACATCAGTCATCAGACACACCTTGCCTGTCATTGGTGCAAAGCATGGTAACAGTGGAAGTTTCAGATTCATGTTTGGGCGAAACGCGTTGACTGTGCATCCATGAAAAATCCAGCATTTTTAGAAAAATGACACACCAAGGCTGCAAACAACAAAGTGGACTCGTTTCTTCATTAACTCACACCTTTTCATCTACTGTATATACATGTTGCCTCTCATGCCCCTTGTATGAATGTTTTAATTTATGGTCATGTGGCAGCTGGCCATTTGAGGTGGGCAATATTCCAGAAGAATAGTGACTGGACTGGGCAGTGCAATCCTCCTGAAAACCCGGCTGCCTTTTCCATTAGTAGTGAACTTCAGAGACTCCTGAATCCCATGAACAGCATCTCAATCCTCCAGTCGGTTTTGTTGTGCGTGATTGGTATCTGCTAGTTCACATTGTCTTCCTAAAACAGTCACTTCTTCTCCCAGAGTTGTGTGGTGGTCAGTCCTTCTGCGATCACCTGCCCATCACCAACGGCTTCAAGCAGTACCTCTGGGGACCAGCCGGCCCTGGTGGACTTCTACATGAACGGAGTCCTGTACCAGGATGAGAAGCCCAAGGCTGAAGCGTACATGTACCCGGCAGGACAGGCCAACAGCAGTCGGTTCCGCATGGACTACCACCCGGACCCACAGATCTACACCGCCAAAAAGGAGAAGTGGATCAAACACCACGTAGGAGAGCCACTGACACTTGTTATACATGTAAGTGTGTGAGTGACACCCATTTCTTGCTTCACACAAGTAAGTGTATCAATGACCCTCACACATGAGTCTTAGAGGGTATTCCACCTTAATATTGACTCCAGAATATTGCACTGGCAGAATATTGTGTTAGCAGAATATTGAGGATCAAAATATTGTGAAGGTAGGTTTCTATAGGTAAGAATAAGTTTGCTTTACTTAACTCCAAATGTGTACCTTACTGATTTATATACCTTCAAGGTACATAGATGTGGAGTTGAGAATAGTAAATCTATCCTTACCCACATTCATTTACTGTGTTAATATTTAGTTGTTACTATTTTCACTTCGCTATTGTGGTAGCACACTGTTTCTGTTGTTGATACTTCAACATTCACTCAAAACTTCAGTCACACATTTAAGTTTATCTTTGATCTCGCTAACGGCTTCAGTCACACATGTGTCTTAAATCACACTCTTGGCACACATGTAAATGTCATGCATCTGCATCCAGGACTTCAGTCACATATCTAAGAGTGTCTGAGTGTTTCAGAAGCCTTTACTGATAGCTTTAGTCACACATGCAAGTGTATGAAAGGACACCACTTTCCGTTACAACTGTAAAGTATCAGGAACCATCGCTCACACCTTTAGGTGTAGACATCAGTCGCAGCCGGTGCAGGTAAGTGCGGCGGGGCGGGGCAGGGAGAAGTCGACAGATGACATAATAGGGGAAAAAAATAATAATAATAAAACCACTTAGCTTGCGAGCGCAAGGTAAGTGGTTTTATTTATTTATTTTATTTTCCCTAGTCTGTCATCTGTCGACTTCCTGCCCCGTCCGTGCCCCACCCCTCCGCTCTTACCTGCACCGGCCACGACTGGTAAACATGTTATTGGCCCTCACTCAGTACTTTAGTAACACATGTGCCATTAACCTGCACTCAAGGCTTGAGTCACGTAAGTTCCACTGACGATCGTTCAGTTTTTAATATCCTTTATAACCCAGACCTTTTGATTTTGTTAAAGCTGCAGGGGACACACATTTTTTAGTTTATCAGGGGCCCTGCAGCAGAGTTGGGAAGCTGTGGAACAGTCTAAATCTTATCAGCACCCTGGAGACTGAATCAGGTTTCTAGGGACACCTTACAACTGTTCCTCTGATGAAACTATGAGATCAGCATAACATCCCTAGTAATGTACTTGTTTTGCAGTAAAGTGAACCAATGTCTGTGACAATGCACATGAATAACAAAACAAAAACAAGCATTGGAAATGCAATAGGTCTCGCACCATTAGAGTTAGTGCTTTTAGAATTGTTTATGGGTTTTTTTTGTAAATGTTTAGCATTTTTGTTTCCTGTAGCCAATGCTAAAGAATTACAAATAAAAAAAGCCATAAACATTTCTTAAAGCTCTAACTGAAATGGTCTGAGACCTATTGCACTGTGTGAGGGTGAGGGGTTGAGGATGAGTGAGGGTGAGGGTGAGAGTGGGTGAGGGTGAGTGAGGGTGAGGGGTTGAGGGTGAGTGAGGGTGAGGGGTTGAGGGTGAGTGAGAGTGAGGGTGAGTGAGGGTGAGTGAGGGTGAGGGGTTGAGGGTGAGTGAGAGTGAGGGTGAGTGAGGGTGAGGGGTTGAGGTTGAGGGTGAGGTGTTGAGGGTGAGTGAGGGTGAGGGTGAGTGAGGGTGAGGGTGAGTGAGGTGTTGAGGGTGAGTGAGGGTGAGGGTGAGTTAGGGTGAGGGGTTGAGGGTGAGTGAGAGTAGTTGAGGCTGAGTGAGGGTGAGTGAGAGTGAGGGTGAGTGAGGGGTTGAGGGTGAAGGTTTGAGGGTGAGGGTGAGCACACAAGCTTAGGAGTATGTCTTAGCACAACTTGCCCTCACCAATCACCTTTCACTTCTCAGGGCCTATGGACTTTCAAGGCTACAGATAGCATCTGCCATGTGCCTTAGAGGAACATTTATGTTTTAAAAATGTATTTGACAAATAATTATCGATCCATAGTTCAGCGCCGGCGAGATTATGCATTTTTGATATTTTTTGTTGCTGCACAGGCACTCGTGAGCATCATCTTTACCAGACTATACTATGGGTGGGCCGAGAGTTAGGCAGTCCAGGATCTGGGTGTTGCCATTTTAGAATGGCCCCTTACTTGCCAACTGATGGAGAATTGTTGGGTGGTCTCACTACTACTCGCTGATCTTGTAATTCATGCTCTAATACAAATGAACACTAAATAGCTTTTTATTCACCATCTCAGCAAGAGGCCAACAATTGAATAAGCAGAGTGTGAACCCTTCAGTGAACAGCACCAGTGTAAGTTGTGGATGACTTGAGGATTGTCGCTCATATTTTAACAGATTCGTAACTATTTCACATACATCTTTTTAGTACGAAAGATTCGCTGTTTTTTATTTTCTCATCTCTGATGCATTTTACTTGTTTCTTTTCATTCCTGCATAAACCATAGAGCCAACTCGGCACAAACGTGTTATAATGTGGTCAGAGGGAGGGGCACTAGATGACGAGATGTGGACTACCGCCACATTATGCAAGCTTGCCAGAGCCTCTGTGCCTTGTGGTAAACTACAGCTGTTCTTGAAGTGCTCAGAGCTGCTTCTTCATTCAACGTAAGCCATCGCTTCACTCCAATGAGAGCATCTGAGCATCCTGAAATTGACGTCCTTTGCATAATAAAAGTGTTTACATACCTCAAGCTTCTTTCTCTAGGATTCTTTCTGTAGGATTTCCTTCTGTTTCCTGCTCAATGGTTTCTTCAATGAAATGTTCTTAATTGCTTGTTTCTTTGCTGATTTTTTGGAGAGCAGAACTAGAGCACAGCTTGTAGCTACTCCTTTCAGTCTTTCGTCATATTTCAGTTACTGGTGCGTGTACTGCATCATTGAGGCACACGGCCCTGGTGCTGGGTGTGCAGGGTCGATTTTTACATTGACACAAACATGGGAAATAAGTGGTGCAAATTGAAATTATACTGTTTTCGTGCATGCTATTTAAAAAACAAAAATACGCTATTCCCTCAAAGTTATTACCAGCAAAATAACGAGAGTGTAGTTTGCACAAAGCTCTAAAATAGCACTGGAAACAAAGACAACAAGTGAAAGCAAGTTGCGGTAAAGCGGGTTTGGGCTTTCATTTAATGTTATTCCCGAAATGTGCTCCAGGCAACACGTTAATCTCTTTGTACGTCGTGTTTGTGCTGCATATTTGGAGGCTTGACAATAACATGCTAGTTGGGGCTGAGCAACACCAAAATGGTTAAAGGGACTGTAAGAAGGGACGGTGCAAGGAAAACAAACTGCGAGGGGCGGAAAGAAGGAGACAATGTAAAAAAAATTCAAATGAAAAGAAGCGAGACGGGTCAATTACATGTTCCCTCCAAGCGCAATGCCGCTGCCAGCAGCGGCAGAGCAAGAAAGTCAGCACAAACAAACGGTGCGAAGAGGTGGCTCAACATATAACGATGCCGACTTTGGAGAAGGAGAACAGGGTTCGAGCCTCAGCGTGGGCGGCATCATTAATTATAAATTAAATAAACTGAGATCTCCTGCATATTAAATATAAATAAATAAACAGCGTGCGTGGGGTGAGGGCAGGAAGCTGCCAGCTATTTAAAAAACAAAAATACGCTATTCCCTCAAAGTTATTACCAGCAAAATAACGAGAGTGTAGTTTGCACAAAGCTCTAAAATAGCACTGGAAACAAAGACAACAAGTGAAAGCAAGTTGCGGTAAAGCGGGTTTGGGCTTTCATTTAATGTTATTCCCGAAATGTGCTCCAGGCAACACGTTAATCTCTTTGTACGTCGTGTTTGTGCTGCATATTTGGAGGCTTGACAATAACATGCTAGTTGGGGCTGAGCAACACCAAAATGGTTAAAGGGACTGTAAGAAGGGACGGTGCAAGGAAAACAAACTGCGAGGGGCGGAAGGAAGGAGACAATGTAAAAAAAATTCAAATGAAAAGAAGCGAGACGGGTCAATTACATGTTCCCTCCAAGCGCAATGCCGCTGCCAGCAGCGGCAGAGCAAGAAAGTCAGCACAAACAAACGGTGCGAAGAGGTGGCTCAACATATAACGATGCCGACTTTGGAGAAGGAGAACAGGGTTCGAGCCTCAGCGTGGGCGGCATCATTAATTATAAATTAAATAAACTGAGATCTCCTGCATATTAAATATAAATAAATAAACAGCGTGCGTGGGGTGAGGGCAGGAAGCTGCCAGATATGGAAATACCAGCATCAAAGAAAACAAGACGGAGGGAAGAGAGGGGAGAGGGGAGGGGGGAGGAGAAATGCGACACGGCGGGAAGGGGCAGGCAGGATGACTCAGGGGAGGGGGCGGAGCGGGGCAGAGCGGCATGTGGGTGTGAAGAAGCCGGGCCTTTGAAGTGAAGCTAAGCTTCACTTCAAAGGTGTCGGAGGAATGCGGGCGGCTGTGCACGCGCTTTTAAGCTCAATGCACATGCGCATTGAGCTTAAAAGTCACGGGCACTGCAAGGAATCGCCACGATTCCTTGCAAGTTAGATAAAGAGTAGATGAGCCCCTATAGTCTCGCTTGCTCGATGCGCATGCGCATCGACAGGAATGTTCTTAATTGCTTGTTTCTTTGCTGATTTTTTGGAGAGCAGAACTAGAGCACAGCTTGTAGCTACTCCTTTCAGTCTTTCGTCATATTTCAGTTACTGGTGCGTGTACTGCATCATTGAGGCACACGGCCCTGGTGCTGGGTGTGCAGGGTCGATTTTTACATTGACACAAACATGGGAAATAAGTGGTGCAAATTGAAATTATACTGTTTTCGTGCATGCTATTTAAAAAACAAAAATACGCTATTCCCTCAAAGTTATTACCAGCAAAATAACGAGAGTGTAGTTTGCACAAAGCTCTAAAATAGCACTGGAAACAAAGACAACAAGTGAAAGCAAGTTGCGGTAAAGCGGGTTTGGGCTTTCATTTAATGTTATTCCCGAAATGTGCTCCAGGCAACACGTTAATCTCTTTGTACGTCGTGTTTGTGCTGCATATTTGGAGGCTTGACAATAACATGCTAGTTGGGGCTGAGCAACACCAAAATGGTTAAAGGGACTGTAAGAAGGGACGGTGCAAGGAAAACAAACTGCGAGGGGCGGAAAGAAGGAGACAATGTAAAAAAAATTCAAATGAAAAGAAGCGAGACGGGTCAATTACATGTTCCCTCCAAGCGCAATGCCGCTGCCAGCAGCGGCAGAGCAAGAAAGTCAGCACAAACAAACGGTGCGAAGAGGTGGCTCAACATATAACGATGCCGACTTTGGAGAAGGAGAACAGGGTTCGAGCCTCAGCGTGGGCGGCATCATTAATTATAAATTAAATAAACTGAGATCTCCTGCATATTAAATATAAATAAATAAACAGCGTGCGTGGGGTGAGGGCAGGAAGCTGCCAGCTATTTAAAAAACAAAAATACGCTATTCCCTCAAAGTTATTACCAGCAAAATAACGAGAGTGTAGTTTGCACAAAGCTCTAAAATAGCACTGGAAACAAAGACAACAAGTGAAAGCAAGTTGCGGTAAAGCGGGTTTGGGCTTTCATTTAATGTTATTCCCGAAATGTGCTCCAGGCAACACGTTAATCTCTTTGTACGTCGTGTTTGTGCTGCATATTTGGAGGCTTGACAATAACATGCTAGTTGGGGCTGAGCAACACCAAAATGGTTAAAGGGACTGTAAGAAGGGACGGTGCAAGGAAAACAAACTGCGAGGGGCGGAAGGAAGGAGACAATGTAAAAAAAATTCAAATGAAAAGAAGCGAGACGGGTCAATTACATGTTCCCTCCAAGCGCAATGCCGCTGCCAGCAGCGGCAGAGCAAGAAAGTCAGCACAAACAAACGGTGCGAAGAGGTGGCTCAACATATAACGATGCCGACTTTGGAGAAGGAGAACAGGGTTCGAGCCTCAGCGTGGGCGGCATCATTAATTATAAATTAAATAAACTGAGATCTCCTGCATATTAAATATAAATAAATAAACAGCGTGCGTGGGGTGAGGGCAGGAAGCTGCCAGATATGGAAATACCAGCATCAAAGAAAACAAGACGGAGGGAAGAGAGGGGAGAGGGGAGGGGGGAGGAGAAATGCGACACGGCGGGAAGGGGCAGGCAGGATGACTCAGGGGAGGGGGCGGAGCGGGGCAGAGCGGCATGTGGGTGTGAAGAAGCCGGGCCTTTGAAGTGAAGCTAAGCTTCACTTCAAAGGTGTCGGAGGAATGCGGGCGGCTGTGCACGCGCTTTTAAGCTCAATGCACATGCGCATTGAGCTTAAAAGTCACGGGCACTGCAAGGAATCGCCACGATTCCTTGCAAGTTAGATAAAGAGTAGATGAGCCCCTATAGTCTCGCTTGCTCGATGCGCATGCGCATCGACAGGCGAGACCTAATGATTGATTTTTGTACACAATTTATGGTTGAAACAAAGAATTGAATGTGCCAAAAAGTATGATGATTGAGTGTACTTTTCATATGTAAAATAGTCCCTCAAGCATCCTGTTAGATTATTATTTGGTGAGGGCGACTGCAAACAATCACAACCCTTGACAGGGTGAACCACTAATGTCACCCAAAAAATCTGAGCTCAACCACCACCTAGATATCGCACAGAGCAGACAAGCTTATCCTGGAGTAAAGTGTAAAGTATTTATGCATTATCAAAGCAGTAATAAATGTAGAATACAAAACAATAAACATCTCAAACTGAATTAGAAAGACAGAGTAAAATGTAATAGACAGAATGACACTAAAATAAAAATAAAAATCAACAAGCGGGACCGGAGATATGAATTTTTAAACTTTTAAGTAGAAATAGTGCCAAAAGCACAAAGTGTCAATGATAGCCAATGGTCACTGTAGACCGGGACATAGGTTAATTTGAGGCTGTCTGTGATGGTCCACGGATTAGAACCAACCAGGTTCATCCTTGATTACCTTCAGATTTAGTCATTTAAGTCCCAACCCACCAAGGGAGTACACATTAAAGCCCCCAGGACCTCACAGGAGGGTCAGGCAGAGCCCAACAACAGGGTCCACTCCAGGTGCAGTTGCCAGTGCTCAGCTGGGCAGTTGTAGGTAAGGCCACTTGTAGCTTGTTATATCCCTGTAGCTTGAACAAAAGGTCAGCCTTATTAACCTTTGAGTCCACTTCTTTGTTGTGGGTACAAGATAGACCAGGTCCAGTCCTTTAGGGCTGCTCTTACGTCACAGTCCTTTTCTGTTCTTCCTCGCATCTAGCAGTGTTCTGAAGTGGCTGCCAGGGGGTGACACATTTATGCCTGGCACTAGCTAGTGGGTGGGAATGACTCCTTGGCCCGGTCTAACCAATAGGATAAAAGTTCCTGGGTCCAACCCTGCCCACTTGCCGCATTTTCAAGATGGAGAAAGTCTTTGGACACACTAACCTTGTGCTCTTAAGGGTGGGGGGTGTTGGGGAGTGTACTATGCTAATCTTAGTGTCCTCTCTCATTTAACACTAAAATCACATTCGAAGCAGCCACTGAACCCACAATTAACCTAAAGATAGAGTTTGGTAGGACTATGGCAGGGTTCTTCAGCACCCAGACAGTTGATCAACAAGAAATGTCTTGGCATCATGTTCCCTTCCTGTCAACTGCACCATAAGAGTTATATGTAATACCCAGAGACAAATGTTTGGCAGGACAAAAGTAGGGTTCTTCAGCAACTAGACAGTGAATACGCAAGCATTGTCTTCCCATCCTGTTCCCTTCTTTTTGAGTGTGGCCCAGGTGTTATATGTAAAACCCATCAGACCTGTCAAGTAGGAATTGACACTGTAATGTCTTAAAATGATGCCCACAGCCTCCACCCTGCATATTCTGTGAGGTTCAGATGAGTCATCTCTCTCCATTCAAGTCAGCCTAATGTTTTGTCATGTGAGGCATTTCACACCTATTCAATGCTCATTACTGACTGAGAGCTTGAAGATGGATAACTTTCTAAAAGTTACTTTTCTTTAATATTTATTAAAAATCCAACTTCACTATTGAACTTGATTTTAAATAACTATTAAAAATAGTTACTTCATTATTTTTTAACTAATCCCATTCCCGAGACAGAGTATTAGAATTGTAATCTGCACTTTGGTTTCCTACATAGGCCTCCCACAGTGAAAGCAACGTTTGGGTGTTGGTCAGTGACAGGACAAGTTAACATTGCATTTCTCCATGTCCTACTTTTAAATACCACACACACTGTCTTGTCAGATACATGGGTTACATAGGGGTGAGTTATTAATATTTATAAGGGAGGTTACGACCTCTCAAAAGGGTTTATTTTGACAAGTCGAATTGCAGTTTTTACACTGCTAGACTCAGGCTGTAGTGGCAGGCCTAAAGTAATGTTTACATCGCCATTGTAGTGGATGGCACAATAGGTGCAGCGGTCCAGCAGTGGAATTTAACTTACAGGCCCTATGTACACCTTGTACCATATACTAGGGACTAAGAGGTAAGCTAAATATACCAATTAGGAATATGCTAATTCAGTCATGTTTCAAGGAGGAGAACAGGCACTTTGCCACTGATTAGCAAGGATAAAGTACACAGAGTTCCGAAGCCAGCTAAAATAAAGGGTCCAGCAAAAGATGATAAGTCCAAGCTGACCACACAAAAAAGACAGATTCCCTACACATTCCAATGGAAGCACTTCCTGGAAGGCAGAGCGTACAGCAGCCAATAGCGTAAGGTGATACCTAAATACACTCTGGCCTGATCCATGATGTGATTGATGTTGTCTCAAAGCAATGGGTGATGAAGAGTGCCCCAAAAAAGGCCATTGGTTGGATTGGGCTGACCCAGAGCTGTCAAAGTGTAAAATCCTCCGATGACCAAGACCTAAAAGCTTAAATACTGAAGTGTTCTCTCAAGAGAAGGTTTCTTGCTCCTGTCCAAACTGCAGGAGTGAGGGTGAAAGCCTGTTGTGTGGAGGGATGTTATTCCCGGTGCATGCTGTGCAAAGAGATATAGGTGCATATTATCAAGGACGGACGTTACATTATCGCCGCTTTTATCGGCAGGAAACTGCCGATAAAACGGCGATAATGGGCTTGATAATATGCTCTATAGAATTCCTATCAAAGCCCAGGTTAGATGTCTTCACATCTAACATGGGCTTCGATAGGAATTCTATAGAGCATATTATCAAGCCCATTATAGCCGTTTTATCGGCAGTTTCCTGCCGATAAAAGTGGCGATAATGTATCACCCGTCCTTGATAATATGCCCCATAGTGTGTCGCCTATGACATTTCTCTTTACCATGCTTGCCAATGCTATTCTCTCTCTGTTCTGTTGTGTTGGCTGCCACAGGTAGCTAGTTATTTAGCTAGGAAAGCTGGGTTGCTGATTCTTGCTGTAATGTGGTTGATACAACGGGTTTTCAAGGTCACGTGGACTTGGAAGAACAACCAGTGGAGGTCCCTCAGGTGGTATTGGTGTGGCCACACTGTGCAATTTTCAGACCATACATATGATGTAAACAACAATACCCCAAATCACAAATATCAATTCCACTAAGAATTCTGACATAAATATAAGAGCGTGCTCCGCAGTCTCCAGCACTAAGAATTTATTGGTCAATAGCGGGGAGTACTTTTTTTTGGTGTTTTTTTTCTTGGGTACCCTTTGTATTGTCCCTGGTGAGCACTCTCCGGTTCAGCGCCTTGACTCTGTTTTTTTGCTGTTTTCAGAAAGAGCCGGATAACTTGGGCTTGAGGTTGGATGAGTACCGGGTGAAGATCGGACTCATATCCTGCGAAATGAATTTCATCATCGTGGACAAAGTCATCCACTGCAGCGTCAATGATTCACTGACCTCCTCGGACCGGCACCTGCCTGTGACGGTAAGAGCTAGCCGGTGTGTTGGCCATACGACTCTATGTCCCTGGGGACCAGAGGTCGAAGTGAGTAGGGACTACCAGCACCCGGGTCGAACTGGCCTACAGGGCAATTAGACAATGCTAGATGGGATGATCTGACAGATCAGTGTGTGGACCAGATTTGTAGCAGTTTGTGGGCCGGTTTTAAGGCCAGAAGAGCTGTTTTTACTGTTGATTTCCTCAATAATACCACAACATTGTTTGCAGCAAACAGAAATACATGCAGTCTCCCATACCTTGCAAAATACCTACCTAGCATGTCTGATCAAATGGCCTGATCTGCAAATGTGGGCAGCTTTTTTAACTAACTTGTTTACTAATGGCGGCCACATTTATTTTGGTACAAGGACTATTTTTTGTCCAGTCCAACCCTGATCTGTACTTAAAACACATTTTTTGAGGGAAATTAATGCTGTCCACTGTAGGTCCAGGAGGGTCGTACCTATGCCAGATTTTGAGTTAGCCACATACAATGACTTTTTTTATATTTAATGTAAATGGGGATTAACTACATAGTTAATAGTGTCCTAAAAATCTGGTACTGATATGGGCCTGAGTTTTAAACCACTAGACTAAAGCAATCACTTGTGCTCCTGGTAGGCCGCCAGTAGCACAAGTGATTGATTTAGTTTAGTGGGTTAAAACACAGGCACAAATCAGTACCTGATTTTTAGGACACCACTGACCATGTACCTATAAAGCACATAAACTGTAATCTGTTTCTACCTAACCGAAAAAAATATTTAAAAACTGAGATTTGGGAGAGCCATCTCTTTGCTGTTCTGCTCCACTCCTTTATCTAAGCACCCCATCCCTTCTTAATCCCTACTCATATATGTTCCTCTCCTCTTTCTCCTCTAATCCCTGTTCAGTTAATTGTATATTTTTTTAATGCTTTTTTTATATAGCGCGGACTTTACCCGAAGGTGTCTGAGCGCTTCACAATAGGAACAGTTATATTTATTGCATGTTAACCTCTGTTAGGTGCACTGTGTACCATTGATGGGCTTTCCTTTTGCAAACGCCTGTGGCCTGGTCCTTTAATCCAATTGGTTCCAGTAAAGTAAACAAAGACTACACTTCCCATAATGCTCTTTGGATCGTGGTATTTCCCCACTGGCCTGGAGTCCTCTGGTGACCCGACTTCCAGGGGCAGAATGAGCTGACAGCCTAGCACGAGCTCGTGAAGGAAGTGGGTACTTATCAGGGGTCATCTGGGGTCACCCGGAAACCCCAGGCCAAGCAGGGCTCGGTTACTCGCGGCTGGATGCTGAGTGCTGACAGGGGGCAGAGGGGGCTGCGCGCCGGCTGTTTTGATTTACAGAAAAAGTTATGACTGCACATGCAGACAACACCGGCCCAGGCTCGGGGGCCCACACATGATGGCCCAGCAGGGAGGCAGAGGTGGACGGGCTTGTGGGGTGGAGGGGCAGGGGGATTTCAAGACCTGGTGCTCTGCCTGTGAAAGGCCGGCAGGGCTGGGGGTAGATAGTGTCAGCCGCAGGCCACATAAGGATGTGTGGCATAGGACTCCATCTGCCACCAGACCTTTCCAAACCCATTGTAAAATGTCAACTTCCGCATACGTCAGACTACTTCCTTTTAGGTGCCATGAACACACAATATCTAGTACCCAAGGATTGTAGTGCTATTGGACTTCAAGTTGACCAGTTAGAAATGGTTTCCTCTGTGGTATTTTAGTTTTTGAAGCATGAGTTCACATGCCCAGAAGAACACAGCAGGGAAAAATCTAGGGGCACATGCATCAAAGGTTTTTGCGAGCACAAACGGTGCGATTTACAAAAATCGTCCTTCTGCGATCACAAAAGGCTATTTTTGCGATGCATGAAAGTGTTGGGCACACGAAATTTAGGTAATCGCAATATCTTGGGATTTCATAAATTGTGATTGCATTTAAGGAATTGCAATTTGCAATTCCTTAAATGCAATGCAAGAAGCCCTTTGAAATAGCGATTTCGCTATTTGGGGCCGCAAATTACAGAGCAATTAACCTGGTCGGTAATTTGCAAAAACTTTGAAAAATGCACTCAAGTGCATTTTTCAAAGTTTCAGGTTCCACACACATGCCCTTGGGTCATGTGTGTGCGCAACATGGGTGCACGGCACAATTTCAGGGGTGCAACAAGGTGTCCTTTTGACACCCTTGAAATTGCATGCACAATTTGCGAGTAACAACTGGTACTGGCAAATTGCGCATGCAATTTACCATTCATTCCTATGGGCATATAGGCCCGTAGGAATGAACGGAAAGCCATTCCTTAAATGTGAGTCCCAATTCGGACGCCTGACCCGACATTCCAACATCTTAGCGCGCTGCAGGGCGAGCTATTTACAAACGCGGTAGCGTTTTTAAAAATCCCCGTTTTGGTATTTGTGTTGATTTTATTTTCTTTTACCTTGTTTTTAGTCAGCATTGCGCTTCCTCGCCTGCACTATAATTGTATTTTCACCGCGCTTTGCGGGTCCCTGTTTCACATTAGGTTTGGCCGCCATCTTGGGTGAGTCTTCTTCCACGCCTGGCCATTTGGGGGTAGCAGACCAGCTGTCACAAGGACACGCTGACCTGCATATAAGGGGGCATTCTAGGCGGGCCACTCTGTTTGTTCCCACTTCGGACGCCTGACCCGACATTCCAACATCTTAGCGCGCTGCAGGGCGAGCTATTTACAAACGCAGTAGCATTTTTAAAAATCCCCGTTTTGGTATTTGTGTTGATTTTATTTTCTTTTACCTTGTTTTTAGTCAGCATTGCGCTCCCTCGCCTGCACTATAATTGTATTTTCACCGCGCTTTGCGGGTCCCGGTTTCACATTAGGTTTGGCCGCCATCTTGGGTGAGTCTTCTTCCACGCCTGGCCATTTGGGGGTAGCAGACCAGCTGTCACAAGGACACGCTGACCTGCATATAAGGGGGCATTCTAGGCGAGCCACTCTGTTTGTTCCCACTTCGGACGCCTGACCCGACATTCCAGCATCTTAGCGCGCTGCAGGGCGAGCTATTTACAAACGTGGTAGCGTTTTTAAAAATCCCCGTTTTGGTATTTGTGTTGATTTTATTTTCTTTTACCTTGTTTTTAGTCAGTATTGCGCTCCCTCGCCTGCACTATAATTGTATTTTCACCGCGCTTTGCGGGTCCCGGTTTCACATTAGGTTTGGCCGCCATCTTGGGCGAGTCTTCTTCCACGCCTGGCCATTTGGGGGTAGCAGACCAGATGTCACAAGGACACGCTGACCTGCATATAAAGCAGCCATTCTACGCGCAGCGTTTGCGCGCAGCGTTTCGCCGTAGTGACGCAAGTCCAGCCCGTCTGCGCCCGTCAGCGTCCCGGAGGCGGCTGGAGCGGCGGGCGGGGCTGGCCCAACGTGACTAAATTCCACCTAGTGTCACTATGGTTCGCTATACATCTGCGGAGCTGCGATCCCTCCAAAGGGTATCGTGTGCGTGTTATAAGGTGTTTCCTGGCCATTACAGGGGTAAGAGGAGGTGTCCGGGTTGTGGCTGGTCTCCAGACTATAGCCCGCCTTCGTTATCTAACCGGGAGACGGACAGTGAGAAGCATCTCTGCCTGCTTTTAAATACTAGATCAGTGCGCAGCCACGCTCAGGAGCTCTTTGATCTCCTGTCTACTGAAAAGCCGCTGTGTCTGATGCTGACAGAGACTTGGTTAGGAGCCGCATCTAATCCTGATATTGCCATAGCGATTCCTCCGGAATATAATGTCTATAGGCAAGATAGATTGGAAGGGAGGGGCGGAGGGGTGGCACTCGTAGTGAATAAATCTGTTGTCTGCTCGATTATTCCGACGGAGGCCATTACAGGGTCTGAATCCCTTGCTTTTTCCTTGTCATTGGCGCCGCATCAATCGGTCAAAGGGCTGTTAGTTTACAGGCATCCCGGCCCCGCTGGCTCTTTTTTTGATGAGCTTCAGTCGGTAATGTCAGCTCTGGTCCTCAGATCTGATCACTGTATTTTGGCTGGGGATTTTAATTTCCACATGGATGAGGGTTTCGACCCTGATGCGATCAAACTATCTGACATCACGGCCCCTTTGGGCTTGGTCCCCTTTGTCTTTGAACCAACGCATGATAAAGGTCATACTTTAGATCAGGTCTTCTCCACGTCCCCCATAGAGGTGACGGCACTTCTACCGGTCCTCTGGACAGACCATCGGCTGATCAACTTTAATGTACTGGGCACAAAGAAGCCTTCGAGAATGGCCCTCAGACAACAGGGACTAGCGTCGAGAGAGTTCCATTGGGTGACCCCAGAAATGTTGGTCCAGGCATCTTATGATCATCCTTGCCCCCTTATTGGGGATTTGGATAGGGATCTGGAGTCTCTGCAGACGTGGCTTGTGGATAGGTTGAACGACCTGGCACCTGCGAAGGCCCCTCGGTTGTCATCCAAACGGGTTTCCACCCCTTGGTTCACTGAAACGCTTTCGGCCTCTCCCAGGCAGTGCAAGGTGGCCGAAAGGGCTTGGCGTGCGCAGTATGACTCCGCCGCCAAGCACGCTTATAGAACTATGGTCAAGGCCTATCATCGGGATATCCTTCTGGAAAAGAAAGGTTATTTTGCTAGGAGGATTGAGGCTGCCTCTAATTCCTGCAAGGAGATTTTTACAATTGTTAGGGAATTTATGGCCCCACGGTCGAATTCGACCCAGACCGCCCCTACTGAGGCGTGGGTCTCTGATCTCGCCAACTTTTTTACTACTAAAATAAAGCTGATTCAGGACTCTTTTCCATCAAGGTCGGTTGTAGTCTCCCCTAGCTCTGTGGACGGACCAGTGCCATCGGTCCCTCTAGGGCCAGTCCTGTCAGACTTTCTGCCTATTTCAGCTCCTTCGTCATTGACACTCATGGCCAATCTTAAATCGGGTTCGCCGCTTGACCCATGCCCGGCCAAATTTCTGGCGAAGATGGCGGTAGCCGTAAATCCGTTGGCGAATCCCCTCCTGAATCTCTCTCTGAGCCAGGGGGTGGTCCCGCAAGCTTGGAAGCAGGCAATGGTCATTCCCCTCCTCAAAAAGCCGGGTCTTGATCCCGTGGTTTTGGCCAATTATAGGCCCATTTCTCTCCTTCCTGCGCTAGCCAAAATCCTGGAGAAGCATGTGCATGCTGTGCTTTCTAATTTTTTAGAATCTTACGATCTGCTCCATTCCACTCAGTCTGGCTTCCGCCCCAACCTTAGTACTGAGACGGCGTTGCTGGAGGTCTCTGAAGCCATCAAGGAGGCACTGGATTCGGGTGGCAAAGCCATGCTGGTCATGCTTGACCTGTCGGCGGCCTTTGACACCGTCCCCCACGAGGGTCTGCTCGTCAGATTTTACGAGATCGGTCTGAGGGGGACGGTGCTTAGCTGGTTTAGATCGTTTCTGACTGGTCGTCGACAATCGGTCTGGGCCTCATCTAGTTCAGCTGAGATGCCGTCTTTGGGAGTCGGAGTCCCGCAGGGCTCGGTACTGAGCCCGACTCTATTTAACATCTTTATGACCCCTCTGGCGGCATTGGCTGAGTCTTTTGGGGCCCAGATCGTATCCTACGCCGACGATACCCAGCTCCTCTTTACCTGCGGGAATGGAGAGGTTTTTGATGGAGAGAGTATCCGTGAGTGCCTTGGGGCTGTTTTTAAATGGTTCCAGCTGAACAGCCTCAGGTGCAACTCAGATAAATCGGAGGTACTCTTCTTCGGTTGCCAATCCGATCCAGACTGGCAGGTATGGTGGCCCGCTGATATGTCTCCCCCAGCTCGATCGTCTCAGTCGGCTAAGAACCTGGGGATCAAGATAGACAATGGTCTGACTCTAAGATCTCAGATCCTTGCTCTTACTGGCACCTGTTTTGCCCTCCTCAGGATGCTTCGGAAGTTTCTTCCATTGCTCTCTGAGGATCATAGGAGGACTACGGTACAGGCCTTAATTGGTTCAAGATTGGACTACTCCAACGTCCTATACCTCGGCCTGCCGGAGTATCTCCTGCAACGGCTGCAGGTGGACCAGAATACGGCTGCGCGAGCCATATTCGGCCTTCACAGGCGAGCCGGAGTCTCCGACCTTCTGCAGACTCTCCATTGGCTCCCTATCTGGAAGCTGATAGTTTTTAAGGCCCTGACCCTGGCACACAAGGCTCTTCACGCTTCAGGGGCTAAATATCCGCGAAGGAGGCTCGCCTTTTACCATCCGGCGCGATCGCTAAGATCAGAATCGATGTCCCTTGCCACGGTCCCTCGCGTGAAGAAGGCCCGCATTGGAGGCCGTTCTTTTAGGTTGCGGGCTCCACAGCTTTGGAACACCTTGCCTTTGGCTTTGCGCAGTACCTCAAACTTGTTGGCCTTTAGGAAGGGCCTTAAAACTTGGCTTTTTGCCCTTTAGATTCCCTTCTCTTTTTAGTTTACTCCGCTTTTTATCCGTGTGTTGTGTTCGTCTTTCTCAGGTTGTCAATAAAGCGCCGGGACACTCTTTTTGAGTAGCCGTGCGCTATAAAAGACAAAATTAACATAACATAACATAACAATTTGCTAGTCGCAATTAAGGAATGTTTAGGAATCTTCTTTTTTATAGTGATTCCTACGTGCATAGGCTTTTGCGAGTCCTCAATTGTGATTCTTCAATAATTGCAATTAAGGACTCGCAAAATCATACCTTGATCCATGTGCCCCTAAGTTTTAAAAATAAAAAAGCCAACCTGAAGACAGCAGACCCCACTACTAACTCTATATGCAATCAATATCAGCTGGAACATTCCCCAGAGAACATCATTAGATGTGCAAATTGTATTGGACAGCAACATGGTCCAGTACAAATTGTAACTGTGCAACTGGGCTTTCCAGTGGCGGAGGAAGGGGGCTGTTCTCTTACTTTACAAAATCTCATCGGGTTATATTTATTATTACAAGTAAGCTGTTTCTAATAAAATACAGAGGTGTTAGCAGTTTCTTCCAGCACACCCTTGTTTTATGTTTTTTTATAGTCATTCATATAATTTCATAGAACAGCTTCCGTTGTTGTGTCCTACATTTCCTGACTGCTGTTTCGAATTGGTCAGAAATGTGTTTTACCAGATATACGGCTCCAAATTTGACTTCAGAAAATATCTTGACAAAGAAAGTGTCCAAAAGTGTGAAAAGCCAGCCCGGAATGGACTTCTGGGAAACATTAATGGCAGAATGCCTGCTATAGAAACAGCAATAACATAGCAAATAGATGTAACTTTAGCTTTATAAAGAGTTTTATAGACTAATGTTAGGAGCAGTGAAAGGAGTGATTCCATGAAACAGTTTTAGAAACTGTTAAAGTAAGGAATTCGGAATAAAGTTCTCTTCAGGAAATTAAGAACCAATTGTGAAAAGTGTTGTCGTGAAGCAGTTTTAATAAAAAAGTTCTTAACACCAGCAGCATGAGAGGCAGCTTAAAGAAACCAATTATTAAAACAGCCTTAGAACAGAAACCTAAAATAACACTTATAAAAAACCTGGAAAAACAGCACCAGAGCTTTTGTAATTAAGTTTAGAGATAGCTTAAGAAACATCCTCTAAAAGCTAACTCCGGAATGACTTTGAAAATCAGCCATAGAAAACACCTTTCCAAAACCACTTCCAAATACATTTTCAGAAAGCAGCTTTAATAATTAGCTACAGGAAGCAGATGCAGAAATATGGTTCGGAAAGTAACTTTCCAAAGCAGCTACAAGAAGCGACTGCAGAAAACCTCTTCAGAAATCAGCATTTTAAAGCAACTTCAGGAAGACAGCATTCCAAAACAGCTTCAGAAATCAACATTCTGAAACAGCTATAGAAATCAGCATTCTAACACAGCTTCAGAAATCAGCATTCTAAAACAGCTTTAGAAATCAGCATTGTAAAACAGCTTTAGAAATCAGCATTCTAAAACAGCTTCAGAAATCAGCATTCTAAAAGAGCTTCAGTAATCAGCATTCTAAAACAACTTCAGGAAGACATCATTCTAAAACAGCTTCAGAAATCAGCATTGTAAAAGAGCTTCAGAAAGCATCATTCTAAAAGCTGCTGTAGAAGGACGCTTCAACAAGCATTTAGAAATGCAATGGTCTCGGCTTTGTTAAAGTTAGAGCTATTGGCATTGCATTTTCATTTTTTTTAAACATAAATAAATGGTATTGTCATTTACAATGGCAATAGCTGAGCATTAGAGAGTAGTAGAGTGTATTAGCGGACACAGAGCCACACACACACAGAGCCACACACACACAGAGCCACACACAAAGACACACACACACAGAGCCACTCACACACAGACAGAGCTAGTGCTTCTTATAATATATGTAAATCCACTAATCTCCTATTACGGCAGCTTTACTGGGTCTTTGATAGATGAAGAGGCTTGTTTGACACTGAATTCCATCTAAAATATTGTTGCTACAAGACAATTTACACCAAAGTATCAAAAGAAACAGAACGTATTATGCTTGCCCAAGCTTTCTTTTGGTACTACTTGTCTGGAAGATGATGGGTAGCCTGGGCTTTTAGCTGTTTTTGAATGCCCCTGGTTCTGAAAGCTTATAATTCAATACTGTGTGGCATCATGAGGGCTTGAAGGAGTTTGAAAAGGGTAATCATTTCACAATTATTCCTCACAAAGGTCCGAAAATTGGTCTTGTCTGGGGTCCCAAAAATCTTTATGAGGGCACTGATTAATATGGGTCAGTAGGCAATGAGAGCAAAATCCATGCAAATCATATTCTGACCATGCAAATCATATTCTAAAGATAAAATATTTCACTATATTCTCCTTAACCTGTTACAAACTGTTGAGCGGGGCTGGTGGGACAATATCTCATAACAAAGACTTTCATATAATGTATCCATTCGTGCCTCACCTTCCTCCATGGTCACCCAGTCAGGACTTAAAAATAAATATTCTACGGATGGAGGGTTACTCTCTTAGGTGATGCGAAACTACGTGCCAACATGTGTAGGAGAGCACTGACACACTGGCTGGAAAGGTTTTCGGACCCTCCAGGAATAGACTGTGGCAGTGGCACAGCGAAGCACCCACCCTGTCCCTAAAAGCATAAATTCACACCACACCGCGGTAAACACAGTTTGGTTAATGGCTATCACAAACAGCAAAAAATGTGAAATATACCCTTTTTTTGCTTTGTTTTCTTGCGGCTTACTCCACAGATGGGGTTGGAATTTGCAGGGTCGCCAAGACCGACACCAATGAGTTCATTAGGCTGCACTTGAAAGGGCAATAAACCATTTGAGTTGAGGCCGGTGGTACCCAGATTAAAACTTTTGTCCATGCATCCCACCGCGAAACCGGGGAAGGTCTGGATCTGCAGGGGACCCTCATCGGCCCCAATCATCTTCAGGTGACGGTGCATCAACTCGTTCTCCTCCTCCTCAGCATGTAGCAGCAACCGTTCCCTGCCCAGCAAGGCCCCCCAGGCTAGGGCGACTAGCTGTAACCAGCGGGCGGGACAGAACAAGCAACAACCGCAGCAGCAAGGCGGGTAACGGCCGAAAAAGCCGGGCCAGAGAGCGGAACCAGGCCCCAGGGCGTCCGGGAGAAGTGCTGGGGCCATCCATCCCGTCACCTCTCGGAGCCCGTCGAAGCCAGCACACCTCAGACCCGACAGCCTGGAACTTCGGCATTTTTTTGTGGCCCAGCCGGGCACTGGGGAGTCTCGGGAGAGAGGACGAACAAGGTGCTTAAACGGGTGCTCTCCATGCTCAGGCGACCTCAATGCTCAGGAAAATTAACGCGAGGCACCTCCGAGGGGCGCTGCTTCCGATTGGTCAATTGATGGGCTCGAGGCGACTTTTCAAGTTCTGTAGTAACACACACACAAACACACAGACCCACACACACAAACACACAGACCCACACACACAAACACACAGACCCACACACACAAACACACAGACCCCCACACACAGACCGCCCACACACAGACACCCACACACCCACACACACACACACACCCACAGAGCCCTGCACACACCCACAACCTGAGGCACAATGCTGGGGCCCTGGGCCAGAGCCCATTTTTCCCATGCCTTATAAAGTCTCTGCCTCTCAGAGATCTGGGGTGCATTTCTAGTAAGTGTTGCAGTGTTGATACTTAACTGCGGGTGTCGGGACACCCTGTCTGACCTCCTGTCACTAACCAGGCCGGTCAGGTGCACGATCAGCTGAGCTCGAGTCTCGAGCCATAGACACAGACAGAAAATAACTGGGCCCGGGGCTGTCATAAAGGCCAGGACTCAAAATAGGGTAACTGGATTCAATGGAGCAAGGTGTCACCCCTGGGGTCAGTACAAACAGTGTGTGCACAGAAACCCAAGTGAACCCTCTCGGCTCAGTTCTACCAGCGGCAGACTAGGGGCTGCCACTTAAAAAGTTACCCAAGCGGTGGCCCTGCTGAGAATGGAACTTGTGACTGTTCTTGGTGAGGCCACAGTTGCTGGGACATCTTGCCAACCCACTCCTACTTTAGCTCGAACAGTAATTATTTTTAAACTACAGGTACTTTGTATTTTGGAGCTTGTAGTTTCAACTTTGCTTTACTAGTGAAGGCCTATTAGCCCCAGAATGCAGAACGGTAGTTACTACAAACTGTGAGCGGCTAAAATATGAACTAAGCACACTTGGCCCACTGATAGGTTACGCCAGGGAAAGTTTACAAGAAGTCTCCGTGTCACCTGGGACACCCCGTTCCATTTCCTAAAAAAAAAAAAAATTCCAATGGATTCAATTGAGGAGAGGCAGTACTACAACTCCCAAACTACACTGGGTTGTTTAGTGAGAGAGTGCATTATTGCCCGGAAGGTACTAGGCAATGTAAAGTTCCTCAGTGTCCTGATGAAGGACATCCCTAGGCAACGTAAAGTTCCTCGGGTGTCTTGATGAAGGACTCCTTCATCAAGACACCCGAGGAACTTTACGTTGGAGCACACTACGGTGGCGCTCGCGGGGGGGGGGGGAGGCGGCGAGAGAGGGTGCGGTGTGCACAGACAGTCTTTCTGCTAAAAGTCCAACGACTTCCCACCAGGGCGTTTACAGAGGCCAGTCCGAGAGCATTTCAGCGCTGTCGGCTCCTTTCCGCGCTCCCGTGTTGTCGCACAAACAAGTCATGTCACATTTCTTGAACAGAAAGACACAAAAACAAAAAAAACACCAGAACAAATCCTTCAGCCACTCCTCTTGTGAGAAGGGGGTCAGGGGACGGATAATTGAGGGAAGAGATTGGGTCCATTGTTCTGTCAACCTCACTGATGACAACTTTATCCTGAGGTGAACGGGTGCTGCATTTCGCCCCTCCCCCCACAAGACCACTGCCCGACTTCAGAAGAACTCGTTTCATTTAAACGTTTCCTGGCATGCATACAAATGACCCCACTTACCCACTGTATGCGCTGACGACAGAAACAAACTGCTTGGTCTGCCGTGGTAATGCGATGAACAACAATTCCAGTATTTCACATGTTCATAGTACAACAGCCAAAAAGACTGCTGCCGGGGCGTGCTCTTTAAAGTGTCTGCTCGCAGCTTGTGGAAAGTATTTCCCGGCACTAAAGCACTTACATAGAGCTGCGCACACCGCTAGAAAAACAAGACTATTTACAGACCACTCTGCGGACAGACATGTGCCTGAAGGTTAAGAGAGACGCCATCTTCCAGTCAGCTAGCAGCTGTCCAGCGATCCCGAAACCATCTCTGCCGCGGGGTCAGGACACTCCCGAGTGCAGCTCACTCGGTGCTTCCAAGACCTTTCAGTGACGGGGGTCAGGATCTGCAGGAGCAGAGAGGAGGCAGGGACCGGGAGAGAATCTATTTCTACACCCCGAGTACAGGGCCTCGAATTTCCTCTCAGAAAAGGCCAAGGAACGACAAAGCGCAGCAGGAAAGTGTCCGGCAGCAGACTCCGGAGGAAGAGGCGCGCGGCGCAGAGCGCGGGAGGGCCTCTTAGTGACGGAATCAAAGCACAAGGCTTTTCAAAATGTATTTAGCACGAATTCCTTCTGTCTGACTCATGTAATCTTGGACAAAGGGTGCAATGTACAGGGTGAATAATACCAATTCCTCACTCAACAAGCAGCACCACCATGTTTCTTCGAAACGAAGCAGAAATGCCTCGGAGAAACCAGTGTCATTTTTGGGATTGAGGGGTTTGTTTTCTTTCTCTCCTCATCCCATTGGCTGGAATGTAAAATTCCAGCCAATGGGAAGAGGAGAGAACGAAAACAGAAAGAAACGAAAAAACACACCCCTCAACCCCCAAAAAACGGGGCTTGAGCGGACAGACGCCCCTCTCGTCCAATGGCTGGCCTCCGTTTAGGAAGCCAACCAATGGAGAAGAGGGGCGGGTTCAAGCCCCACTCTAGGAGACATAAAGTCTCGGAGCGAGACTGCGCAAGCGCAGCCTACGGTCCGAGACCTAAAAAGCAGCTTTGCAAAACAGCTCCAAGAATTAGGAGCTTTCTAAAATAATCTACAAGTAGCATTTGTAGAAACTGGATTTCCAAGACAATTTCAGCAAACAGTGGCAGAAACCAGCTTCAAAATGCAGCATCCTAAAACAGTTTTGAGAAGTAGAAAAAGGCGTTCCAAACAACTTAAGGAAGCAAGCGGCAGAAAGCAGCATTCCAAAAGAGCTGCAGGAAGCAGCTGCAGAAAGTAACTTCTGAAAACAGCTTTATAAAACTGTTTCAGTGAGCCGCTCCAGAAAACACATTTGAAAAATAGCTGGCGTTCACAGCACAGCTAACTGACTTTCTGCCTGGCTCGGCAAGTGTGTTCCTATCTCTTCTACTTACCTCCATTACCAGTAGCAGGGGAGATTTTAAATAAATAGAGTCCTTTTTAAAAAAAAATAAAAATACTTTTACCTGCTACATCACAAAGCGGCTTTAAACAAGGACTTCAGCAAAAGGTTTGTAAACAGCATCATTAAGCAAGCAGTGGTGGGGCTAATACGTTGCACCTTTAAAATGTGAGCAGTTAGATATTAGCTTTGCCAGTGCTTGATTGGAAAGAATAGTAAACAAGCATTTGCAAAGCCAATGAGTCTTGTCTTTTGGCTTCCAATGAAGACGTATTGGTTTCTCAAACACTTCATTTTTTAATGCCATTTAGCATCATCAAATATAAATGCTCTTGCACCATTAGCGAAAATGACAAAGAAAAAGCGTAAGAACATGTATTCTCACATGCGTCATCATGCATATGCATATATGCATCAAGAAGCAACGGCAGCACAGCATGATTATGTGCACACATTTGTCACCACATATGTGCACATGTATCTGGAATAATTGGTTCACCATTTAAAAAAATGGTTTACTATTTCAAGATGGCGGACTCCAATCTTGGAGCAATAAATAACAAAAATATATTAAACATGCTCGAAAGTGCATATTTTCATAAGAACAGGCTGGTAGCACACTGCAGCCGAGCTGCTGGGCTCTCCTCAAAAAAATATTTTATTATTTTTCAAAAAGACCACCACCTTTTTTCTGAGCAGCATGGAGCGCGTAACAGAACAGGTATTTGAGGGGGGAAGTAGCAAATGAGGGAGAGAGCAATAAAACACATGCACTCTCATGGAGTGCAGGAAGAAAAAGTAGCTCCCTGAATGTGAGCAGTGGAATCCAAGTTGATAAAGAAGCTAGGCAGCAACAAAAAACAAGCACTGGCATAACCAATAGGTCTCGCCTTTGGGACCTTATTAGTATTTAGCCATGCAACTGTTGATGTTGTTGCACCAAGGATATTGTGCTGGATAACTAAACAGTTATAAGGTCCCAAAGGTGAGACCTATTGGCTATGCCAAGGCTTGTTTTAAAAGGTTGATCACTTAAGATCAGGTGACTGCTGTACTTTGAAGCTAAACCTAATAAAATCTTACTTCTCATTGATACCCCATACAGTTCTGAATGGTCGTTAAAGTAGTAATTTCTGAGCAAAATGGATTAGATGGGTACAAATGGCATAAAATGTGGGTGCACACATGACGTCATGCCAGGTGAGTGTTGTAAGGGAAGGGAAATCCTTTAAAGAGTCAGTTTCTCTCTAAATTTCCCTTCTGTTTTTGAAACTCAGGAGCAGCAACATTATCCTAGTGTCACCAGGGCTTTAAGTCGAAGCTTTCCAATATTATATACAAACCATAGTTGCTGCTTATTTATTTTATGCAACTAACAACCACTGACAAAGCCAATAGTCCTGACTTGTTGTAGGTATGATGTTACTTGTTGTATCACTTATTGGGATGCAATGAGAGAAACAGCAAAATGCAAGTTGGGTGCACACTATGCTATGCACAGATTTTTAGCTTCTGTGTTTTAAGCACACCCTTAATTACATTGGTCACGCCCCTTTGAGAGACTCTCCCCCCCCCCATTTTTTCATCTCTCTTAAAGCCCTGGTTAAAAGTATCTTAAACTAATCCTAAAAGGAAGGCCGGCTACTCACCAGAGGCCTGGGAGCCGAGGATGCATGGCTGCTCAACCCTGCGTTTGCACGTCTGAGGGCAGCAAGTGGGCTTGAGAGCAGTCACTGCTATCTCGCACTATCCTTTTCACAAATCAGGCTCGTAAGGTCTGGGACAGCGCTATTTATTTCAGGGCAAGAGAAGTGGCCTGCCTTCCTCAACAGAAGAGCCTTCCCTCTGCGCACGCGCACGGCATCCCAGACTGGCGATGTCCAACGAAATATTAGCACTTTAACCAGCCTGAAGGACAGCCAATTAAACAAGCAATTAATTACTAATGGTGCAATCAATCCCAAACCACGGCTAGAGTGAGTGTTCTACAATCTCAGGTGACTCCTGGATTCCCGGGCAGCGTACACCAAAGGCTTCGGTTAATGCTCTCCTAAGTTCAGTCCCACGGGAGGAACTAAACGCGCTTTAAACGTTTATTACAAGCTCTGTGGTTCCCCTGCTACAGGACATTCGGTTTTAACGCAGCGTCAGTAAAATTATAACAATGAAGCTGGCGCCACCAAGCGTCAAGGAATATATTTACATCAGAAAGGGCAAAAGGAAATGAATGTATGCAGCAAATGTAACATTTCTAGCGGTCAAAGTATATGAAAACAAGCGTGTCCAGCGGCCGAGAAAGTAGCGATGCGCAGTGTTTACCTTGCGGCAGCGAGCAGCGGCAGGCGCGATAACTGCAAACAGATGGCGCCCCTGCTTGCTCCCGCAAGGTAAATGCCACACATGCACAAGGGCTCATTGGGAACAGTGCAGTACATGCATGAGTTCCCCAAAAAGTCCTGAGCAATTTCAAGAGGTCCCCACCTAAACAGCGCTTGTGCGCTGATTAGGCGAGACCTAAAGAGGAGGAAAGCCATTTTACAACTTTCGATCCACACAAGTTTTTTTGGTGCTGTGAGAAGCCTATGTTGCACTCATGGATCTGGCTTCTGAGGCAAAAGGTGCACTTAGCATAACTCTTCTTCTTAATGCCCATAAATCTGATCCTTGGGCTAGTGCAGACGACCAAATGGCTGAATCCAGTGAAAACTAAATTAGAACTTGGCAAGCGGTTCCCTGTACATTCTTATACATCTTTATTCATTTTAAACTATTTTCAGAGTTTTCTGAGAGAAAAGTATTTGAAAATTAGGCCTTGACATTTAGATTGAAGAAAATAATTTGAATGTACAGTTTTAAGATACAATAACTTATGTGTTTGTTTTTCTTCCAGTATTTTGAAGTGATTTTTTTTGCTTTTATATTTCTTAACCAGTACTTCACAGACAAACATTGGCAAATGTAACAGCTCGGCACTCTCATTATGAAGGAAAGACCTTTTAGCTTTGCCAATTCTTCTTTTTCTAAAGGTCCTGAAGTCTCCATCTGTTGACATCTATCTGCTTCCCTCTGATCTTCTATCATGCCCTGTGAGGGGGGTTTGCTGAAGTGATGTTTCATGTGCTTTTTTCTCTGAATTCCCACTTCTGTTTTTTTTAGCTCCTATATTTGTTTCTCAATACATATTCCTTCACCCAGCGTATGACACTGTAACCACATCCTATGCCCGAAGGAGGAAGTCCAGACTGTCATTGGCTCTTCCTCTCATGACCTCATCATGTGTTATGCATCAGGTCATGAAAAGATGCACCAATCGATAATCAAAGATTTGTACTTTGATTTAACAGTGCTGGCACACATATGGGACTGACATAAAAATATTGAAACATTAGAAATTATTGAAATAAGGACTATGCCCCTGTTAACTCTTGACACATAAAACCCTATAGATTGCGGCTGTATCCTTTACTATTTATCTTCGGCTTTCCTTACTGTGTAGTATTTGCATTTACCATTTCATACCACTATTTGCCTGTAACACTCTTTACCCAACACTACACAACTTTCACTTCGCTTTATCAGTACTTTTTCAGTACTATTTATCTTTTCCCTGCTTTGCTCTCCCTTTGCCTTTACTTTTCCTTACTTTGTATTAGTTGTGTTTACCCCACTTGCCCAACATAATGTGTCTTTACCCTTTCTTTCCCAGTACTATTTGGCCTTACCCTTCCTTGCCCAGCACCATCTCTTCTCCCACATCAGACCCAGTCCATTTGAACACTCTTGTTGGTTATGTGTTCACTACGTCTGATGAAGACTGTCCCCTCCTTTCAAGCACCCTTTTTGAGAAAGCAAGTTTTTTAAAATTATTCCTACACAGTTGTTCTGTATAATATTTCTAGAGCATCCCTTGTAGCACTCATGGTTTAACCCATGCATCCGCTCAATAGCACATCTCTGAACTAGCTGCAATCTCCCTAGATCCTTCTAGGATGTGGCATCCAGAGCAGGACACAGTACTCCTGTTGAGGTCTCATTGGGGAACTTAACACCAGCTCCCTTGTGTCCTCTACTTATACTACTCCTTAACAATTTCACAATTCCCTTACATTTCCCACGGCCTTGTCCCTTCGGAGGGATGATGGTAGGTGACTTCACATTCTCTACAACACACTTCTTGCTGGAATCAGTAATTTTGAGTTGTCAATTGAACCCCCAGACCACTGATAGCCAGAATGTTCTTGCTGCAATATATAAAAGTGCATTTTGAACACCGCAGCTTCGTGGAGACCTGGAATTGAACACATTGCCACATCTTCTTACATCAGTACATATGCTAAGGAATTAAGGTTTGTAGTTCAGGGCTTTTTTCAACTTCACTTTTTTCAGTTTCCTTATAAACAGCTTTAGCAGTCTGTGACAGACAACATTGTAACCAATACTTTAATGTATACTTAGGAAGGACTTTAATATATACTTAGAAATGAATGGATCCCATGTCTAATCTGATTCCCCCTGGTCCTGATCTCCTCCCTATTCTTGTGTTTTTTCTGCCTCTTGAAGATTTTAGTTTCACTTTCAACCTGTTTAGGTCTGGCTTTGCAGCACAGCTTTCTCCAGGCCTTAGGTGAGAAAAAAGGAGATTTCGCGGTACTACTGAGAGAGGGGCTTAGGCTCCGCCCACATGTTGGTTTCCACGAGCACTGGATTTGAATTGTGTGCTTCCATTAAAAAGAGTACTTGTAGGGGTTGTCTGGGTTGTGGCAAACTTGTTCTCAATACAGTAAGTCTGAATTGGTTATTGTGGCAAGCCAGTGATCCCCTCTATAGGTCAAATCTGTCGAAAATGAAATGCTATGAAGAAGATAGTAATCCTTATGTATTTATTGTGGAAAAGTATGTGTTAACATCAATCCATTTAACGATGGATTGTTACTATTCTGCTTGAAAGACTACAGAGAAGGATCATGTTACAGTGAATATCACAGATTACCGTAGTAGACAAAGGTGTTGGTGTTGGTTATCCTCTGTGACAAACTTGTGGATAAAGAAAGATGGTTTGGTCTTTGAGCATCCTTTTAAGGCCCTTTTAGGAGAGAGAGTATGTTGCTTAGCCAACTTTAATTGTACATACCTTTGGCAATTTTATGGCTGTATGCCTGATGGTTGGCTTGCTGTGAAGCTTACTCTCAATACAGTATTCCTGAGGTGGTGATGGTGACAAGCTACAGGCCTGTTTGGTGCACTGCAAAAGGTTATGTCTGATGTCATAGGTGTGATATGTCAATTATGAAAAGTTATGAAAATGCAGTAGGCCTAATTGAGTTATTGTGAAGTCATTGTTCAAAGCCAGTAGGCATTTAACAGCAGGCTTGTATCACATTGTGGAACAGCTATAGACAGGTATTTTGCAACATGTAAGTAAGCACATGTTTCAGTGTGGACCACCCACTCTTCCAAACCCTGGGGGTTTCCACTGTGATACTTTTCACTAGGCCCTATTGAGAGGGGTTATATATTGTTTTATAAACTGTTTTTTTCTATATATTAGTAATATTACAACTCTGCATGATGATTGCCAGCCTATGTGCCCTTCAATAGGCTTGTGTTAGCTATAGTGTCAAGCCAATGGTAAAGGATATTGTCCTTATCAGTTCAATGGGAAATGTTATGTCATATTCTTTAGTTATGATCCGTTTATAATGAAAAGTTATGACAAAGCAAGTAGGCCTGATTAAAGGCAATAGGCAGTTAAGGATGGGTTGTTTTTATTCTGAATTAAAGCCAACAAGTAGGTATTTTGTACTGTGGTATATCACAGATTACCATAGTAGGCACAGGGTGTGTTGTTGGTTACCCCCTCCAACTAGCCATGAAGGTAGAAGATTTACACTGTGGGAATACTTGTTAGGTTCTCTTCTTGTGGAAGAGGTGTGGCGCAGAGGCCAGGATGCCTGACTCCAGACTATGGGGTTCAAGGTTCGATCCCTGGCACCGGTGGTAGGTTAACCCAGCACAATGTGACTCTGGGCAATAGCTCACTTAATCTTCCCCATGGCCCCCAGCGCAGGGACACCACTCAGAGGTAGCTGTGCCCTTTACAAATACTTGTATTTCATTTCAAAGTATTTCGTTTTTCCAACTGTAATTTTGTACATGTGTACTTTTGTAATTTTATGTCTATGCCTGATGTTTGCTCTCTGGGAAAGCTAACATTTAGTACTGTAGGCCTGAGTTGGGTTTGGTGGACAAGCCAGTGATAATAGCTATAGGCCTGAATAGTTCATTAGGAAAAGGCTTTTCAGATGCAATGGATCTAATCAGTTTATTATGAAACGTTACAACAAAGACAGCAGGCCTTTTATATTTATTACGTACCGCAAATGCTAAAACCAATAGTCCTTTAAAGGTGGATTGGTTTTACACAGTGTTTAAACCTGCAGTCATCTATTTTTTTGCAATAAATTTCACAGTTTCTTTTGTGAGAGAGGATTTTAGTTTTGATTACCCCTTTTGAGAAAATCCACTAGTGATAGAAGATTTACATTGTAATAATTCCTGCTAGAATCTCTTTGGACGGCCTGACGGTCTTTGCTGTCTTCCAGGACCTACGATAAAATACCAACTATTAAATAATACATGCATCCAAATATATAAATATATATATCAATAAAGATGCCTAGAGGGCCTTTTGGTTAGTCCTTTTCTGCCATTGGTCTGTTTGAGTGTCATTTACACTCTGATTCCATCCATGACAGTGTACTGCTTACGGTAAAGGTTCAGTCCACATTAGTCATTGGCTCTCTTGCCCTGTGAATATCGGCCTTTTCTGAGTCAGGGCTGGTTGGCCTCATTCTATAGTTCCCCTTTCATTTCTTTGGTTCTTCTTTTTTTTCATTTTACATTTACTTAAGAACATTCTACAGCTCCTCAGGCAATGCTAATGGGCAGCTTGCTTGACGTTTATTTAAATTGCAGCATTCCACATGATGCATGGCCACTTCCTCTAAATCAGGTGACCATTATGGAACGCTGTTGTCCACGGTGTAGCACTGTTCTACCATTCCAAGATGGCCAACACTGTGGTCTAAACATGGTGGCACTGTAAAACAACGATAGACTGAGTAGAATACCACTGCAAGATGGACACCAGCTGCTATGTTTGCTTTCATTACTGCTAGTATTTCCAACCATGTTTAGATGGCACCATGTCTTCTTTTTTAGGGTTCGCAAGAGAGCCCTCTTGAAGGGGGTTTAAAAATAGGCCTGAAAATTCCACACGCTCGTGCGTGTGATTTTCTTTTTGTGGCCTGCTATTGGCCTTTCACTGCTTGTTTCTACTTGTATTGTATTAATGTACCTTGTATATGTTGATGTGTTTGTGCATGTTTTATTGTGGTTGTGTCAAAAGGTGAATGCAAAAATGGAAAACTGAGTTAGTGGATTGATCAATGGAGCATGAGTGCAATTGTGTTTCTGTTTACGGGTGAATGCCAGAATGAGTCAGTGGATGGAAGAATGGATGCATGAGTGCAAGAATGAGTGATAGAATGCATGTATGACGACTTACTGAGTGTTTAAACCCATCAGTGACAAAAAAGTCACTTTCATTCATAAGCCAGATCTATTGGCCTTGCCAATTATTGTTTTTGATTAGAGAAGTGTAACTATAATACACTTCAGCATGTTTCTATGGTATTTAATGTTATGCACTCTATGGGAGTCCATCGCTCTTGCTGTTTTCCCTTAATTTGTCTGCTAGCTCCCACCTTTCACAGTGTCTTGCTTTCCTTCCCATTCTTCCTCTCTCCTTCGGACATTACTCGCTTACTCTTTCTCTAGCCCCCTAATCTTTCTTTTTACAACTGCAGGACAGCAGTGCTCTCCCACTCCGTTCTCTTTGTCCCGTGTCTAGACTCCTCAATGCAGCCTTGCATGTATTGGCTTTGCCAATGGTTATATAATTACAGTGTAATTATTGGTAAAAACAATAATGTAAGACAGTCATCTTGGAATTGTATTTTGTTTATATACCATGTTATTGCTATACTATTCCAAGATGGCTACCTGACTTTATTAGCTTTGACAATGCTTACGGCTGAACCGACAACCATTGACAAAGCCAATACCAATTTGCAGCGTCGCATTGACAACATTCAATATATTTGTTTTGCCAGTACTTTTTAACTGATGTTTTAAAATGGAACCAATGACACCATCTAGTAGTGAGTTATAGCCCTCTAAAGCAGATTCCATAATTTCCCTCTAATAGAAGAGAAATGGAAGCTATGATCCTGTGGTTTACCAAAGGTCACACAGAATGTCAATAGAGTCACAGGGACATGAACCCTCAAGTCTGCAATCAGTCCTCAGTGTCTTATTCAGTTCATTGCTAGACATATAGAAAACCTTTTCCTCTTTATAGAGTGATGCTGTTGCCTGCATTGTGGCCCCTGCTCACAAGTTGTACTGACTTTACCTTCCTGCAGGTCCAGGTTGGGAAATTCAACCAGACCATCGCCATGCTGCAGCTGGGGGGCAGCGAGACCGCCATCATTGTGTCCATCGTCATCTGTAGCATCCTGCTACTGCTCTCTGTAGTAGGTGAGTGACGCATGTGCTGCATGTGGGCGGTGTCAGTCCTAGAGCAAGGCAGCTTGTGGCAGTCGCCTGGGATACCAACAGCAGGGGGCAGCAGAGTATGTCTGCAAGAACCAATGGCTGATCAACATTAATTTTAGGCTCACAGTTAGTTATCCCATGAGACAGAACCTGGCATTGGGCCTCAGAGAACTTTACACAGCAGTATCATATTTTATGTTGGTAGCAGTTAATAGAAACATAAATCACATCCAATGTAGTACATAACAGCAACAGAGTTGATAGTGTTAGCACATAAAGCAAGATGTTTGAGAATAAAGAGTACTTAGGTGGAAAGTGCATACTGTGGAACATCTGAGATGTCAGAGGGGCAGATTCACAGAACTAACCTGAGACCAAATCCTAAACTTACTACTTTTGGTATTCACAGTAGTCCTTTAGTAGTAGTTAAGTAAGGATTTTGTCTTGGATTTTGTCCAAAGTTATGATTTTGTCTTAAATTAAATTTAAATTAAAGTTATGTTAAACTTAAGTTTGTCTTAAGTTTTAGTCTCAAGACAAAATCCTAACTTAAGACAAAATCCTAACTTTACTACTACTAAATCCCTTCTGTGAATACCAAAAGTAGTAAGTTTAGGATTTTGTCTCAGATTAGTTCTGTGAATCGGCCCCATAGTGTCTATGGAGTATGATATTGAGGGACAGGGAGATAATGATAATCAAGAACACCAGCGACGTGGTTAAGAAAAGGCTGAGGTTCAAAGATGACTAACAGCATATTGAGTGTTCAAGATGGAGAAAAACAGCACTAGAGTGAACGGGAATGGTGCTTACCCTTCCAGGTGGTAACTTCCGGGTCCAATGACCTCTTGTGTGTTTTATCCTCAGCTCTGTTTGTGTTTTGCACCAAGAGCCGTCGAGCCGAGCGCTACTGGCAGAAGACCCTGGTACAGATGGAAGAAATGGAGTCTCAGATCCGCGAGGAGATCCGCAAAGGTACTTGGACGCTGCTCATCGGCGCGGTCTTTAGAACAAGGTGCTGCTTAGCATAGGGCTGTTTTTAGGTCTGGCCTAGAGGTGGCTGATTTCTATGCCAGCTTCATATTTTTCTTTTTATATTTTGATAAAAATGCATACTTTTATAGATGTATACATGCAGGGGCTTTGGGTCAGCCATCTTCATTCACTCCTCGGTCCAAGTGTCTTTCACGTTTTGCTCCCACCCACCATTGCACGAGGGAGTCAGTTATTGGCTCACCTCCCTGTGAGAGTGGGCGGTCAACAAAATTTAAAAATAAATCACACCAATTATCTTTTGCTATCCAAGCACCTCCAAGTCAGTCCTATCACTTACAGCATTTAAGAAATTACAGTTATGAAACAAGGGCCCAATAAATTCTCATTGCTTCTTCTATAATCTGATTGGCCGCGGCTCCATGCATTGCAATCAGTGATTCTCTCTGCACCACATATCTGTCTTTTGTTGTCCAGGTTTTGCAGAACTTCAGACAGACATGACGGACCTGACCAAGGAGCTGAACCGCAGCCAGGGCATCCCCTTCCTGGAGTACAAGCACTTTGTGACACGCACTTTCTTCCCAAAGGTAAGGCATCTGACTTGTGTTAGTGTGGTGGTGCCCTCTATAGCTTGGGGGAGTGCTGGGCAGCAAGAATGCAGATATATGTATTTTTATAGTGCAAACCTAGCTGCAAAGTACCATTAAGTAAAATACTAGCAGTACCAATAGATTTGGTAAGGGTAGCACTTTTTATAGCGCTTAGAAATGGCAAAAGTTTGGAGCGAAATGTGTAATTTTGTATATGCAGATGTGTGAGCTGGGGAGGGGAGCTACATAAGGGTTTTGTGGGATAGTGTATGCCAGAGGAGAAAGGAGTGAGGAAAGGTAGAGGGTTTTTGAGACTGTGGGAGGCCAGTATGAATTTGAGTGAGTTACCTTATGAGTGAGAGTGTGATCAGCTGGACTAGTTGCCTCTGTGGTTATTATTACTATAACTATGGGTAAGTAAGTGGTTTATGGCCCGTGTGTTGGATTTTAGGGTGCATAACTCTTTGTATTTGGTGTTCAAGATGCATTTATAAAGTTGTTTTTTTGTAATCTTTTGTAAAGTTTAGTTGTGTCTCAAAAGTGTTTTTAACACGTTTGTTAAGTCTGCCAAGGTTCCTGCTTTTTTTTTTTTTTTTTTTTTTTTAAATACCGAAAATCAAACAAATCGAGCGATTCTTGAAGCCCGCCCACCCATGTCTTGTTCTCACACTTCCCATCCTGAGGCCTGCTTTTCCTACAGCCATGGCTGCCTGCCTCCATCGGTGGCCTGCAGGGGTGGCTTCCTCCCTTGCCTTTATCTTGCAATCACAGGGCTGCCAGAGCCCAGCTGGCCTGGAAGGCTCCTGTGAAGACCAGCCTTTGCTCCTTCTTTTCTCACGTGTTTTATTTTCTTTTCCCCCCCAGTGTTCCTCGCTGCTCGAGGAGCAGTACAGCCTGCCCCCCCACGTGGGCCACCACGCTCAGGAAAGCCACCCCCTGCTTCTGGGAGAGTGGAAAGTAAGTATGTCCCCCCGAGGGCCCCTTGGGTCAACACTCTGACACAGCACAGGAACAATATTTGTGAATCACAAATCACTGCAGTGGCTCCCGGGGTCAGATTGTCTGAGTGAATGCGTAAAAATGTCACCTTTACAAGCTAGCCAGGGGCTTTTCAAAGAGCTCCTCAGAAGTTGTGTCTGGCTTTGAGAGACAGACTTAACCCCTTCCTGAATATCACGTGACAGGGCAGACGAAACAAAAACACTGGCCCAGAACATTTTAGTTTCGAGAATTCCGGCTTGGACCAAACTGTGCCTTGCCAGCGGGATTTGGACCATGCAGCTACAGAATTAAGGATGCTCACTGCCTGAATCAGTTAATTCGATTGGTTTATTCAAACAGGAAGTGTCCACGCTTCTGTTTAAGCACTTCTCAAGGCAGAGTGCTAACTATGTGACACACCTTTGCTCAAAGGTGCAAAGTAAAAGCTGTATTTTATGTTGCTTTAAAATGCATTATGTTAATTTTATGTAATTAACATAATTCATGTTATGTTGCTGTACATACAATACATCAAAATAAGGCATTTTGCTTTGTAGCTTGGCTGCTATAATGGGCATGCAGAACAGCACTTCCCGTCCTCCTCTGATGTCACTTCCTGTTTCAGAGGTTGAAGGAAGTTCACAAAATGAAGAACACCCTAAGAAAAATGCGAGCAAACGCAACTAAAATAAGATAGGTCGGAGTTTTAGATTGAGAATTCTGGCACAGTTTAAAACACAAAAAGTGTGGAAGGGAAATATTTTTGAATTCGTGAAAGAAAAGTAGGTCTCCTTTATGCTCAAAATAGCTTGCCTGCCATATATGACAGGGAGAGCATGTGGCTAAACGTCTAGAGCGGACGACTTTGAAGCTGGGGAACCAGGTTCGAGTCTGGCAGGAGGCTCAATCATCCTGTGATTCTGGGCAAATCTCTTAATCTCCCTGTGCCTAAAAATGAATGTGTCTGTCTGTAATAGAACTGGTGCTCATGTAAAGCGCTCTGATACCTTTGGGGCGAGTTTCCGCTGTATAAAACTGCAAAATGAAATATGACGCTAATACACACCTCTGCCTGAAAGTCACCTCCCCGCCAGACATTCAACAGCTCAAGCACTGCCTGCACCTCATCCAGATCCCAATGTCTAGGGCCTACCTGAAGCTCACCCCAACCAACACAGAATTTCTGTTATTTGCCAAGAACATCAAACAAGAAATAGTACAGATGTGTCTCAGTGACATGAACCTTGACAGCTTTGAACCCAATCTTTCATCGAATGCCGAGTCACTTGGATTCACTTTGTACACCAACCTCACCCTCAAGGAACACACTGACCAAAAGACAAAGACATCCTGGCACAAGCTCTCTCTTGTATTCAGAAACATGGAAGATCAGAGAAATGATTTGTCTTAGGTTGGTTGATCAGACTATTATAGCAGAAAATAGTTCCTGTTCATCCCCAAAGGGTTAAAAAAAAACAGGGGCAAATGGTCCGACTCCTTGATCATTCAAAGTTAGCAGAACTTCAGAGACTTTTCACTGCAGGTCAAACAAAGACTCATTCTTTGCACTGTTGCTTGTGTACTTTTTTTACGTGTTGCTCTTTCCATGCTCATTCTTTCAGTGTGAGGTAAAGCACCGCATAGAACTGCATGGCACACTAGGATGGTGGAGAAACACAACCCAGATGTGTTCTCTGCCTCGGGTCTCTTTTGAGGCACATTTGGGTTTGTATTCTTTTTTTAACACCACCCCCCTCCATATCACTTGTTTCCCCTTTGCCTTCGTTTCAAATGTAGTTATTTATATATTTTACAGCCTGATTGCCTCTGCCACTGTGTCTAATTCTGCAGTGCAGGAAGGCAGGCAAATGACCTGTGTAGTAGCATCTACTGCACACCAAGCAGGCAAGAAATAAAGTGAAAATGCAAGCCGCAAAGTGGCAAAAAACATTTGTAAATTCGGATTCCATCAATGCCTCTATTACGTATCTCTTGTATGTCACATCCCCCTGTTTGAACGAGCAAAATATTGCAGATGAGTTGGGAGGGAAAAAGTTAAAAGTTAACAGAGATAAAGAAGGATCTCGGGTGGGGTGGAGGGGTAGGGCAATGCTTCTGATCCCTGTGTCCCCACCCCAGGAGGGTCAAGGGGTGTATCACGTGACCCATGCTTCTGACTCCTGTGTCACGCCCCAGGATGCCCATGACGTATATAACATAACATGTGTATTTGTAAAGCACACGTTCACCCGTAGGTATCTTGGCGCTGAATAACAGAAGTTTCTTGTTACCCAACGGTACTCATTTTATCGACCTCAGATGGATGAAAGGCTGAGTGGACCCGTTGTGATTTGAACCTGTGACCATGAGGTTGAACACAGGCCCCTGCAGTGGACGCATTAGTCCACTGAGCCACCAAGCCCTAAACATTTGCATCTGGAAGAGGTGCAGACAGTGCTTGATCAGCTCGGGTCCGGGTTAGGGAGTCTAGATGAATTGCCTAAGACCAGTCCCAGAGCATGGGAGTCTGAGAGTGGTAGGGTCAACCAGGTACATTAATATTTATTTGGCTTAGAAAGCATATTTCTGCTTATGTGCAGGAAGATTTGAGCGGCCAAGAAAAATATTCTAGGCATAACAAATGTGAGGTTGTGGTTCTTGGCTTGAGCGATGCTAGCCTCGAGAGAGTTTTGTAAATATTGTGAAGTGAAAAAGGTTTCTAGCATTACTTTTTTGAATTGAACTTTAATTTCCTTCACTGTTTTGGTAGCACAATTTTTAGATCTTATTGTAAGTTTCATTTACATTTGGTTCGCCTGCAAGAATTTGGTGTTGTATAAAGTAAACACTGTCCAGCGGTTTTATTGCCAAGTTTGTAGAGTTATATTTTTCTTCTGCAGAGATTGGGGGGTCCTCCCTCTAGCTGGTCATTAGCCCAAAATAACCAGAAATAAAGGAATATCAGCTAGTAATGTTAAATATTCTGCCCTTGCCCGGGTGTCCCAACAGCTACTCTTTACCTCCTTTCACAGCACATTTCAGCCTGATAAAAGGTGAGTGCTAGCAAAAACTCTGATTTGAAGGGAAAGTCCAAAATGCACAGGAGATTCCACTTGGGAAATTCCCCCACCATGGAGATAGTTGGGTAATTCCAACACCATAGAGATCGTAGGCTAGTTCCATCGCCATAGAGATTTGAGGGTAGTCCCCCCCCCCCATAATTCCTCAACATAATTCCTGAACAAACTGATGTAACTTGTAATTGACGTACCTTCTGTAACAATGTGTAACCTGTAACCTATGTAACTCTCCTCATGTAAAGCTCTCTGATACCTCCGGGTCTAGCCAGCGCTATATAAAACTCAAGTAAATAAATACATCGATATAGTAGGGGAGTTCCTTCACCATAGAGATAGTAGTGTGGCGAACAGTTGACGGATTTTCCTCTGCAGATCAGAGTTTTGTATTACCTCCGTACTCTAAGCCTGATGCTCAGTCTTTTTAAATTTTGTATGTGCATGAGTGCTTTATATGTGATAGTTTAAACTAAAAATTGTGATTAAGAGTAAGACCCAAACTTCTGGTACCAAAATAGCATTTTGAAAAAACGGGCGAACGTGCTAGAAACTAGGCCTGGCATAAACATAATGAATCCTTATACAGAAGTAGCAATAACATTTAACCCCTTGGCCGCGGTGGTAATTCTGCCGCGGCGCTAGGGGGCAGTGGGGGGCAGGAGGGGCCGTGCTGCGCCGCCATGCTCGTGACGGAACCACTCTGTCACGAGCCACGGTGGCGCTGTGCTTGTGACAGAATGGTTCTGTCACAGCCCCGCCCGCTCAATGGAACGCTCAACGCAGGCGCGGAATCAGCGCCGCGCAGGCACGGTGGCCGGGCCGTGACCGGACCATTCCGTCACCAGCACAGCCCCACCGTGGCTCGTGACGGAATGGTTCCGTCACGAGCACGCAAGGGGTTAAAGTGCTCAAAGCAGAGTGACAAAAGAATGAGGGCGTGGGGGACACAGGGGCTGCAATAACATGAGTAGGAGGGGACATTTAGGATCAAGCTAAAGTAGATAAGTGCTGTAAACAAAAGTAAAGTAAAGTAAAGTCCACATTTGTAAAGCGCACAATCACCCGTAAGGGTCTCTAGGCGCTGGGGGCCGTCGGGAAGATTAAGCGAGCTATTGCCCAGAGTCACATGGTGCTGGGCTAACCTGCTGCCAGAGCCGGGGATCGAACCGTGGTCCCCAGATTCCAGCGTCAGTCGCCTTGGCCGCGGCGCCACACCTCTTCCACCAACAAAGGAAATACTTTAAGGTTTGACTGTCAGAAGTCTGGAAACTAGGTCAGGGTATGGAAAATTGGACATCAATAAAATGACCAGGTGCTGCAAAGGTGCAGGACAATGCAGTGCATGAATGCTGCAAACCAGAGAAGCGAGAAATGAGTCGATGGAATAAACTCTGACAGCATCAGAACTAGCAAGGGCTGCAAAGTGGGCAGAGATGAAGTGCTCGAAGGCTGCACTCGAAGGAGGATAAAAAGATTAACTGCTACAAGCTGGCACATTCATTGAGGGACTAAGTGATGGAAACTAAAAGTGCAATACATAGGTGCTGCAAACTAGATCAGAAAAGCATAACTAAGTGCTGAGAAATTGAAAACAATCAAGTGATAAAGTGCTGAATGTCAGGATAACAATCACGTGCTGAAATGGAAACAAATACAGGACTAGCAGCAAAACCAATTGCTGCAAGTCAGGGGAGCAATCAACTGTTAAGTGCTGCTATTTAACAAAGCAATCAAGTGATCGTGTTCCGCCAATCAGATGAGCAATCAAATGATTAAGTGCTCCAAGGTAAGACAACAAACTAATGATGAAGGATTTTAAATAAGTCACGTGATTGGGCTTGGCAAATCAGAAAAGCAGCCTGAGGATTAAGTGAGCAAATCAGGACATCAGTCAAGTGATATCAATCAATCTGTCAATCAGGGTTTTGTAGAGCGTGACTACTCACCCGTAACGGTCTAGAGGCGCTGTGGGGGGAGGGGATGAGGGGTGTCTGCTGCTCAGTGGAAGAGCCGGGACTTGAGGTTCTTCCTGAATTGAGGCAGAGATGGTGATTGCCTGAGATGCAGAGGAAGGGAGTTCCAGGTCCTTGCAGCCATAAACCAGGCCAGCAATCAAGAGCCACCAGTAGTAAGGTGACAATCTTTTTTGGGTTTTTAGGCAGAGTTTCATATAGCGCAAACTTGACCTGAATAGGGTATCAGAGCGCTTTACATAGCACCAGTTACGTTACATGAGGACACACATTCATTTTTGTTAGGCACGGGGAGATTACGTGATTTGCCCAGAATCACAGGAGGTTTAGTGTCATTACCGAGGCTCGAACCCAGATCCCCAGGTCCGAGGTCGAGCGCCCTAGCCGTTAGGCCAACTCCTCTCCCCAATCAAATGATAAAATGCTGAAAATCAGGACATCTGTCAGATCAAGTGCTAAAAACCAGGACCACAATTAAATGATGAAGTGCTGCACAACAGCAGCCGCAGCCCGTGCAGGTGAGAGCGGTGGGGCCGGGTTGGTGGGGGCGGATTTACAGATGACCATGACGGAAAATTAAATAAATAATTCATTTTCCCTAGTCTTCGTCTGTCTAAATCTCCTCCTCCCCCCTCTTCCCCCTCCCCCAACCCGGCCCTGCCGTTCTTACCTGCACGGGCCGGGGCTGCAGGACAGCAATATTGTAAGTGCTGTAAAACAGGACTGCAGTGACATGACTAAGTGCTGGAAACCAGGACTGCCACAGCATGACGAAGTGCTGCAAATAGGATAATCCTGAGGCACGGGTTGATTGTTTCTAGTGAGATATGATCCATGCAGAGATTATCCACATACACACACCTCTGCACCCAGGCACATGCATGTGGACGCACACAAATCCACACACACACCTGCTCACACTCACCTCCACACCTCTAACTGACGTTTCTCATCCTACTCGGCCTTTTTCCCCAGGTCCCTGAAAGCTGCAGAACCAACATGGAAGAGGGGATTGCTCTGTTCTCCACCCTACTCAACAACAAGCACTTCCTGGTCACCTTTGTCCACGCCCTGGAGCACCAGAAGGACTTCGCAGTGCGAGACAGGTGGGTTCAACAGAGTTCAAAGCAGGCACGTCAATGAATGGTTAGCTCCTAAAACAACAGGTAGCCTACTTCTAAGCACGTGAACAAGAGGAACTAGTGCTGAGAGAGAGAGAACTACCAGCTCTCAGAGCACAGTGCCGTAGAGTCTGTGATAGCCAACAATTCAAAAGTGACATGAAGAGGATGAGATTGGGGCTTTGGTAGTCCTGCTGGGGGAAGGAGAGGATAGAAATGCCCAGGCAGGGGCCCAGCTCCAGAAAAAAAAAATCTGCAGCACTGAAGGGATCCTAACTGTTTTGGTGAAGAAGTTTTGCAACACGTGGTAAACTTATGTTTTGTTGATTACTCTTTGCTCTTATAATGAGTAAGAAGGTGTGAGCAGTTACTGAGAAGGGTCACTTATGAGCAGACAGACACACAAAAAATAAGAGCATTTTAGGGTGTGGGCACGTGCTTCACTTCGCTTCCGTACAGTTCATAAAGTTTGTGCAAATTTTTGTGAACATTCCCACAATTCACCAAGATATAGTTTTAATGGAGGTGAGCCAATTTTCAAAACTGTGATTTGCCTGAGAAAAACTCAGAAAATAACCATTTTGCAGAACTTTCTTTTCAGCAAAATAACTCTAGCATTTCTTTCACTTATTTTGCTGAAAAAATCGGAGCTGTCAATTCTGTGTGAAAATGTTACTGAATAAAGTGTTTTTCTTGTGGAAACTTTATTCACAGCAACAATTAGCAAAACGTTCATATCTTTGCAAAGTGCAAAATACAAACTTGGCACAACTCTTTTGGATAAACCCTCCCTTATTTCCCAGGAGGCCTTTAAAAGATCAGCTGTGTGGTGCAGATTTGGGCACCACCCAAACTCTGCCAAGTGCTACGGGCCACTCAGAGGGTGCCACCTGTCCAGTAATCTAACAATGTTCACAATGAGCAGTCTGCCTCAGTTACATCATATTCAGGGGTACATTACTAGGTGCTTTCAGCGGGTGGCACCGAACTTGGCACCCTAGAGCAGTACAGATCATGTAATTGCAGAAGCCAGGCATAGTATATTACAGTCCCCAAGAAAATGCAACAACGGCTGCCAAGCACTGGATAAGGAGTGGCTATTTCAAGTTGACTCACCTTGCACTGTCCGGCTGCCTGGAAGCCCATTCCAACTCTGGACAGAACCAATTATTTTTTACATCATACATGTTTACAAGTTGAGGTACTTGTTTTGTATGGAACCCCATGAGTGCTGATTCACCAATGCACCTAGAGTGTCTAAAAGATTACTCCTGTAGTATTGCTTCCCTTACTCATAAATGTTTTCGTCAATCAGTCCCAAGCTTTTTAGTCAAGTGCTCATACACCAAAGCTCCTCCCATACATTTCGACCTCCTACAATACAGGGCCACAGAGAATGCAAAAGCATTCGTTGAAGAATGTCTCTGATATTAACAATGTGCCCTAAATGTATTTGTACAACATGCTGCATAAGCACTTCAATAATATTCAAGTTCTAGACAGAATACAATCGGTACAGTTCAAACCCACAGAGGGTGCGAGGGTCTCACGCGCACAGTGTATAATCCAAGCAGAGCACTACATTTAAACAAAATTACGAGAAAGGTATAGTAGCCTCCTCTGAGGGTGTGCTGGGTGGTTCTGGGCTATCGCATAGAGAATCTGCTCCCAAATTATACCAGCAGGGGGGGTTCAGTTAGTTAAGCACTTGCTGTTGATCTGCAGACCACAAATTGGATTCACAGCAAGGCCAACTCAGCCTTCCATCCTTCCCAGTTTAATACATTGAATAACAAGAAATAGAGGGGCCGATTCAAAGAACTAACTTAAGACAAAATCCTAAACTTACTACTTTTGGTATTCACAGAAGTTAGGATTTTGTCTTAAGTTTGTCTTCAGACAGACTTAAGACAAACTTAAGACAAAATCCTAACTTCTGTGAATACCAAAAGTAGTAAGTTTAGGATTTTGTCTTAAGTTAGTTCTGTGAATTGGGCCCAGAGTAATCGTAATCCTTCGTATTTACAGAACCTGGAAAGAGAAAAATGTTGGTATGATGTGATACAGAAAAACAAGTTGATGATTTTTTATATATAGCTTTGCTGCCTAAGTGCTGGTTCTTGGCACCATCTCACAAGTAAATATTAATAATATTCTCCACTGGAAGACATGAAGGGGCACAGTCAGTCAAACAGGTTTTCTAAACAGTAACCCGGAAGGTTACCCACAATCCCTTGCAATAGATGCATTATCCAACGTAGTATTGTACAGACATGCAATGATTTGTAGATTCAACCAGGCATCTCTGTCCCCTCCAGATGCAACCTGGCCTCTCTGCTGACCATCGCCCTGCATGGGAAGCTGGAGTACTACACCAGCATCATGAAGGATCTCCTGGTGGACCTCATCGATGCCTCGGCGTCCAAGAACCCCAAGCTGATGCTGCGGAGGACCGAGTCTGTGGTGGAGAAGATGCTCACCAACTGGATGTCCATCTGCATGTACAGCTGCCTCAGGGTAAGTTGACCCCTTCCCGGCCTCCTGCCCCAGCTAAGCATCAGTGGTCCAGATGATCTTCCGGCAAATAAGTCACTAAAGTGTGCTAAAATAAGATTACAAGACTGTTGATATGGATTTCGTTCGAATCATAAGGATACAACACTTAGGAGAGTAGATCATTTTATTTTGATTTTCATCACTCACGACTGTCGCGAACCAGACAGTGTCCCTCCTGGTGGAGGACAGCGTGGGGAACTGGACATTCAGGTGCTAAGATCTGATGATGATGCTATCCACATACCCATACCAGCGGAGAATCAAGATATACTGCATAATACTAGTGTAGGTGAGGGTCTCAATCACAATTTTTAGAAACTATGGAAAAACTAAGTGCGATTCATTCTCATTGATTTTAAGCATGTTAGCGCAGGAAGCTGAATGGATCTCTGCTTCTCCCTCTCCTATATTTCTTTGGATTTTCTTGGTCAGAGCCAGAACACAGTAGCTGGAACCAGGTGTGTGATTTACAGAGGATCTACAGGTGAAGGTCAGGGCATCTTAGGTGTGAGGGGCATGGGTGACCATACAGAAGCCAGGGCTGAAGCACAAGGCAGCGGTGGCATCGTGAATAATGTTACATTTTGTGGCTCATTATTCAGTGATTATAAGGCAGATTGCTTGGCCCTGAAGAAGGCTCCTGGAGAATTAAATATTGGAGTTGAAACATGTTCTTCGTTAAACAGCCTATAGGGTATGCTGTTAAACATAAACAATGTTCTGCTACATTCATCTTTCTATTTACCACATTTCAGCAAAGCAGATCTGTATTATGTGAATAGTAATGTGCTTAGCTTAATAACTGCCCCTTTAGGATGAATAGTGATCCCACTTAACACTTGTAATAAATATTATTATTATTTAATTCATTTATAGAGCGCATGGCTGCCCGGAGGGCTTCCCAGCGCTAACATAGAAAGGTTAGAGAGGGCACCAACAGCTGATTAAAAGAGTCAGGTCTTTGCTTTCTTATTAAGGACCTCAAGGGGGGGGGCCGTTCTGACTCAGAGGGAAGGCAAATTCCAGAGTGCCATACTGTTTATGAAACTGCACTGGGTTGTCCCCAAGTGCTGTATAGTGATCCCGCATTGTCCACTTGACTTTACTGAGAAATCCACACTGACGGAAAGGAACCCTTAACTCTCTAGTTTTTCTTGGCACACTACCCTTTGCTCCAAGTAGCACCTTAGACAACCACTCGCCCTGCTCGCCTCTGGCCAACCACTGGGCGCCGAGACAAGAAGGAAAACAAAGTCCTTCTGTGCAGCCAGACCTGTGCAGAACTTTCCAAGATGCTAATTTAAACATGCCAAGCTTCAAAGAGGGTTTTAAATGAATTGAGTGTAGCACACTCCCCCATCTCTCATCTCACTCCTGTCTCTGCACTCCCACCTTCCTCTGGTTACTGTCTCTAATAAATCTCTTTACTTCTCTGCTCTTAAAGACCTTCCCCTCCTACATAGCTGTGCCCAGCGACCCACTGCATGGGCGGTCAGCCAGTACATTCTTAGCATAGTTAGTAGCTATAGGCAATGGGTGCAGGTCCCAGGTCCCAGACACTTACTTATTACTCAAGTATACCTCAACATCCCCCCTCAAAACCTGTTCGCTCTCCGAGAAGAGTAAAGTCATATGTTTGGCAGGGTAGTGCTATTGAAGTTAATGTATGGGGGCCATACCATTGACACCTCTGGTGGCATTTGGCCGGTTGGGAAGGTGAAGAGGTGGACACTATGTAAATGTGGAACAGTGCAGATGTGTGACTTCACTAAACACACCTGTAACGCACTCTGGCTTGCGGCCCGCATGCAGACCCGCCTCTTCCTTGCAGCTGACGCCTCTGATACCAGGTCTTGTGGCAACAGTCCTCATTATGGATCATTTTCCACAAATAATGGTCTCTGGAGTCACTTCATCCTCTCATAAACGGACCGGGCGGGAGGAAAAACCATTCGGAATAGCTCTTCTGATATCAAGGCACTATCAGCCAGATTCATCAAACCAAAATCGACTCGCAAAGGGCCAGATTCTGAGAATCTGGCCCTTTGCGAGTGCTATTTTTGCATTTGGGATTCATCATCCCAAATGCAAAAATCGCAATTCTAGAAATCACTAAATTGCGAATAATTGCATTTAAGGAATCTCAATTTGAGATTCCTTAAATGCAATTCATGAACCATTTTAAAATTGTGAATTCGCAATCTGGGGCCGCTATTTACCACAAAGTCTAACTACGTGGTAAATAGCAAAAACGTAGAAAAATGCTCTAAAGTGCATTTTTCTAAGTTTTTGCTACACACACACATGTCCTTTGGACATGTGTGTGCGCAACACCAGTGTACATTACCATTTCAGGGGTGCTACAGGGTGTCCTTTGGACACCCTGGCACCCTTGAAATCGCTTCCTTATTTGCGATTTGCTAATTGCTGATCGCAAATAAGGAATGACTCCCCATTCATTCCTATTGGCCTTTAGGCCCATAGGAATGAATGGGAAAGCCATTCCTTATTTGCGATTCGCAATTAGCGAATCGCAAATAAGAAAGCAGTAGAAATCGCAAAAAATATTGTGATTTCTACATGCATCCCGTTTTGCGAGTCTTTAATAGTGAATCCTTAAAATTCGCTATTAAGGTTTCGCAAAACATGACCATGATGAATCTGGGGGCTAGTCTATTTGAAGTTAACTAGGACCAGGCGCGCAACGCCAATAGGACTCAAAGGGCTTGTCCATCCTGTATTTGCTCCTTCCTGGAGTATATTTATTTATTTATTCAGCTTGTAGAGCGCGACAGCTACCCAAACAGGGTTTCCCGGCGCTAAAATGAAGGCTAGCGTAGAGTACAATAGAAGGACAATTATTGGTTAAATAACCAAGTCTTGACTGCCTTCCGGAAACGGCTGAAGCAGCGTTCCGCACGAATGACCAGAGGGAGGGAGTTCCAGAGCCTAGGACCCATGAAGGCGAAGGACCTCCCGCCCATCCTGGCAAGTCTAACCTTGGGTACACAAAAAAATTCTTGGGTGGATGATCTCAGTGTACGGGTAGGGGAGTACGTCGACACCAAGGATTGAAGATATCTTGGCCCCGTGCCTGCTTTTATTTTATGCATGTAGCATAAAGCTTTAAACTTCACACGATTCTCCGCTCGGAGCCAGTGGAGTTCCCTGAGGTGTCGTGTCATGGGTTCGTTCCTCTTGCAGCCACAAAGTAGACGCGCCGCAGCATTTTGGACCATTTGAAGGCGACGGGTAACCGCCTTAGTGACCCCCAGGTAGAGCACATTGCCGTAGTCCAACCGGGAGGTCACCAAGGCGTTGACCACGGACCTCTGAGTATTCGGTGGCAGCATCCACAGTATCTTAGGCAACCAGCGCAAGATAGAAAAGCAGGTGGCCGCTACTTTCGCATAGCCTCTTTACCCTCTCTCTCACTGGCTTCCTGCTATGGTACCACTGCTCACTTTTAGGGGACTGCTTTTTCGGTCGAGCCTGGGTAGCGCATGCGCTGCTGCTCTGTGAGGCATGCTCTATTGACATATGGCATAGAAACTCCACCCATTTCACCTCCCATCTTTTCAATTGGCTCCTGTCCCTGTCCTACAAAATCATTGCTTTTCATTCGTGAATAGGCTTAGTAGACCCTCCTTGATACCACCTTTCTGCATTTGTAACCTCCCGTAACAACTGGACTTTTTACTTGTGTTGTTACATGGTCTGCTTTATCCAGTCGGGGAGCACTATTTCTTTAATGATATTCAATATTCCACCAACGATGTTGCAGCACGCTGCCATCTTTTATATTGTTATTAGTCATGTATTTTTTATTATTTTCAAAATATTTTTATTGAAAGTAAATTTTCCATATACAGAGCAAAACATTCGTAATACTTGTACTGTTCTTGCAATGTTGCGGCCTGGCGGGGCCTGAGAGAGAGAAGAAAAGGAAGAGTATTCTTTAGCGCGGTCAGTTTTCACTAAAGCGGCCGCGCTTATTTAATGATTTAATTGAGGACGTGGTCCACTTTCACTTTAGCGGCCGTGCTTTTTTATTTATTTAATTTACAGCGCGGGACGCTTTCACTTTAGCGGCCATGCTTATTTATTTATTTAATTAATTTACAGCACGACCGCTCTACAAAATCTTTCTTTATTTTTTTTATACTTTGTGTAAAAGTGCCCCGTACGTGCTTTCACTTTAATGTTGGCCATGCCCCTTTCTTTAGATGTTTCTCACTGTAACCTGAGTAGAGTACGGCAAGCAGTGTCTAAAAAATGGGCGTGGCCACCATATAAGTGATCTCGCATTTGCAAGAGTTTGAGCTATTAGCATTAGAAATGGCAATGCTTTTTATATACCTGTTGCTTTGAAAAACACATAAATAAAACACATTATCATTTACAATACCAATAGCTTAAAATCTCGCAATTGCGAGACCTATTGCATTGAAAATGCTTGTTTCTTTTTGCTAAGGACTCCGAGAGTGCATGTGTTTTCCAGCTCACGCTGGTTTTCTTCTCGCCAGACTTGCACAAACCTACCATCCGCATTCCTTGTTGCTGCCGCTCTCATTTTGCAAGCTCTCTCTTGTGTGCTTCTTCCCAGCTACACTTTGAGTTGCCCTCTAGCTTGGGTGCTTCTCCCAGGGTCCGACTTGTCTATACAGCAATTTGGCAGTGCTGGGCCTATTCTCTGTCACATTTCAACCAATTGTGTAGCAAGGGGGAGGCGGGGGCAGTCCGCCCCGAGCGGTACGAGTTTTGGGGGCGGCAGCATCCCCCTGCCCCTCTTCAAAGCGGCCGCCAAAGGCGGCAAAGGCAGGGACCGCCACGGGCGGCAAGGTGTGTAGCTACAACACTGATTGCAACGAAGGTGCTGCTCCTCCAGCTGACCTGGACTCTGCAAGGGGACCAGCTACTCCAGCTGAACTGGACTCTACCACTGAGCTAGGGGAGTGGCTACTCCAGCTAACAAGGACTCTACCACTGGGCAAGGGGACCAGCTACTCCCATTGGTCTTGGCTCTACCGCTGAGCTAGATGTCCAGCTACTCCAGCCTGGTCTTTACCAGTAATCTAGGGGACCAGTTACTCCAGCTGACTTTGACTCTACCACTGAGTTAGGGGTTAGCTACTCCCACTGACCAGGACTCTACCACTGGGGACCAGCTACTTCCATTGGTCTTAGCTCCATCACTTAGCTAGGGAAGCAGCTACACCAGCTGACCTGGACTCTACCACTGAGCTAGGCGCCCAGCTACTCCAGCCTAGACTTTACCACTGAGCTAGGGGAGCAGCTACTCCAGCAGCCATGGACTATACCACTGAGCTAGAGGAACAGCTTACTCCACTGACCAGGTCTCTACCACTGCACACAGGGCCCAGCTACTCCCGTTGGTCTTGGCTCTACCATTGAGCTAGGGGAGCAGCTACTCCAGCAGCCACGGACTCTACCACTGAGCTAGGGGAGCATCAGGTGCAGCTGACCTGGATTCCAGTACTGAGTTAGAGCAGCTACTCCCACTGATCTTGACTCTGCAACTGGGCTCGGGGACCAGCTACTCCAGCAGCCCTGGACTCTACCACTGAGCGAGGGGAGCAGCTACTCCTGCTGACCAGGACTCTACCACTGGGCACAGGGGCCAGCTACTCCGGCTGCCATGGACTTTACCACTAAGCTAGGGGAGCAGGTACTCCAGCTGCCCTGGACTCTACCACTGGGTGAAGGGACCAGCTACTCCCGCTGACAAGGACTCTACCACTGGGCGCAGGGCCCTACTCCGGCTGCCATGGACTCTACCACTGAGCTAGGGGAGCAGCTACTCCAGCTTACCTGGACTCTACCATTGTACTAGGGGAGCAGCTACTCCCACTGACCAGGACTCTACCACTGAGCGCAGGGACCAGCTACTCCAGCTGAACTGGACTCTACCACTGAGCTAGAGGAGCTGTTATATGGACGCTACCAACAGAGGCAAAGACAGGAGAAAGAAGAAGCTATCGGGTCACCCGAGGGAGTGTGGTTACAATGGGACTACACAGGGGTTTATATTACGGCGCTGGCATCACCCTCCCCTCAGCTCCATGAACTCATTCTAGCCAGAAGGCCCCCCAGCCATGTGATTTCACCCCACCAGCACGCGTGTGAGTCACCGCGCACAAGAGTGCATGAGACACTTTTCGTGGGGGGCGTTTGTTCCCCCCCTGGAAGGAAGCCAGAGGGCTTCCTCACAGTGTATGCTCTGTTTAATCCCCACTCTACTTCATTTGAATATCCTTTTTGAGAACATGGGTCAAAGGCCCTCAACTTCTGACTCTTGGCAGCCATCCAATAGCTGGCTTCTCCGGCAGTGACATCATACCCTCGTGCCCACTGCCAACTCTGTGACATCGCAGTGCTGGAGAGGGTCTCCAGGCAGGCGAAGAGGGTCTGTGGGTGGGCCATTTCTGGCTGAAACGTCATGTGTTGAGCAATAGGGCCTGTAGAAGATTGTTGTCTGCAGTCACAGGTCACACTCATACTCAATTTAATGAGACTCAATTTCCCACCTTGCAAAGGCAAAAGGATGAGTTGGCCTTGCCAGGAGTCAAACGTGTACATTATACATTAATGTCTGGGAAAAGGCTGTGCACCCCCAGCACCCTTCAGGGCCACAGCAGAATCAAGGGATCCAACGAGGGCCTTATTGCTATTAAACGCCAGTGACCTGTTGCTCCTCCTTAAAACCCCTGTTGGTTTAAAATATTTTGAAGAGTTTTATCTTACTGGTGAGGGTAAGCAGACCAATGAGGTTGCTACTTACAAGCAGTGGGATATTAATAGCCAATAGCACAACCTTACCCACTTCCATCTCCCAAAGCCTCACGGGTGCTGATTCACTGTGGTGCTGTGTTGATATTTAATTGCAGCTGCAGTCACAGAGCAGGCCAGTAGCCCTCATTGTCTGCTGATTGATCCTATGTTACATTACTGGGTTATTTGTATATCACATGTGTGCCTAGTTATTGGCCTCTTGATGCTTTGTGCAGACATTGGACTGTGGTTGGCGTTCATCAGGCTGAGGTTCTCCACATAGGTGTACAATGTGTTGTCTCTGCGTGGTTGTTTACCGTCAGAATTCAGGTCTTGGGGCCCTCCAACTACTCTGTTAGCCAAGGCAGGGCTGCTGTTTAGGGGCATGGTTCTTGTGCCCTTTCAAATTACCTATGTGGTTGCACGTCAGTCGTTCTAGTGCAGTGTGTGTGGATCTTCTGTTTCTAATCTGGAGTTTGCTGTTTCTGATCAGATTCCGATAGAGACATGCCACCATGGGTTCTTTGTTTATCTCCTTATAGTTGGAAGGTGGTTTATGGATCTTCTGTTTTTTATCTGGGGGTTATTGTTTTTTGATCTGCTCCTAATAGACTCATGTCACTCTGGATTCTTGGTTGATCCCCTTATAGTTGGATCAGGTTTGTGAATCTTCTATTTCTTATCTGGGGTTTATTGTTTCTGATCTGCTTCTGATAGAAGCATACCACCCTGGAGTCTTGATTTGTCTCCTTATAGTTTACCAGGTCGGTGGATCACCTGTTTCTTTCCAGGGGTTTATGTTTTCTGATTTGCTTCTGATAGAAAGATGCCATCCTGGGTTCATGGTTATCTCCTTATAGTTGAAACATGGCTGTCCCTATCTTGCACTGTTTCTGTTGCTTTTTAGTACAGCCTTCCTATGTTGAGCCTAATATTTCTCAGCCCAATCCCACTGAGGTGTGAGCATCTGGATGTCCCTGTGTCCCCTCCCTGTGCCTGCATCTCATCAGAGTCGTTTCCGAGGTTCTCTTTCTCCCCCAGATTCGTCTCTGACGTTCTTTGCCCCCAAGCGGTCCTGTTCCTTGTTCCCCCACACATACAGAACCAGCAGGTAGATTAAAACACAGATGACCAGAGAGGTAAACACCTGCCCAGAGATAGCTCAGCAAGGGCAAGTCACAGCCTGCTGTTGGTAACCAATGCCTCTGCAGTTTGCCACAGGTAAGAGATAGCTCTGCTGTCTGAGACATGAGAGGCAGGGCTTTAAGTGGGCCGGATCTCACCGGTGGTAGGCACCTGCCGTTTTTTAAAGGGGGCCTCGAAACGGGTCTCTATCGGGCTCTGTTTTGTGCCCTGACACAGGCGGTCTGTTTTTTTCCGGACTGCAGTGACAGTAGGCACATCCAAGTGTGTGTGTTCACGCTGCTCACTTCTCACTAGTGGAGAAGTTACGGCATGACGTCATGCCAGGGGAGTGTTGTAGGGGAAGGGAAATCCTTTAAAGAGTCTTTTTCTCTCTGGATTTCGCAAATCTTTTTTAAACTCTGGAGCCGAAACATCGTTGTAGTGTCACCATGGCTTTAAGTGGAAGCTTTTTCAATATTATATACAAGCCATAGTTGCTGCTTATTTAATTTATGCAACTAACAACCATTGACAAAGCCAATAGTCCAGACTTGTTGTAGGTATGATGCTACTTGTTGTATCATATATCAGGATGCAATGACAGAAGCAGCAAAATACAACTCGGGCGGCACACTATGCTAAGCACAGATTTTTAGCTTACGCGGATTTTAAGCCAAACCCTTTATTACATTGGCCAGGCCCCGTTGAGTGACCCCCCAGTTTTTTCATCCCACTTAAAGCCCTGATGAGAGGGATACTTCTGCTATCTACACTAAGTGGCACGTCATTCAGGTGGGGATGATCCGTTAAGAGTGAGAGGCAGCTTAGCTGTCTCTTTCAAGCAGGGGATACTGTGCTAACTGTGGAAACTGAGTAGTACTATTTGTGACAGGCGTGTGACAGCTGCGCTATCGGTGCTGAGTGAGGAATAATCTTTCTCTTAAACCTCCTTTCACTCTCTGTCACTGTTTTCCTGTCTCCTCTTCCTCCTTCGTTCTACCTTTTCTTTTTTGTCTATTACGCGGAGTCTAAGTTCAAGGATGAAAAGTAAGTCCAAGTCCCCAAAAAATGGGTACCGGTGGCCACCACATGCAACCACCAGCACAAATTAAGCCCTCTCGTCGCATCTCCCGGTCGGCTGATGGGCCCTCCACTCGGTGGGTGTCTCTGTGTGAAGTGATTGGTGGTGACAAGGTGGGATTGACACGTATTGGGGAGACATCCTATACCACAAAACCATTACCACACGGTATGGTTACATCGCGGTTTTGACAACGCAAGTCGTTACATCGACTTGCACTGGAAGGCGCTCTAGACTAAGGAATAGTGTGAATTACTATTCCAACACCTTCCCTACTGTACGTAGACTGGAGTTGGAATTATAATTCACACTATTCCTAAGTCCAGCGCCCTCCAGCGCAAGTCGATGTAACAACTTGCGTTGTCAAGACCCCAATGTAACATACCGCGTTGTGATGGTACGCGTTGTATCATCATACATCCCACGTACTGCATGTTAGGCTTTGCTAAATGTATGTTTGCAGTTCTTAACGAGTGGGCATTATAAAATGGAGGGCCAAAGTGATGTCATCTCACTGAGTAAGTCTCAGTGGACTGCACACTGTAACGTCGTGGGCCCTAGACCCGCATGCTGCATAAAGGACAACACAGACACAGGGTTACTGTACATGGAACTGGCCTAGGGCACATGCGCCTGGCCCCTTTTATTGGAAGGGTCACCTGACCAATGACGTCTGTGATGGATGGGTGTGGGCTGAATGTTACAGGCAAGCCCTTGGGAAATGGGCTGGCAAACCATCATTGGCAAACACTATAACGTGTCCAGCAGGGGACACACTATGGTTTCTGAAGAGAGAGCTGCTCTGGCCCCCACTCCCCCCCACCCTCCCACCTACTAGCCCAACCTTCCCCTTTTGCTGCTTCAGAATTTTCTCACACTCAGCCAAATGAGAGCAAGCTTGGGAACCTTTCCAAAAATCCCATCGGATTCCCACATCAGCCCTCAGTGAAGGCGGTGCCTGCGATCAAACCCTCTGTTTCCCCTCTGCTGCTGCTGACTCCAAAGATATATTTTTTAACAGAGCTCAGTTTTCGCGTCCCAAAGGGGAAAAGCCAGGAAATAATATGTGGTTTTCCAAAAGGGCTCAGCGAGGCTTTAAGGGAACTGCGGTAATGGCGTTGAGGTCCAGAGACGGTGCTTGACTAGGTGATCATAGAGACGCACCCCAGTGGCTAGACAGGCCAGAGACACCACTGGAAGCTGTGACAGGGCCGGGTGAATCCACAGTCAAGTGGGTGGAGTGAAGGAGCGACCATAGGACGGGTGGGGTAAATGGATGGGAGAGAGATTGGTGTCGTGAATGGAGGAATGAAAGATAAATAGGGTGAATGGAAGAATGAGATCAAATAGGGTTATAGGAGGGAAACACCAATGGGTGAATAAACAAACGAGAGATGGGGAATGGCTGTAGGAGCAATGGATAAGATGAGTAGAGTAATGAGATGGGTGAGTGGAGGAAAAAAAGATGGCTGTGTTAAATGAGCATCCTTTGGATGGGCGGACTTGTAGGTGCCTGGATGGAAGGACAGACTGAATAAATGGCTCTAAGAATGGTTGGGTATAATGGTGGATGGATGAGTGGAAAGAATAGTGGGTGAGTGGGTTAACGTGTGGCTAGCTGGGTCACCAAATGAGTGAATGAATGGATGGATGGAAAAAGGGACTAATCTTAACTTCCATCCTGCTTCTTATAGTTATTATGTTTCTCACCTGACTTGTGGTTGTCCCTTTTGTTCTTAGGAGACCGTGGGCGAGCCCTTCTTCCTGCTTCTGTGTGCTATAAAGCAACAGGTGAACAAGGGATCGATCGATGCGCTGACCGGGAAGGCCCGATACACCTTGAATGAGGAATGGCTTCTAAGGGAGAACATCGAGGCCAAGCCACTGGTAAGAGACAAGGGCCAACTGCAGGCTTCACCTGGAGCGGGTTGAAGACGACTCCATGTCTTACCCATGCGTTGATTGAACACGGTCCTTCTGAATGGGGTTGTATGTCAATATCATATACAGAAATATTGTCTGGCATAAATATGGGGTCTTAAATATCTGACAAAGAAATATTGTCTCGAAAATAAATTGTCTCCTAAGTACCATAACCAGAAATATCTGACATAGAGACCATGTCCTAAATATTCCTTCAAGAAATATTGTATGACATAAATATTGCATTCCAAATATCGTATATAGAAATATACTCTGACATATATACATTTTCCCTTAATATCGTATACAGAAATATTTGCTGCCATAACTATAAGGCCCTAAATATTGTTTACAAAATTCTTGGCGCACTGGATGTAGGTTTTCTAATATTATGTCCAGTGGGCCTCTATTTTTGTAGACAATATGTAGAACACCATGTTATGCCAGACAATATTGTGACCATGTTATGTTGCCAAACCTCTGCATGATTCCCGTAAATCACACTATTCTACACAGGACACATGACAAGTTGTGTTGTTAATAGGCACAATAATAAAGTTCATTAAATAATGGTGATTAGATTACAATCTGGCTCCTAGAGAACAGATTTCAGTTTTCATCCAACTGCATGTATGTTTCACAAGATGCTGACGTGTAGCTTGCACATGCAATATAATGTCTAGGACACAGAGACAGTAGCAAGAGTTTCAGAAAACACATCCTGCAGCAGAAAATATGGAGTTGTGGGGAAAGTGTAAAGTGTAATTTCTGTACAAGGGCCAATGTACAAATACAATGTGAGAAAGTCCGAAAGCGCAGTGTGTGGTGTAGGATTTATACATTGCTTCATACCCTGTTGTGGGGTGTCAAAGTGTATTGTAGGGTGAGGTTTAATGTACATATATTTTACCAACCAAAACATTCTGGAGGAGACAGTCCAACATATATATTTTAGGTACTAAGCGATTGCCTAAAAACATTCTGGAGAAGGCCCATCATACTCTTGAGGAGGCCTATTGCACACATTCTAGAGAGTATCTGTGGTACACGTTTTACACCAGGCCTTTATGATACATTCTGAAGATGATCCATGGTATGTATTCTAGAAAAGATACATAGTACGCATTGAGAAGCCTCATTGCACACATTCTGGAGAATGTTTTGTTGTACACGATCTAGAGAAGGTTCATAGTCCCCAAAAGAAAGCCCATTGCACACATTCTGGAGAAGGTTTGTTGTACACGATCTGGAGAAGGTCCATAGTACCCAATAGAAGGCCCATTGCACACTTTGTGGAGAAGGTTTGTTATACACAATCTGGAGAAGATCCATAGTACCCAAAAGAAAGCCCATTGCACACATTCTGGAGAAGGTTTGTTGTACGCAATCTGGAGAAGGACCATAGTACCCAAAAGAAAGCCCATTGCACACATTCTGGAGAAGGTTTGTTGTACACGATCTGGAGAAGGTCCATGGTACCCAATAGAAGGCCCATTGCCCACTTTGTGGAGAAGGTTTGTAGTACACGATCTGGAGAAGGTCCATAGTACCCAATAGAAGGCTCATTGCACACATTCTGGAAAAGGTTTGTAGTACACGATCAATCTGGAGAAGGTCCATAGTACCCAAAAGAAGGCCCATTGCAAACTTTGTGGAAAAGGTTTGTAGTACATGATCTGGAGAAGGTCCATAGTGCCCAATAGAAGACATATTCTGGAGAAGGTTTGTTGTACAAAATCTGGGGAAGGTCCATATTACCCATTTAGAAGGCCCATTGCACACATTCTGGAGAAAGTCTTTAGTAAACTCTCTGGAAGAGAACTGTAGTGCCTATGAGAAGGTCGATAGTACCGACTAGAAGGGCCACTGCACACAGTATATACAAGGTTCACGGCACACATTCTGAAGACGGTCCATAGTGCCCGCTCTGGACAAGGCCTACAGCATACATTCTTAAGAGGTCTGTTGGACACATTCTGAAAACGGTCCACAGTCCACATTCTGGAGACAGCACATATAGCATATTCTGGCAAATGTCAATTTGGCACTTTACAAAGTAGGAACTTTGTGCGCATAATGGAAAATGTCCACACGCAAAACACGTTTCCGCGAAACCACGATTCCTATATCGGAAGGAAAAATGTGCTGATAGGTATTATCCGTCATACGTATAGAACTCCATGTTCTACATTCCAACACAACCAGGGAATGTGGTGAGACCCCAGCAGGGATGGGGGGGGGTGACACTGGAACCGGGTGTTTATCAATGTCCTAATAACTACCAAATATTAATACTGCTCAACCTTTATTGTAAGATAGGAAACGCTTTAAAATTCATCCGGGCAAATGGGCAGGGGGTGAAATTTGCCCCATGTTAGTTTTTAATAAAACATTTTCCTCCAGCATACCTAGTTTGAGCAGAAGCTTCCTTCTTCCACTTATATTTTTCAACACTTCAAAAACTCCACGAAATACATAAAGATTTAGAAGTTAAAAAAACTTCATGAAGTTATGGAGGGAAAGCTTTGCAACTTCTCACACCCCCGCATTCAGTCACTGACTCACTTTCGCACTCGTTGGCACTCTCTCTGTTAGGCTCCTGGGCCATCAGCCTCCCTCCTACGGCCACATCTGTAAATCACTCTTAAGTGGCCGTAAGTGATTCCAGCTGCTGCTCACTGGATTATATACACGAGGCTTTGGCTGAATGTAAAGCGCAGCGGGCCAGGCAGGACCTCGAATGCTTTTTCACCCACATACTGGGCGCTCTGTTGCTCCCCACGTGTGTTTGTCAAAGTTCTGCAACTTCTGAAACAAAATATCAGTTGTGGCAGTTGAAAAAAATGGAATAAACATATTTACAAGACTAAAAACCCCTTCCCTGTGATCCTTGATTAACACTGTCTCGGCAAAAGATTAACCCAATTAGTAACACCTGATTACAATAATCAACAACAAAAAGGGACCAGTTAAACTTTGTAAAGAGTCTCCCCACTGCATGTCACCAAGTGAGACACATTTTTTTCATTAACTTTTGCTCCAGTTGAACTAGAAACAATGTTTATTTGAAAACTTTGAATAATGCAAAAGATGGTATATTATGTGGCAAGTGCGGTAAATCCATAATTAAACAGAAAAAGAGATGGCTGCAGAATCAAATAATTGCCGAAAAGCACTTTGACTCCTCGTCAGGGGTCTTACTACTATGATCTCTCAAATAACGCCTTCTAGACTCTTCCCGCTTCTATCCCTCCACCACCCTATTCAATTCAACTAACAGACTGACATGTCCACTGCTCAAATTAAAACTTAGTTCCCTATTCTAACCCACCACTAATCCTTTTTGGGTTCCGGAGTAGCGTGCTACTCGCTGAAAAGCACTTCGACGCCTCATTTGGGTAGTAAATGCTATATAAATACAATTACAATCCCTGTGGCCCTGCCTTTTGGTAAAGCTGGAGTGTATTTATCAGGCCGGTGCTTCTGTGATAGGACTGGCGCTGAGTCGGGCACATGTCAGTCTTTGTGGCGGTGCCTGTCAAAAAACAAGCAGGGCTGGGGCACAGTTACATGTAAGGTAACATGCAACTGACTGCGCCCCAGCGCCGCCTGCCTTTCAACTGGACTGCCTTGCTCTGGATTCTCCAAATATAAAGTCTATTCCACTTCAGTTTTCAGGGAAAGTGTTTACGTACTGCCCGCAGATATGTTGACGCCAATGTTCACTGGAGACTACACGGCTTTAAAAATGTTAACTAATGTATGGCAGAGATATGGGTTCTAAGGTGAAATTTATGGAGAATAGCTTTGGAAAACAATGGAAGAGTTTGGCAAATATGTTGAGCAATAGCATACATTTATAATCCTGTTTGAAGATGATCTGTGTGGCATTGCTGGCAGCCCTTTCCTTCTTAGAAAACCAGCTTTCAGCCATTACTAGTAACATATCTAAGCATGCTGGGACTTGTAGTTTCACTTTTCTCAGATATAGGCCTAGAGAGGCCAGCATGCTTGGTTAAGTTGGCTAAACTATCAGGATAGGCTGAAAGTTATTGTTGATTGCTGGGGTGTGATGCAGCAGATGTGTTTTGAGAATGTTGCAGCTAAGACGGGATTATACCATGACGTTAAGGGTAGTGAAACAAAAGACACCGGCAAATGTAACACTTTAGACTAGGTAGGGTAAGTGGAAGAACATAAGGAATGGGTCAGTGTATAGCATCCTTATCAGAACATCTAACAGCTCAAACTACACAGCACCTTTCCTTGGGCGGATCCGCTTGACCAATGGTGTATAAGGATATGTTTGTGACTCTTGAAACTCTGTCCTCTCTGATCTCACACGTGGCCTCTTCTCCTCCTCCCAGAACCTGAACGTGTCCTTCCAAGGCTGCAGCATGGACTCGCTCACTGTGCGGGTGATGGATATGGACTCAATCAGCCAGATGAAGGAGAAGATCCTGGAGGCCTTCTGCAAGAACCTGCCATTCTCTCAGTGGCCCAAAGTGGAGGATGTGGAGCTTGGTGAGTGGTCCAAGGAGCCTCAAGCGGTCCCTCACATGTGTCCCTCCTTTGTCTTCCGAGTACCTTCCTGGTCTGGCCTGAAAGTACTGTCTTTGATGCTTCTGATAAGCACAGAAGTGGCAGACCTAGGGCAGTGGCTAATGTACCAAAGAGTCCAAGGCAACCAGGACGTCCTTTTCTGTACACAGAGCACTTCTGAGCTTACCTACCATAACATACTAAACATTCTGGCATTTTGGAGATGGTCTATACTGCACATTCTAGAGAAGGTTCATAGTATATTTTCTGGATAAGGTCTTTATAACACACCCTAGAGAAGGTCTCTAAAGCGTATTCTAGAAAGGGGTATAGTACAATTTCTGGAGCAGGTTCTTAGTACACATTTGTATGTTTATAATACACATCCTGTAGAAGGCCCCTAGTACACATTCTGGAAAAGATCTATAGTACACATCCTAGGATAGATACTACACAATCTGGAAAAGGATTTATAGTACACATTCAGGATGTCTAGAATGCATAATCTGGAGAATGCCTAAAGTGCAAATTCTAGAAAAGGTCCAAATTGTGCAGTATATATTCTGGAGGAAGCCTATATAGCACCTCCTAGAGGAGGTGGCCACCAGGTGCCTGTAGAGCTGTACAAATCCCGATAGGCAAGACAATCCAAATTATATTTCATTTTCAAGGCGAAAGGCTATATATGCCTTAAAAAAAGGCGAATCACTTATCCAGTTAGTCACAAAACAATATAATGTATTTTCCTACGATGCCATATACCAATATAATACATTGGATTCTGTAATCCTTGTATAAATAGCAGTCTCTCTTTGTAATCGGCGACTTGTGCCGCACCCAGTTGCCGATTATAAAGAAAAGACTTCAGAACTCGACTGTTATAAGTTATTAGAGTCGAGTTCTGATGTCACAATGACTCCTGCCAGAGCCAGAAGCCAAAGTGAAAGGCAGGTCAGCCCACGGAGCATAATTGAAGCAGCTGTTTAAAGCAATGACTAACAGAACACTGCTTTTTTTCCTCTGCTCTACTTTAATAGCTTACAGAGGCAAGCAGAGAGACTATGTTTATTTTTTGCACTCCTTAGATCGAGAAAAGCTAGAATCTTTCTGCATGTTTCTACACATTCCGAGGTTCTGCAGCTTTTTTTTTAAAAACTGTCTTGTATTGAACTGTTTTTAATATATGTTTGCAACAAATATCTAAGCGTTTTTAATTTTGCTCTAGAGGTATTATTTTTATTCTTCATATTTGCAAATATGCTCGCTACGCACCAAGGTTTTAAGAGGTTTGTGGGAAAGGTGATGGTGTGACCTTGTATTATATGGGATAAAGTATCCCCTGGTGTACATGGTAAATATATTACAAATCACCTCGGAATTCTATAACCTTATAAAGGAACTCAGCCTTTGCTCTTGTTCCTCGATAAGGTTATGGAACTCCTTGGTGAATTACAATAACCTTATAATGTACAGCAAGGAGTACTTTATTCCTTGTAGCATATGCATACTGGCATGCAAAGGATTTTTGCTTTAAAGAGTACAACAAAATAATTATGCTCTCCCCTTACCTATTATAGGCATGCCCCTTTCACATCATGGTACTGTTAGCACCATGTTTGTTGGGTATCCTTGTAATATAATTCTCTAATGCCATCAGGAGGTTCTGGTGGCATGACGATAAGGCAAGGGGCCAGGGAGTCAGTGGTTTGGAAATCTCACAATCACCCCACCCACAAAGCCTTTATCACCATCGATGCTCATGACGAGCTGAGCTCGTCATGAGGCACGGCGCTCCGGTGCTCATGACGAGCTCAGCTCATCATGAGCCGTGGAACGATCGCATGCGGGGATAATTCCCCTGCTGTGCTGACCATTCCACGGGAACGGGTGGGCTCATGACGAGCTGAACTCGTCATGAGCACACGAGCGCCGTGCCTCATGACGAGCTGAGCTCGTCATGAGCATGGGGTCGCTGCATGCCCCCTCCGCCCCCCAGCACAGCGGGGGAATTACCCCCGCAAAGAAGGGGTTATTGGGCCCATTACACACATTACTTTACTTAGTACCTATTTCTGATTACATGTAATTTAAAAACTGCACCACCCATTGGTTGAAATCCATGATTCTCAAAAATTATTTGATTAAAAATATGATATATCATATAATTTATGTAACTAATGAGTGTGTAATATGTATTTTTTATACACAGAAAAAGAAATATTGCAACTTGTATAGTGAATGATTTGTAACACCAGTGCTGTCTGTGTAGTAGACTCTCTAGCCTTTAAAAGTCAGCACACGGTCTGCTTCTTGATACGATTTGACAGCCAAAGGCCTTATTGATGTTAGATTATCATTCCCTGCTGTCTCTCCCATCTCAGAATGGTTTGCTTCTACGGGCAGCTACATCCTGCGGGACCTTGATGACACCTCGTTGATGGAAGATGGGAGGAAGAAACTCAACACGTTAGCGCATTATCAGGTATAGTATCCAGTCGGATGTTCAGGTCTGCTCATAACTGATAGGAGACAGGCATTAGGGCTTTTAGATATTGAAGAACACAGGTCTGTTTAGGAGGGTCTTGGCAATACTACTGCAAAGGCAGTCACCCACACTCATTGCTCTTAGAGGACTTTTGAGTCAATATTCATGATTACTCCGGGTCTGAGACTGGTGTCCTACCTCACAAATACACCATATTAAGGAAATGTATATGTTCATTAAATGTCACCTGTCTTATTTCTTTGTCAACAATGAAGAGCAAGGCCACTGGTCCTCACACAAGACAATCTACTAACAATAGCCGACATGAGGGCAGTGCCCATGCAGATTCTGCCTGCTCAGCATTGTTGATTACATCTCTACAAGGGGACTTAGAAGAAAATCCTTTCAAAGATAAAAGGGATGTTATAGTTAGGTGAAAATATCAGTTAAAACATACTGTTTTAAACTAACAAAACCACTGAAATTCAGCAGTTCTACTTATCTCCGGTAACTGTAAGTCATGCCCTAAAGTAACTTTACCTTGCGCCCCCACCATACACAGTGGGGTCATCAATTATGTCATTTTAAATGTTACCGTCTTGTTATCAGTGATGTCATAGAACATGTCACGAGTGATGTAATATGGGAGGTTATTAGCAGTGCAAAGCGAGGGCGTGAGTTATAGTCACTGTAGGGAATGAGTTAAAGTTAATTCAGATAACTATGCCGGTGAATTTCAGTGGTTTTGTTACTTTAAAACAGTATGTTTTAACTGACATTTTCACCTAACTATAACATTCCTTTATCTCTTGGTATTTTCTTGTATTTTTATTATTACGATACTTAACTATAACTTCACTTTAACCTTTGTTTATTGAATGAATCTTTTGGGTTTTTTAAACATAAAGTAATATTTTATTATTATGTGTAATGCCAACCCCACACACGCACTAACATTGGCCAAGCGCGACATAGGGGTGGATACAGGACGGTCGAGCCCTGCATCCAATTCCTTGCAGGCAGTCAACACCATGCCACTGTGCAACATGGGTTGTACAGAAGGGTCAAGCCTGCAGCCAGGCTCTGCATCCCACCCACTGGAGGCAGCCAACCGCACAACGCCTTCAGCCATGCAAGGGATGGGGGTTGCTAAACCGCCAGTTGGTGCCCAACCGCCCTCCCCTCTGCGCCCGAGCCATGGGCAACAGGGTGTTGGGCGCAGGGCCGCGATGTCATTTTAAGTAAGGCAGACCTACTGACTTTGTCAAAGGATCAAAACATCAAAATATAGAAAATAGGCCTATTGGCTTTATGAAGGGGTGATGATATCAACACATATAAAGCACATGTATTATCTTTTTATTAAAATTACCAATAAGTAAAATGAGATGTATATTTTAATAATTCAGAAAAGTAATAACGTTTAATAAAAAAAGCATCAAAATGTCTTTGAATCTTTGTGTAACATTTTTGAAGCTTTAAAGTGCAGCCAATGATCTCATCTCAGTGTGGCTCTGCACTCCAGCTGAAGGGCATAGAGCTCCAGCTAGGAGTGCTTCAAATAAATATGGTAAGCTCTCCTGGGGTCAGGGTTTTAATGACCTAGGAGGCATCCATTTTAAAAAAAATGCTTGCACCAGCCTCTTCTAGGGACACCACCAGCAAGAAAAACATTATCTATTAAAAAAAGCCCTAGAGAATAATTAGGCGCACCTTGGCCGAGCAGTGAATAATAAATGAGCTGTTTTGGCCACTCATTTATTTGGGGGTGTCTCATCAGCCACCTGGGACACCCACACCATTTTGTTTGGGGACTATGGGGTGGGGTGGGCAGCACCCATGGCCTAGTCTGCACCACAGCCGGCACCCATCATGGGTGCCGACAGGAACCCGCATTGTTTTATTAAGTGGATGTCCCAGTGCCCCACCCGAGGTGCCCACAGCTACATTTTTGTTGGGGGCTGCAGAGGAGCCCCAGGGCCCCTGTGGCGCCAGCCGGCTCCCCTGGCAGGAGTAAACTGTTTAATTAGTTGTAGGTGGCTGCTCCGGTGTCCATCTGGGACACCCAAAATACTGGCCACATTGGGGCTTGCGGGAGAAGCGCCAAATTCACCCCCCCCCCCACCCTCCGTCCCCAGTCGGCTCACCAGCCAGCACCATACCGGCTGCTGGTAGGAGCCAGCACCTTTTCTTTGCTCCAAGACGCCAAACTAGGGAGCTTTATATCCCGTCTATTGCAGATTTGCAAATATGCCATACTCTGATTGACTGACTATCACAGCAAAATTTCTGTGTGACTAACTTTACCAAACATGGTGCACCGAGCACCATGTTGGGAAAAAAGAAAAAGGGCATAAGGGGGAGGGTGAAACAATCCTTATAAAAATGCCATATATAAATTAGTTTTATTGTTTTATTCTAGACTCTTCCTGGTTGTCTTAGAGACTCCTGGTGCCTGAGCATTTGCAAATTCTGAGCAGGATTTGTGAATACAGAAAAAAATAAATGAAATATTCTGTGCGCCACAGCCGTGCTTGGGCAACAGCAGCAAGCAAGGTTGGCCACCTTCGGTGCACAGCAAAGGGTTGCCACCCACAAGTGGAGAGATATGATATGATGATGAAAAAAAAATCTGTGAAATTTGTATGTCATTGTTAGGACCACAATTCATAACTCTCCCAATAGCAATGCAAACCATAACTCACCCGCTAAATACAATGCGTATAACCTCCCAATATTCATACCAATAAATCAGAACATCTAAAAGCGTTCTGTCAAAGTGGTAAGGCTAATGCGACATGTAATCTAATCTGCAAAACGAATAAAAACATTTGTAACTGCATCTGTTTCATTAAGAGTGAGGTCATTAGCGTTGCATCTAGTTCAACTGAGGATTAATTACTGGAGGAAAAGTTCCTATTTTCTCAAGTGGGCTTCGCGAAGGCCTTGTGGTCAACTTAAACTAAGCTACGACCTGACTTCATTAATCTGAGCTGCAGGGCTGTCTGAGCGGAGCTGAGTGCCATGTTGATCCTGAATGCTGAGAGTAGCCTGGACTCTCCTCTGTCAGTGGGGTGGGGATGAAATAGTATAGCGCTAGTTTAACTTTCACATTGTTCATTTGCCTCCATGTTCTCCCTTTCCTTCGCCTGCTCCTCAGAGCTGCTGCATTACAAAGGAGGTTGATTTAGAATGAGACCGCTTTCAGTGAATATTTGGAGATTTGATTGAACTCTGTAGTATTCTGGGTGGGGTTGCTAACTAGCACATGGTGTAATAACCTTCATTTTCATATTAATTTAAGCATACCATCCATCACTTTTTTTTATACTTCAGTGTGACGTCCTACATGTGATGGGTATGCCTAGATGTGGGCCCCATGCTCACTGTGCCACTGGAACCAACCTACACCTGACTGAAGAGCCCCAATCAGAGAGAAACCGGTTTTGGTTTGCTTGTGTTTTGGTTAAGATAGGACCTGACCTTGCAGTTTTGTAGCTCTGATAGCTTCACACGTAGGTCTGATGATACCTCCAAGTTGGTTCGATGCAAACACGGGTTCCACCTCTTGATCGCCTCAATTCTGAATGCTCTTATCTCACAGAATGTTGATCTGATCAAGCGAGGGAAGTAAAGGATGGGGACAGCGGGGAGGGAGACCTGTGGAGAGAACATACAATTAGAAGAAGCTAGACTTAAGATGTATATAAAGTATATAGATCTAGCTATTCCATACCTTTAATCAGTACCTGTAAAAGAAAATACCAATGCTGCGTCTTCCTTGCAACTCTAGAAAGGTAGTGACTCTTTTCTTGAGTCGAATTCACCAAGCGCTGTGCTGTGTCTCTGATAAAACAAAGAGGGAGATAAGTACTAGAATAGACTGTTCTGAAATGAATAATCTATACCAACGCTGTCCAAAATACCCACCCTTTCATACACTTGATAAGGCTTCACAGGGGTTATCCTCACAATATCCGTAAATCCCCCTGTTACTACAAGACAATTAAAACAGAGGGAATCAATGAAGGCATGATGCACAAAACAGAATACCCACTGCAATTATCGCAGCAGAAATTATTGAACCAGAATTCCAGATACTGTGTATATAGCGATAACAACGTAAGAAGCAATGGTAGTGTGAATCCGCTTTTCATCATGACCCAAATAGCAAAGTGAATTCCAATAAAGGGTCCCAAACCTCCAATGGCATTTCTCAACACAGCTTTGTCAATTTGCAATCCAAAATCCACACAAGTGCCATTTCGAAACACAGATTCGGCGCGTAGATAATGCCCCAAACCAAATTCCTCGCACGTCGCTTTCCTTCACGGCAGAGAGGCACCTAAACCACGCTGTACAGCTAGACGCTGTTTCCATCACGGCTGACTGACGCACACACATGCAATAAGTAACAGTATGCCGATTTCGTCACGGCTTGCAGATTTGTGAAGAGGAATGTGCTGGAGCGAGCTGCACCATAACAAGAAAACAGAATCCAGAATGCCAAGAACTAGAACCGAACCTTTGGCGGTAAAGTTATTACTCCAAACCACAAGACTTCAATATGACAACAATACAATGGTGCCGGAGCATCCTTATCACACCACCAAGGACATGGAACCAAGGGAAACATCCATCTTCAAATCAGGAAGCGAGAAGAATAACCCGCATTGGTCCTCTGCCCGGGCATCCCTATAATCCCGCTCTGTCGCCGGAAACACGTCATCTCGTGTACAGAGAGTGGTGCACTACCTGATGGGAACTTTAGTTCGGGAATACAAATGGGCTGGATTCAGGATCGATCCTGACAATGTTATGTTATTTTATTCTTATAAGGCGCAACAGCTACCCAAAGGTTTTGCAGCGCCGCCTGACAGGAGCAGAAGGAGGATGGATGATCTATCGATTAAACAGCCAGGTTTTTAAGCCCTTTAGGTCATTCCCATAAACTGTTTCATTTCAAAGTGGCAGGGGGAGGGAGTTCCACATAGAGGGGCCCAGGCAAGAAAAAGACCGACCCTCCATTCGTGACAATCTGGTCTTAGGGACCGAAAATTTGGCCTGAGTGGCAGAGCGAAGAAGGCGCGGTGGTACGTAAGGATGAGCTAGGACACTCAGTTATTGGGGTGCCTTGCCTGATTTGATCTTAAACATATAACTCAGGGCTTTGAATTGAATCCGATTTTCCACCCTGAGCCAATGAAGGTCCCGAAGATAACCTGAAATGGGAGCCATTCTGGGAACCTGGCAGAGCAGCCTAGCAGCCGCATTCTGCACCACCTGTAATTTGCGTATCACATACTTATTGGCTCCTAGATACAGGATGTTGCCATAGTCCAGTCTAGAAGTGACAAGAGCCTGGCCACAGTTCTTTGAGTGGAGCCAGCCAACATCCAAAGGATTTTTTTGAGCCATTTAAGGTTGGTGAAGCAGGTCGAAGCCACCTTCACCGCTTTTTGCTTCATTAATAGTTGGTCATCAATGATAAAGCCTAAGTTGCGGACTTGATGCGTAGGCTGGGGTAGAGCACCCATTTCCGAAGGCCAGTGTTGAGAACCCCAAAGATCTCTATTATTCCCCAAAATTAGCACTTCCGTCTTTTCGGCATTGAGTTTGAGCAAGTTGGCTTGAATCCAACTTGCAAAATTCCTCAATCTACTCTGAAGAGAAGATGATTTAGACGCCTGTTCAGCAGAGAGGGAGAAATTATTTGGGTGTCATCAGCGTAGTAAAAAATAGACAAACCAGCATCTTCAGCAATGACAGGCAAAGGCCTGACATAGACATTAAACAGTAGAGGGCTATGAATGGAGCCCTGCGGTACCCCATAAGGTGATACATGGGTTTTGGAGCTGGCGGTATAGGAGAATACCTGGAACGTGCGGTCTGTCAGAAAATCAGTAAGCCTATTGAGTGCAGAGTCAATGACACCCATTGATTGTAGGGCTTTCAATAACACAGCGTGAGACCCGAGTCGAAAGTGGCACTCAAATCAAGTAATATGAGTGCCACAGTTTTTCCAGCATCCAAACGGCTTCACATCATATCTGTGACTCCGAGGAAAGTAGTTTCCGTCGAGAAGCCAGCTCTAAAGCCAGACTGTGAAGGGTGTAGAAACTTTTGAACATCAATGAAGTGAGTGAATTGTAAATTAATGTCCTTTTCCAAACTTTAAAAAAAAATCTGGAGTAACGAAATAGGCCGAAAATTGGATAGTTGTGTCACGTCTGCATTCGCTTTTTTCAAAAGTGGAAGGACCATAGCGTGCTTCCATGCACGTAGAACAATTGCTTCCTGTAGGGAAGCATTAACAGCCAGATTCATCATCGGCATATTTTGCGAGTCTGTAATAGCGATTAATAAGGAATCGCTATTACAGACTCGCAAAACGGGATTCATGTAGGAATCGCAATATTTAATGCGATTCCTACAGCTTCCTTATTTGCGATTAGCTAATTGCTAATCGCAAATAAGAAATAACTCACCATTCATTCCTATGGGCCTAAAGGCCCACAGGAATGAATGGGAAGACATATCAATGTGCGAATCGCTATTAGCGATTTGCATTTTGATTTTGCGATTTCAAGGGTGCAGGGGTGTCCAATGGACACCCTGTTGCACCCCTGAAATGTAAATGTAGCCTGATGTTTCGCACCCACATGTCCAAAGGACATGTGTGTGTGTAACATACCACTTAGAAAAATGCACTAAAGTGCATTTTTTAAAGTTTTCGCTATTTACCACGAAGTTACACTTCGCGGTAAATAGCGGCCAGAAATAGCGAATTCGCAAATAAAAAATGGTTAATGAATTGCATTTAAGGAATCTCAAATAGAGATTCCTTAAATGCAATTCCTCGCAAATATGAGATTTCGCAATTACCGATTTTTGCATTTGGGATGATGAATCCCAAATGCAAAAATTGCGCTCGCAAAGAGCCAGATTCGCAGAATCTGGCCCTTTGCGAGCCGATTTTTAGGTCTCGGCTGAACGCGCGGAAGCGCGTGTCCGCCGAGAACCTATTGTGGCCGTGTCTCCTTTCCAGGAGACACTCCTGGCCGCGCGCATCGCCTTGGAGGCGATTTCAAACGAGCACGCGAACGCTCGCTGCATTCTCTCACACACACACACAGAAGCGCCCATGCATGCACGCACGCACATACAGCCTCCCCCACACACATACACACGCGCACGCACACAGACACACGAGTGCTGCCCCCCTCGCCCCCCCCCTCGCACCCCGCACACCGCACAACGCACACCGCACCCCCCAGCCCTTTCTAACTTACCGGGGCAATCTCGGGGGACTCCGCCGCTGCAGCTCTTGCCAGCTCCTTTCACGGGGCTCCCTCTTGGTCAAGGGAGCCCCGCAACAGTCGCCTAACCTCCTGCTGGCGGGCCCGGGGTTCTCCACTGCTCACAGGAGCCCTGGGCCGCGATAAGCATGCCTCCTCTTCCGGTCCTGACGCGGCCCCGCCCCCGTCACAGGCGACATTGCCTGACTTCCGGTGGGTGCGTAGATTTCGTCTTCGTTTTTATTTATGCAATTTTCTAGTTTTATATTGCCATCCACCCAACTTCCATAAAAACAGGGACAATTTCTTCTTTAATTGCTCGTGTCATAATTGCGCTTTAAATGTTTTCAGAGACTGTATTGTTTACCAATATTTTTGTTCTCAGTAACAAATATTAAAAACGTAATAAAAACAGTATACCGAAAACTAGGCATTGGGTAGTCCAATTAAACAGCCCCATAAAATATCAACAAAACAATCAACTAGTAACCCAGATAAAGTTATGTAACAAGTACAGATGCAAGGATACTGTATAATTGTTTAACTCTGAAAGGATGGCAAAAAACACAATAATGAAATGTAATTAGCCGAACCTAATTATACCTCTTAGAGAAACTGCAATGAACACAAAAAACCCTTGCACAGTGAAGGGACAAAATAAAGACTTTCCAGTACCTGCTCCACCTCTCAACCCCCTGTGCCCCAAGCTCCTTCTGTCCTTAGGTTGTACTCGCTTATTTTTAAAGGGTAAGTATCTGCTTTCTGTCCATATTTATCCATTTTAGTGTTGTGTGTTTCAGCCAGTGCTTAATTTGTGATAGTGTTCATCGGTGCTCAGCACCGGCACTTGTTTTTTAACATCAGAAAACATGGGCAGTGTATAACAAAGTCGTACATTTACAAAAATAATGGTATCAGATGACCTGAGTCAATCCTACAGCTGTCAGCGGCCTGGAAAGGTCCAAATTGTCACATACTTAGAAGTGTGAGGGTGAGTAGGCAGCATGGGTACAAGCATGTGGCAATGTTGGCAGGGACACTGGATGGTGCAAGCTGCAGTGACCGCTCGAGAAATATGCTGGGTTGTGGCTTTTATTTTATTTACAAACTAAGCATTGGTTACTGCTGGTAACCCTGCCGTGTCCCCTGGCACTTGTTGCTAAAGGCTCGGGGGTCATGAAGGCAGCACCAAGAAGAGAAAAGAAGCCGCCTCTGTGAGCCCTGTTTTCTTTCGGTTGTTTGCACTTGATGCCCTTCCCCTGCCCCCTTTTATTTTAGTTTTTGTTTTAAAAACATAAATAAAAGGCATTGTTATTTACAATGCCAATAGCTCAAACTTGCGTAACTGCGAGACCTATTGCATTGCAAATGCTTGTTCTTTCATGAATCTACCTGTAAGTAACTCCATATTAGCTTCAAAGATGGCAACTCCAGCTTCTGCAGCACAGCTACAAGAAGAGAATCTCTATGAGAGCCAGATGTGAGACTGTCAAGAAGCAGTTTAAAGGATGTTACATCTAGGAGTGACCAATTTTCCAATTTATAAGTGGGCTTGGCAGTCTGACATTCCAGATGTTCAGTATTTCTCAATGTTGCAGGAGAGATCTCAATTTGCTGCGTAATGTTCACTGACTTAGCATTCAGTGCTGAATGTATTTTTTCCGCTTTGCTAAGGAAGAATTTAGCAAGATCTTCACATTGTAGGTCAGTAAGCACAGGAGGGGTGGATTGACTAGATGCCCCAGCTAGTTCTTTAAATAACTTAAACAGAGTTTTAGAACTATTCTGCGCATTTAAGATAGTAGAACTCACATATTCAGCCCGAGCAGCATTGCAGTGAGTGATAATCTCTTTTAGCCAATTTATATGTGAGTTTGGATTCAGGTGCATAGTTTTTCCTCCAGCGTCTTTCTAACACTTTACATTTACTTTGCTCTATCTTTAGCCTCTCGGTGAACCAGGTGGCTGGAGGACGATGGTTCTTCACCTTTTTAATAGAAGGTGGAAGGCACACATCAATAGATTTTAAGATCCAATTTTGGATGGTATCTAAATCTGCCATAGAAACTTGATTAATGGCAGAGGCATTATCAAATAGGAGTTTATTAAAAGTTCCAATGTCCCCTTTCCCCCAATTTCTTGATTTGGATTTTGTGCCCAAAACGGTCAAGGATAAGCTCGACCTTTCTTTTCATGACCTGGAAACTGACCAAAAAGTGATCTGACCAGAGTACTGGGAAAGCTGGGGAGCAAATAATATCAGCTAAGTTGGAAAAGATGGGATCCAATAAGTGGCCAGCAACATGGGTAGAGCCTACATTACGAAGCAAGATATTCATTGCTGCCAGGTCATATATCAGGGTAGTGCTCGTCACATATGTCGGGTCATCAAGGTGAAGATTCAAGTCGCCCAAGATGGTAAAATTGGCTGTGTCCAAAAGATAAGGAGTAATAGGATCAGGAAGTGATGTAGCCCATGGTCCAGCAGACCCAGGGGGACAATAGAGCAATGACGATTTCCAGTGGGTGAGATTAATTCAAGCATTCCATCCATCGCTTTTTTGTATACTTAATTTTGATACGACCAGAAAAGCTATGTCACCCTCAAATATTTATTTCAATAAAAAGATTCAAAAAGGAAAACCTGTCCCTTACACTTACATTTTTTTTTTTCGGTAACACATTTTGCATTCATTTAGGGTAATTGCCCAAAAACACGTTCAGAAAGGAAGCATTCCTCAACACTTAATAGCAGATGAAAATGGTGTTCGCCATTGTAACTAGTTTTTCTTGCATTGTGTTGATTTCTCTTTACTGATATGTCAGTTTACCTGTTTCACAGATCCCTGAAGGAGCCTCGCTGGCAATGAGCCTGAAGGACATACGAGACAATACTTTAGGCAGAGGTAATATATTGTATTGGCTTATAGAATTTATATTGGTCTACATGGTCCTTTCCGTTTCAACCATATCAATGTCAGCTATAGAGGTCTTTAAATTTGGAGAAGTTTTAATCTCTAGGTGGAAGAGTTCAATTTCTCAAAATTGATGCAATTGATTGTAAAAGATTCATGAGATCTACTTCTAACTCCTGAAAAGATCTTCTAAAGAAGGAAAAGGTCTTCACTAAGGTTGGAATGTGTCTACATATATATACCAGAAGAGTCTTCTTGGAAGGGTGTCAGGGTTTAGAGGACTTTGTGGAGTAGAAGTACCCTCTTTCTTGAGGTGAGGGGAACCTTTCCTAGGTGCAAGGTCCCTGTCCTCATATTGAAAAGGTGCTCTAAAGGTAAAAGAGGTAAAATAGGACATGTATCCTTTGAATATGGGCCACCGAAACAATGGTGGATAAAAAAGGGTTATCCTCAATATTATACTTTATAAATAGAGGGTGTTCTTATGTATGGTATTCCATTCTGAAGTTTTAAGATCATCTGTACTATTAGTTTAAGTTAGAGAGCTCTAATAAATGCTTTAAAAGTTTCAGAATATCAGAAACATTCTGAATAATCAGGAGTGGATGAACTAGATACAAATCAATCAATCAATCAATCAAGGCATTTATAGAGCGCACTACTCACCCGGAGGGTCTCAAGGCGCTTGGGGGGGGTGCCGCTACTGCTCGAACAGCCAGGTCTTGAGCTTCTTCCTGAAGGAGAGGAGGTCTTGGGTCAGGCGAAGGTCGGCAGGGAGGGTGTTCCAGGTCTTGGCGGCCAGGTAGGAGAAGGACCTACCTCCTGTTGTCGCTCTTCGGATGCGGGGGACGGCGGCGAGGGCGTGAGTGGTCGATCGGAGGTGGCGTTTGGGAGCGTAGAAGTTGAGGCGGTTGTTGAGGTAGCTCGGGCCTTGGTCATGTAGGGCTTTGTGTGTGTGGGTGAGGCGACGGAAGGTGATTCTCTTGTTGACGGGGAGCCAGTGCAGGTCTCTCAGATGCCCGGAGATGTGGCTGCGTCTGGGGACGTCGAGGATGAGTCTGGCTGAGGCGTTCTGGATTCGCTGGAGTCTCTTCTGGAGCTTGGCGGTGGTTCCGGCGTAGAGGGCGCTGCCGTAGTCCAGTCGGCTGGTGACGAGGGCCTGGGTGACCGTCTTCCTGGTCTTGGTGGGGATCCACCGGAAGATCTTCCGTAGCATGCGCAGGATGTTGAAACAGGACGAGGAGACGGCGTTGACTTGTCTGGTCATGGAGAGGGAGGAGTCCAGGATGAAGCCCAGGTTGCGTGCGTGGTCTGTCGGTTTGGGTGCGGTGCCCAGGGCGGGGGGCCACCAGGAGTTGTCCCAGGCGGATGGTGAGGAGCCCAGGATGAGGACTTCCGTCTTGTCTGAGTTCAGTTTCAGGCGGCTGGTCGTCATCCACTCGGCTACGGCTTTCATCCCTTCGTGGATGTTGGTTCTGGCGGCGGCTGGATCGTTGGTCAGGGAGAGGATCAGCTGGGTGTCGTCGGCGTAGGAGATGATGTTGAGGTTGTGTTGGCGTGCGATGGCCGCAAGGGGGCTCATGTAGACGTTGAAGAGGGTGGGGCTGAGCGAGGAACCCTGAGGAACGCCGCAGATGACTTTCGTGGCTGCAGATCTGAACGGTGGAAGGCGGACTCTCTGTGTCCTTCCAGCGAGGAAGGAGATGATCCACTCCAGTGCCTTCTCCTGGATTCCGATGTTGCTGAGACGCTGCACTAGGGTGCGGTGGCAGACAGTGTTGAACGCCGCGGAGAGGTCAAGGAGGATGAGGGCCGCTGTTTCTCCGTTGTCCAGCAGGGCTCGGATGTCATCGGTGGCAGCGATGAGGGCGGTCTCGGTGCTGTGGTTGGCTCGGAAGCCAGACTGTGAGGGGTCGAGGGATCCATTCGTCTCGAGGAAGGCGGCAAGCTGCTTGTTGACGGTCTTCTCAATGACCTTGGCTGGAAACGGGAGGAGCGAGATGGGGCGGTAATTCTTGAGTTCGGTGGGGTCCGCTGTTGGTTTCTTTAGCAGGGCGCTGAGTTCGGCGTGCTTCCAGCTCTCAGGGAAGGTGGCGGTGTCGAAGGAGGTGTTGATGATGTCCAGCAGGTGGGGTGCGATGACAGAGTCGGCCTTGTTGAAGACGTGGTGGGGGCAGGGGTCGGTCGGAGATCCGGAGTGGATAGAGTTCATCGTGCGGATGGTGTCTTCTGTGTTGATCCGGGTCCAGGCGCTGAGGGTGGTGGTGGGGGGCGTTGGTGCGGTCGTGGGGAGCGTTGATTGTGGGCTGAAGCTGTTGTGTATGTCAGCGATCTTGTTGTGGAAGTAAGAGGCGAGGGAGTTGCAGAGGTCTTGCGACGGGGTGATGTCGTTGTTACTGGCGTTGGGGTTGGAGAGCTCTTTCACGAATGAAGCTTCACACCCATTACAGAATGAATAAACAGGCTAGCCAGTATTGTTAGACCATGAATAAACAGTCTAGCCAGAGTCGCTAGACCATGTTTCTCTGCAGAGGAGCACAAACAACTCAAGGTGCAGATACTTGAGCTCCAGGTGCACCTGGGGTTTAGAGTACTTCTCAAAGCTCGGTAGAGCTCCTGCTTCCAGGGATGTGAGGCCTTGATCTTGTTGAGGGATGGTCTTACAATAGTCAGTTCTTCCTCAGAGAAATATAGGATCTCATTCCTTTGAAAGCAAGTTGTTTTACGAATAAAGGGATTACACCCTATCTATGCTATCTAGTATTGCCGGTCAATTAACGCTCTCTCGGCAGAAAGCTCTTCTTCTCATGATTTCTGGACTTTGTGCTCCTAGCATAAAGTTGTTCTCTGCATTGAGGGATTATTTCTCCTGGCTGTGTCGTGGATTCGTTTGCATGATCAGGACTTGGTCTCAGAATAGAGGTCCTGTCAGAGAAGCAGCAGAATTTCTCATGTGGTGGAAAGTTGCTTTCTGAACAGAACCCTTTTCCTCTGAGGGATTTAGCAGCTTGTGTGGTGAGGGGCTGTTCTCGCTTTAGAGAGATCCCTTTTAAATAATGAAGCAGCCTCTTGCTTCGCTTAAATGTTATTCAGTTATGCATTATTGTTTAATAACCTTTTGTATAAACAACTTTTTTTTAAAATCCTGTAAAAAGTAAAAAATCATGCTAATTTTAAAATGTATATCTTTGTTTAAGAAAATAAATCTTAGGTAATCACGACACTGTAATACTGCTTTAGAAATCTGCAGCATTCTTAAATTTTTAATGGATACCTTCCTTTAATCTGTTTTTAGGTCTTCAAATAAAATATGTATAGATTACCTGTCTATCTCCCTAGAGGGTTTAGGTGCAGCGTGACATTTTTGTTGGTGGATAGTCATATGTGGTTGATATTTTGGTAGTCTATATGATTGAATATATTCTATTGCAGGCTTTGTTCTTTTCTGCATGTTGGCAAAGGTTATATTCTTTTGTGGGGCTGAGCGGTTTCTTTAAGCCAAAGAAGTCTTCTTCTGATGAAGAATGTTATTTCTCTATGGTATAAGAGATCTTCTTCACTGGGCAGTAGACATCTCGCGGTTGCATGGTGTTGTTGGCTTGGAGAGCTCTTTGGTAGGCTGCTCTCCTTCTTGAAGTATGTAAGTACTCGCTACATCATAGATGTCGTCTTTAAGATTATAGAGGACTAACCAAAGTCAGGTGTTGTATTCTGATGGTATAGTGGCCTACTGCAGAGACCAAGATGTCTTGTATGGTTGACAAATTCTCATTCTCTAGTTGGGAAGGTAGTCATTAATTAATCAATCAAATATGCATATTCATGGGTGCTATTTAGTCACGTACAAAACTGGAGAAAAGTTGAACTATTGAGTAAGCCATTAACATTGAAATTTAGAGGTTTTAAGTTCAAATGATGGTTCCTAGGTCACCCTTGTCGACTACTTTGGAAATTCTATGTATGATGTGAAAAAAAGGAAAGCAACAGTGCTTCTTAAATGGCTACAATGTGGTTATAGTCAAAAACCTTGAATTCTACTTGCCTCCTGGTCAGAACACACTCCTGACACTCATGCTGAGCGCAGCTAGTAATGGTTGAAGCCCTTCAGTGGACCGCCACACGTGTTGTAGTTTTCCCAAACGTTGATGCCATCTGAGCTTAGCCGTTGACATAAGTCTCAAAATGTCTCAACAATGTTGAGGACTGTCAACCAACTGGAAACGTGAAATCTAGGAGAGCTCAAGTGGCTAGAGCAGTTGGATTGTTACTCTCTGTTTGGTCTTCTATCTCTTCAATATTGATCCTTATGCGATGATCTATAATCAATTATCTGACTTCAACGAGTGCTGCTATATGTACTGTTTACTGTTTTAAGTGAGACGATCAATGCTATACATGAATGTTTTTTTCCAGTCAATGTTAATTTTTCGAATTTGTCTGCCAATCTTACAACCTGTTTCATCTCCTTGCAGTGAAGGATTTGGACACTGAAAAATACTTCCATTTGGTAAGTAATTCATTATTTTAATATTTAAAAATATAATTCTACTAATAAAACAGCTCTGCCAATATTACTCTTATATTAGGAACAGTTCATAGATAAAAATATTTGTAAAGAATTTATCTCAGGTTTGTGTATATGTATATGTGCACAATGGCAATATATTGGGTTATAGTGATATTGGAAAGAGAAGGAAGCGAATACACCTCAGGTTTGTTTTTAAATCAAAAATATTTATATAATCTATGAAACGAAATACTCATACAAAGTAATACATTTGGATCATATAAATATTTTTGATTTAAAAACAAACCTGAGGTGTATTTGCTTCCTTCTCTTTCCAATATCACTATAACCCAATCTATTGCCATTGTGCCCATATACATTGAGATTACTTCATTAAGTGTCCACAGGAGCCTTTGTGGTTTGATAATAAATATTAATATGTCAAAATAACTCCTGAGACATGGTTGGTTGGTCTATAGAATGTCGGAACAACCTGTCTGTAGAACTTCTTTCATAGGAACACTTACCTTGTAGAACTTGTTTAATCAGAACATTCCCAGCGTGTCAATGGTAAGATTTCTTCAATGATCAGCATGGTCATGAATAATAAAAGTGAAGTATAGAGATCTATGGATAGAAAGCTGCCTTCACAGGGTCACACAGTGGCCAAGTGTGGATGTTAGGAATAGGACGCAGGCTTTCTGAATTCAAAGACAATGACTAAGCCACTTGTTCTCAATGTCCTCCAACATAAAGTGTATTCAGCAAAATCAGAGAAGTGGTCAGATGCCAGACCCAAAACTACTGCCTGATAAAATGAAGCAGCTGTACTCTGCCTTTCAGTCCCCTGGAGAGCATCGTGAATAGCAGCTGGTGCTCAGCCAATGGGACGCCAAGCCATGTAGTTGGCTAAGCATTTGCTACCTCAATGGCACATTTATCTCACTTTGCACTCACACTTCACTTTTCCATCATCAGTACACATTAGACACAAATACATATTTGACACAGCTCCTGGCTCAATGAAGTGCGTAATACTGCCCAAGCCATACCGTAGGTTAAGCATTTGCCACCTTAATGGAGAAGCTGTATCCTCTTTCCAATTTAAGTATCAACCACCCTGAAGACTTAAACTTAAACCTAGAACATGCACATATAATGCTATCAAAGAGACATAATGGGCAAAAATGTCTCGAAACATACCTGCTGGGTAATAGAAGATTGTTTGTTGCTGAAGCCAACCAATGGACAACTGTACACCCCAGTTGATTGAAATAAGTGGCAATCTTACACACACTGTCCATGTGCAAGAAGGGGCTACGAAGATGAATATTGGGCTCTTTCTAGCTACTGCTCATTACCTCTATGTCCCTTGTCCTCGACCCAGTCATAAACAACATCAGGTACTATCCAATTACAGACAGGGATCAAAACAGGAAACGCTTTCTGAACCCATCCAACCCTCGGGCTAAGGGCTATAATAATTCAAGCCACACCTAAGCACTTCCTGTTTTGTTTCTTGCCTGCAACAGGAACGGGAAATGTAGAGATAATTTCCGGGCTTTTGTCTCCTTCATAAAGTAATGCCGCTTGGTTGCTCCCTTTGCTGGACTCTGAGAGGCCCCAGTAGCCTACGTGGGAGCGACTTGGTCGGGACGTAATTTTGGCCTCCTTTTTAGGTCTCGCCTACGCAGCGCGCATGCACTGCTTAGGAGGACCTTTAGCCTTCGCTCTGGGCATTTTCAAGCACACACTCGTGCTTGTAGGAGCATCCACCTTGTAGGAGCGAGCAGGGACGCACCACAAGCACGAGTGCAGTGCTTGAAAATGAGCAGAATTTGCGCGCACGCACGCAGCACTCCCGGGCTTGTTTTTCATGTTTGATGGCGATCTTCACATATGGTGCCTCGTTAGTTGTGGTTATCCTATTTCCAAGTCCATCAGCAGAAGAGATTAATAGTGGTTTTCAGCAATATTCTTAGTTGCTTTCTTTGATCCATCCTTTTTATTTGTGTTATATTAATGATGCGTTGTGCACGCCCCTTTGTTGTTTACTGCGTGTGCGCGTTCGGTGTTTGTTAGTTTAGAAATGCTGTCCATGTAGTTAAATCAAGGGAAACGACATTGAACAGATTTTTGGGGGTTTCCATGCAGAGCTTAAAATACCATCTCTAATTAGTTGCGTACAGGAGGAAATGCTTGCTTGAAACGCATCTTCTGTTAATTTTCTGTCCCTGCTTTTATAGTACAAATAAACTGCTGAATTTTAAACTGCCCTTCCCGTTACTTTCCTTGGTATGGGCGCTTTTTAAGGGGGTAGAAACCACTATATAAATGCAAATTACAATACAATACAATATGTTCTCTACTGTTTACAAGAGATTCCATTTTCTGCGACCTTTTTCCAAATTGCTTGGTCATCGTGTGACTGTAGAGAAATCTAAACATGCGGTTCCTGCTGATTCTTATACCAGTGTTGATGGAGGTCCCCCTTGTTTTTTTCTTGCATACTGCTGATGCTGTACTGAAAGGGCTGTCCTTTTCAATCCAAGTCCTTGCGTTTAAACTTAGGAGTCTCTCTTCTTGCAGTTATGTGTGCTTGTCTGCATTGCGGCGTCCCTCCTGTCTGAGAGCCTGCTCCGGTGTGTATTGTACCCACCATACAAGCAGGCAGTCGGAGGGAGGATGCTGGCTCTGTTGTTTGTATTGAATATACTGCCAATGTGTGACCTGGCAAGTGACAGGTGTTTTATTTCCATATGTATTACCCAACTCGCTTGCATGCACTTAATTAAGCATGCCTGGATATTACCCTTATCTGGGCGGCATGTTATTTCAAGCAGTCGGGGGATTAAATCTGAATTTATTTCACCTCAGACCTTGTTGACCTGGTTGTCAGCTACCGAGTTTTCAATTGGTGATCCTCAGTGGCCGACAGGCTGAGGTTTCTTCCCGCTTCATGGGCCTTGGTGGCATGTGAGGTGCACCCATCAAGATTTATGCTTGGTGTCTCTGTGGTCTCATCCTGTTGGTTTCTGTCTATGTGTGAGTCTCAGCGAGAGGACTTCTCGAAGCAGTGCCTCCGTCCGCATGGATTGTCATAGTGGACCACCGAGTTCTATAACTGTGTCTCGACAACCACATTTAGGCAATCATGTGCGCTGGGCAACTGGGAGAGTAGTTGGGGCTTGGTGTATGGCCTACCGGGTTGTTCAACCGCGGTGACCCCAGAAGCTTGTACTTGGTCCACCCTGCTCCACTTTGAGCGAAGTTAGGTCGTTTTCTTTTTAAACCCGCCGGGACTCATGGTGAGTCCCAGAGGCCAGAACATTTTAGCAATAAAATCCTGTATGTGTTGCGGAGAAGACATGGTAATTGAAAGAAGGATTTTTATACCTTAGAGCACTGGCTCCCCCTGCATTCAGCACCTACAATGAGGGGGAATGAGAAAGCGGAGATAACATGCGCAGGTGGGTTCCAGCTGACTTTCTTGCTCCTACTTCCGCATTCTTGACATCGCGCTGCGATTGACTACATTTTGTATGTCAGTTGTCATTCATGCGCAATTCTGGTTAGGTGCAGTATTTTTTTCATAGGACTTGGGGAGCTTTTCTAGTTCAATGCAGTTTTTTTTGCATTTGGGTAATTTTATGTACACAGTATTTCTTGTTGGTGAGGTTGAAATTCTGTTATAAGCTGGTTGGTGTATAACAGTTCTTGCCTTGTATTAAGATGGGCAAACATGCTGGAAAGAGAAGACATTGTTCTCCAATATCTTCAGCTACCTCAGTGGGCAGTCCTGTGCCTATGCCTCCCCCTAAAAAAAGAGAGTGGGGGATGAGGAGTGTCTAAAGAAAATGATTTTGAAAACATTGTCCACCTTGAAAAAGAAGAAATCTGGATCTCAATCTGGAGGTGGCCATGAGCTGTATTCGGATATTTCCAGTTCCGAATCATCGGATGAGAGTTCGTTGAGTACTATGGAGCATAAAGGAAACTATGTGTCTAAGGATATGTTGGCAAGCATCCTTACCCATGTGAGTGAGAATGTGGGTTTTCCAGAGGAGGAAGCGGCCAGCACATCTAGAGACACTGTTTTACCACAATTTACGAAGCATGCTTCTAAAGACTTACCCATTCACCTGTTTGTCATGGACGTTCTGTTAAACGAATGGAAGGATCCGGAACGTGTTAAAGTGCCCCTCTTCATGTCAAAGTTGTACCCCTCAAAATATATGGAGTCTAAACTTCCTGAGACAGTCCATGTGGATTCCATTGTGGCCAGTCTGATGGGGCGACCATCTACGGCAGAGGAAAATATCCTTACAGAGGGGCATAAAAGAAGATTGACACTTCTTTGAAAAAGGCGACTGCTGGTTCACATCTGACCATTTGTTCTGAAATCTATGGGACTTATGTGGCTCATTCTTTATTATATGACTTTAAGATTTTGTTTACTACGATGCAAGAGCGGGGACAATGTCTGGAGTTGTTGGAAGCAATGGAAAGGCAAACTGAGTTCCTGTCTGATATTGCGTTTGACTCAGTTAGGGCATCTGCCTTGTCTTGTGGAGCATCTGTTGCATTCAGATACAACCTTTTATTGAAAGGAAGGAATACTGATTCAGCTCAGAAATCTATGGCTTTGAGGTTGTCATTTGTGGGACCACACTTGTTTGCAAAAGATCTGGAAGACAAGCTCCATAAGGTCTTTAAAGAGTGGAAACATTCCTTTTCATTTAGAAAACAACAGCAGAATAAGCGACAACATTTTTCTTCATCAAAATCTTTTCCGCCAACTATCTCGGAGGCAACGGAGTTCTAGGGGTGGCTAGGAATTCCATGGGAAGAGCTTCCAGGGGAAATTCCAGAATAAGTCCCAGCAGGATACCGGAACTGCTTATCAGCGTTCATGACTATGCCACCGATTTAGAGCCGATTGGCGAAGTTCCAGAAGTTGGTGGGAGAATCAGTTATTTCCTGACAAATTGGTGCATCACGACTTCAGACAAATGGGTCCTGAGCATTCTGGAAAGTGGTTACAGGATCGAGTTTGTGGAACTTCCACAAACACCTCTTCCAAGAGATCCACTGAAAAGGAAAGCCTTGAGAGATGGAATTCATTATATTCTGAATAAAGCGCTTATTCCATTTCCAAAAGAGCAGAGGGGATGATGCATTTATTTGATTGTGTTCCTGGTCCAAAGGTGATGGAGGTTTCAGGATTGTAATCGACCTCAGGGCTTTGAACAAATATGTGAGAAAAATGCCCTTCAAGATGGAAACATTGCAACGGATCATTCCTTTGATTCAAGCTGGCTCTGTGATGGTTACCCTGGACCTCATAGACGCTAATCTCCATGTTCCCATGACATCGGAATTCCAACTGCATCTGCGATTCTCTCTAAAGGGGCATCATTGACAGTACTGTGTTCTACCCTTCGGACTGAGGTCAACGCCCAGGGTGTTCACGAAGGTGGTAGCACCATTTGTGGCTCACCTGCATCTTCAGGGAATGCCAGTGTTTCCTTATCTAGACAACTGTCTACTCCATGCCCCATCTGCTCCAGTAATGCACCAACATTTTGAAAATGACCATTGTTACGATAAAGGACCATGGTTTTCTGTTGAATGTTTGAAAGTGCAATCTCCTGCCCTCGACAAAGAGGGCTTTAATTTGGGACAGATTTCGACTCAATCCTGTGCAAGATGTTTCTTCCTCAATCCAAGATCTTACATCCACAGTCTTTACTGACTTCTTTGTTGTCACATAAGAGCCACATTGTTACAATGGATGGAGGTGCAATGTCTTATGGTAGCATCAGTATTCACTGAACCATGGGCCAGGTTACACCTATGGCCATTGGTGTGGAACCTGCACAAGTTTGTGACTTTTCCTATGCAGTATATGACCATGGAGATTCCTGTTTCGGTGGAGGTGGTTCACAGTCTGCATTGGTGGTTGGACTCGGCGAACTTTGCTTAGGGGATGAGAATGCACCACTTGGCTGGGAGACAACGTTGGGTCACATGTCTGTTCACGGCTGGATGGGACCGAGCGGAAACCATGAGATCATTCAATTGGAAGGAACTGTCAGCTGTGGAGAGGGCACTCAAATACTTCGAACCCAATCTGTCGGATTGCAGTGTCCTGATTCAGTCTGACAATACAGTAACAGTGGCATATGTCAACCATCAGGGCAGCACTCGCAGTCAGTCACTCAGTAGGGTGGCTTGTGCAGTGGCGAATTGGCCAGAACTTCATCTTCAGTCCTTTTCTGCTCAGCATATCAGGGGTGTGGACAATCTGGTGGCTGATGCCTTGAGCTGCAGGTTCCCCACATCTAAGGATCTTCGTCTTTCTGCCAGAGTGTTCTGCATGATCTGCTGGAGGTTCGCATCCAGAACCAATGCACTCCTACCGGTGCTTTGCTCCAGGACTTCGGAAGTGGGGTCTTGGAAAGTGGATACATTATCAATTCCATGGCCTCCACTGCTGCTGTATGCATTCTGTCCCTTTCCCTCATTCAGTCTTTTCTGCTGAACATAAATCCTACAGGAGAGGGTGGAAGTGGTGGCAATCCTTCCATACTAGCCTAGGAGATCATGGCTCCCATTGTTGAAGGGCCTGGCTGTGGTTCCTCCTTGGATCTTGCCTCGAGGTCCGTTTCCACTGCACTCTCCCAGTCCGCAACTGCTGCTCCCTCTAACGCTAGCGGTTTGGCGGTTGAATGGCAGACTTTAGAGATGCAAGGTTGGCCTAATCACATTTAATTGGTGGTTTAGGGCTTTCGTATGACTTCTACACTGTCCTCTTACTCTAAACACTGGGCTAATTTCAACACTTGGTTCTCTCTTCGTGATCTTTCTCCTACTTCTTGTACCATTTATTCTCTCCTGCAATTGTTCCTGGATAGGTTTGATAAAGGTTATGCGCTGTCTACTTGAAAGAGTCAAAGGGTGGCTAACAGGACATTTTGGGATTCTGTGTCTTTTTCCGCAAATGCTAGCCCTTTAGTTTCCAGGTTGTTTCTTACTTGTCTTCGCCCACTGTTAGAGCTTCTGTTCCTCCTTGGGATCAGTCTCTGGTTCTTCACGCTCTTCAATCTCCTCCTTTTGAACCTTTATCTTCTGTCCATTTGAAATGTCTTTCCTATAAAGTGGCTTTACTGGTGGCTATCACGTCTGCCAGGCATTTGGGGGAACTTTCAACTTTGAGGTGCTCACCTCCGCTTTTGAGATTTATGGCGGATGCGGTCGTGTTGAGACTGGATTCTGGTTTTATTCCAAAGGTGCATTCAAAATGTCATGCCTCTCAGGAGCTGGTATTACCATGTCTCTGTCCTATTCCCTCTTCTCCATAAGGAATGTGTGTTACACACTTTGGATGAGAAACTTGCATTATCTGTGTATGTATTGTATTGTAATTGCATTTATATAGCGCTTAATACCCCTGATGAGGCATCAAAGAACTTTTTCAGCACCCATAGAGGATTAGTGTTGAATTAGTATAGTGAAACATGCAAGTACATTTTAAGTGGTGGATAGGTTAGTCAGTTATTTGGATTTGGAATGATAGCAGAAGGATAGAGGAGGACAAAGGTTTGTATTTATATAGCGCTTGTTGGCGCACGCTATTCAGAAAACCTATAAAGGATTAGTGGTGAATTAATATAGTGAAATATGAAGTAATTTCAGTGGTGGATATTAGTCAGTTATTTGGAGTGAGAAGGATAGGGGAGGGATATAAGGGGAAGGAAAATTTGCATTCATGTAGCACTTGTTACCCCTGATGGGTGTTGAAGCGCTTTTCTGGCGAGTAGCACGCCACTCCGGAACCCATAAAGGATTAATATGTGGATAGATCTGCTTCATTTTGGACTTTTGACAGTCTTTCTGTGACTTTTGGTGTTGCAGTACAGGGTTAGTGACATCTAAGATGACCATCTCCTTGGCATATCAGGGATCTGGTGTGCTGTGTCCTTTTAACACTCGAGCAGGATCCACTTGTGGGGTGTTGGCTTCTTGGGCCACCTTTAATCGAGTATCTCTGGATGTTGGGCTAGAACTTGACTTCTGAGCACACATTCATTAGACGTAGTCATCTGATTTGTGCTCAAACTGATCGTTTGAATTTTGGGAGTGGTGTATTACAGGTGGGTGAGGCACCTGCTCCTGTGTGACTCTGTGGATATAGCATTGATTTTCCCCTGGGTGTGCTGTATATCCTGTGTCTTCTTTATTTCAGGTTTCAATAGTACATAGGAAGTCTTTTTGGAGGTGTGCTTTGGCATACCTCATGTTGTTTATATCTGGGTCGAGGACGAGGGACGTAGAGGTAAGGCTCGGATTACTTACCAGTAATCCTCATTACCCTGAGTCCTACTTGTCCTTTACCCAGTCATACTTGCCACCCACCCTCCCGATATCAGGCCTTTGTGTCGCTTAGTATTTCAGGAAGTGCTTAGGTGTGGCTTGAGGTATTATAGCCCTTAGCTGGAGGGTTGGGTGGGGTCAATAAGTGTTTCCTGGTTTGTTTCCTGTCTGTGATTAGATACTGCCTCAAGTTGTTTATGACTAAGTCGAGGACGAGTAGGACTAAGAGTAATGAGGATTACCGGTAAGTAATCAAAGCAATATAAACTATCAGTAAACAAATTCCAAGCTGTTCCACCTTCCCTGTGCAGCCACCCAATAGAGCCCACCTCTAAATAATGCGGAAGACGCCAAATACAATGTCAACAAATCACCTAAACTCGTCAGTGAGTACAGAGGGAGTGCAAAGGGATCCCAGATTGAAGTACCACAGGGTTGTGCAAATGAGAGTAAGGCCTACACAAATATTATTGTATTGTAGATTTATACAGCGCTTACTACCCCTGTTGAGGCATTAAAGCGCTTCTCTGTGGAGCCCGAAGGTAGTTTGTAGTGCTAGTTGTAAGTGTTTCAGATATAACATAAGGGTTTCAGTGGGTTCAGCCTCCTTGGTTCCTAGGATGTCCCCCCTTCCCTCTCTCTGTCAGTATAAATACTTGCACTGACATGGAAGAGCCCATAGTGTTTGTTTTCTGTTCATTTTATCTTCACCAAAGCTTGTTATTTCGAGGCCAACATGTTGAACACATGTCTCAGGAAGCAGTGCAGCCAGCTGATAAGATAACAGGGATACACATCTGTAATGATCGAGCCAGAACTTGTGTTTTTCAAACTGTGCCTTTCTGCTATGAAGCATCTGCTGCCCATGGAATTACCCCCAGAGCCTGCACGTGTAGAGCGCCTCCACTTCCTGCCTTTGTTTCTCCCTTGTTCTGTCTAACTTTGCTGTTTGCTCTGTTCACTAAGGCTGCTGTGAATATTACTGTTTCACTCTGGCCCCGATTCACAGAACTAACTTAAGACAAAATCCTAAACTTACTACTTTTGGTATTCACAGAAGTTAGGATTTTGTCTTAAGTTTGTCTTAAGACAGACTTAAGTTAGGATTTTGTCTTAAGACTGTCTTAAGACAAACTTAAGACAAAATCCTAACTTCTGTGAATACCAAAAGTAGTAAGTTTAGGATTTTGTCTAAAGTTAGTTCTGTGAATCAGCCCCACAGTGCTTAGACTTCCATTGAATGGCATGCATGGTCAGTTATTATAGACTGTGTGATTTTCTGTTATATTCCAAGTTTTATCCTCAGGACTGGGAGATTGCCATGAAAACTGATTATTTACCATTGGTTTCTGTAGCGTTGGTCAATATTCCTGCTCATTTTCCTTCAAGGTACGGAATTTCTTTATTGGCTTGTAATCAAAGGTTGGCCTGTGAATCCAGAATCAGGATTTATTTTTCACTTGTAATGAGGGCATCCGATGTAACACGAGCCATTTTTGCACACCAACCTGCCCCACACTGTCCCTCCCGACAGAACCAGCGCGGAAGTGTGTTCCCCATTCACTCTTTGGCACAGTAACCGATGGCATACCATCGAATAGGGACCACAAGAGTTGAAAGATGTGACCGCTTTGCACCTCTAGACGACTTTAATTTCCTGCCTGTTATCTACTTTGATATTCTAAAATTATTCATGAGCTATGTAGGACATGTACATTTTGGGGCAGATTTACAAGCCCCTTTCGACACTTTTGAGCTGCAGTTGCGTCACTTTTGTGATGAGGCGGCGGCATAAACAATGCGGCCAATTTATAGCGTGACACATCTAGGGAGATGCGTCACTTTGTAAAGCCCTGCGTCATATTATACCTGCGTCAGGTATAATGTATGCAGGGTGGGCGTTCCCACGGAGGCAAGCCTCATAAAAGGGAGGCAGTGAAATCTACAAGATTTCACGACGCCACTTCTAGGATTCAACTGCTTCAAAACCTTGCTCCTGCTTGGAGCAGGCCTAAGGAGTGACGAGCACAATAAGTATAGGCCAACCCATGCATTGCTGGAGTTGCGTCGTGTGCTTGTGACACTACTCCAGCAATGCGTCACTTTTGTGCCAACAGATGCATCAGAATTTCTGAAGCATCTGTCAATCCTTGCGCCATGGTGCACTGTATTGTAAATACGGCACATCCATTGAGGCGGAAGGGTATCGTAGGCTGGCGCAGGGAAACTACAGATGTGTCAGTTTCTTGTAAATCTGCCACTTTTTATCTACTTACAATTAACAATTAACTTACTGCTAGACTAAAAATTACGTACAAAAAATGAGTATGGCTGCTGACAACTCTAATAATGATGCATATGATTTAATTAGTTCCAATGCTTGCAACTAACACTACAGTCCAACTCTGGGCTACACGGGCTAGCGTGCTATAGCTCTGTGAAGCGCTTCAATGCCTCTACTGGGCCAGTAAGCGCTACATTCATCCACAAAGCTTTGCTATAATTGATTGTGGGCACAGGATGTGTGCCAGGCTCCTGCCCCGGTGGCTTGTCAGCTCTCGAGTCGCTCTTGCAGGTCGGACATCTCCTGTGTTTCCATCAGCAGTGATATGTCATTCCGACCGGAAGCACCACGCGCCAGCCAACCGGTGACTTTCCCTGATAACGTTTCTCCAGCTCCTCACAGGAAAAAACAGCCAATCTTTCAAGGAAGACTTCCCGTGCCACAGCCGCCCCTGGGTGGCATCAGTTAAAGTGCCCTGGGACGCGGGAGGGTGGGTGATGACAAATGTTCTGGCCTCACAGGGGCAGTGACTGTGAGCACATGCGTCTCGTGGCAGGACAGGTCACTAGAATAGAACATATTCTATACATAGCGCTTGCTGGCATGGTCTTATCCATTTGTAGCGCTGTAGAAACAGATGTTCTATTACCCGCATCAGGGAGACTGAATTGTTCAACATAAGAAGGGTGATGGGAGACTGAGTCAAATTCGCCAGGAGTCAGTCCTGTAACTTGAAAGTTGTGCAGAGATCTCTAGAGCAAGCACCGCAACTCGCTGTGCTATCTTATCAGATTTGCTGGGAATCTTTAAGCAAACGACTGTTAGTGGGCATACTACGAAATATCAGCGAAGTGGCATAGAAATTGGCATATATGGGAACTTTTTCAGGTGTCCCAGGGCAGTCAGGGGTTACTAGGCTCAGACTGTATCAGTGGTCGCCTGGGGCTTTCTTTACCTTACTGTTGAGCCCAAAACAAGCGCTCTGATACCTCCGGGTCTAGCCAGCGCTATATAAAACTCCCAAAATAAAATAAACTAAATAATCACACTTTTTTAGCACTTGACCGGCAGGTTAGCAAAGTCAAGCAGTCTAGAAACCAGACTGGTGTAGAGGCAGAAACTCAGAACTCCATGAGACACGCTCACGCATTGTCCAGCCAATGCTTTTACGTGAGAAAAAAAGCATTGGAAGGGCCAGTAGTCTCACCTTTGTGACCTATTGGCTTTGCCAATGTTTTTTTTGCCACACTGAACAGTATCTGCAATGCTGTACAGTGCGGCTAAAGTTTAAAAAAAAAGTAAAGCTTTAGATGCAGCTACCCGTGTCATGTTGTAAGCACGTACCCGTACACCACACGTCTGTGCCTACAAAATGACACAGGTGCTTTTTTTCCTTTTAGTAATTGATCCAAGTTGGATGGTAAGTTAAAAGAAAATAAAACAACATGCAAAAGTGTTTTCATTTTTAAACAGGCTGGGGGAGCAAAAGCAACATGAGGGAGTGTGTGGGGAATGGTCAACCAACATGGGGGAGCGTGGTGGACAAACAACACAGGCGAGGGCAGGGGAGAACGGTAAAGCAGCACAGGAGGGGACTCAGAAACAACAGGCGGGAGAGCTGGAAGGGACGCAACGGGGAAGGGTGAGAGCAAAAGCAATACGGGTTGGTGAAAAGCAACATGGAGGGCTTGGATGGGGGAAAGCGGTGGGGAGAAGCACACTAGCAAGCACTAAATGGAGGAGGGTGAGGAGAAGCAGTCGGGCAACAGAGAGCAACACGGAGTGCAAGGGGAGAGACGTACTCAAGGGAGACAGTTCGAAAGCACATGCACTCTCAAGGAGTTATTCACACAAAAGAAACAAGCATTAGGAATGCATTAGGGCTCGGTTTGTTTGAGTTTGAGATAATGGCATTGTATATGGTAATGTGCACTGACAGCTGCTGATGATTGTGCCAATTGAAAGAGTGGCTGGTGTACTGTCAGCTGTTGGTGTGTGTGTGTGTTTAGTGAAAGTTGCACTGACATGGTTTGTTGTGTGCGTGGGTGTTTAGCGGCACGGATGCATGGTGGAGTTTTTTTGGGGTGAAAGCGTACATTGGTGGTTGTTGGTGTTTGTGCATGGTGAAAGCATTCATTGACGGCTGGGGGTGTGGTGTTGTGTGTGTTGTTTTCTGTGTACTGGTGAGTGTGTGGTGGTGAGTCTGTGGGGGTGAGCCTGGGGAGAAAGTGTGGTGGTGAGGGTGTTGTGGTGAGTGGTGACGAGTGTGTGGTGTTGAGAGAGTGAGGTGTGTGGTTTGTGTGTGTGCTATGTGTGTGTGGTGTATGTGTGTGTGGTGTGTGTATGGTATGTGTGTGTGGTGTATGTGTGTGTAGTGTTTTCTGCACACTCACACACTGCCCCTACACATTCACACACTGCTCACCCACACACTCCCAATGTCACCCTGCATAGTCACACACTGTTTATACTGCACACTCGTTCTGCACACTCACACAATGTGCACCCTGCACCCTTACACACGGTCTCTGCAGTCACTCTGCACTCACTGTCACTGTACACGCACTCTGCACTCATTCACTCTGAATCTGCACCCTGAATTGTGCACTCACTGCACTATGAATCTGCACTCTGAATCTGCACTCTGATTCTGCACTCTGAATCTGCACTCTGAAACTGCACTCTGAAACTGCACTCTGCATTCTCAATCTGCACTCTGCATTCTCAATCTGCATTCTGAATCTGCACTCTGAAACTGCACTCTGAATCTGCACTCTGCACTCTCCACTCTGAATCTGCACTCACAATCTACACTCTGCACTCACAATCTGCACTCTGAATCTGCACTCTGCACTCTGCACTCTGAATCTGCACTCTCCACTCTGCACTCTGAATCTGCACTCTCCACTCTGCACTCTGAAACTGCACTCACAATCTGCACTCTGCACTCACAATCTGCACTCTGAATCTGCACTCTGCACTCTGAATCTGCACTCTGCACTCTGCACTCTGAATCTGCACTCTCCACTCTGCACTCTGAAACTGCACTCACAATCTGCACTCTGCGCTCACAAACTGCACTCTGAATCTGCACTCTGAATCTGCACTCTGAATCTGCACTCTGAATCGTGCACTCTGATTGTGCACTCTGAAACTGCATTCTGAATCTGCACTCAGAATCTGCACTCAGAAACTGCACTCTGATTCTGCACTCTGAATCTGCACTCTGAATCTGCACTCTGAATCTACACTCTGAAACTGCACTCTGAATCTGCACTCTGAAACTGAACTCTGCACTCTGATTCTGCACTCTGCACTCTGAATCTGCACTCTGAATCTGCACTCTGCATTCTCAATCTGCACTCTGCATTCTCAATCTGCACTCTGCATTCTCAATCTGCACTCTGCATTCTCAATCTGCATTCTGCACTCTGAATCTGCATCCTGCACTCTGAATCTGCACTCTGAATCTGCACTCTGAAACTGAACTCTGATTCTGCACTCTGCACTCTGAATCTGCACTCTGAATCTGCACTCTGCGTTCTCAATCTGCACTCTGCATTCTGAATCTGCACTCTGCATTCTCAATCTGCATTCTGCACTCTGCATCTGCACTCTGAATCTGCACTCTGAAACTGCACTCTGATTCTGCACTCTGATTCTGCACTCTGAATCTGCACTCTGAATTTGCACTCTGAATCTGCACTCTGAATCTGCACTCTGCATTCTCAATCTGCACTCTGAATCTGCACTCTGAATCTGCACTCTGCATTCTCAATCTGCACTCTCAATCTGCACTCTGCACTCACACTCTGTACTCTGAATCTGCACTCTGCATTCTCAATCTGCACTCTGCACTCTGAATCTCCACTCTGAGAGCTTCCACTGGCCCTTCTTTTCTATTTTATTTTAAATGCACGGTGTTGTGTAAATAAAGTTGACCGTGTGTCTCCATCGCTGGACACGTAATTTACAGATGGGCGTTTCTTACAGAGGTAATTTTTAACTAAAATGCACATTTCTGCCGAGTGACCGCAAAGTCCAGATGTCCTTCATATGCCCTTGTAAAAGCTTCACTTTAATCAAGGTCAAGGTCAATACGTCTTTATTTCGAAATAAAATTCATAAAAGACAGCATACAATACAATTGATAAAACAGCATTCATAAAACCAAATATTTAAAATGTTATTAAACATCCGAAAAGACTTTACAAAAAAAGGACCTTCATACATTATTATTTAATTTAAATAAGTGTGCATTTTCCTAATACGAATCAACCATGCCGCTCCTAAAAACTTTGCCACACAAACCACGGTGAACTCAGATCTAATGTTTCGGAATTTCCGCAGGGCTACTAGGTGTCCCCCACCATCCCATCTATTGCATAAGGGTTTCAACCATCTTAAGCGTGGGGCTCGATAGACTGGGCAGGCAAAGAATAAATGGCCAATACTTTCCACATTATCCGGACACCAGGGGCATTTATTGTTTACATTCCCCGCCCACTTTACAGTAAAGGAATTAACCTGAAGGGTCCCTACACGAAACTGATGGTACAATTTCCGATCTAGAGTTTTACATATCAAGTCCCAATAGGGCTCCAAAAAAGGAGTCAGTTTGTGGGTCAAAAACTGCCCTGTTAAGTTAGTGTCTGAGGAATGGGTAACTGCAATTGATTTGATCGATGCCCAGAATTGGTCTTTGAAATCTTGTTTTGAGGGAAAAATGGTGCCCCCCGGGTTGATCCACAGCTCGGGATGGCCCATTGCATATAAAACGTGTTTGACTTCCCGGAGCCAGGGGATTCTATGGGCACCCCAAAGTGATTTTACCTCCTCCAATTCATTGGCAAATTGACTGAGCTCTGGAGTCGTCCATCGCCTTCGCCATAATGCCACCAAACGAAACCGGGCCATCTCATTTAGGGGTTTGCAGCCCAAATCTAACAGCAAAGGTTTAATGGGTGTGGACTGGGGAAGCCCTACCAAATTCCGCAAGAACTTGTTCTGGGCTGTGACCAGAATAGATAAATCCTTGTAACCCCAAATGTCAGCCCCATACAAAGAGGCTGCATTGATCTTGGCTTCATATATCTTTACTACAGGGGTAATACGTTTGGTCAAGGATTTCTTCTGTTCCTGTAACAAGCAACCCGTGAGGCGGACAAATTTAAGATTTAATGCCTCAATCTGGGGTTTTCAACTAAATTTGTAATCGAGGGTCACACCCAGATAAGTCATTGCCTTCACCTGTTCAATTAGAACACCATTCAGACTTACAGAGCTTTTGATCGGGGTTTTATTACTAAAAACCATAAATTTGGTTTTATCTACATTTATCTGTAGATCATTTATCTTGCAAAACTCTGCAAATCTGTTCAGAGCTGTTTGTAACCCACTACGAGTTTTGGAAAGGAGCAGGGTATCATCTGCGAAGATTAACATCGGGTACTTAGACCCGCCCAGTGAAGGTGCATCAGTCTGGAAATTGGTGAAATATTCAACAACCTGGTTAATGAAGAGGAGAAACAGGGTAGGGGCCAGCACGCATCCCTGGCGCACCCCACGTTTTACCGGGAAGCTGTCGGTCACCTGGCCCTGTTTACCCCACCTCACTCGGGCAAAGTTGTCCTCGTGTAATCTCACAACTATTTCGAGAAGTTCACCGGGTAGGCCCATGAGTCTTAGAGAGTCCCATAATTTCACTCTTGGGACCAAATCAAAAGCCGACTTAAGGTCCACAAATGCGGCATAGATAACCCCTCCACCTAAAAAAACCACCTTCCAATAAAGCATAGTGAGTCTGAACACCTGGTCTATAGTACTAGTGCCCAGTCTAAACCCAGCTGGCATGGGGGATAGTATATTTCCCTGCTCTATCCATCCCTGTATTCTTGCAAGAACCATTCTAGAAACTACTTTTTGGAGTGAGTCGATCAGACTTATGGGGCGGTAATTACTTGGCAATGAGCGGTCCCCTTTTTTAAATATTGGCAAAATCTCTGCCCCTTTCCAAGATTGGGGGATCCTGGCCCCTGATGCAATTGCATTAGCCAACATAGTTATATACGGGACCCATATATCAAGGTTCGATTTAAAAAGGTCAGCTGGAATAGCATCCAGTCCCGGTGCTTTTCCTGGCTGAACAGAGCCAAGAGCATGCTCAGTATCCAAGGAAGAAAAAGTGGGTGCAGCCCCAATATTATGGAGTGGAATCCCCGGAGCGGGCTCATTTGGTGTATCAGACACGACATTTAGGTCTTCAAATTGAGCGGAAAAGAAACTCACCCAATCCAAGGCAGAGACATGATTAACGGGAATTTGGGAGTCCGGATCCCTGCCCCACTTGACAGTTTCCCAAAACTTTATTTGGTTAGACGATTTGCACGCCAAGAGTAGTTCTAACCAATAAGAGTCATCCCATTCCCTCTTGGCTTTCCATAGGACCTGTTAGTAGATTAGCCTAGCATTCTTAATGTCATTGGAGATCCTCGATTTAACAGCTGCTATTAATTTACTCTGTGCTTCCCTACAACTCTTATTGTACCACCTTTTACAAGCTCTAGCTTCCTTGGTGTTCGGTGGCTTTGTAAGCAGACCTTTTAATTCCGTGAAGCACTTTTCATGTAGGTTAATAATTGAAGAGTCGACCCCGCTAGAGGGGGGTAGGTCCATCATCTTACCCGTTGTTCTTAATACCACCTCCTCTATTTCTTTAATGAGCAGGGGATCTGCTATGACCCTAGGCCATTTAACCCGTCTTCTGTTATTGCACAAAATAATCTCAGATGTCGGGCATGTTGTTACAGAGGGTCCATCACCCAATCCGGGTACCCTAAGGCCCAATGAGAGGGGATTATGGTCACTCTCTGGCCTTACCACCACCTCCATATCCATCACGAATTGCCAGAAATCTACTTTTACTAATATGTAGTCGATTCGACTCATACTAGTCCCGTTGTCGAAGGTTGGATTACCGGACTTATCAGAGGAAGTGCGGCCGTTCACTGCCCTCAACCCCCACTCCATACAAAATCCCAGCCAATGAAGGGCCGCCTCTGTTCCCTTAACGCCCTTACCAATGGTTAGTGGGGGAATGTTCCAAACGGTGTCCTCATCAGCTCCCACATCTTCAGCCAGACTAAGAATGGGTTCGAATGAACAGTTCAAATCCCCTGCCACTAGGATAAGACTGTCACTACTTATCTTCCTAAGAAGCCAATCTAAGTCATTCAAAACCGGTTGTTTGCGGCCACCTTGACTGCCTCGGGCCTAGATATTTATTAATACCAGACTCTCGTTGTTACCCTTGCTAAGATTAATACATAGCAAGTCTTTATTATCTACCAGGATTTCCGTGGAGTGGTAACCCAAAGAGTCTCTAATCCACACCACCAAGCCTCCAGAGGCTCTACCCTTTGGGCCCCGTATAGCAGGCTTAAAGTGGTTTAAGTATCCTGCTCTAAAAAGAGGAACAGTTGCCCAGGTTTCCTGGAACATAACAATGTCATTAGAGTCGATAAAATCGGCCCAATCATCATTATCCAAATGGCCCCTTAACCCTGGTATGTTCCAGGAAACCACCTTGATCGATCCCCCCAGAACGCAGGTAGGTATTACCCCTGGTAAGCTTACAACTTCCACTCTGGGATCAATAAGCCTAATTATAGGGCTTGGGACAGGTCCTAGTTCTTCTAAAGGGGCAACAATATCTGCGAGTGCTTCTAATGAAAAAGGAACAATGGGCATAATTACAGGGCTTTGGGCAGATCGTGATCCTTCTGTGTGAGCAACACTGTCTAAGCATTCTTCTATTAGAGTAGAGGTAGAAGTCACAGGGCTAGAGATAGATTCAGAATTATCAACTGGGACATTAACCCTCCGAAGTCAATCGACCTCATCCAAACAACCAAACATGTTAGAAGTAGGGACCCCTTCCCACCAACCGTTTTGACCTTGCCAACCTTCCCTTCGTCCACCCCGTGTAGTATTTTGGGCTGTTAACCAATTCCCTCCTAGATTTACATTTTGCCGTGGGGGATAGAAAAAGGTGAGTGACCTAACAACAATACCAGAATTATCGCCACCTGCATCCCATGAGCATAGATGGTGAGCTGTACATGGGTCTGCAAAGGAGACAACAATACAGTCACCTGAGATGGACTTCGATGTAGGGCCAACCCAGGGTACTCTACGAACCATCAAGATGTTGCTTCTTAGGTGGTTCGGTAGTTGTCTATTTGCATTAAGCCAATAAATAACCTTGTTTTTTAATGACCAATGGTTCTCTTGTGATTGTGGCTCCAAGAGAGGCACACCAGCTAGCACTACAACATAGGGCCTGGCATCTGGTGGTAAATCTATAAAACCCCCACGGAAATTTTGTCTATTTCCATTTCTAGGTCCCTGGGAGTATGTACGCGGGTTCACAATCCTATTTGGTTGTTGGACAGAGACCTGGGGACCCAGTTTTGAGGGTGCTGTGCCTTGTGGGGGACGATGGGTTGGGACAGTAGGTTGTGGGCTAATGACTATGGGATTACAATCCTTTGTGCGAGGTTTGGGTATAGGTTTAGGTTTAGGCGGGGGCAGGACCGGTGTCGCTACAGCTGGGGCCTGTGGGGTGCTCTCATCTCCCTGTGTATTATTTTTCTCCATCTGCTTTAGGCTAAGACTAGCTAGAGTGACAATTGTCTTATCCATTTCTAACAGGTTATTTTCTATACGGGAGAGTCTGAGTTCCAAGGGGGATAAATGCTTCTTCAATGTGTCCCATACAATTTTGAGAAAATCTTCGTCTCCCCCCTGTTGCTTTCCAGACTCACCTACCGGTCCCTCAAAAGCCCCCTCTTCGGGGTTTAGAAGGGTTTCCCCCATTGTTGTAACTAGTTCTACACTGTCTATACAGCTACCATTTTCCACACCAGCTGGGCAGGTATTTGCCTGCGGAACATTATTACCTGTCCTATTTATTGCCAGGAGACGACGATTATTAAAGAAATGTGCCCTTGCAATTTTGGCCTTTTTCCGGGCATAAGCTGATCTGGCAAGGCGTTTCCTTGTATGTGCAGCATCTTTTTTATTGACTCTTGCTAATTGCTTTGACGTCTCAAATTTATTTGGGATACCTAAGTCTGAATCAGAAGTATTGGACAACAAAATCTGAGTGGGCTTAGGAGATGTCGACAATGGAATAAGTGGAGGCTCCAAGGGAGGGGTTGATGGGAGGTGATGAATATCCACCTTTGCTATCAATGGCCGGGGACCGGACAAGCGTTCCGGAGTTTTTACGGAGGCAATGTTACCTAGGGATGATTTTTTGGAAAAGGCTATATCCTGGGATAGTCTTCGAGCAGCTTCTAACTCCAATGATACTCGATGTTGCATTTTACTGATTTCGTGATCAATGGCCGAATTAGTCTTGATAATGAAATCATCGAGGGTCCCATTGGGTTTTTGCCCTCCCTTAGCAGTTTTACTACGACTACTCCGTGTGCACATGATGAATATGGGGACACAATACAATTACAAACTGTGAATATACCAGAAATTTAGACAAAGGGGTGGCCCAGTCCAGTCCTCTCTGTCCTCGAACGGCCTCAAACGGCCCGCTCTTTGCCCGGTCTTCGCCCGAGTGCGTCCGCGCGCGTCCCGTGGGCCGGTGATGATTATCCAGCTATGTAGTTCCTGTAGGAGTCGGCGGGAAGAGGACCAGCTGTGGCAGGTTAGCGCACTGCCCGCTGGTCCTCGCAGTCCCGCAACAAGCCTTGATGGAGTACGGCTTCACTCCCCGGTCCGCCGTTCGTGCAGGTCCCACAGTTGGTGAGTCACAGGCTCACGAGCGGCTCCCGCGAAGCGGGGGCCGCGAGGCGTGGGGTCAGGGATCAGGGATCCAAAGGAAAGGCAGCAGGTGGGTTGATCCATCCGTGCAGCAGCCCGTTATCTCAGAGCAGGGACACACAAAGCCCAAGTCCAGCCTCAATTTCAAGGGCCAGGGAGGAGTCGGCGGGAAGAGGACCAGCTGTGGCAGGTTAGCGCACTGCCCGCTGGTCCTCGCAGTCCCGCAACAAGCCTTGATGGAGTACGGCTTCACTCCCCGGTCCGCCGTTCGTGCAGGTCCCACAGTTGGTGAGTCACAGGCTCACGAGCGGCTCCCACAAAGCGGGGGCCGCGAGGCGTGGGGTCAGGGATCAGGGATCCAAGGGAAAGGCAGCAGGTGGGTTGATCCGTCCGTGCAGCAGCCCGTTATCTCAGAGCAGGGACACACAAAGCCCAAGTCCAGCCTCAATTTCAAGGGCCAGGGAGGAGTCGGCGGGAAGAGGACCAGCTGTGGCAGGTTAGCGCACTGCCCGCTGGTCCTCGCAGTCCCGCAACAAGCCTTGATGGAGTACGGCTTCACTCCCCGGTCCGCCGTTCGTGCAGGTCCCACAGTTGGTGAGTCACAGGCTCACGAGCGGCCCCCGCAAAGCGGGGGCCGCGAGGCGTGGGGTCAGGGATCCAAAGGAAAGGCAGCAGGTGGGTTGATCCGTCCGTGCAGCAGCCCGTTATCTCAGAGCAGGGACGCTTCACTTTAATCAACTTGTAAATGCCCACGGATAAATAAAAAAATAGAAGAATAAAGAAACATTTACGTTTATAAACATCATATTTGCTGGTTTCTCGCACGCGCCCGCAAAACTCACTGCTGAATGGTGAACGCGCCCCGGCCATCTGGATTCACTTACCGAGGCACCCTGACAGCTCCTAATTGATATTTATGGACTGCCGCGCTCGTAACCGCAGACAAAATGCAGGAAATGCCCAACTGGAAATATATATGGCCTATTGCGTTAAGGGTATTACAAACACGGCACCGCGTGGACCAATCACCATAAAGATGGTAACATAAAGCACTGAAAATGCTCGCGCACTGAGGAATTTTTCAAGCACGATCCAGAAACCCCTTAACAATACGGCTCGCAGCTCCGCCCCACTTCTGACGAAGTGGTGACGTCGCCGAGCCCTAAAAAGTAGTGCTTGAAAAGCAAGTGGAGGAAGTCATGATGTCAGCCAATCAAAGAGATTGTAAAGAGGCATTGTTCTATTGGAGGTACAGACACAAGACAGACAAGCTGGGGCACGAATCATAAGTAGGCAAACAGGAGTGACAAGGAAAGCCAACCAATAGTAAGCAATGGACGGGATCCAGGGGCCTCCACGTCCTTGGTAAGCCACAATATGCCGCGTAACAGACAGCGCAAGCACTGTCTAGTAGGCTTGGCCTAAAAACTAGCTTACATCCTAACACACAATGCAATACTGCATATAAAAGTCAAGTGGGCAAAAATATGGTACACAGTTATCAAGGTAACAGGATAATGTGTGAGGGAACTATCTGGTATTAGCGGAAGCTGTGTCCTGTGCGAATGTAGCATACAATATAGTCAATGCAAGCTTGGGCCGATTACACTTCTCAGAAAAAATTGATGGATAGGTTTGCCTGGTCCCCTCTGGGTTCCCTGACCAGCCCTCCCACAGAAAATATGGCTATGTTTGTGGGAACACATTATAGTTCCCAAAGTTACAGCTCTACTTCAGTGGCTCTTCTTTGACTTGCAACTCAGCCTTTTAGTCCATGATGAGTCAGCCCGCTTTTCTTCCTGCTGAGGGCGGGGGCTGCGTGGTTACAATTGTTGTGCAGTGCTGCATCGCCCACCAGGAACGGTCATGCTGACTCGGCACCGGCCCAGCTGCAGTGCAATCATGATTCACCAGTCGTTGCTCAATCACAAGTGCTTTGTCTCTTGCGGGTAAAACCACAGGATGCAGTTTCGATTTCCATGGGCCGTAGCCCATCACATGTCCTTCAGGACAGGCCACTTGGGCGCGAGGGTCTCATGACTTTATCACGTCATGGCAGTGCAGACCCTTCCTCTGGTTGCAGTGGGCTCTATTCTGCTTTTCCTGCTCCAGCTTCCATCAGACCTCCTCAGAAGAGGTCACCTCTTCTTCATGCCAGAGTACCTACAGTAGTCCTCCTTGGTGACTTCAGCTCCTTCCCTCAAGACAGGCCCAAGGAAGCCCTCCCTAACAGATTGCAGAACTTTCAGGGTCCTGTTCCCAAACCTGGCATAGGGGAGTTGATAGTGAGCAACATCCAACCCTGGAGCGGAGAACAGTATCTCGACTTCCAGCCGCGTGGAACCCTTGATTCTCATTTATGCGAGATCTTGGCACTCTAGCTGGTGGTTTCTTTCCCATTCTTATACCAAGTTTGCAGATTTCCTCGGTCCAGCTCTGGCACTAGTTTGAGATAGTTACCTTGTATATTCCCCCAGACTGTTCCAGCCACAGTCTGTCTCGACAGAAATGCCAGGAGGCAATGGGAACCTCCTACTGTGCCACAATGGGGCCACTACATCTAACATAATCACATTTCATTTGACATACATAACCTACTGTTCAGGCATTGCACTTACAGAACATCCTGGAATGCAAACATCCCACTAACGTCCCTCATGACAAATGTCCTACTTACAGACCTTTGCAACTTATAATTATCCTTCAAATGAAACTTCTTAATACACAACTATTCCATTTACACAACCTTTTGACTTATAAGGATACCATCCACAGAAAATCTTATTTACTCACTTTTCAACTATAGAATTGTAGGGCATAAACGCAAAAATACCAGTCCCAACCCTTGACATAATGAAACGTCTGTTGGGCTTTATATCTAAAGCCTTATGTCATCAACAGTTTGGTGAAACAAATGGTAATATAATATCTAAGCTAGAAATGAAGGTAATAAGAGTGAAAGTTTTTTTAGGGTTTATAATTTTATTGAAATTGAATTATGTGCATAAATATATGGAAGACATTACTGGTAATAGAAATGTATATACATTTTAAGGGATACATTGTAGATAAAACAAATAAGAACCTTGCTAGTTGGCTAGAAGAATTTTATATATTGCCTTCAAGCAGATAAAATTATGCAGAAAACGAAAAGATAATATACTTATTGACTTTCAAAATTGATAATATGGTAATGAAAGAAATGTAATAAAAATGTCAAAAGAGAAGAAACATTAAGTATATAAAATGGGGAAAGAAAACATTATCATCTCCCAAAAACATTCTATATAGGGGAACTTGTAGCCCTAATATCACTGCCTGAGTAGTTATTTGTTTACGTTGTGGAGGTTGTAAATTGTTATTCTTTTTTTTCTAGTGCATGGTATGCTACTGATCTTTAGGGTCACCATCTATTAATGCCCCCTTCAATCTACCTGGAGAGACAATGAATACAAAATAGAAACAAATCCCTTTATCTATGGAGCCATGCACCTTCTCCCCTTATTCTCTATGTAGACAGTATTAAATCATATTCATAATAAACAAACATCTACATTTTTATAAGTTCTGACTTAACTTTGCACAGTTAACTCATTTTCTAATCCTTGTTCTAATTGTTTTTACATTTTAGTTATTTAGTACATTTTTACTTTTAAAATGAACTTAATTACGTGTTAATTATTTATTAGATATGATAACGCCAAGTTTGATTTGTGGGCGATTCATTCTCAAATAAGGCATTGGACCTGATCCACTAAGATTATTTGCACACCCAGGAACACAAACGCTATAATTTACAAGTGAAAATTCTCATTAGTGTTCCACAAAGAATAAATGTACTCACACCAAAAATCCCCTCTCTATATGCAATGTTTTGTGTGACTACATCTGCTTATTGAGGCGTTTCTGAATATTCCACAGCATTATTATGTGCCAAAGTAGGTGAACTCCTTCTAAGTTGGTAGCTGTTCACTGATTTGTGGAAAGCAATTTCACACTCTAAATTACATTGGCGATTTACCCAGTAAAGATAGGATTTAATCTGTATTCATTATAGGAATAGAGATGGAACAACCCCAAAACTGGATAAGAGTATGGGAAGGGGTACAAAAATAGTTTACGAGTGCAAGTGCACCTTTAAGTTTCATTTCCGCATGCAGAAATGCAGTTAGTTCATTTATTTCTCTATCAGGTTAAGTTTGGAGGGTGATTTCTGCTAGTTAGTTGAGATGGTTGCAGGTTTCCAAGAAAACTCCTGGGGCCTCATTTATGAGGCCGTCCTTCACTTTTACGCCGCCGGTGTGTCACTTTTTGTGACGCACCAGCAGCGTAAAAAATGTGCCTTGTTGCACCATATTTACAAAGTGACGCATCTAGGTAGATGCGTCCCCTGCGCTACATTATACCTGTGCCAGGTATAATGTATGCAGGGGACGCAAGAAAGGGTCATAGAAGTGATGCAGTGAAATCTATAAGATTTCACTGCGCCACTTCTAGGATGCAAATGCGTCAATTTCTGATGCCTGCCTCACAGCAGGCGTAAGATTGGCGCAGGCCCTTTCACATGGGGCTTGCCCCATGTGAAAGGACACATTGCTGGAGTTGCGTCACTTTTGCGCCATACAGATAAGTCAGAAATACTGACGTATCTGTAACTCCTTGTACAATGATGCGTCATACTGTGAATATGACGCATCATTGGTGTCGCAAGGAGGGCGCAATGAAAAGTGACGCATCGCTGTTTTCACGCAGCGATGCGTCACTTTTCATAAATGAGGCCCCTGGAATTTTGTATGGAATCCAGTAAAGCCATAAACATATGCACCTTGTTGGCGTAGGCCTCAGCATCTGAATGACGGCTTAATGATCATGTGAATCATCGATTGATTATTTCCTTTGTCCTGTGGAGATAATGGCCTCACCCAAGGAAGCCTGCAGGACAAAATTTGTTTTAGATTATCTCAATATAACACTTAACTCCCAGGTTTCCTGCTAAAAAAATCTACTTCCAGATCTAAAGGCATCAGAAACATTTAGCAATGTCTACAGTTTAGACCCCTAAATATAGAAATGATTTGTTCACCAAAATCACGGTAAGCAGGTTCTCGTCCTGCATAAGAATAATCCAGTAACACAATTCATACAGGGTAATCTGTGCTGCAACCCCTAGCAGAGCAACACACACATTTAGAAAACCCCCACTGAAGGTGTAGCCTGGTTTATACTTTGCTCCATTATTGTATCTCTATGGAAGAATATTTGATCAATTTTCACTTTCCAAAAGGCTCTAGATCAAAAGCATTCTTTGTGTTAGAACTCCACCAAATAGAACCTTCCCTTAACAAGGGGCTACTAGGGCACCTCCTTTTTTGAGGGATTCTCAATGTGTTCTCTGTGGCTGAGCCTGGCCTCTTCACGGCCATTTTCCATGGATGTTGAGGGCGTCCATTATACAATGATGTTCTATTACCTGAGGATCATGTGCTTCTGCCAGGACCTCATGGCAATCATGAAGATGCGCTTGCAGGTGTGCAGTGTGTACTAATGTATCCTTTTTTGTCTCCCAAGGTACTTCCAGTAGATGACTACGGTGACCACAGGAAGTCCCACAAGCAAAGCCACAAGAAGAAGGTGCTTCCAGAGATCTACCTAACCAGGCTCCTTTCGACCAAGGTATGACATGACCACCAGCCGAGACATATACTAATGTACTTACTTGTGATTACAGGAAAGCGTGGGTCACTCTTTTTCAACATCAGTGATTTACATAGAGTGTTAAGTAAGTACACCAGTGTTACGTAAGGGTGGGCAGTTTTCATATGAAGTTGGGAGATTTCTTGACATGCTGATGCTTCTGAAAGGCCAGTAGCACGAGGGAAGTTAGTCATGTGTCACACAGAACACATAGGTGGTCTGGGACTGTCGGCTCCAAATAAATTAATTTATATCGGAAAACAACGGTTCCAGTGGCACAATAAATGTAAAACTGAAGGTCACGATAGTATATGTTAATTAATAACAATTAAAGGGTTAAAGGAGGGTATCCGACAGAGAAACGACTCTACACGGAAGATTCCATATGATCATTAAATTGTATATTTCTTTGTTTGATTTTTCATACTTTTTCAACAATCAATAACATTTCTTAGAGTTACAAAATTAAGTGCAAAGTGACCCAAAGTGTGTAAAGAGAACCAAGGAGCTACAACAATTATACAAAACCAATACAAACAGAAATGACATATAAGGTTTCTAAAAAGGAATAATAGTACAAGAAAACGACCACAATTAATGATAAACACAATAGTTTGCGACAATGACTATCAAGAATCATAGGCACTGTGCATAGGGTTCGTTTTCTGAGGGCGTCGACGGCGTTTCGACCGAGACAGTGTAATGGGTCTCGTCAGGACTAAACAATGTGGGACTCTGTGGATAAGGGGTGACAAAATTTAAAAAGAGGGTGTAAGAACACTAATTTTAGCAAAGATATTGAATTGGAAATTATTGGGAGGCAATTGGACTAGTTACCAAGATGATTAAGTTACACGCGAACAGAATGATGACTTGAGGGGCGACCACCAAGCGTGAATACAGAATTAAATGCACTTACAGTGGACCTAGCCGGGTACTGTTGTATGGTAATGCGCCAAAGAGGAAAAAGTAAAAATAATTAATATTCCGGTATCCTTATAATGTGGCCCATTTTATGCTAAAAAACAATTAACAGGCACCACTTACCACTGTCGTGGTTCAATAGTTGAGGCCGCGATAACCTATGAACTTTTAAAGACTGCACCAGGGTGTAACAGGAGACTACCTTCAAAAATACATAGCAGGTAATCAGATTTGATAATGGAGTTGACATATGAATCAATATAACGTAGTTTAGAGCTTACCAGATTAAGAGAAGTAGGCAAGATACTCCATGAAGATAACCGTGTTTTGCAATGGCAGTTTCAATATTATGAAACGCCTCACGGGGATGGCTCAATCGCACTGCCAAGTCGGGACGATACCTAAAATAGTACGGTGCGGTCAGTGTCGATTATAAGTTTAGCATGCAGCGTTGTGTCTCCAAAAAAGCTCACGGATGTATCTTACCCGCTGGCTAGATTCAGGTGCAGTCGTCAGTCACTCGGTTGTACTTCCGCGGTCCGGAAGCAGTCTCTGTCGGGCAAGGCGCAATAGCGTGCATTTACGAGCACGACGCAGGGGGCGTGAGGAGAGCGATGGCTCGATCTTCACGTTAGAGAAAGGAATTAACAGGGAAAGAAGGGAGCCAGAGTGATCGATATTCAGATTGAAAGCAAACGGTGTCCCTTACATCACAATTTAGAATATGAAGTCGATCTTTTTGATGAAACTAACACAATTCACATTGAGCAAATTCAAATTTGCATATCGTTATACATACATTCCGCAGTAAATAACATTCTGCAGTAGAAAAATTATCATGGCGATTTTTCAAAGCATTATACATATTATTATAGAAGACCTTTTTAGCGTCAAAACAATAGATTTAACTTCCCTGAGTGGAAACAAAAGTCAAGGTCAAATTGATACAATTAAAAATTGATTGTCACTGTGAATACACATTATTGTAAGGAACAGAAGAGTTTGTGCAATAATTTTCAAAAGAGCATTTCATACCTAATATACATAATGTAGAGTGTGCAATGGTTTCATATTTGTCACATCAACATGATGTATAATTAGGTGACCCAGGGTATAGCATCAGACATAACTTCAATTAAATCAGTCACCACAGTTTTCTTACTGCTGAGGAAGAGAGGTTACATAACCTCGCCATTCCTCAGCTGAATTAAGCCCGTGATTTATAGAATCCACTCTGTCAATCAATCAATCAATCAATCAAGGACATTTATAGAGCGCACTACTTACCCGGAGGGTCTCAAGGCGCTAGGGGGGGGGGGTGCTGCTACTGCTCGAACAGCCAGGTCTTGAGCTTCTTCCTGAAGGAGAGGTGGTCTTGGGTCAGGCGCAGGTCGGGAGGGAGGGAGTTCCAGGTCTTGGCGGCCAGGTGGGAGAAGGACCTTCCTCCTGTTGTCGTTCTTCGGATGCGGGGGACGGCGGCGAGGGCGTGACTGGCTGATCGGAGGTGGCGTTTGGGAGCGTAGAAGTTGATGCGGTTGTTGAGGTAGCTCGGGCCTTGATCGTGTAGGGCTTTGTGTGCGTGGGTGAGGAGACGGAAGGTGATTCTCTTGTTGACGGGGAGCCAGTGCAGGTCTCTCAGATGTCTGGAGATGTGGCTGCGTCGGGGGATGTCGATGATGAGTCTGGCTGAGGCGTTCTGGATCCGCTGGAGTCTCTTCTGGAGCTTGGCGGTGGTTCCGGCGTAGAGGGCGTTGCCGTAGTCAAGTCGGCTGGTGACGAGGGCCTGGGTGACCGTCTTCCTGGTCTCGGTGGGGATCCACCGGAAGATCTTCCGTAGCATGCGCAGGATGTTGAAGCATGACGAGGAGACGGCGTTGACTTGTCTGGTCATGGAGAGGGAGGAGTCGAGGATGAAGCCCAGGTTGCGTGCGTGGTCTGTCGGTGTGGGTGCGGTGCCCAGGGCGGGGGGCCACCAGGAGTCGTCCCAGGCGGAGGGCGAGGAGCCCAGGATGAGGACTTCCGTCTTGTCTGAGTTCAGTTTCAGGCGACTGGTCGTCATCCACTCGGCTACATCTTTCATCCCTTCGTGAAGGTTGGCTCTGGAAGCGGCGGGGTCGTTGGTCAGTGAGAGGATCAGCTGGGTGTCATCGGCGTAGGAAATGATGTTCAGGTTGTGTTGGCGTGCGATGGACGCGAGGGGGCTCATGTAGACATTGAAGAGGGTGGGGCTCAGCGAGGATCCTTGAGGGACGCCGCAGATGACTTCGGTGGCCTCTGACTTGTACGGTGGTAGACGGACTCTCTGTGTTCTTCCGTCGAGGAAGGAGACTATCCATTCCAGTGCCTTCCCCTGAATTCCGACGTTGCTGAGGCGCTGCACTAGGGTGCGGTGGCAGACAGTGTTGAATGCCGCGGAGAGGTCTAGGAGGATGAGGGCCGCTGTTTCTCCGTTGTCCATCAGGGCTTGGATGTCATCGGTGGCAGCGATGAGGGTGGTCTCGGTGCTGTGGTTGGCTCGGAAGCCAGACTGTGAGGGGTCGAGGGATCCATTCGTCTCGAGGAAGGCGGCCAGCTGTTTGTTGACGGTCTTCTCGATGACTTTGGCTGGAAACGGGAGGAGCAAGATGGGGCGGTAGTTCTTGAGTTCGGTGGGGTCCGCTGTTGGTTTCTTTAGTAGAGCGCTGAGTTCGGCGTGCTTCCAGCTCTCCGGGAAGGTGGCGGTGTCGAAGGAGGTGTTGACGATGTCCCGCAGGTGGGGTGCGATGACAGCGTCGGCCTTGTTGAAGACGTGGTGAGGGCAGGGGTCGGTCGGAGATCCGGAGTCGATGGAGTTCATCATGCGGACGGTGTCATCGGTGCTGATCGGAGTCCAGGCGCGGAGGGTGGTGGTGGGCGGCGTTGCTGCGGTCGTTGTGTGCGATGGTTGAATGCTGAAGCTGTTGTGTATGTCCGCGATCTTGTTGTGGAAGTAGGAGGCGAGGGAGTTGCAGAGGTCTTGCGATGGGGTGATGTCGTTGTTTCCGGCGTTGGGGTTGGAGAGCTCTTTCACGATGTTGAAGAGTTCCTTGCAGTTGTGTGCGTTGTTGTCCAGTCGGTCCTTGAATGCAGTTTTCTTGGTGGCGCGGATCAGTTGGTGGTGCTTCCGGGTGGCAAGCTTGAGGGTGGTCATGTTGTCCGGTGTTGGTTCCCTTCTCCAGACTTTCTCGAGGGCTCTGCAGTTCTTCTTGGAGCTCATGAGTTCGTCGGTGAACCATGAGGCTTTCTTGCTGCCGGGTCTGCTGGGCGGGGTCCTCAGAGGGGCGAGTTCGTCCGCGCAGTTGCTGATCCACTTCGTGAGGTTGTCGGCGGCCTGGCTGGGGTTCGCTGAGCTGGCGGGAGGGTGCTGACTCAGGGAAGCGGCGAGCTGGTCGGCTGTGATCTTGTTCCAGCTTCTTCGGGCAACCTGTTGCTGGTGGTGGTGGGTCGTCGTTCTTCTGAAGATGAAGTGGACGCAGCTGTGGTCCGTCCAGTGGAGTCCTGTGGCGTGGCTGAAGGCGATGTCTTTGCTGGATGAGAAGACGGCGTCGAGAGTGTGTCCGGCGAGGTGGGGGGGGGGTGGTCACCAGCTGCTTGAGTCCCAGGTTTGCGAGGTTTTCCAGCAGGGTGGTGGTGTTGCGGTCGTCGTTGTTCTCCAGGTGGAAGTTGAGGTCCCCGAGGAGGATGTAGTCGGCTGAGGGGAGGGCGAGCGGGCTGATGAAGTCGGCGATGTCCTCGCTGAATTGTGTGCGTGGTCCCGGGGGTCTGTAGATGAGGGTGCCTCTGAGGGTGGTCTTGGGGTTGACATGGATCTGGAAGTGCAGGTGTTCGGCGGGTGCGATGGTGTCGTCGGTGTTGGCCGTGATGCGGATGGTGTTCCTGTGAATGATGGCGATGCCTCCTCCTGTCTGGTTGACGCGGTCTCTCCGGATGATCTTGTAGCCGTCCGGGATGGCGATGGCGGTGTCGGGCGCTGAGGAGGCGTTCATCCAGGTTTCCGTGAGGAAGGCGACGTCTGGGGCTGTGGTGTCGAGCAGGTTCCAGAGCTCGACGGCGTGTCTGTCTGTCTGTCAATCCAATGGCATTCACGCCTTTGTAGTATTTGTGAAATGTTTCCACCTCTCTCTGGTAACTTTGCCATATCAATCACTTGCCATTTAATTTCTTCAGTAGTGTGATTTTTATCAAGAAAGTGCTGGACCAGGGGAGCAGTGACCACAGATCTTCTAATGCGACTACGATGTTGACTTATTCTGGCTTTAATTGGTTGTTGTGTTTGTCCAATGTAGGGCAATCCACATGGACACCAGATGCAGTACTCCACATTTCGGGTGTTGCAATTAGAAAAAAAGTCAAGTTTATGTTCAAACTCACCATGTTTGAACGTAGTAGTGTCTTCAGTGAAAGGGCATATGATGCAATTACCACATCTATGGTGGCCAACAACGGGGGGAAATCCCCATGCTGCTTCCAACGTGCCTAATTTTTTTGTGATTTCAGTGGACGATCTCACCAAATGATCTTTTATATTCTTGGCCCTTTTGTATGCAAATAGGGGAGTTTCAAACGAGGAATCTATACTTTGAATAATCTCCCAATGCTTAGTAATGGCTTTCCTGATTTTGTTAGTGTGTGTGCCAAATGTAGTGACACATACAACTTTAGATGTCTGTTTTTTTGGTTTTGATAGAAGTAATTCCTCCCTTGGGCAGTACCATGCTCGTTTGAGCGATCTTTTTACTATCTTATTGGGGTACCCTCTCAGCAACAATTTCTTTTTTAGTAATTCTGCTTCATTAAAATAATCATCCCTGCGGGCACAATTGCGACGTATACGCAAAAATTGCCCGAAAGGAAGACCATCTCTCAGTGCTCTCGGGTGTTGACTTTTATATGCTAAAAGTGTATTTCTTTCAGTAGGTTTCCTATGTAGTGACGTAAACACTTTACCATCATCATGTTGGATATTCAAATCCAAAAATGCAATTGTTTTTTTGTGGACTGTAGATGTAAATGTCAAATGCATTTGGACGTGGTTAAGGTAAGACACAAAGTCATTAAACGAGTCCTCATTACCTCTCCACACTAAAAAGATGTCATCTATATATCTATACCAACAACTGATGTTGGAATGTTGAGGGTTTTGGTCATTCAAAGCATATCTCATCTCTACGTCATTCATATAGGGTCACCTAATTATACATCATGTTGATGTGACAAATATGAAGCCATTGTACACTCTACATTATGTATATTAGGTATGAAATGCTCTTTTGAAAATTATTGCACAAACTCTTCTGTTCCTTACAATAATGTGTATTCACAGTGACAATCAATTTTTAATTGTATCGATTTGACCTTGACTTTTGTTTCCACTCAGGGAAGATAAATCTATTGTTTTGACGCTAAAAAGGTCTTCTATAATAATATGTATAATGCTTTGAAAAATCGCCATGATAATTTTTCTACTGCAGAATGTTATTTACTGCGGAATGTATGTATAACGATATGCAAATTTGAATTTGCTCAATGTGAATTGTGTTAGTTTCATCAAAAAGATCGACTTCATATTCTAAATTGTGATGTAAGGGACACTGTTTGCTTTCAATCTGAATATCGATCACTCTGGCTCCCTTCTTTCCCTGTTAAGTCCTTTCTCTAACGTGAAGATCGAGCCATCGCTCTCCTCACGCCCCCTGCGTCGTGCTCGTAAATGCACGCTATTGCGCCTTGCCCGACAGAGACTGCTTCCGGACCGCGGAAGTACAACCGAGTGACTGAAGACTGCACCTGAATCTAACCAGCGGGTAAGCTACATCCGTGAGCTTTTTTGGAGACACAACGCTGCATGCTAAACTTATAATCGACACTGACCGCACCGTACTATTTTAGGTATCGTCCCGACTTGGCAGTGCGATTGAGCCATCCCCGTGAGGCGTTTCATAATATTGAAACTGCCATTGCAAAACACCGTTATCTTCATGGAGTATATTGCCTACTCCTCATAATCTGGTAAGCTCTAAACTACGTTATATTGATTCATATGTCAACTCCATTATCAAATCTGATTACCTGCTATGTATTTTTGAAGGTAGTCTCCTGTTACACCCTGGTGCAGTCTTTAAAAGTTCATAGGTTATCGCGGCCTCAACTATTGAACCACAACAGTGGTAAGTGGTGCCTGTTAATTGTTTTTTAGCATAAAATGGGCCACATTATAAGGATACCGGAATATTAATTATTTTTACTTTTTCCTCTTTGGCGCATTACCATACAACAGTACCCGGCTGGGTCCACTGTAAGTGCATTTAATTCTGTATTCACGCTTGGTGGTCGCCCCTCAAGTCATCATTCTGTTCGCGTGTAACTTAATCATCATGGTAACTAGTCCAATTGCCTCCCAATAATTTCCAATTCAATATCTTTGCTAAAATTCCTGTTCTTACACCCTCTTTTTAAATTTTGTCACCCCTTATCCACAGAGTCCCACATTGTTTAGTCCTGACGAGACCCATTACACTGTCTGGGTCGAAACGCCGTCGACGCCCTCAGAAAAAGAACCCTATGCACAGTGCCTATGATTCTTGATAGTCATTGCCACAAACTATTGTGTTTATCATTAATTGTGGTCGTTTTCTTGTACTATTATTCCTTTTTAGAAACCTTATATGTCATTTCTGTTTGTATTGGTTTTGTATAATTGTTGTACCTCCTTGGTTCTCTTTACACACTTTGGGTCACTTTGCACTTAATTTTGTAACACTAAGAAATTTTATTGATTGTTGAAAAAGTATGAAAAATCAAACAAAGAAATATAAAATTTAATGATGATATGGAATCTTCCGTGTAGAGTCGTTTCTCTGTCGGATACCCTCCTTTAACCCTTTAATTGTTATTAATTAACATATACTATCGTGACCTTCAGTTTTACATTTATTGTGCCACTGGAACCGTTGTTTTCCGATATAAAGCACTGACCCTGGTTCCTTTGTGGGTAGGGTTCCCTTGTCCCTTTTGTGACCAAATAAATTAATGGCGCTGTCCTCATTTTTTGTAAACAGAATGGGAGCCTACACTCTTTCTTTCTTCCCTCTTCATATTTCCAGCATCTCAAATATCCCTTATTTTATTGGGGATATTAACATTGCATGGACCTAGTTGAAGAGGACAGCAGAGAGGACAATAAGACCTGTGTGTAGGGTTAGTGTGGAGGTAAGTAGGTTTATCAGTGGTGGCTCCTCCACTAAGGCGTAGTGGTAGTTTCTCATCGCGAGCGGTCGTGAGCTTACGTGACCACTCCCAATAAGAAACCTGACCTCCCCGCTTTGAGAATCTCGCCGGGAGTTTTATTTTCCACGCTTGCGATCGTCAACTTGATGTTGCTGATCGCGAACGAGGAAAAAGTCTCGCAGGGATATTGATTTTGCTCGCTCTCGGTCACCAACTTGACGTTGAGGACCGCGAGCAAGCAAAAAATGCCCGCTATGCTATGCATTTTTGTACTGTGCTACGTGCAATTCGCATAGTGCATAGTAGCGCAAACTACGCACGCTCCGCGAGCGTAGCGTAGTACTACACCCAGGGTTACCCCCCACCCCTGTCTACATAAATATGTTCCTGGTGTTGTGCTTTTTGAATCTTTAGCTTCACAAGTGATGAGCTGTGTTTCAGGCAGAGGTCTCTGGCTACAAAGAGCATATCTCTTTTTGTGCGGATTTCCTTGCAGACCACAAACTACGGTTTTAAGTTGAGGTAGGCAGGAAGTGATAGTTAATGAAGCTATTTTGTGGACCTGGCCTGATAGGTCACATTTCCTTTAGAATATGGTCAAGCTGGTAGCATGTGCAGGATGCTTTCAGAGCAGCCACTATCTTGGTGAAGCAGGAAATGGCTGGATAATGCTTGTTGTCCCACCCATGGGCTGCGGTCCTGCTGGTCCACAACTAGGTCTAGTGAGCCAACTGAAGTAAGTCATAGGCCTGATGATGCTTGTCCTTAAAACCAGGCCCGCAGCCTGCATTTCCTTGTATGGTGCACGGGTGACATTTAGTGGTGAGTGACTGGTGACATCACGTCATGGTGACTCACACTCCGCCTGGTCCACATCTGCACATTGGAATTACATGCACATGTGCTGGGTCAGTCTTTCCCCATGGGCTGGCAAAGCCACAGGCAGGAAGGCGGTGTCCGCACTCCTCCACGGTCCCAGGCAGTTCCAGTCGCGGTCAGATCGAGCCTTCGGAGTCTGATCTCGGGAGGCAGCAGCAGCCCGGACATTGCCCCACCATTCCACCGATTAAATACTGGTCAGGATGGTAGCCCTAATGGCAACTTGGAATTGATTGTGGCTTAAAGAAAACAGTGAGTCTTCAGACTTCAGTATTACCCAAGGCACAAAGCTCGCATAAAAGAACTTTTTCTTCCACACCAGAACTTCACCCAAGTCAAGTCAGCCCCTCACCTTACTCACCTACCTCCTGGCTAGTATATCCCCAAGTATTATCCTTATGTGAGTTCTATCAACAACCTCTTCCTCTTTTGTTCTGCCTGCTTACCTTTATCACTGGTAATGGGATGTGCCAGTTATGGAATTCGTTTTGCCAGTGGTGGAGTGGACGACGACCTCCTGAAAAAACATTTGGGCACCTGCACTTATTTTACAAATACACCATTTCTTTACTAACCTGTGGGTCCATTTCTTTCTTTCACCACCTGGTGGGCTTACAGTGTCATTGACTTTCCCTTGCTCCTCTATTAATCACCTTAATTTGCCATTCTCTCAAATAATTGTGGGTTCATTGATTGTCTTTGGCTGTTGGTTTAAAGGACTTTATTTCATTAGTTGTGGCTTTGTTGTCACTCATCTGTAGTTGATATATTGACTACATTTCTTTCACTAGCTAGTGAGTTGGTTTTCTTTTATTAACTGTCCTGTTGATTCCCTTTCTTTCACAGTTGTATGCCTCACTGTTATTATTTCACTAGTTAATGTTTTAGTGACCCCTTCATCCATTGTCTGGGGTGATTGCCTCTTTTTCTCAAGCTGGTGGGTTCATTGTCTTTCTTGACTCATTCTGGCTCTCCAGGGCACTCTGCAGAAGTTCTTGGATGATCTCTTCAAAGCCATTCTCAGCATCCGAGAGGACCGGCCACCCCTGGCAATCAAGTACTTCTTTGACTTTCTGGAGGAGCAGGCAGAGAAGAGGGGGATTACAGACCCTGAGACGTTACACATTTGGAAAACAAACAGGTGGGTGAAACAGTGCTTGGTGAACATGTGAATGTTTTTACTGTCCACACTACTCTCAGCCAAGTGTTGGGGTTGATGTGAGAGGAGTTTCAGGGAAAGGAATTATTGCATTAATATTCATATTACCTCTGTGATGGGGGTATTATCTGGCATTAATAAAGCCCAAGCCTTATTTTGCACCATACAGCTCAGACTCATAATTAAGAGATAGTGAATGAACAAGTGATGGTTCCTTCATAAGGGGACAATGTCATTTAAGTGCCACAAGACAATTCAGTACACTGTGTGCACTTTAAAAATGGTGTTACTTAAATCATTTGTTTCATCTTGATGGTGGCCATTTCTACTCTGATTTTTCCAAGTTGATTGAGGCTCTATAGTAGGAAGTAAGCTTAATAATGTGTTAATTGGCAATAAAGTGCTCATTCTGCCATATACTGTCAACTGCAGACCCCAGTTTTAACAGAAACTCGTCAAATCTCTATTACCCATGAGGCACGATGTAAATGTTTAATTATAATGGGAAGTTTGAACCAGAATAACAATGACTTGACCTAGAGTACAGCAAACAGTGCACGAACTGGAACATCTAGGAAATCCTAAAATGAACACAACATATTTAATGCAATGCCCTCTCCTTCCATCTTCCCACTCCGAACCTTGACACACAAGACAACACAAATAAATACACTTTTAATCATTATATAAACCTTGGACCGTCTACACACAACAGTGTGTAGATATTTACCTGCAGTCATGTTAAGAAGCCAGATAAGGCCCATAGTATGTCCAGTAGTGGGTTCAGGTGGGCCTGTCCGTCCGGTGGTCGCTGGTGCCCAGTAACCTCACTGCCTTTCCGTTTTAGCAACATACTTGTTGGCTTATAAGATCGGCTGTATGTGAGGAGAGGTGTACACTTTTACACAACCCACTTCCGAGTCTACCTCCCTCCCGCTTTCGCACTTCCCCTTTACCACTCCTCCCCAACTACCCTCCTCCTCTAGGTATTTCAGGATGTTACCAGTAGCTAGCTTCCCCCACTCTAATCTTCGCCTAGCAATGTATAGGACTGACGAGGGCGGTTAGGGTCCCTCATGCCTTCATTTCCTTGAGGTCACTTCCGGGTGCCCACCCTTGTTTTAGAGATCCCGCCTGTTACCCCACTTGTGGTCTTGTTGTCTTATATCTGTTGCTATGGAGCACTGTTCTTTGTTCACTGTATTGTTTATGAGAAATGCCAATAAACAAATGTTGCACCAAAAAAAGGCAATGTTGAGAACTGTGCTACAGCCTGCCTTAGTAGTCTGTGTACTATGCAGCAAGAAAGGTCACATAGTAAGCCACACTGAAAGGGCCGCAGTAACGCTCTGCGGTGCGTGTGATATTTATGCATGTGTTTCCTAGTTTTATTGCTATTACCAATTTTTGTTGTGACTGCACTGTACAGGTATGCGTACTCCCAGTATGCTGTTGTGGCATTTATTGTGCTCTAACGAGCTTAGAGGGAGGCTCTGTGTCATTGCAAAAAATACCTTCACACAGAAACCTCTGTATATATGTTTTTTTAGTCCCCAAAATGCCAGGAGTATTGAAGAGAAAACACTCACTATTTGATCCCGGTGGAGTCGCAGGGTTATCTCTGTCCAGTCTTAATCCCTTCAGCAGCCTCCTGTTTGCTGTTGAGGCTGGGGCAAGTGAGGGGTGAGGAATGTAAACTACACAAAGTAAATAGGGCTGATAAGCTACTTGCTGCTCCCGTCGGTGCCTCATGACCCCCAGACCAGGGGCAGAAAGGAAAGTGCTGATAGATGTCTTAAGCCTAGTTGACGTCCATGGCAAAGAGAAGTTGTTAGAGTGAAATACCTATGTGTGGAGTTAAAAATAGAAAATCTATAGAAGTTAAAAATAGTAAATCTATACTTACCTATATACACTGACATTCACAATATTTTGCTAGTTGACATTCTGTCTTGGATATTTTTGTAAAACAATATTTAGGACTCGATATACTGGTAGCATACGTGGAAGTCATTCTAATGTTCCCACTCTGAAGTGTGGACAGAGTGGACATGCACAGTAAACATTAACACTTTGTTAGGCAGTTGCGGCCGGCATGTCTTGTGGGTGGGGTCACGCGGGGGAGGTTTAATTTAACAAACAAAAACAAATAGACTTACCTTTCCGCCAGCTGGGTCCCGTGTCTTCTCGGATCCTGCTCCTACTCTCCTGCCTCCGGCAGGAACAGGAAGCTGGCAGCCCCGGCTCCCTCCAGACCCTCCCCTGAGCCAATCACAATGCTGCAAGCAGTGTTGTGATTGGTGGGGACGCTGCCCAGCCAGGGGCTTACGGGGAGGCCATATTCTCCATGCAGGCTGCACCTGCATGGAGAAGATCAGAGTGCACAAGACTGGTTTGTGTGGCCCCAGAGGGCCGACCAAACAGTCATTGCGCCCTCAGGAGTGGTCACACCACTCCTCCACTGCCCTGGCTGCTCGCAGAGCAGCCCTTCCCGCCCACAACTACACATAAAATGGTAATAACTGAAAGTTGTTACTATTTTATGTTTCTGCTTCTCGCACTGCGAGAAAGCAGTAGGGCAACGCTCCTCCGCCCTAGTGGAGGAACCGCCCCTGGTGTTAGGTAAGGATTGTAATAACCTTAAAACTGCCCCTAAGAAAGGAAAGGAAAGTAAAGGGGCCTGCAGAATTTGGATTTTAAACATGAAGTGTGGAATCAGCACCCATCAAAAAGTCTCTTCCATAGTCTTTAGTGTCCTTTAATTAGTTAGTAAAATTCATTCCAAATGAACAGGTCCGAACTTGAATGTAGTTAGCTTTCAATTATTTATTGTAGTATTCAACAGTAGAAAAACCAATCCAATATCACAGCAGATTTTTCTTTTTTTAGCCTCTTTTTTAGCCAACGCGTTTCGTCTCATGAATGAGACTTCTTCAGTGCTTAGGTTGCTGCACTACGTTTGCTGATCGAGTTTCTCAGGCTACCATGCCGTTTTTCTGTCTCTTCAGGATACAAATCTGAATTGACAGATCATCTAAATTGTGCTTGAACTATGGAACTTTCCTGTTTGTATTAGTCTCACAAAGACAGCTATATAAGCCCTGAAGAAGTCTCATTCATGAGACGAAACGCGTTGGCTAAAAAAGAGGCTAAAAAAAGAAAAATCTGCTGTGATATTGGATCGTTTTTTCTACTGTTGAATACTACAATAAAGAATTGAAAGCTAACTACATTCAAGTTCGGACCTGTTCATTTGGAATGAATTTTACTAATTAATTAAAGGACACTAAAGACTATGGAAGAGACTTTTTGATGGGTGCTGATTCCACACTTCATGTTTTGTATTTTGGGCCTTGCCTTTAAAGGAACAGACAGGGTTGTGTTCCTTGGTTTCTTGAGCACCATCGCTATACTTCAAAGTCACAGATTACAGGTGCAGGTCTCTTTGCCTCAACCCTTGTGCGTATAAGTGTATTAGAATTTGGATTTTGTTTTAGAACAGAAATGTTTTGACTGGGCATTCTATACTACCGTTTAAGTTTAGATTTAATTGCAAACGTGCACACTATACAGACAACTCTAATTTGGGTAAAGTTATATTCAAAACTATTTTATATGATGGGACGTGCACAAAATGCACTAGAGTCACTTACCCTGGTGGCCAATCACATGACTCCGTTTCACAACCATCACTGAGCCAAGGTTTGAAAACAGCATTGTTCTGGTGCTAGCAGGCACTTACCAGACACATCAGGTACACCCCTTGACTCTTGTCTTTCTGCTGCAGTCTACCTCTCAGGTTTTGGGTGAACATACTGAAGAACCCTCAGTTTGTGTTCGACATCGAGAAGACGGACCACATGGATGCGTGCCTCTCGGTGATCGCCCAGGCGTTCATCGATGCCTGCTCCATCTCCAACATGCAGCTGGGCAAGGTATGGTAGCTTATGCGTATTGATATAGTGGCATTACTTACACAGTCATGTATTTCATGGGGGGTAAATATTTATAAAGCACAACCCTAACACAAGGGGACAGCAAAGCAGTGTACATAGTAAAATGATAAATAACCCACACATGAGACTAGAAGGACAAGCAGGTATGCTTTCAGTGAGAACTCAAGAAAAAAAGTGAAAATGCATTGTAGAAGTTTTTCACTAGTAGAATGGAAAGTGCCTGGGCATTATTTTTAAATTGCATTTGTGTTGCATTATGTAAGTGTTCATCTGTGCCAATAGACTGGTTGCTTTTGATTTCCAGCATAAGATCCTTCTTACAGTTTCTTATTGCTATTGTCTTCCCTTTTCCACATGTGATCAACAATGTTACATTTCCTGTTGGCATCAAGTCCAGTCTTCTGAAGCAGAATAAGAAAAGGGGAAGTGATGTCACATGGGGAAGTAAATCAGGGGTAATGGTGGAAATGCCACCGCTGTGCTGCTTCTTGAAACATCTGTGAATTAACCAATCTGACTATTGGTGTTTCAAGAGATACTATGTCTTTACCTTTTCCAGTTTCAGTAGTTGGAGTTTGTTTCTTATAAAAATTCGAATTTAAAAGTAATTCATTAATTGCACACAAGATGTAATATGTTCTAGCAGTGTTCTTAAGGTCATGGAGGTCAAAGGCTATATGTTATAATTTTTAGTTATGTCCTCAACAAAGGCTGTATGCTGTCACTTCCGGTGATAAAAAAAGAAAACGACACAATTGCCAATACTGGACTATACTTTTTCCTTTCTAGTGTAACCTTTATGAACAAAACATACCGGTCCGTTTTATGAATTACGTCACTAGTTTTTTTATTCATTTAGTTCACTAGTCAGACTATTTTTCTCTTTCAATAGCATGAAACATTTTTTGTGCATATACAAAGAAATACAAAAACGTGCAAATTATTACAATTACATACAGTTTCTTTACAAATTTACAAATTTACAACACATCCATTCCAAACTTTGGAATATTGGATGTTGTAGACACAAATCACTATCCAGTCGTGTGAAGGGTCAAGTGCACCCTGAATCTGTGTGACACGGCTCGACAAACGAGTGAATCAATTTATTCGGCAGGGACCTTTCATTATGCCCTTCGTTCTAACGTTCTGTGTCTATCGTAAACACTTCTGGTTATCCGACCTCCCCCCAAGGGACTTCATTTCCACATTTGATAAGAAATCTCTTGTCCTGATGAGAACCCCGCAATTGGGGGTTCGAAACGCGTCGACCTGACCTGGCCTATTGTCAATGATAATAATTAGAAGGACTGTGTTAGGAATTAAAGATTGATTTCTAATCGACATTTCTTGCCAAATAGCATTTACAAATAAGAAATTTTGGTTTATTGATTTGTACAACTAAATTGCGTTGACAAAGGGCCACATTTTATTTGTTTGAGTGGTATGTGTGGTTTGGAGTAAATGAGGGATGGATGTGTTGGCCAAAGTTTGGAATGGATGTGTTGTAAATTTGTAAATTTGTAAAGAAACTGTATGTAATTGTAATAATTTGCACGTTTTTGTATTTCTTTGTATATGCACAAAAAAATGTTTTATGCTATTGAAAGAGAAAAGTAGTCTGACTAGTGAACTAAATGAATAAATAAACTAGTGACGTAATTCATAAAACGGACCGGTATGTTTTGTTCATAAAGGTTATACTAGAAAGGATAAAGTATAGTCCAGTATTGGCAATTGTGTTGTTTTCTTTTTCCATTTGGCTTAGCCTTACAGGGTAGGAGTCAAGACCTGGTGTTGTTTTCCTGGTCACTTCCGGTGATGTCATGACAGCGAGGTTGTGTTGTATCACTTCAAGTAGCTCTATTTTTGGTGAAGTACCTCCACTGACGTCACAAAAGAAAATGAGCATCCGGAATGTATTAAAACGTAATTCACAGATCGTGGCGCTCCACTTACTAAAGGGTTAACTTGGGCATTGCTTCATTTCTACAACACTAAGTGCCAGTGTCCACGGGACCACTTAAGGATGCCGCCGCAGCTTGCACCACCATCTGCTCTTGCCAATGATGCAAAATATCACTAATAATGGCCCGGACGCGCTGCTGTTATTATTCCTTAGTGTATATTGACTTGCTAAATTGAGATGATCTGCTGAAACTAGGTAGACCGCACCACCATGTGGCAGACTAATCAAAAAGGGGCAGTATTTGGAATTAAGTGCCGGTGCGGAGCACAGGAAAACATGGCACAAATTAAGCACTGCTTATTCTAGCCTAGAGATAATTTCCATAAATGCAGCCTTAACTATCCCCCGATGTTTTTGGGGGATGCTTTATCGAAATTGGTTTGCAAAGTTTCTACTAGAATCAACTCTATGAAGATAGTGTAACTTAAATGGATTTTCTAAAGAGGTTCTAAACAAGTCAGAAGATTGTTATAACTACATGTAGATATAGCGTTTTTTGTTTTTTGTTTAGCAACCTGTGTAACTCTGAAGAAACCTATCACAGGGAGTGCATTAATTAGACGGGAACAATTGTCCACCTATGAAATGCTCTTACACATTTGAAAAAATAATAAAACATGCAAGTCTGGCTGGTGTTTCACACGTGTTCACACTTAGGCAGGAGCCCATGAGTTCAGGTCTGAGACTGACAAAAGTGGTGGAAAATTGTGGGAGTGTCATCCGAAAACTTCTTCCTGACCACTGCAGCATAAATAGTAAGGCAGAGGTCTAGGAGTGCCCCAAGCAGTTGCATGGCGGCTCCTCCGCTAAGGGAGATGAGCGTCGCTCCACAGCTCTCTGAGCTGTGCAAAAACGAGCAAATACAATGATAATAACACAATGTCATCATGTTATTTTTCTGCACTGGCTCAGTTTGGTTGCATTTTTGGGTGCGGGGCTGGGCTGTCGTCACAGCCAGTAGGGGGAGGAGTGGTGGGCTTTTTCTAAGGTTGCAGGCAGGTTCGCCAGCCAAACAGTCATAGCATGTTCTCCAATCGTCTGTACTGCACAGCTGGGTAGAGAACATGCACAGGCTTTCAATCCCTTTCTGAGCGCCGAGCCAGGGCGTACAGACCAATCACAACGCTGCTGTCATGCTGGTGACAGCAGCACCGTGATTGTATCGTGGAGTCTGGGAGCCTATGTGCTTCCTGCTTCGCCAACAGAAGAATGACGGGCGAGAGGCGGCAGCAGGTAACTCAAATTTTATTTTATTTCTAATCCCCCAACCCTCCAGTACTATTCAATAACAGTTGCCACTGGCACCAAGGTTATTCACATAGGGAAAGGTAAGTGACGGAAGACCATTACAGTGAGGGTGCTCCACATCACCCGAACTAGTATCAGTCACTGCTGATTCCATCGGAGAGAGCGAGAGAGATCCCTCTTCACGAGGAGATGCTGCATTCTAGCTCTGTCCTGCAGATCTTTACACAATCACGGGGACGCTGCAGGGCCCTGTTGGTCGACTACTGTCTGGAACGCTATTCCAAGGCCCGAAACGCCAATCCAAGGCCCGGAACGCCAATCCAAGGCCCGGAACGCCAATCCAAGGCCCGGAACGCCAATCCAAGTCCCGGAACGCCATTCCAAGGCCCAGGACGCCATTCCAGACAGTAGTATTCTGGGCACCAACCATTCCGGCATAGGGTAAATGTTATCAGTAGGGTATACGTTGGGATAATAGGTAGGGGTAGTATTATGCTTACGGTTCGGTTTAAGGTATGGATTACGGTCGCGATTAGGTACATTTAAATTAAAAGCTAGGCTTACCATTTCCATTATGGTAAAATGTAGGGTTAACCTTCAAGTTAGGTTTAGGATTGAGGTTAGTGGCCAGAAAAGGCACAGGGTTAATTAGGATTAATCTAAGTGTCTGTGTCAAGATAATGGGTAGTCTCGTGATTAAAACAACTGTTAGATGTGATGTTGATCACTCTGGTCGTGGTATTGATAGATTAATGTAGTAGAGTTATTCTGTGTAGTTGTTTACACCTGTTCTGAGCCTTTAGGGTCATCCCTTCCTAGTTCCTACAATCTGATCTCACCCAGACTCTGCACACCATGATTTTCTCTGTAAAGCCTTTCTGCAGCTTCATGGAGTTAGGCCTGAGCTCTGCCAGAAATATAACATAATAAAAAAGTTCTGAGAAATGAAAATTAAAATGAAAAATTACGCGTTTTCCGAGCAACTAGTAGAACCTCGTTACTGGCATGTTGTTGCTCTCGTTCATATTTTTTTGTATTTCCACCACATTTTAAACAGATGTGAAAACCGCAGCAATTCACATGTATCTCCCCATCTGGTGTGTTTTGCACTGTGCACACACTGGCTGTGGGCGGAGGACGTTTCTCTGTTTTGACTACACAATACTTGGCCATGACTTGCCAGCCTGTGAGCATTAACAAGATTAATCATCTGTTTTGCAACACTAAATATGGCCTAATCTGACCCCATGAACCTCAGATTCATCATTTTACCCCTCCCCCTCCACCCCCAGGCTGGGTGAGTGGCTGCTGGGGGTGAACGTCCTCCGTGGAGTCAAGGCCGTCACCGCGGAGTGATTGATGGCGGTGGGAAGGCTGGCGGCCATGTTTGCCGGAGAGCGATAGCGCCTCTCTTATCCAGCCGGGCACATGAGACCTTGTCAGTCCAGAGATAAGGCCGCAGGACGTCGCTCGGGGTCAGACCGCAGATGGGAAACGTTTTTTTAATACAGAAGAACTACCTGGCATCATACATGGCATTTTTTATCCTATCTGACAGTTCGATATAGATATATATATATATATATATATACATACATACATACATATATATATATATATATTTCCAAAACACCTTTGCAGGTAATGAAAACGCACTCGAGCGATCTTTTTCCTTTTTCAGTTGTTTATTGCACCACAGTTTCTTGCAGCTACCAACGCGTTTCACCGCCCACAGACGGCTTGATCACGGTCAATACTCTTCCACTTACAATCACCTATAAGGTGTTCTTGTGCAAAGTCACATGACATACCACCACTTCCTGTCAATGGTAGAGGATTGTGGATAACGTAGTTCCTTAGTATTTACAATATGTTACAAACATTCTGCAGAGCGCCACTTATGGCACTTATACTTTTGCTCTGTGATGTATAGTTATAACACCAAAGATTATCAATCTCGCCCTCTAGTGGGCCACATATGCATAATATGTTCGGTTGATTTCTTGCCCTCCAGTGGGCTTAACGGTATTTACATACTATATACATCCCTCAATTGTTACAACTTAAGGTTTAGTCACCACATAATCATCATATCCTTCTAATTCATATAAGCTGTTATTATATTTGCATTGACATTAACGGAAGAAAAACACTTTAGAAAAAAACTTTTTCACCATATACATACAAAGTCCCAATTTGATTCAGCTGCAGTTCCAATTTCAATTATTTACAATTGTATTTACAAATGAACATAAAGTTCCTCACTCTGGTTCAGACCTCCCGGATGTAAAGTTCTGAAATTTAATATCTGTCGGGATTCCCTGCATCTTAGTTTATGTTCCCTGTCTCCACCTCTTTCATGAGGGACAATGGTTTCCAATGCGTAGAATTTTAGAAGTTTCCAGTCTCCGTTGTGTGCTGTTTCCATGTGCTTCGCCACGGCGTTAGCTCTATCTTTATTTGCTGTTGCCCTTATGTGCTCCAAAATTCGTAGCCCACTGGAGGGCAAGAAATCAACCGAACATATTATGCATATGTGGCCCACTAGAGGGCGAGATTGATAATCTTTGGTGTTATAACTATACATCACAGAGCAAAAGTATAAGTGCCATAAGTGGCGCTCTGCAGAATGTTTGTAACATATTGTAAATACTAAGGAACTACGTTATCCACAATCCTCTACCATTGACAGGAAGTGGTGGTATGTCATGTGACTTTGCACAAGAACACCTTATAGGTGATTGTAAGTGGAAGAGTATTGACCGTGATCAAGCCGTCTGTGGGCGGTGAAACGCGTTGGTAGCTGCAAGAAACTGTGGTGCAATAAACAACTGAAAAAGGAAAAAGATCGCTCGAGTGTGTTTTCATTACCTGCAAAGGTGTTTTGGAATTGTAATTCGGCAGGGCTCTGCCGAGGAAAACGCACCGGTGGGAGAGCGCCAGGGGTCGACCAAGCGGAGCCAAGTTGTGGGATATATATATATATATATATATATATATATATATATATACATACATACACACACATATATATACATATATTTATATATATATCCAATTATACTCCCTTGTGCCCTTGACGCAAACGAAAAACCAGGTACTGACTTCTTGAGATGGTGTCCGAAAATAATTAAATGTTATTTAAGTTAAAGGGAGGGGAGGGGAGGGAGGGAGGGAGGGATGGATGGATGGATGGATGGATGGAGGGATGGAGGGATGGATGGATGGATGGATCTGCTAAAAAATGAATTTTTTAACCCCTTCCATGCTCATGACGAGCTCAGCTCGTCATGCAGTACACTGCTCGTGTGCTCATGACGAGCTGAGCTCGTCATGAACAATGGATTTACATATTATTTAGCACAGGAGGGGAAAAGTCATAGCAGCCAAGGTGTTAACTAAACGAAACAGAAAATTCACCAGTTATATTTGACTGAGCTTGCACCCCTGCCTTGAACTGCTTATGACCCCACATATTGAATAACTCATAACATGTTCAGCCGTATTGATAACATCTCAAATAACATCAAACACTGTGCACCACCTGACATTTTTTTCATTGGGCGCTCGAGGGGTGGGCACCATGGCCACCCCAGAGCCAGCAGCTGCATTGAATGGTACAGTCCCCTGCCTGTAAGGTATGAAGGTAGGGAGGGAATTGGCAGTGCTTAATTTGTAATTAAACAAGAGTATGCGCCAGGGCCCTTCTGAGGCCATTGCAGCTTGCACCACTCATTGCCCCTACCAGTATTGCCAATGAAAGCATCAACACAACTACTAAACATCAAACTATTACAAGTGTGAGAATTCAGACTGTCCTAGGCTTCCCAAGGCTATAAGAATGGCGTGAGTGGCAAATATTATTCATTTTTAATGTATGTTGAGTTGTTAAACTGTTGTTGTGCTCATCTTAAAATGAAACTAACAGCACCTCCTTGTGGTGAGTTATCATAAATGCCATTGTTGAGAACTAAGTGCCGATGCTGGGCATAGGAAACCACCGGCTCAAATTAAGTACTAGAAATTGGACAGGGTGATCTAGTAACACTGGTATGTTGGGGCCACGAATGCCCTCCTCTCCACATTAACAATTAAAAGAAATGCACCAACCAAGGGGACATTTTATCAGAAAGAATACCTCTTCATCCAGAGTTTCCACGGCACTCCTGCAGACTGCAAAACTGTCACACCCCCCCATTTTGGCCCAGGGGTCCCCATGGACCCCTACAAAAGGACTATGGGCTCACGGTATCCGTCCCCTGCCCACTTATATTCTATTTTAAAATATTTTCAGAACAGGTGACCAAGTCCCTGAGTCCTGTAATGGCTGCCACAACATTTCTGTTTTTGTTGCGGCCAGCCACTCAGAGCACTCAATCCAAAAAGCCACCTCAACCGACAGAAGACTTAAAGTTTTGAATTTCAGCTAAAGCGATAATATATCTGTACATTTTGAACTTTAATTTCTCCAAAACTACTCAATGGGTTGGGATTTACACCAAATCAAAAACAGCATGCTTTCTGGATAAAGATCTAGCTTTCTGCCAAATTTGATGCAATTCCATTCAACCATTTTGGCTGTAATGCTGTCTAAAGTTCCCTGTGTAAAATTGATGGGGAAATGGCATATTGGAACCCCCTTTTTGCTAGATCCCCGCTTGCCGGGTCACCCCGAGACTTTCTAGGAAGGCGCTGAGGTAGATGAACTTATTTCATGTAAAGTTTTGTAAATATGAAGATTTGTCAAACAGGGCTTAATATATACATTTTCACTGCAGAAAGCAAAGAATAAAGGGACGTTATAGTTAGGTGAAATTTTTTGTTTTAGTGACAACATAACGTTTCAAACTCAAAGAAACACTGAAATTCTCCAGGTATAGTTATCTCATGTAACTATAACTCGTGCCCTGAAGTAACTATAACTTGCTTCCCATCATGCAGACTTGTAATCAATTATGTAATTTGAAATGTTGCACTGATGTTATCAATGGTGTTACAGAACACGTAATGAGTGATGTCATATGTGGGATAATTAGTTGTGCATGGCGAGAACGTGAGTGATAGTTACCTTAGGGCACAAGTTATAGATCACTATGAATGGTCATTTCAGTGTTTTTTTAAAGTTTAAAACATTACGTTGTCCTCGAAATTGTCTCTTAACTATAATGTCCCTTTAACCGTTTTTTTCATTGAACTTATTTTTATTATTTCTGTAAAGTAATATTTTATTACCATACATAACACCAATCCCCACAGCGCATGACCCTCAGCATTACATGACATAGCGTTGGACGAATAGCCTGACGACAGACCCTGCGTCCAACCTCACGTGGGCATCCTCCCCCCTCATGTTTAAAGAAAGACTTTTATAAATAAAACCAATATGTCTCAGAATCTTTCTTTTAAGATTTTCAGCCCATAAAATGCATTCATAATAACAACCACAATTGGGCCTTGCATTCTAGCTGAAGAGCAAAGAGTGCTTTTAACAAATATGTTAAGTTCTCCTGGGGTCATGGTTATAATGATCTAGGAGACTTACTGTTTTTTTCTAATGCTGCTAGGGGCTGCTCCACTCTCTGCAGCCCCCAATAAGATAAAAAACATGTTTGGTGATGCATCTGCCACTTCTATGGGCATCACAAGCATAAAACAAAATACATTCTCATAAGTCAATGGGTTTAAGTTTGCAGTACTCACTTCACACCAATTCAATACTCCATTCAAAGAAACAAGTGTGTCTGTGAGTGGCTTTGCTGCGATCAGATCTACAACTTTTAATAATATAAGGACAATGTGTATCTGATAGTCACCGTCGATTGGAAATAGATACAATTGTGTGAGTATGTTTTTGTGATAATCATATTTGTGTCCTCTCCTTAGGACTCACCCACCAACAAGCTCCTCTATGCAAAGGAAATTCCTGAGTATCGGAAGATTGTGCAGCGATATTACAAACAAATCAAAGAGATGCCGCCTCTCAGCGACCAAGAGATGAATGCACACCTGGCGGAGGAGTGCAGGGTAAGACATTCTATGGACCCTAGGGATACAGAGCCTGCAGTACCTGTACATCTGAGCCTTCTTACCTAGTTATGCCTACACATTATGCCTAGACATTCCTGCACACCTGATCTTTCCAGACGTAATTCTGTCTCCACTTTCTCATTAGCCGTGCACGCACAGGTTGGCCTTCCAGACCTAGGAATCCTCGAGAGTTCGGCCTTCCAGATCCAGACAGAACTGACCATCTTAGCCTTCTATATCTGCATATGCTTTCCAGACCTAAAAATAAATACACCATCTTCATGCCTGTGCATCCCGAACCCAACCATGAAGGCACAGCCTAGCTTTCCAACCCCCCCCCCCCCCCCCCCATAGCTGGGTCTCCAACCCTTCCAAACTCAACCAAAATGTATTGCGTTACTCTTGTGGAAGTAACAAAGGGTTTTAGCATTACGTACCTAGACATTCCTGCACACCCACCTTCCTACCTTTTTCTATCAGAAGATCTCACATTTCCAAATCCAGCTGGCTCGTTTCAGCTCCACCTGCTGTGCATCCTGTTCCTTCAAAATCCAGCCACAGCTGAACACCCTGGGCTTCCAGGCCAGGCATTTGGGATCATTTTAGACCCAAGCATAATGGGCCTTCCTGCATTCAAAGCCCCAGCATAGTATGGATGACCTGAATCCTACACCTTGTAGTCCCCTATGTCTTATGTAACATTTTCTATACAATGATTTACACACATATGATTCAGTTTCTCTTTGTGTGCGTGTGATGTGAAATGTTTCGACACCCTACACTGTTATGAGATGCTCTATGAAAACAATGAAATAAATGTGAGAGAGGGGCTATGGAGAGATGAGAGGCACAGTGGGAGGGTGATAGTAAGGGAATCATTGAAGAGCCCCAATAAAGATTGCTGCATCCCGATGCACTGTAAGGTCATCATTTACTATGCCTTAAAAACGAATACAATTAAATATATAATGAAAACTGTTGTAGAATGCACAATTTCCCCCCACATTTTCTTGTAGTGGTCAGGCTCACTCGCTTCACTATGTACTGTATGGTGGCTGGTCTGACAAAATTTGCTAGAGCTGCTTTGGGTTCCCACATCTGGCCCTGATACAGATGTCCCTGTGCCAACCTTGTCACAACAGGAATTCACAAACGTTTGAGAGAAATTCATCTGGGAACTTGTGATTGTCGCAGGTTTCAGATGCATCTTTGAGAGTTCCAGAAAGTTGTATATCAGGAACCCATGGGAGGACGTAGAGTTGATTTACATTGTTCTCTTAGGGCTAGATGTAGGTAAATTGGATTTACCGATTCTAAAATACCGAATTTTACCGATTCGGTATTTTAGAATCGGTAAATCCTATGTAGGTAAAAATTCGGTAAAAATTACGGAATCTTTAAGATTCGGTAATTACTGAATCGGTATTTACCGATTCGGTAATTGTCATTCATTCCTATGGGCCTGTAGCCCATAGGAATGAATGTCAATTACCGAATCTGTAAATACCGATTCGGTAAAATAGGGAAATAGCCAAGGGTGGCAGGGTGTCACTTTGACACCCAGTTGCACCCCTGATTAGTGCTGGTGTGCACATGTGGCATACATACATCATGTATGTCTGTCAAATGCACAGGTGTAAATGCACATTTATGCATTTACATAGGAATTCCTTATTTACCACCAATTAATAGTTGGTGGTAAATAACGAATTCTTAAAGCCCAGAAGCACTGTTTCCAGTGCTTCCTACATCTGATTTACCGATTCGGTAAAATTATCGATTCGTATTTACCGAATCAGTATTTTTGTTGACCCTACATCCCAAATGCCTAATACCGGTCGGTAACGGCCGAAATTCGGTACTTTCGGCCGTTACCGATCGGCATTAGGGTTCCTACATCTGGCCCTTAGTTCTCTGTGAATCATGCTATAAAGGTCCAGTGATGAGGGCAACGGGTGGGACTCCTAAAGTGTAAATGTGAAGTGAAGAGGTGAATCTTTCAGACTACACAGTATGGAGGAAATCATGAGACACAAGTGTAACACGAGTCCAGTGGTGTGTAGGAAATCCTTAATTCTTACCCAGGCCTCTTACTGTTTGACTTTGTCTTTATGATTTTGCTGATTTAACTTGATGCTTTTCTTCATCGTTGTAGAATTACCGAAATGAGTTCAATACCAAAGTAGCCATGGCCGGAGTTTACAGATATGCCAAGAAATATCGCAATCAGGTAATGAGCACTGCTGATAGGCCATCAAGCATTGTCAATGACCCATTCATCCAAATAATAATGTCATGACCTTTCTACTCTGCCCCTAGTGTGAGTGTTAACCAGTGCTTAATTTGTAAAATAAATAAAAAAAGAAAGGCAGAAACACAAAGTTTTTCCAATAAGCTTGCTACTGGTGCTTGTGAATACCAGGTTTGCTAAATATCAACGCTGCCTCCGCTTGATTTCACCTCATGCCTGTCTTTCTGCACCCTAATTTTCTGTCTCTTTTCTCACTCCTGCAGTTTCTTTTTCATGCCCATTTTCTCGATGACATTTTTTTACCTACCTTTGTCATCTGCCATCTTTCCCACTTTTGAAGTATGTGTGGAACTGACTATTGCTAATACTATACATAGAGTAGACTTTGGGCACACCCCTTTCAACCATTGGCTTTGTTAGATCAGTCTCTTTCAGCCATTGGCTTGAGACTTTGCCAATCATGTTTTTGCTCAGCTCAGTAAATATCCATCTCTCTCACCTGGTGTTATTGGCTGTTTGGGTATATCATTCCACCTCTGCTAAGGTGCTTGTATTGAACAATATGTGGGTCTACTTACAACTGTAAATGTAAATGTAAATTGATACTTGTATAGCGCACTACTCACCCGCAAGTGTCTCAAGGCGCTTGTACGAATACCGCTGTGGAACCCATCCTGGCTTTCCCTGTGAGGTGTCCACTCCTGGGCACCCCCAAGGTGGAGGCCAGGCATCCTTAGCGTTGTCGGGGCCGTTGTGGAGATTAAGCAAGCTATTGCCCAGAGTTGCAGAGTGGGACTCCATGATTGGAATAGGCACCGAGGCGAGAATTATCAGGTCCGTGGAATTTTTTAGCCCAAGACCCGCCGAGGCAGGGAATTGAACCCTGGTCCCGGGCTAGACCTCTGCATCAGGGTCTGCCGCTCTAACCATTGAGCCACACTTCTCCTGTATCCCTTTGTCTGTTCCTGCAGGCTCCTTCTAGTGTCTCGCTCTAACGTGCTATTGCTGTATGCGTTGGCGCATTCTAAACCGGCTGGCTTAGCCAATGCTTGTCTACTTTTTTTAAGTCTTATGATAAAAAATAAGTTGTGGCCCTGGTACCCAATATCTGCAGCCGTCAAAATATTAACTACTGGTGGTAATCATTTAAAACACTGGGTACCACAGGCTCCCCCATTGCTGATGTCAGTTTTGACTGCCAAGCAGTTATTCCAGATAGCACATTTAATTGTTATTTCAGATGTTGCATGCTAACTTCAAGTCCCCGTTCTACGTGTTATAAACAAAAGTCAAACGCTCTATTGCTTTTATTTTTACTTAGCATTTATTTAAGTTTCATAAAGGTTGCTTTTAAGAAACATATTCATTAATACATAAAGCTGTGTGCATAGTATCAACAAAAATCCAGTTTCCTCCACCCACAATATAAGATAGAAGTTTATGCTTTTACTGTGGTAACATTGTACATTATCAGTATTATTAATCTTGTTATCCATCTGCTACTGTGCCGGCTATGGTCACATCTCATCATCAATGTCTCTATTCCATGTTGTAGGCCCAAGTCCATCTCCCAATTCCAGATGTTGCACACCTGAACCCAAGACACTTTTCTGATTTGGTCCTGCAAGAGCATACCAGTGGCAGAATGACACTAGATAAACACACAACATCAATCTTACCTTCCGAAAGTTAACTCCTAGTTGAACCAACTACTTCCCTCATCTTGGGTCTCTTTTCCAGATGTTGCATTTTGAAAGGCCATGTCCTTGATCAAGAGGTTACAAACCTGAGCCCATGTCTCTCGTGTACAAATGACACATCTAAACCAATCATCACAGATCTATACACATCCTTAATCTACAGGATGCTTAGCTGATCTCACACTTCTGTTGTAAATATTAGAAATGAAGCCTTATCATATGTACCAGGCATGATGCCTCGTCCACATGCTCAGTCGTTAGCTCAGAGCTTTACTTGCTGTAGACCTCTCACCAATGGAACTTGGTCTGTATTCCAGAGGTTACATCTCTTAGTAAGGGCCTTAGCTGATGATTCTACTATCATTAACTCAGGACTAAACCAGATTTTACAGCCCTGAGCCCTTGACAGAGCTGAGGCCAAATTCTGTGGTAAATGTCCATTTTAAAACAATTCAGGATGTTTATGCTTTAAAAAGTTAATTATGCTATCCCACCCTCATATAACTGTTCTAGAAATTACATGTGGCATGACTCAGTTAAAATGTGTAAAGCGGCTCGAGTTTGCTGCACTATTTAGGTTGGAACCAAGGCAGTGGTGGCTGGTGACATTTGAAACTGGTGAGGCGTAAAATGATTGTCATACTGCACCATAGCTAGCGAACCCGAACAACCCCACAAGAAATTTTTGAAAAAAGAGTGGACAAATGGTGCATTTTCAAGCAAATTTGAAGTCACATAAACCCCTCTTGACTAATTTGCAAATATCCACTTTCACCTCGCCAATGTTAATACCAATGAGTGGCTCAAGAAAGTGCTGCGCCTGACCTGCACAATGACGCCGTCAGACCAGGCATCCTGTCTTCCGTGGTTTTACTGCCCCCATAAGAACAACATATCAAGTGCTCAGTGACAAAGGCCTGCCAGAAATGCTCCAACTTCTACAGATGGGTGTCTGTTACCAAGGTCATTGTTTGGAAGTTTCAGCTTGAACCTTGTTCCCTATTCTGAATTTTAGAGTCCCAGTCCACAACGTCATATGTGAAATAACCAACCTGTGCCCCTTGTCATAGATGTTACGGGTGGAGGTCCAAGTTCCAGATTTTCTAGTGTGAGTTCTGATCATTGTAAGATGTCCCAGGAGTGGATCAAAGCCACTAGTCAAGACGTTTAAAGCTTGGACCCTGATAACTAGTATAGATTTCACAAGCCCAGTGCAGGGCAGAAACTAATGTAAGGTCACTGTTTAGGATATTAAAAACGTGAACCTTGATCAGTGCCAGATGTTGATTCCTGGTTCCTACTTAAGATGTTCTGAAAGTCAACTAGTGTTAAAGCTCGCTTGGGAGTGATTGGGACTGTGCAAAGGTCTTTGAAAAATGTTGAAGGTTCCAATCTTTTTGGCTTTATCACATTGATATATAGGCTTCTTTAATACTAACAAAATGAATCTGCATAAAATATACTCTTTAGAAACAGTTGTGGCATTTAGTTGAGTTGTAATATCCAATTGAACTCCTGCCAATTTTAAAATCCTCCCCAGATTCTCTTTTTAAAGTCCAAATATTTTTGAAGACCGCCCCGATTTCCTTCAGGTCCACCAAAGAGCATTGCCGGTTCAGAAAGGACATTACGACATTTTAGTTCAGAGAGGAGAGAAAACTTTTGCCCCAGACTAGTGCTCCATTTACCAGCACCCAGTAGTGTTAATTAATTTTGTAAATTGTTCTTGGCAAGTGCAAACATTCACTGTCTTACTAAACGATCAAGTTGGTACTGTAATGCTCCTGATGACTTAAACTTGCTCACTTGATTTTGTTTCCAGATCGTCAGTGCCTTGGAAGCGAACCCGACGACGAAGCGGACTCAACTGCAGTACAAGTTTGAGCAAGTCATAGCCCTGATGGAGGACAATATCTATGAATGCTGCAGCGAGGCCTAAAGGCCGGCCCACCTTGGACTCAATGGAGCGGCCTTCTAACACAAACCGTGCACTGCGTGGATAACAAAAAAAGTGTCCTTAAAAAGTTATATATTTTTTATTATGTAATATATCTGTGTCATTGACGTGGACTTTGACCAAGAGATTGACCCTATTCCCCTCGTCCAAAGATCTGCCTTCTTGGAAACCTCTATTTATTTCCTTACTTCTACTGCTGCTGATGAAGGCTCTGAACCACCACTGTTGCACATCTGCCCGCAACACCAATATATCCATAGTGGAAAATGTGGACCCCAGACACAAGCCGCATGAGGTTGATGCAGGCGTCTGGAACCTGAAGTGGCCAGCTGACAGGATCTGGACATGCTGTTAAACTTTGGAAATTATCCTGCAGCTGAAACCTAGGTGCTGGAGCTTTGACTATATTTCTGCATAAATGTTGGTTCCGTAGACTAGTGGCGCGGTTCTACCAGCTTCACACTGACCATACGCCATTGTAAAACATCTCATGCTGGCCCTTGGTTTTTGGCTACATGTAAAAACAGAAGCACATCACCTCAGTGCTAGAATGTGTAAGAACCTGTGGACCAAAGACTTTGTACCAAAGAAGTGGGCAAACTTTTCACAAGGCAAAAAAAACACAAATCACCTGTCCCACTGATTTAAGTTCTGGGAAAAATACATTTTCTGTAAATTGCTTAAAACGTGTTTCATGTATTACTTCTGCATTAGATCTGCCTTACATCCAGTGTATGTGTGTGAGTTATTATTGTGCTGCATGGAAAGTGCCTTGTAGGGAAGACTAGAAATGGAAAATATCCACAAGCTTACTCAGAAGTCAAACAATCAATCTACTCTTATAAAGCATGGCTACTCACCTGTGAGGGTCTCAAGGTGCTGATCAGTCAAGCATCTCATCTGCTATTATAATGATCACACAGAAAATGGGTGTGCTATGGTAGCAGTTGAATAAAATAGGCTGTAAAACATATTTTACAAAATTTCAAACTTACATAAACGCCTCCCAGCAAAACATTTGATCTATAATTAAATATCAAAAATTTCCTCTACAGTAAGGTAGGACCAGAGTAAAGAAAGTAAATTAAGTCAGCCCTGAAATATTTGGCAAGAAGGTTAAAATAAGATTGAGGACTTAAATAGAGTTCAACATGTTTACAGGGAGATATGTATGTAGGGCTGAGATTCTCCTAGTCCAGTCTTTGCAATCTCTGTATATGCAAAATAGATACTGGGAGTTCTAGACAGAAGCCTAGCATTCTCCCAATACGAAAACACAAACGTAACCCTCACATCACATCAAAAATTAAAAATATACATATTTTTTTTTTATTTATAAATATTATGGAACACACCGTGAACCACCCGAAGAGGAACTATAGATTAAAAACACAAAATATGTGAATTAAAATAAAATCATGTTCCAAAAAGCACTTTTCATGCATTCTCTAATGTGGTTGAAGTGGCTGAAAAGAAACAGTGATAACAATAAATATGTACAAATATATGCTATCATAAACTTAATTCCTAAACCAATGACAGAATTAAAAACAAGTAGTTGATATATTATTGTTTAGTCTCCATTTTCATGAACTTTAACAAGATAATTTCATAATGTAAGGATCACATAAAATACACAAACCTAGCACAACATATTTTACCCCCTAGCAAGCCTTCTTCATATCCGATAGCCATTAGAAACTTTGCAAGTGTATAGAATATGAAATGGTGGGTAGGTTGGGCAACCATGTATTATAACCAAAAAGGGTTTGTAAATGTCTCTAGAAATCAGTCATGGTGAGCTAGGACCATAACACGTAATAAATTATGTACAAGTTATATTAATTGTGAAAATAAACTTGACGTTCTCATACATTAAAATTACGCAAATCGCCGAAATTGAGCAATACAACGTTATTTTTGTAAATTATGGATTTTGGAATTTAGGAGTTTGTGAAATAAAAATATTAAAACTTGTACTAAGCATATATATATATATATCATGCATAATAGGTCACAGTATAATAGTACCTCCATAATGCCATTAAGGAGTAGTTTGTAAATGTCGCCAGAACCTGGCATTGTGGTTATTGTAGCATAATACACATGCTAACAACTATATATTACTTTATATTGCAGGCAAAAACAAAAAAACGAATCCAGGCTTCTTACTGACTGAAATTCACATTTCAATGGAAGTAGGTTAAATCTGTACATTACTAAAAATAAATGGTGGATATGATATTGTTCCTGTGAACAATAGGTTTTAAACTACAGTACATTCATTGATATTAATCATGCTGATGGTGGCAGCATCATCATATGTGTTGTCACACGTAGTGATAGTACACGTCCTAACTAAATAGCAATTTTTTTCTGTAACTCTGAAAGAGCCAATACCCTCCACCGCACTCCCCAGGGAATTTTGAGATTAGGGATTTAAGGCTACATAACCTTTTTAAACAAAGTATATCTAGGACAAACGTGGAACCTTTTTTCCTACCAACATATTAAGGATCATATAGATACCCAGATTTTTTTTTTTTTTACAGAGGCCTGGGAAAAGAAAATATGACAAATACAGTTTTGCTGTATAATAAAGTTTAATAATGGGATCAACAAAAGGATTGCTGTGCTAACACCACTCTTCGGAGTTTTCTACGCAGGTTGAAAGGAAGTCTTTCTTTGTTTTTTTGAAAGTGGTGGTCCAATATTTCCTGTAAAGAGGAGGTGTAAAAATTTAATTAGAAAGTGTAAATTTGAGAGAAGTGTGAAAAAGAGGAACTTGTGGCAAATTTTTAATCTGGAATTGGTTATATTCAAGTACAATTTATGGATGTAATGTGCTGCTATGGTTCATGGACGTTTCCAATGATAGAGCTATAGCACTTTTACATTTGCCTGAAAAATGAGGTAGCAGATGTATGTCGCATGGTTTGCACACTCTTGCCATCTAGTGTTGGGCACGGATGTTGCAAGTTGTTTTTGTCCAAATAAGAGATTTGTTTCAAGATGTATGCGTTTTTATGTAGCACGTACTTTATTCAGAGGTGTCAGAGCGCTTTATAATAGACTAAAGTAAATGAAACAAAAAAATGAGTAGTAGCATGGTAGTAGATGACACTACTTATATCTTAACAAGTTACATATTCACTCAAGATTACATTAAGAAAAGGTGGAGCGATTGGGGTTGCACAAATACATATTCCATTATTACAAAATTGAGGGGTAGGGTCTGAGTAGCTCTCACATGTGACATGTAACAATCAGGGTCATGACCTGGAATGAGGGAGTGTGTGCCTGGTAGCAAGTTCCAAATTCTAGTCGCATTACCTGAGAAGGATTGCACCATAAGGCTTCCCTTTTGAAAGCTGGACTCTTGATACCTTCCCCAAACGTACCAAGGCGTAGACTACACCCTACATTGTTTTCGTCCGCCATCTGGTTCAGATGTACCTTGCGGAGCTCTAGAGCCATTGTGCTATAGAAGCGAAATCCTCAACATCTAAGCAGTGAAATTGCTGCTTGCAACACACAAAGACATTGTGTGATTGCTGATCTTGAGTCCAAGTCATATGAAAAGGGCACCGGTGGTGGAAAGCATGTGAATCCGCAGCACTGCAAGCTGTAAAATAATTGCTAAAGGTAAGTAACTTTCAATGCCAAGAGCTAACAACAGTCATGATTTTTAGGTCGAGCCCAAGGCATTGCTTTAGCAATGCTTGTTGGTGAGATATTATGTAGGGGCTTTCAAAAAATCACCCAAAGGCTTTTCTAGGCGGATTGCCTACAGTGCATGTGTGCGACCGCGTGCACATCGCACACCATGCTGGTTTACACTTCAGAGGAATCTGCTCCCCGCCTCTCTACGCGCAATGCCAGAGCTTGTTTACAAGCAACACCCCAGCTGCTTTGCAAACCCCCTCCCTTCCTGCTAGCATTCCCCCATTCCTTCTCGCCCAGTCCTTGTTTTTCAAACGATCGCTTTCGCGATCGGGCTGGTAGCTGCGTTTCAATTGCTTGTGTGTGCTGCATTGTGTGTTCTGCTTTGTTTTACTTGTGCTGATACTGCTGTTTTTTTTGCTTGTGGCTTTCCCCATCCATCAATGCGATTTTTAAAGATAAGAGGAAATTATATGCATCTTCATTTGTTTTGCCTGAACGAAGGGAATATATTCACCCTGAAAAGAGCACTGTGCCAGCGACCCGTCTGTGCTGAGGTACGCCGCAACTCCCCCTTTGCAGCTGCAATTCCATTCTGCGCAAAGGCTATGCAACTGCACAACCGGTGTACTTCACAGTGCTGCTTCCCAGCCTGCACTGAAGCCGCACACTGCAGGGCACCCACCGAGGAACGCTGTGCTCTCACACACCACCAATTCATCCCCTCAGCCTGTACTCAATGCCCATCCTTGACTGTAGCGCTATATAAGGCTTCAATGCTCCTCATGGGCCATTTCACCACATAAAACCCGCCGAAAGGCAGTGCGGCGCTGTTCATGCCCTTAGGCGCATTTAACAATACATTAACTCTAGAGTAACGGCATATCGGGGACTGTAAATACAGACACCAACCGCACTGCCATAAAACACCCCATCTCAGGAGCTTCAAAACAGACATAGTACACAGTGAACTGCTAACAAAATACCCGTCAGGGTCTTTGCGAACCAGGATACTAACAACATCGTAGAGAGATGGCATATCACGCCTTACAAAACTACCCAGCAACCAGTGTAACCAAACTGTAACTCAGGGTCTTTGTGTACTGGGACACCAAACAGAGAGAAAAGACATTGTGGACTTTCAATATCAGAGCGTCATGGCATGAATTTAAAAATGAAAACAGACACTCAGAGCACAGTGTAAAGAAACTGCACCTCGCAAACTTAAATAAAACAGATGCCGGTGCGCAGAGTAAAGCAACAGCATGGCAGGATTTTAGAAACAGACATCCTGTGCGAACTGCATCTCTGAGCTTTTAAAGTCTTGTGAGACACAGCACCGCGAGTAAACAAATGCAGGGTAGTCTTACAACTTGTCTTCTAGTCCCACTACGAGAATGTCCATGGTTCAGGAAGACCGGGGCCTCCTTGCATGAAGAGTATTTATGGGTGATTGAATCCGCTCTTCACCCGCCCTCTGCTCCCACCATCGCTCCACTTCAGCATACAGAACCTAAACCCACCTGCATGTGGTCTCACTACCCTCACCGACCAGCCCGCAGATTTACCTCAACTGTTCTCGTTTCCACCACTACCCTAACACAATTACAGTGTACCCCAAACATCCTCGCATACACCCCCACACCTAGCGTACCCCAAACCTTCTCACATACCCCCTTATGCACAGAACCCATCTCTAATCATACCCCTAAACACGCACTTTAAACCAAAACATCCTTGCACACTCCCCCACACACAGTGTACCCCAACCCTCATCGCATACCCCTCACACACGCAGTGTATCCCAACCCACCTAGCATACCCAGAGTGTACCCCTACCATCCTTTCATACCCGCACACTTGCAATGCAATAGGTCTCGCATTACTGAATGTTTGAGCTATTGGTGTTGCATCATTATTAGCAATGCCAATAGCTCAAACTTTAATAATGCAATACCTATTGCATTGCAAATGCTTGTTTATTTTGTACTGGCCATGCATCAATCCTCAATGAAACACTAAAATTAATGGAAATTGGATTCCAAGGAGAGCTTTGCAAGTTTAAACAATACCCAGGAATCTGAGTTTAGTGACTGGTGAATAATTTTGTTGACATTTATATAATAGTAATTCTGAATTCTGCGAAAATCAAAATATAATAGTAAATATGCTACTTTTTGCCACAGGTCCCTGTACAAAAAATGGAAGAAAAATAATCACTTGCCTATTTAAACATTTGAGGTACCAAGGGGTCACTTCACATAAATTGGTCTTATGAAATGGCTTTTAGCATTTTTATAAGAGTGATGGCAAAATAAATAGCTGGTATTTCAGGTTAATATAAAAATGACACATATACAAAAAAGAGAGCTGGGAGTGCTTATTTATCTCAGAAACAATCAAATATTTAATCTTCAAAAGAAACACAAATAAATCAATTGGTCCAGAAGTATAAATTGCAACCATATAAACAATAAAATTCTTGTTTTTCTTGATGTTCGGCAGCCGACGCGTTTCGTCCTAGAGGCAGGACGTCATCAGGGCTGCAAGTGCAAACACACAATACAAACACATCAGTGCATATGTACAATCTCAATCAGTGATAGCCTAAGAGAAAAACCAAATCGTTTTTTAACTATTAAATACAAAAACAGCTCATTGTGCCGGATAGTAATCACAAAGAATTCAACGAATAATTATTACACTACTGGAAACTTGCGGGAACTGTTTGCCTAGAATTCTCACGTAAATTCATATCTGCAGCTCATTCTTTTAACATGAAAATTATACCTACATCCTGGGATAAAATGCTAGCAAACTGTAGCGTGAGTATTTTGAAAAAATCATGAGTGAACAGCTCACCTCGTACAATTATAATAAGGCTCCTCTGTTTTTGCCTTTAAATTCTGAACCTTTAGTCTAGGCAGTTTTACTACAAGAGGCCCGATTCTTCATCAATGTACCGGTAATAGTCATGAACTGAGGTAAGGCAGAAGAAAAGGAAGACCGATCAATTATCAAACATATGCTATATATCTACACACTTGTAGCCTTCACTATTCAAGTTCTCTTGTGCTTTCCACTGACCCAGTCACTCACAGTAACATGTTACATCTATAAAAAGTCATAACTTGTGAAACACTAAGTCAATGCTTCTCTCAAATCGATTTATCCTTTATTTTTTAAATCGAGAGTCCTTTAAAAACGGCTCTGCCAGTGAAATATCATACCTGAAAAAGTTAATAAACCTTAATGTATTAAATTGCTCAATAACCCCTCCTGAAAGGTAAGAACTTACACCTCCCTATTCACTCACCGCATTCCAATATAATGTAGCAAAGCGAGGAATTGACATCTATTTGGCAGTATTCCTATCACTTCATTTCGAAACAATCCATTCTGAAAATACACGAGATGAACAAATTATGTAGCTCTATTGCTTCTATCCCTCTAAGTTAACCGTTAACCAAAGTTCTGCCTAGTCCTCTCTGCTTACCCTTCACAACGTGGCCTCCTGTTCCTCTCCACACCATCCGGGTACGATAAATCCCGAAGGTAAGGTGCCATGGACTCCCTACGTTTTAAAAGAGCCCAATAACCAATCACAACACGCTATATTTCGCGCGCAGTCTAATTCGGCTCATCTGTGAAACAGTGAAAGTTTCCAATGAGGTCCGCTATCAGTATTGTCTCTTGCTGCTTTTCGTTTCCGCTCATGCGCAGCTTGCTTTATGCATATTGTACGAGATTGCAGGCTGATCTGCTAACCGTATTATTTCCGGGTATTTCTAACACAGTTTCCGGTCATGCGCAACTAAGGGTTGCGTCTTGGTGAACGAGTTTCCATTCAAGTCCGCTCTGTGCATAACTTATTTCTAATCGAGCGTGGAAGTTATTTCCGGGTGTTTTTTATATACTAACTTAGCTTCCGGTCATGCGCAACTGTACGTGCATCTAGGGTGACGAGTTTCTTTTCCGGTCCGTTCTGTAAAAAGTTTATTTGTCATCAGACGTGACAGTTTAATAGCACATTTTGACATGCCAACTTAGTGTTGATTCGGAAACCAACCAGATCAACATACTAACATTTAAACACAACACTTCTATTCTAGTGCACCAAATATCTTAATTTGTCACTTCTCCCGGAATAATTAAGCCCAACTTCCTTTCTTAACGACACACTTGTATTCTAGAGCACTAAATATCCTGATTTGTCACTTCAACTGGAATAATTCAGCCCGACTTCCTTTCGTGCATACCTGCTTGCGCTATCTTATTATTGCTGCGCCTACATTCCCCCGTGTGATTTTTTACCCTTACTAATGCATGTGACTGCATATAAACATTTTAAATTTTGTAACGAATTGAAACTATGCTTCATTCAGATCCTTAATGTTAAAGAGTGCATCCATTATCAGGCACTATTTAAATATAGTTTCGAAAGATAAGACAAGGGATCATCTAAGTATGCAGGTACTTGATCACACATGTCATGACTATAGTGCCCAGATATGGGCAAGGAAAGGCGCTCGTATCAGAAGAAAAAATAAATAAGCAAAAGGAACCACAGTTTGCCTGCTCGATATCCCAGAATGTGTACAGTAAACAATTGAAATAACACATAAGACATCTGTTTTCGCAATGACTGATACTAGTCGTATACGTCCATTTTATACCACAATTCACTAATAATTATGCCAAAAAATGATGTAATTCAGAATCGATGTTTAAACCATATATCATCGTACGGCATTTGATTATCCAACGTGCTTCAGTTTGACGGATTCGTAGTTCCCAATTTCCCCCCCTCACATGTTGGGACACTTTCTCTATGCCATGAAATTTAAAGTCCATGTTGGCACCATGTTCCTTTTCCATATGTGCATAGAGTGGGGATTTTGTGTCTCGATTTATGATCGCTCGTCTGTGCTCTTGTATTCTTATTTTAAGGGGTCTTTTGGTACTCCCTATATATACTTTGTTACAACTGCAAATAATGGCATAGACTATTCCAACACTGTTGCAATTAATAAATTCATTAATACGGAATTGTCTAGTGCCATTAAATCTGAAATTTTTTGTTTTATTCATGCCATGCGAGCATATTACGCACGTCCCACAGGTGTAAAAGCCTTTAGGCTGAGTGGGAAGCCAATCCTTAGTTTGTGTCAATGTTGGACGAATATAATTCGTTGAAACTTTGTCCCTGATTGTTGGACATTTCTTGAACATTATTAAAGGTTTGTCATCCAGTATAGTTGCCAAACCCGGGACACCTTTTAACAAAGTCCAATTCCTACTCAGGGCTTGCCTGATTTTGTCTTTTTGCATGCAATATGTTGTAACAAAGGAAGGTTTATGTCTGACTGGTTCTTTCTTTTTAGGAAGCAAAGTTGTTACTCTGTCAATTTTTGACACTTTCTCACTATTCCGTATTAATGAATTTATTAATTGCAACAGTGTTGGAATAGTCTATGCCATTATTTGCAGTTGTAACAAAGTATATATAGGGAGTACCAAAAGACCCCTTAAAATAAGAATACAAGAGCACAGACGAGCGATCATAAATCGAGACACAAAATCCCCACTCTATGCACATATGGAAAAGGAACATGGTGCCAACATGGACTTTAAATTTCATGGCATAGAGAAAGTGTCCCAACATGTGAGGGGGGGAAATTGGGAACTACGAATCCGTCAAACTGAAGCACGTTGGATAATCAAATGCCGTACGATGATATATGGTTTAAACATCGATTCTGAATTACATCATTTTTTGGCATAATTATTAGTGAATTGTGGTATAAAATGGACGTATACGACTAGTATCAGTCATTGCGAAAACAGATGTCTTATGTGTTATTTCAATTGTTTACTGTACACATTCTGGGATATCGAGCAGGCAAACTGTGGTTCCTTTTGCTTATTTATTTTTTCTTCTGATACGAGCGCCTTTCCTTGCCCATATCTGGGCACTATAGTCATGACATGTGTGATCAAGTACCTGCATACTTAGATGATCCCTTGTCTTATCTTTCGAAACTATATTTAAATAGTGCCTGATAATGGATGCACACTTTAACATTAAGGATCTGAACGAAGCATAGTTTCAATTCGTTACAAAATTTAAAATGTTTATATGCAGTCACATGCATTAGTAAGGGTAAAAAATCACACGGGGGAATGTAGGCGCAGCAATAATAAGATAGCGCAAGCAGGTATGCACGAAAGGAAGTCGGGCTGAATTATTCCAGGTGAAGTGACAAATCAGGATATTTAGTGCTCTAGAATACAAGTGTGTCGTTAAGAAAGGAAGTTGGGCTTAATTATTCCGGGAGAAGTGACAAATTAAGATATTTGGTGCACTAGAATAGAAGTGTTGTGTTTAAATGTTAGTATGTTGATCTGGTTGGTTTCCGAATCAACACTAAGTTGGCACGTCAAAATGTGCTATTAAACTGTCACGTCTGATGACAAATAAACTTTTTACAGAACGGACCGGAAAAGAAACTCGTCACCCTAGACGCACGTACAGTTGCGCATGACCGGAAGCTAAGTTAGTATATAAAAAACACCCGGAAATAACTTCCACGCTCGATTAGAAATAAGTTATGCACAGAGCGGACTTGAATGGAAACTCGTTCACCAAGACGCAACCCTTAGTTGCGCATGACCGGAAACTGTGTTAGAAATACCCGGAAATAATACGGTTAGCAGATCAGCCTGCAATCTCGTACAATATGCATAAAGCAAGCTGCGCATGAGCGGAAACGAAAAGCAGCAAGAGACAATACTGATAGCGGACCTCATTGGAAACTTTCACTGTTTCACAGATGAGCCGAATTAGACTGCGCGCGAAATATAGCGTTTTGTGATTGGTTATTGGGCTCTTTTAAAGCGTAGGGAGTCCATGGCACCTTACCTTCGGGATTTATCGTACCCGGATGGTGTGGAGAGGAACAGGAGGCCACGTTGTGAAGGGTAAGCAGAGAGGACTAGGCAGAACTTTGGTTAACGGTTAACTTAGAGGGATAGAAGCAATAGAGCTACATAATTTGTTCATCTCGTGTATTTTCAGAATGGATTGTTTCGAAATGAAGTGATAGGAATACTGCCAAATAGATGTCAATTCCTCGCTTTGCTACATTATATTGGAATGCGGTGAGTGAATAGGGAGGTGTAAGTTCTTACCTTTCAGGAGGGGTTATTGAGCAATTTAATACATTAAGGTTTATTAACTTTTTCAGGTATGATATTTCACTGACAGAGCCGTTTTTAAAGGACTCTCGATTTAAAAAATAAAGAATAAATCGATTTGAGAGAAGCATTGACTTAGTGTTTCACAAGGTATGACTTTTTATAGATGTAACATGTTACTGTGAGTGACTGGGTCAGTGGAAAGCACAAGAGAACTTGAATAGTGAAGGCTACAAGTGTGTAGATATATAGCATATGTTTGATAATTGATCGGTCTTCCTTTTCTTCTGCCTTACCTCAGTTCATGACTATTACCGGTACATTGATGAAGAATCGGGCCTCTTGTAGTAAAACTGCCTAGACTAAAGGTTCAGAATTTAAAGGCAAAAACAGAGGAGCCTTATTATAATTGTACGAGGTGAGCTGTTCACTCATGATTTTTTCAAAATACTCACGCTACAGTTTGCTAGCATTTTATCCCAGGATGTAGGTATAATTTTCATGTTAAAAGAATGAGCTGCAGATATGAATTTACGTGAGAATTCTAGGCAAACAGTTCCCGCAAGTTTCCAGTAGTGTAATAATTATTCGTTGAATTCTTTGTGATTACTATCCGGCACAATGAGCTGTTTTTGTATTTAATAGTTAAAAAACGATTTGGTTTTTCTCTTAGGCTATCACTGATTGAGATTGTACATATGCACTGATGTGTTTGTATTGTGTGTTTGCACTTGCAGCCCTGATGACGTCCTGCCTCTAGGACGAAACGCGTCGGCTGCCGAACATCAAGAAAAACAAGAATTTTATTGTTTATATGGTTGCAATTTATACTTCTGGACCAATTGATTTATTTGTGTTTCTTTTGAAGATTAAATATTTGATCGTTTCTGAGATAAATAAGCACTCCCAGCTCTCTTTTTTGTATATGTGTTAGTCTAACCTGGGGTTGGGACGATGCCCCAGTAGTTGGTGGAGTGTTAAACAACGCTATTTTCAGTGTACTATCCCTAGTGCACCCTACTATACCCTACGTCGTCCAAAAGCTTTGTTGTATAAACCACTAATATAAAAATGAACAACATTCAAGCACACTTAACCCGCTTTGCGGAGAAAGATGTGAAAAATGCACACAGGCTTCATGCAGTCACTCAAGTGAAGGAAACCAGAGGGTAAAGTGGATTCACCCATTGGTTCATGCAGTAGTGGGAGGAAGTAAAATGTGAATGACAATTTAATAGGACCAAATGCCAATGATAATTTTAATAAGCCAGTTGATGAATCCCACCGTCCAAAAGCCCCCACATGATTTCATTTTACGTATCATTGTTTTACCAATAGTCTGGTGAAACAGATAGAGCAATCTCAAAGGCCAGATCTAAAATTACTTCAAAGCTATTGCATAAACCACATCTCACAGGCATTACCAAATGTATAGGCTCAACTATTATCCTACTACAAAGCCTACCAGCTGCCCCATAAAGCACAAAGATTGCGTATTGTTTCTCACTTCGATGGGCACCTTGTATTGGTTTAGCGGAGTGAACTGTGGCTGAGTGTTCACTATATGGGTAGGCTCTGGAGTAGCCACTCCAAGGTGTCCAGTTTCAAGCTAGCGTTCCAAGGTTTCTGTACAGTGGCTCTTGGTGGCCTATGAAAGCGAAGGGCTGATGGCTTGGATCTCTGCACCAATTCTGACCTAGAAAGGTTCACAAAGGTACGCCTTTAATGTAAAAAATGCAAAAACAACAATTGATGGACAGAATGCAGAACAATGTCATACATTCACCCCAGTAGAGAGATCTGGGCTTAAATCCATCGTTTTTTTGCTCATCATACCATTCCAGTATGAACCCAGCCATATGCAAATCGGTCTTGACCCTGTGCCCAATGGGAACAGTCCAGCCCAAACCGCCAAACTAGGTCCTCCCTGGACTGGTGAAGAACCGGGTTTAAGAACCCAGCGGCGCCAGGGTCACGCCCAAAGTCTTCGGGTTCACCTGTCTTAGAATACAGAGACACAGGATACTACTGAGTGGCGTCAAAGATCAAATTTATTGGCTGCAGCCAGTAACAGAAGTCCTAGAAGTCAACGCGGTTTGAGTTCTCAGGAGACTACTCAACTTTACAAAGCAAGTCATCCCTTTTTATGCCAAACATTATGCTTCAGGCAAACATTCCTTGTTTACAGTTTAACCAATCACATGCTTCCACAACAGAAGTATTGCATGACCACAAACCCATTTTACAGTTGTCCGGCCCATAATCAATCATTGAACAAACGCAACATTCTTCTTTAGACAAGCCGGACAAACCCATAATAAAAAGGACCACAACCCATATCGTAAATAGACCATAAACGAAGAAACAGATAGAAGTAGGATAAGGCATGTTTGTGTGCAGTAAAACTTTATGATGTCCTGTGCTCTGATCCTTAATCTTGATCAGCTAAAGGGCAGGAACTGGTTTAACAAGGTCAGCTTCAGGCAACAGGGTCAGTTCACTCAGGTCAAACAGGAGTCAGCACGAACTCGAGCTAAGGTGCACATGCCCTTAAAAGACTAGTTCAGCCACAGTCATCGGCCTATATGAGGGCAACCACAAAATGGCTGCCATACACAAAATAGAACCCACGGGTTCAGAATTCAGCAAACCTCAGACCCTCTTTTGCCCTTACATAGGCAATCACTCAGTCTGTATCTGAATCGATGTCAATATTCATCAGGTCATTTAGGTGCTGCTGGAGCATCATTCTATCTCTCTGTACTTCTCTCGAGACAGGCGGTCTCCTTACACACGTAGTAGCACAAAGGCCACATATGGCAGGACCACAATGTACACAAAGACAACACAGAAAAAAAAATCGCTAAAGCTGTACCAATGACCATCAGAATCTTCCATCCCCAAGTGGATAACATTCCCCCAAACCATCCAGTCAATGACCAATCTCCTTTGTCCACATGTATAGACTCGGAAATCTTATGCGGTCTGGAAATGGCCTCGTATACTGTAGGAGCATTATCTGGAATGAAATCGCAGCAACTCGATTGGATCACTTTACATACTCCACCTCGATCTGAAAGTATGACATCTAAAACCATACGGTTCTGTAACGTCATAAGACGATCCGCTTGAAGCTCAGCAGTCAAATTACTAAGGGCACCGGCAGTCTAATTTACGGTGGACTCAACCACTCTTGTCAATTGGCATATGTCCCTACTGTTAACCATAGGCCCCCAAAACAGCAGGAAACCCTTAAAGAAGTCTCCCACTTCTTGTCCAGCGGTATCTTCCTGATCGAAGACACCTCTAACAACTCTCGTTTTGTGGTAATCTGCAGCAGCAGTGTACGTAGGGGGCAACAAATACGCCACATAACATGTGCCCAAAAAATCAGGGGGCAACCATGTATATGCTCTGTTGAAGCAGACAAAATACGTGCCCTTAGCTGCTAAAAACGGTGGGGAAGATTGAGACGCAAAAACGTAAGTCTGAGTACATACACTCTTCCCTAACTGAGCTCTCGGATTCTTGCCATTACCTTGCAAACAAAAATGACCTCGGTGGGGTACGATCCAAATCGGAGGTGACCTCTTCCGTCTCTGCTTCTCACCCAGACTAATACTATATCCGGTTGCATTCCAACCAACATATGCTAGTAACTCATCCTTGGGAATAGTCCTATACGTTTCGATATCTCTACTCATATTCGTAATTCCCTTCACCAAGGCTTTATTACTTGAGTTATCTCTCATGGAACGCAGGGGATAGACTTCGATGGCATAAATGAACATCGTTTGGAAAGCCCATAGAGACTAAACGATAGAACCAAATAGGGAATACCTCTATCCGTAGTATGCGGCATAAGACCACACACCCAACAATTAGTGGTGTTCACTACCAACTTGTGTTGATGCAGAAGCTGTACAAAAGAATTATTCACAAATTCCGACCTTCTAATCTGCTCGTGTTCAGGTAAGATATGAAAAGAATGCAAAGAAGTAGTAGTAGGAAAAGACATAGGTTGGGAGGTGGGTGCAGAAGTCAATTGGGTAGTGAAAACAATCCAACCCACCAATGCTAACGCCATGCTTAAAAACATCAGAACACATGTTATCAGAAAACATTTGCTATGCATTAATTTACATAGTTTCTTTTTAAAGTTCATTTCCTCGGCAGCTCTCTCCATCACAAAAAACTCCATCCTCTAACCGTGCTGTTCGCGGCAGTTGGTTTTCTTCCGCTAAGGAATGCGTCTGTCAGTCCAGGGAACGCCCTAGGACCAACCAGAACCGTCCACCTTGTGTCTACACGGCTGCAATCCCAAGTCTTTATACCGCGACCCTACAGCTGAGTTCGGATGGCAGCTCGAAAAAGAAAAATAGGCCAAAACAGTTTCTTGGATGAGAGAGTGCAGTTTTCCAAAAACAAAAGGAAAAATTATGTTTCTAGTTGTCCATTGTTTCTCTGTCGTAAATTATAATGGCCTTTACCAGGCACTGTCTGATCTTTAAACAGAAGTTCAGGCTCAATGGTGTCCAATCTCAGATGCAGAGGTACAGCTGCTTGCAAAATGTCGTCGTCCTCTCATTCAGACTTTGTCCATACTAGATGTGCATCGCTAAACGGCATGAACTTCGGCACTCGTTCTGTCTCTGAGTCACCAATACCTTCACGGATCCCCTGGTCGTACGGCAAAGGCACCCTCTTACAATGTACGCCGTGGACCCAATTCCGCTTCCCGAAGACCTTCACCGAGGTTCTTGTCGACAGGAGCACCTGGTGGGGGCCGGTCCAGCGGGGCTGCTCGTTTTTGGTCCGCTGAAAGTTTTTCACGAGGACCCAGTCACCGGGATTGATGGTGTGACCAGGGTCCACAGATGCTGGTGGCAAGTTATCGTGAACCTGTTGATGCAAGACATGCAATTTAGCCGTCAGGTCATACAAATAGTCCACCAATACAGGATACTCGAGGTCACTAAACTTCACTGGCCTCGGCACTCCCCACACATTCGCCGGGCGACCAAAAACAATTTCATATGGACTAAGACCAATACGGGAATGTACTGTAGTTCTAGTTGACAAAAGTGCCAACGGCAAAGCATCGGGCCATTGGAGACCAGAACTCGCCTGAATTTTGGCCAGTTTTAACTTTAAGGTGCCATTGTAGCATTCCACTAAACCAGCTGATTGGGGATGATTCGCAGCATGGAATTTCTGACGGATGACCAAACCTTCACACACTCTCTTCATAATCTTCCCCACGAATTCAGTTCCATTATCACTCCACACCATCCTTGGCAATCCAAATCTGGGGAAATATTCTTTGAGCAGGACTTTAGCTGTGGACGAGGCAGTATTATCTTTTAGGGGGTATGCCTGTACCCATCTAGAAAAGGCACAAACAACTACAAGGACGTATTTTAAATTATTGCACCTTTCCATGTGGATAAAATCCAATTGCAAAACCTCGAACGGATACCTCGGAGGCGCAAAGTGACCAGCTGGAGTTGGAGTTCCCTTGCCAGGATTATACATCAAACACACCATACAATTCTTGACCACATTCTCCGCACATTTGGGAATTCCAGCATTCTGCCATACTGGAGCCAACAACTTACAAATCCCTTTCACACTAATATGAGACAACCCATGCGCCATAGTAACTACCGCAAGCACATACGCATCTGGCAACATCCATCTTTGGTGTTCTGATAATTCAACCCAACAGCCAGTCGAATCCAATCTACCCGTAGTTTCTCTCCACACATTCTTCTCATTTTCAGTAGCTTCAGCCTGTATTGATTTCACACTCTCAATCGTATCTTCGCACATTCCAACATCACCAATCCATCCCGCAGGGCCTGCAACATACATTCGACTCATCACATTTCTTGCTGTGTCTTTCGCAACTTCATCCGCAAACGCATTACCACGACCAACATCATCCGTAACCTTTCGATGATCACTACACTTCACAATCGCAACCTGCTTCGGCAAAGTAAGTGACTCAAGAAGCTCATTCACCAACTGTCCATGTTGAATCTTAGTCCCATGGGATGTCAAAAATCCCCTTTCTTTCCACAAGCGTCCAAAACTATGGGCAACACCAAACGCATACTGGCTATCGGTATACACATTCACTCTCTTTCCTTCAGACAAAACACACGCTCTCGTTAATGCAATCCATTCCTCTGCTTGTGCTGAATTATAGCTCACTCGTGCAGTTTCAACAATTGTACTTAATGTCGTCACGGCATATGCTGCAGTTGTATCGCCATTCGGGAGCTTGTAACATGACCCATCAACCCATAGCGTACCATCAGGATCCAAAAGATGAGTCCTTTAAATCGATTCTACCCTTCGTCTCCTCTTCTGTCCTCAAAAAACAATCATGCTGTTCCTGACCATCTGTATCCACAGAAATCGGCAACAATGTTGCTGGATTCAATACATTACATCGCTTGATGTGCACATGACTAGCCAAAAGTGTCAACTCATAACCCGACAACCTCGCACTAGTAAGGTGCTGAGTCTTGGTTCGATTTAATTAAGTATCCACTGCATGTGGAACCATCACAACCAACGTATTATCCATCACCAATCCAGCAGACTGTCGGATAGAAACAGCCGTTGCCGCTGTAGCTCTCAAACAGCTTGGCAACGCTCTTGCTACCGGATCTAAAGTTGACGAGAAATACGCACATGGACGCTGCTTATCACCAAACAGTTGAGTCAAAACTGACAATGCACAACCCTCTTTCTCGTGGACATAGAGTGTAAAAGGCTAACTATAGTTGGGAGTACCCAACACCGGAGCAGAACACAACGCATCACGCAATTCAGAAAAACTTTTCTGACAATCGTCAGACCAAGGAAGAGGATTCGGTGTATCTTTACAAGTCAAAGCCAACAGAGGTTTCGCCAATAGAGAGAAATTTGGAATCCACTGTCTACAATACGACGTGATACCAAAGAAAGCACGCACTTCTCTCTGTGTGCTTGGTACAGTCATTTGCGCAATCGCTTGAATTCGTTATGGGTTCAACCGGCTTCCCTCCTTCGACAAGAGATGACCTAAGTAGGTCACTTCTTGGCGACATACTGCAACTTCGAAGGTGACACTTTATGATGCAAGTCAGACAAATGTCGCAACAAAGAAAGAGTAGCTTCTTTACAAGTTTCCTCATCATCAGCGGCCACTAATAAATCGTCAACATACTGTATAAGAGCAGCACCAGCAGGTAACACAAGAGTATCGAGCTGAGTTTTCAAAGCCTGACTATAAATGGAGGGACTTTCACAATAGCCTTGGGGAGCTCTCTTAAACAGGAAGCTTCGGCCTCCTAAAGAGAAGCCAAAACTATCTCTACTCTCCTCAGAAATTGGAATACTGAAGAAAGCATTTTTCAAGTCTATGACTGAAAACCAGGCAGCTGAAGCAGGAATCAAAGTCAACAAAGCAGTAATATTCGGAACAACTGGAAACTGTGGCACAACAATCTTGTTAACCTCTCTAAGATCGATCACAAACCTGTAAACAGGTGGCTGAGAAGAGTCAGTGCGTTTCAGGACAGGCAAAACAGGACTGTTACACACATTACCTCTCGTTTCTTCAATCACACCTTTCTCAATCAGATCATAGATGATTGCTAAAAGCGCTCTTTCACCATCGCTAGAAATCCGATATTGGGGAATACGTGGCAATTTAACATTCGCTTTAAGCGTCACAACATACGGTGGGATCTCCAAAAGACCCACATCATTAGGACCAGTAGCCCAAAGAGTATCAGGGAGAGAACGCAATTCTGGTGGAAGCCGATCTTTAGACAAATACATCGGAGAGATCACTTTCTTACCCAATGTAAGCTTTACTCCCGAAGGAGAACAATGCAATGTCGCATTCAATCTTTTCAACAAATCCAAGCCTAACAAATTCTCACCACAACCTGTCGTTAAAATGAGAGGTGCTTCCAATTCACAAGGCCCTATGGAAAGAGACAAGGGACTAGAAACTGGATTACGAACTGGGGCGCCAGAGAATCCTACCGAAACATTCGTTAAGCCAGACAAAGGTGCGCCAGGGAGTTTAGGGTGCATGATAGAACTCTTTGCTCCACCAGTATCCAAAAGAAAAGGCTCTACTACACCTGATGTAACTACTGCAACATAAGGTCCACTCTGGTCTACTGGAACTGACACTACTCCCTCTCTTTGTCCATGGCTGTCCTAGCAATCATTATAACTAGTACCCTCATTTTCAACATAATAATCGTCAGTGTAGTATTGCGCAGATCTGCCAGTCGGTACATTCTGCTGATCAAAATAATTCATTGAACTCTGAGGAGGAAAAGAAAGTTCGTTCTGAGGAAACGCACCACGTCCTCTCAGACCCGACATACCACTTGTACGTTGTCATAAAACAGGACACTCATTCTTGTAATGACCTTCCTCCCTACAATAAGCACACTGATTCAGACCCAAAGGTGGTCTTGGAGCAAAATACTCAGCCTTCTGTGATATTCTCTGAAACTGTGGAGGTTGCTGAAACTGTGGACGTTGCTGTGACTCTTGCCAATTCGAGTGAGGCAGATACGTCTGCTGCAAAAGAACTTTTGTCTTCAAGTCTTTAGTCTTCTTCTCTACTCTATCTTTCTCATCCGTATCCCTATTCTCATAGTACTGTGCAGTCGCCAATATCTGAGCAGACGAGGAAACAGCCCAAGAACTCTCAGAATCTTTCAACTTATTACACAGTTCAGGAAGTAAGTTAAAGACAAACTTATCTACGAACAATCTTTTGCCACCTTCCGTACTCATGTCCTGACCACTATGATCTATGAATGTTTCTTCAAACCTAGTGAAGAAATCTGACACACTCATCTTTCTTCTGTTTGCATGCTGCTAACTTGTCCCAATTCCCTCGTAAAGCCGGCATCATTGTCTTCATAAGGTTGATAATTCTGCCAGGTAAATCTGCAACTAGAGGCTCAGGCTTAGCTCCACCAACCTGTCTACCATCCGCAGCAGTAATATTAGCCCAGGTATCACCTAACTCTGGCGCATGATCCTCATGACGAATCTTTGCCCACAAAGGTTGAGGAACTACGTTTCCCAACAACATATCTATATCAGCGGCTGCGTCTCCCTCTCTCCAAACTGGGGGAACTTCTCTCATCGGATATTGTCGTACCTTCCTCCTAACTGCAGGATCAGGCTCAAACAATCGCTGAGAAGGAAAATCACTCCTAAACGCAAGTACCATCGCAACTGCTTTCTCAATTCCGGGACCCACTATCGTCCCTTTCGCAAACTCGGACTGTATATTTAGCAACTCCACTGGGACTGAACCCAAATCATCATCTTCCCATTCCTCACGAAGGAAAGTACACATAACTTCAAAAACATACCTTTGCTTGGGTGCTTCCCACTGCTGGAAAACATCCATAACTGACTAAGTTATACCTCGAAACATTCGAAACACATCTGCAAGCCAAGAGATCTAACACTGCCCGTTCTTCGGGACCAGGTAGCTGACTACGCATTTGTTTACGTGCAGAAACAGGGGTCATACTCAATGACCCAAAGAAAGGAGACAAAAGACCAGTAACAGTATCAGTCATTCGTTGTCGAGCAGAAGGAGAAGCTGCCATAAGGACAGGAGACAAAGTATTTTGAGGTGATAGAAGCGTAGGGTTAGTAGCAAGAGAAGTTAAAGGTACAGGAGAATAAGGCAAAGTAGTTCCAGACAAAACCGATAGCAAAGTCGGTGGCCCCAGAGGAGGCTGCGCCGTAGGAGGAAGAACCAGCTGAGGAGGAGCCGGTGGCTGAACAGCAACAAGAAATTGTGCAACTGGAGGTTGCGGAGGTGCCGTAGCACTCTGTGCATAAGGGGGTGGTAATCTCAACAAATGTGACATCAAAGGGTCCTTCGTTGCATTCTCAAGAAGAGATGGCAAGCTGGATAACATTTATCAATAGCCATATTAGGTTGCCTGACACCTCAATTGCTTTATCTTCTTTGTTTTCTTTAAACTGCCTAGCTGCTTGCATTATTGATACATCCTTTTCTCTTTAAGCTTGTTTAATTTCTCGTTGTCTGGCTTCTTTACGCCAAAGGCGAAAGGAGTCAAACATTGCCGGCCGGGCTTTCTTCCTAAATAATTTCGTTTCTAAATTATCTAAAATCTCGGTATCAAAACTACCATATTGGGGCCATCGTAAGACACCATCCTTCCTAGTATAGCGGACCCATACTTCATTAAACGTAATGGGGCCCACGCAGTGTTTAGAATAGAGCTCATAAGTCGGGGTTCCAACTGGAGGTATCGGACATGAATCCTCCAATCTGGAATCCCTGTTACAACCACAACAGAATATCCTCCTAATTTTGCTAAGACTAGGCATCTTCGCTCACTAATCTAGCTTCAACCTTCAAGGGATTATCTACAACGATAGTCTCGCAAATATACGAGTCCCTCGGCTTTGGAAATTGCAATTTTCAAATCAAAACTAAGGACCAAACAAACTAAGAACCAAAAACTAAGGACTGGGAGCGACCCACTTATACTTAACTGAGGTATCAGTCATGCCACCAGAAGGACCCGTCTATCGTCTCGCCGTATAAAGGATCACAAATGGGTCCAAGACAGGGCGACAGTCAGGGCAGCAGTCCTTCGTAGCCGTCAGGAAAGCGGGAAGCCTCGCAGCAAAGACCATCAGTCCACGTTTGCCATGCGGGGGTCGATGAAGTGGTGGCCGTCTTCCAGAATTTCCTCATGAAGCTCCTCACGATCTTCAGGCTTGGACCGGTACTGCTGAAGTCGCCCCACATTGGAAGCGCCAACTGAAGAACCGGGTTTTAGAACCCAGCTGCGCATGGGGCACGCCCAAAGTCTTCGGGTTCACCTGTCTTAGAATACAGAGACACGGGATACTTCTGAGTGGCGTCAAAGATCAAATTTATTGGACGCAGCCAGTAACAGAAGTCCTAGAAGTCAACGCAGTTTGAGTTCTCAGGCGACTGCTCAACTTTACAAAGCAAGTCATCCCTTTTTATGCCAAACATTATGCTTCAGGCAAACATTCCTTGTTTACAGTTTAACCAATCACATGTTTTCACAACAGAAGTATTGCATGACGACAAACCCATTTTACAGTTGTCCGGCCCATAATCAATCATTGAACAAAACCAACATTCTTCTTTAGACAAGCCGGACAAACCCATAATAAAAAGGACCACAACCCATTAGGTAAATCTATACTAATATAATAAAGAGAGAGCCCAAACCTTTGAGGCGGGTAATCTCAGGAACCACAGCACCAATCACAACGCCCAATACAGCGTTGCAAAGGGCAGTTGCAGCAGAAGGACATAGGCTATGCAGACGCCCACCATATACATTTAAAAGGTAAAAACCGTGCCAGCAAAGTAGTCCCTTGTGGGCGTGTCTGCGTTGTGCTGTGGGCGTGTGCTGAGGGCGTGACAAATGCTGGGGCCGTGTGGTACGTTCCGCCCTTCATGCCATGTCTCATATCGTGTGCTGTGGGCGTGTGCTGGGGGTGTGGGCGTGTGCGGGGCGCGGGATTACAGAAAAAAAGTGAGCCTTGTGCCCAATATTTCATTGTTTTTTCTTCCCAGGTTCTGTACATTCCAGCTCCGGGTGTCCACCCTGCTCCCTTTAAATACCCCTGCACCCCATAATCATAACCCACCCTTACTCCTTAAAATACCCCAACACCCTTAAACACTAACCCATCTTAACCCTATAAATATACCCTGTACCCCAAAACCCAAACCTTTCCCTAGAAATACCCCTGTACCCCAAAACCCAAACCTAGCCCTGAACCCTATAAATACCCCTGTACCTCAAAACCCAAACCTACCCCTGAACCCTAAAAATACCCCTGTACCCCAAAACCCAAACCTAGCCCTGAACCCTAAAAATACCCCTGTGCCCCAAAACCCAAACCTACCCCTGAACACTAAAATACCCCTGTACCCCAAAACCCAAACCTAGCCCTGAACCCTTAAAATACCCCTGTACCCCAAAGCCCAAACCTACCCCTGAACCCTAATACCCTGTACCCCAAAACCCAAACCTAGCCATGAACCATAACAATAACCCTGTACCCCAAAACCCAAACCTAGCCCTGTACCCTAAAAATAGCCCTGTACCCCAAAACTCAAACCTAGCCCTGAACCCTTAAAATACCCCTGTACCGCAAAACCCAAACCTACCCTGAACCCTAAAACTACCTCTGTACCCCATAACCCAAAACTATATCTGAACGCTTAAAATACCCAATCACCCCAAAACATATACCTCAGTACCCCAAAACATACACCCCTATACCCATACTTACCTTATCCAAACATTTTTAAAAAAAACATGCTTTTACCATTCATGCATTTACAACAAATTTCGTTGTAAATGTATGCGTGGTAAAGCATATAAAATGTAATGCCATGCGTTATAATGGCATTGCGGAGTCATGGTACTTTCGCAATTAAAGTATGCGGAGTGATGGTATGCGCAAAGAAAGTTGCGGAATAATGGGTGTTTACCCTCCCCCGGTAAGTACATTGGTGGCACGGCGGCCCACATCTCCAGCAACATACCCATATTTTTTCACCACCGATTTGAAAAATGCACAGGTCTCTCATTGATGGCTAGCACCGACACACTTTTACCTCCCGCCACAAGTTCTAGAATTGGGGAGCTACGTTCGAATCTCGCCATCAGCTCAACATCCTGTGATTCCAGGCAAATCGCTTTGTCTCCCCGTGCATACCACAAATGAATGTGTTCTTCTGTAATGTAAATTGTGCTCATGCCATGTTGTCGAGTTCACGCTATATAATATTGGAAGGAAAAATAAAGTAGGGAAACTCGAGTTCACACACTACTGAACGCGCACTCTTAAGTGCATCAGCAGTGCACTGTGAATCGGAGCGTTTCACAGGCCTGTCACAGATAAGAAATGCTATAACGAAATCCTACAAAACAATATACTACTGGCCGGCAGCAATTCATACCCGGACAACATCGGGACGGGCTGCTAGACCATAAAAGAAGAAACAGAAACAGATAGAAGTAGGATAAGGCATGTGTGTGCAGTAAAACGTTATGATGTCCTGTGCTCTGATCCTTAATCTTGATCAGCTAAGGGACAGGAACTGGTTTAACAAGGTCAGCTTCAGGCAACAGGGTCAGTTCACTCAGGTCAAACAGGAGTCAGCACGAACTCGAGCCAAGGTGTACATGTCCTTAAAAGACTAGTTCAGCCACAGTCATCGGCCTATGTGAGGGCAACCACAAAATGGCTGCCATACACAAAATGAAACCCACGGGTTTAGAATTCACAGAACCTCACTGGAAACAAGCATGTTAGGACCGGTTTCAGGGTTTCACCCTTCTTCAGCCAGGATAGCTCAACTCCAGTGGCATGGAGAGCATGCTCACTATTCCAGTTTGAACCCAGCCACATGCAAATCAGTCTTGACCCTGTGCCCAATGGGAACTGTCCTGCCCGAACTGCCAGGCCATACCCTCCCTGGATTGGAAACAAGCATCCTAGGACCGGTTTCAGGCTAAAGAACGATTATTGATTCAACCCAGATCTGAGACTGGAGGAAGAGGATCTGAAAAGTTTCAGCACTCCGTCCATCATCTCCTTGGGTTTGCTTTGTTTGCCCCAAGTTGGCAGGGTATGCCCAGACTTGGGTCCCTTCTTCACTTTGCCACTGGACTCAAGCTAGCCTGGCTGAGGAGGGCCGTTAGCCCGAAACCTGTCCCAGGGTGCTGGTTTCTTGTCCAGGGAAGACATGGCTTGGCAGTTGGGGCTGGACTGTTCCCATGAGGCACAGGGTCAAGAATTGGCATACAGCAGTGTCTGAACTGAGGTGACGAAGTGAGCTAAAGAACGATGACTGATTCAACCCAGATCTGTGACTAGGGGAGAGGGTCTGAAAAGTTTCAGCGCTCAGTCCATCATCCCCTTGTGTTTGCTTTGTACGCCTTTAATGTATCCACGGTGCAAGGAGCGTAAATTTGCCAATATGAGAATAATTATTCTTCAGCCTCAGCCCATGTAGATAAGAGCAGTGGGGGGGAAGATTGACAGACTACTGAAAATGTATTTCTTTTTCCCTCGTGGTCATCTGTCGAATCACCCCCCTCCCCCGGGCTGCAATGCTCTTACCTGCATGGGCCACAGCTGTTAACCTGTTCCGTGCTCTTTGGCCAATGCGAGCACTACCTCGCTGGTGCCGCGCACGACCGTTGGCAGACGCAGCCCCACCCACCTAATAGAACACCTGCCCCGCGGCGGAATGTGCTCCGCGGTAAACGGATTAAACTAGCTCAGCCATACAACTGAGAAACCAGATCTAACTAATCCACCCTAGAAAGTTAGGTTTGTACAGTTGTCCTTTGATTCACTTCTCTAACCAGGATGGTAATTAACTATTTAATTTTTTAAAGGCCACTCTCTCCACCCATCCTAAACGTCATGAAAATGTTCCCAGCACCCCAACAGGTCACTAGCAAACGTTGAGTGAACAAATCCACCTTTCTAGAAAGCTTAGTTATACAACTATTGTTTCAAAATATTACAGCAAATAGTGAGCCAGATAAAGCACAGCTAGAAAGCAAAATCGTGTTCCTGCATACCCAACTCACTACAAAGACACCAGGTCAAAAAAAGGAATGCAGTAAATCATGTAGATAAATATTTAAATGTTTTGCGAAAACTTCACGTACCGGCTTTCCTGGCAGTCACACGTCTGAGTTGGCCAAGTCAGATGAACAATGAGCCTGAGAGCATCATTGCACCTGCTTTTGACTGGGATAAAGTCCACAACGCTACCCTAGTGACCGAGCGGGCTGCTATCATTGGTCCCATCGCCACAGAAAGTTCAAATGATGTTTTTCTTAGAGTAATAGGAAGATAGACAAAACAATCTTCATGAGCAAAGACCAAATTGTGATCATAGATTTTTTTCCTCAAAGGTGCAGAATCCAAGTCGTTTTTCGATCAGATTTCCCAGAAATGGACCACTGGATATCAGCCCTTGTGATGGTTCAGGGTTCTCTTTCATGAGGTAGGACTTGGAGGGCTTCATTCTGATGGGAAGGATCCTGTATACGAATCTAGTGAACAATCTATGTATTTACAAGCCGTTTTGAAATCGTTTGCTGGGGAAAGATCTGTTGGAGATCCAATTTGGTTGCTTGCTCACCAAATTCGGTGTTGAATAGTTGTTAAAGATTGCTTGCACACATCTAGAATGTTACTTCTCCAATCATTTGTATTTTGTTCCTGAGGGGGGGGTTCTCTTTTCTTTATTTTGGAGAAAATGTAAAAACAAAAAGAGGAACAGAATACTGAGCATTGTCAAACATTAACCCCCAGTCACAGATCTGGATTGAATTCATAGTGATTTTTCCCACCACACCATTCCTAGACCCAGCCATATGCAAATCAGCCTTGACCCTTCTCATGGGAACAGGCCAGCCCAAACTGTCAGGCCGGATCCTCCTTGGACAGGAAAAGCATCCTAGGACCAGTTTTGGTGTATCACTTCTCTTCAGCCTGGCTAGCATGAAAACAGTGCATAGCGAGCAAGGGAGCTACGTATGGGCTTACCTTTCCAATTTAGGGCAAAAAAGCAAAACAAAAAGATGGGCAAATGCTGAACATTGTAGACCGCTCTGAATGTGGTAGAATGGCATATTCCAGGTTACAAAATTCTACAAGAATCCAGTGTTTGAGAAGCACTTTCTGTATTGCCTACTTTTGAGTAGGCAAGTCTTTGAATTTTTGATTGTCAGTTTGTATGCTTCGTCTTAAACCAAAGGAATTATTTATTCTTGTAGGATTTCTCAAATTACATTGAGGCACACCAAGTTCCATTTCAAGTTCCTTCATCTTAACATTAGGGGCGAGGAGTTGGCCTAACGGCTAGGGCGGTCGACGTGGGTTCCCATGCCTAACAAAAATGATTGTGTGTCCTCATGTAATGTACCTGGTGTTGTGTAAAGCACGGATACCAGATTAGGGTCAAGTTTCGTATATAAACCAGTAAAACAAATACATTGATTAACATGGTCCTTTTCTTGGCTTAGTGTACTTCACTGGTATAGGTCTACTCAAGCAAATATTGATGCAGTTGTAGAATTCAGCCACTTCGATTAATCCCTTAAGCGAGGTCGTGATGAGGTATGACGTCAATGATGTAAGGTTTCGTTTCTTCCAAGATCAGTAGCCATCAGTGCTATTCTAGGTCATAAACAATGCTTTTGGCTGGGAGGAGGACTTGGTGGTCATTTCTCAATACAGAGGAGTTCCTTGTTCCTGTGCCATGTCCTGGCCAATGTTACATCACATGTGCTGCTCCAGATTTAAGTTAATTTATTTTATTTTGAAAGTTTTATATAGCGCGGACAAGATCTTTGCAGATATCAGAGCGCTTTACATAGAGGGGTACATGAGGGAGCATAGTCAGACAGTTAATGAAGGTGAGGGCCTTGACATTTATGGTCATGCACAACCATTCTGATATGCAGTTTTTTTCTGGGAAGTGATCTGTAGGTGGAATGCAATAGTCCTCTAGTTGAAAAGCTATTTAGGTTGCAGACTATTTTTCTGCTGAATTTTAGATGCGTCTCCTCAGCAGTGGTAATGTGTCACAGGGTGTTGGAGTGGTGCTTCTTACTGGTTGCTTTCGCTAGGTTACATTTTATTTGTACACCTGGGCTGGATTTGTGGAGGGGGTAGGACTTGGAACGGCCTATTGCACCCCAGCTTAGGTTTTAGGAGTAAAGTTATGAATAATTATCCCAAACCCAGCGTAGACAGTCTGAAGCAAACCAATCCCACTGGGTTATCTTTTGGGGTGAAACTACATATATGCAGATGACTTGGTGGTGGATATCTTTGGCTCAAGCTGGAGTTTACTAGTGAACGGTCAATCCTCTACTTCGAAAGAAAATGCTTCTCCGTATGGAAGAGGTGCTTAACATTAGCCCCAGTGAGAATGAAAATATGGAAGCAGGTGAAATATCTCCATCATGGGCATACCAGATACTGCAAAGCTAGGGACACCAGACACTTTCGTGTGGGGGGCGGAGGGCTTCTTACTGGCCTAGTCAAAGATAGCTTCCCATCCCCAATTGCAGTGGCCAGCATTTACTGATCCATGCTATGGAGCTGCCCGAGCAACCGCTGCTCCATTAGCAATATCACTGAAACAGATTAGGACCACTACAACTGCCTTGAGCACGCAGCGACTTGATGCAGAGTCACAGGTTGTCCTACCTAGACTTCAGAATTGCAGGAGGCCAGAAAAAGTTAAGGTTCTGCTTCAGACTGCTGGAGCAACGTGGGAACCCATACATCATGCAGTTCTCTTCCAGGCTAAAAGCCACATTGATGGAAGCAGGTATGGTATTCTAAACAGTTGAGGTAGCTAACCTGTTCAAACAGATTAGCTGCCACCTAGAGAGGAGAACTTGAACAGATGATAAAAGCAGCACCCGCCAACCCAGGTGAAGATGTTGACAGTAACTATCAGAGGCAGCCATAACCCAAGTCCTGGGTTTATTAATTATTCAACAAGGCATGCAGTGAAGGTTACACTGCACATCAGGGTTTTTATTTCCATAAAGAGTGGGTTTAAGATGTGTAATAAACTAGAATTTGACAGTGTCAGATCATCTAGGGAGAAAAAACTCTGCAAACTAGGCCAAGACCATTACTGGACTCAGGGTAGTGGCGGTAGATCGATTGAGGGAGTGCAGGAGCTCAGAACAATAATGACCAGCCAACTGAGCAACTTTATGGTACAGAAAGAATCTTCAACCTCACCGCAAAGACAAGTACTGTATTTCACAGAATCGGTTTGAATCTAAAATATGTAGCCATAGCAACTCATTGGAGTGGTCTTGGTTCCAGCACCTTCCCAAATCAAAGGATAGCCTTGCTGGGGTCCTTTGTGCTGTTTACGCAAACTGAGCATCAGTGACCTCCCAAATGATATCGCCTGGCTTATTCACCCCGGACAGGCATAAGAGTCCTTTGTACCTCTTCACAGAACAAGCACTGGCAGAAGCAACTCTTATTCAGCAATATTTAATTATACATTTTAAAATATTTTTTGGGGTTTCCCATGTAATGGTCCTTGCACCAGCATTTGCTTTGGCATGTAATCATGTGGTCACCATTTTGGGAAAGCTATTGTATTCAATACATGAATAGATCTGGAGAAGGTCTTACAGTCCGCCTTCTTCCACCAATGGCCTGCGACATTGTCAAACATCTTGGATCATCAAGCCTTTATCAGCTGGATGTGTGCTTTATTTTTGTGGAATGCATGAGTAACTATATGCATGAGTAACTATATGCATGAGTAACTATATGCATGAGTAACTATATGCATGAGTAACTATATGCATGAGTAATCATACACGTAAAGCAGACTAGAGGCACATTTAACTCATCCATGGATTGTTTATACAAAGCAATTTAGTTTGCTCTGCAAAAGGCTTTATTTGCTTTAGTCATCAGCAGACAAGGAGACATGAGCTCCTCACAACCTAAAGGTGTTAAGTTTCCTCCTTTACCTGGAGGGTCATGAGGTTACTACTGACAACCGAGCTAGAAGCTTAAGTTGCACTACACTGAAGGATAAAAGACATAATTAAAGATGCAGTGGTAGAATACTGTAGACTGGGCTCTTCGCAGAAGATTAAGCACTGCAGTTGTACTACAAAGACAGTTACACGCCCATAAGGTTATGGTAGAGTCTGTGTAAATAGTCTTATGAAAGATTAATGCAGGAGGGTATACAATTCAGAGGCAGGCAGCCCAGAGTGTTCCAACTTTTCCGGTTACACTTAATGCTTCAACTATACAGTTGTAGCAGTGCCGACCAAATAGAATCTAAACCTAGCCTGCTTTGATTATTCACACCTAGGCTTCAGGAGTAGGAAGCATCTGCATTTGTGTTGTGTAAATTTAAAGCAATACCAAAAATACCCAAGCACTAAGAAAGACACCGAAAACTTGTTTCGCTCTTGGTCATTTCAGGTAATTCAGAGTCTTGAAATAAAATTTAAAGAATTTAAATAACCACAATTCACTTTTGCCCATCTAGAATTGTAAATTCCATGGTTTGGGTATGAATGGGAAAGAGGTATGTGTGGCTAAGGTCGCTACTATCCAACCCCCTTACACTGCCCTAAGACTTACCACGACACCCCAGCCCTGAAAACTACCCCATTTACCCATTCCCCTCCCACTACCATAAGGTATGAAGCCCTGCTCTTCATGTATACTACCGAGACTCTCCTTGCACTGTCCCTTAAGCTACTGACTCCTTGAACTGCCCTAAAAACTACCCCAACCCCCTCCCAGCCCCAAAAGCTACCCCCGCAGCCCCACTTACCTCGCCGTCTTTCTGCTTCAGTCTTCCAAGCAGCTAAACGGCACACTGCCTTAACCATGCATGAGTGTGGTTATAGCATATGTGTGGTTAAGCGAAGCATGGTAGGGCATGCAAAACACGCGTGGTTCAGACCGCGATGGTCTGACGTTCCTGTCAGGTGGAATAAAAGCAATGTAGAGCAGCGTGCACATGTGAAGATACGCCAAATATAACCTATTACCAACGAGTGTTGCAAGGGGCCCTAGGCCCAGAAGATGCTAATTAAAAACTATGCCACAGATACCAAAAAAGGGGACGGCTCTTGCTAGTCTGTTGTAAGGCATTTCCCACTATAAATCAAATTGCCATAATCACGACCCCAACATCCCTTCCAGCTACAGTTGGTCATTTAATTCGCATCTGGGAAGCAAACTATGGCTCCCCTGCAGCTTGTGCCCCAGGACATTCTTGCAACCTCCGAATACCTTCTAGTTCGAAGACAGCAGCCCTCTTCCATCCACGAGGCAAGATTACATTTTAATGCTTTTACTACAGTATTAAAGGCGGTCAATACGGCAATTTTGTGGTCTATTAAAATGGACGGTTTATAGTGTCTCTCCATATGGTCACTAACTACATACCACCACTCAGGGAGAGTTAACATCTAACAATGATCCAAATAATGTCTTTACTCCATCCAATCAAGCTTAACCACTGTTCGGAGTAAAACGTCCACCATTAAATACCAGACCTGGAAAATATTATGAAAGGTGCACATTTCAAGATATAACACATGGGGTGCGATTGTAAAGACCTCGTTCACCCACATCCAATACTAGAAGCCACCCAAGTACAGCTACCTCTTTAAATCACAAGTTACACAGAAATAACCTGTGAAGGACACAAGTGTTCACCCACCAGCCGATGCAGTCACTCCTACTGCAAGAGCCATGGTCTGCTTATGCTGAGGAGGTGCACAAGCCCAATCACACCACAGGGGTGACTGACAGGCGGATTCAGTTTGAGAATTCAGACCTCATAAAATGAGGTCTTTAATGTCCTGTAGAAGCATTTACCCCCATGGAATCAGGTGAAATCCCTGCTGCAGAGGAGATTGTTCCAAACAATGGCAGCATATTCAGTCCGCCCTCACTAGAGTGCTTACTTGCCAGCAGAGGGCGGCCTTCTGCATGTGCAAGCTGTGCATCTGCACAGGGCCACCAAACCCCAGGGAACGCCACACCAATATATCCTTAATATAATAATCCTCTGAGGATGGATACATATTTGCGTGGCGGCCCCAGGCAGGGATTTGGTTGTCTCCGGCTCTGTTCCACTTCCAAACTCGCTGACCCTCCCCTCTTCACTGGCCTCCGTGCAAACGTTCCTCCGGGAGCCCCCACTACCTACGCTCCCTGCCTAGGGCTGCCATGAGCCTAGTGCCACCCCTGTTGCCAGAAATGCCACAGCTGCCGCTCAACCCCCCCAACGCTTCCACATGTGGAATTCAATAGGCCTTGGGCTTTAAGACTCCTAGTCTCTCCTACCAGTTGCTGGAGTAGTAACTAGGACCTTCACCTTCAAATGCTAGTCCCTCCTATCAATCGTCACTAGCCACCTGCTGCAGCAAGACTAGTGTATTGCTTTCTCTGGACCATGCTTTAGGTCATCACAAGACACTCACTCATTTGGTAGACCCACACTACTTCCTCACTTTAAACAAAGTGAGAGGCTGACTATTGGCACCTGTTGCTTAGGCCAGGGTTCTCCAAAGTCGGTCCTAAAGGGTTGCATCTATGCCAGATTTTTAATACATCCCATTTAGACAAGTGTGGTGGTCTTCAAAATCCAGCCCTCCAGTACTAACTGGAGAACCCTACCTTAAGCCTTTGCCAATTTCTGCCATCCCACCCCAAGTGTTTAGTCTGTCAGAAACTCAACTAGAAGTCCACTCTATGCTCTTAACCAATAACTATTGCAGAAACACCTAAACCACCAACCAGTTCTGCTAATCTAGGTTGCATTCGTCCATACCACAGATGCATACAACTAGCCAAGATTACACATTGAAACAGGACCCTCAGGTTACGTAGACTACAAGCATACATCATGTAATCACTGGCAAGTGTTGAGTCCATTTCTAGAATGCAGTGGATCAGGGCGGGGGGGGCAGGAGAATATTGAAGCTTCAGAAGTATATTCATAGTAGTAATGGTGACCGAACCAAATAAAGCAACCAAAGGCTACAAAATGTGATGTCAGTAAAAGTCAGCATCCTGGTTAAGTTAACAGAACCTTTATTGAATAGTAAAAATAATTTGCATTATAATAAATTAAAATAACCAACATGGTTTCATAACTATTTCTTGCCACGCTTGGCGGTAGTTTTGGCAGAGTCCTTATCTGTGTTGTCTTTGCTTGTGGGTGCAACCTTTGCTGCCGGTTCCCCCTTCTTTGCACTGGTCTTTTCCTTGGTTGCCACTTTGGCAGCCACCTTCTCCTTGGGCTTTTTGGCTGGAATTTTGCTAGCTTTGTCTGAGTCCACCTTTGCTTTAGGAACAGCTGCCTCACCCTGTAGGAGAAGGACATTTATTGAAATGCTTACTAGTAGAGTGCATAACAAGCATTTATCAGCAGTTGTGTAGCACTAGACTCCTAGGATAGTCCAAGAGCTTTACAAATAAAACAAGGCAGTCTCCACAATCAAAACATGACAGGCACTAACCATTCAAAGTTGTATAAAATGCATACAATGGTCTTATGCTGCAAACTCACAATGGCAACAGCAAAGTATCGCCTTCATTACCTTGGTGTAGTATTGCACCATAGCATAGGGTTGCAAACTTCTCCTGAACTAGGAGTTCCCACTCTACCCCTAGGTTAGCTGGATCCTTCTAGTAATGGTTACTTATGGGAAGCTGCAAAGAGACTAGTGACATTCCTAGGAAGACTTAATGAAACAAGTCAAAATTGACAAAGTTAACCAACTAATCAAGGACTAGCTCATTCTGTGACCAGAGCCTGTACCCTTCGTCACCAATGACCCAATTAAGGACGAATTTCAATATCAAGCACCTACCTCTGAAAAGGTGTGAATGTACATAAGGTGGTTACCAAGTGTGCCGCACATCTATGGTCTTCAACAGGAATGTTGAATTCATAAACCACCAAGTGACAGCTAGTCACATCACAGTGCATCTGCTTGCAATAGTACATCTCGAATGCAAATCTAAGTCTTGGACACAGGTGTTCTGAATTTGAACTAGCACCGGACCACCAAGAGCTCAGTAAAGACTCGTTTAGAAAAGTAAATTCAAGAAACCACTGAATCAAAACACTACTTTGGCTGTTGAAATGTGTTCCAACAGGCATGCAACATAGTCTGCCCACAGACATGCCCAGTTAACCGCTTCGACGCGGGGGCTTTTCCCGCTGTGCGTGGAGATTTTAAAAACCCCGCGGTTCATGACGAGCTCAGCTCGTCATGAGCGCACGGCAGGTTACGCTCATGACAAGCTGAGCTCGTCATCAGCCTGGAAGGGGTTAATAAACTGTGTCAGAGCCAGTAAGACATTTGACCAGATAAATAAATGTTGAAGTGATTTCCCTAAAGCAAAGACAAATCTTGCCAATTGGCTTCCCCGTACTTAAAAGGGCCAATGTGTTCTATGGTGTGGACAGTGCAAGGTCTTGTAGGGCCAGATTCACAGAACTAACTTAAGACAAAATCCTAAACTTACTACCATTTTGGTATTCACAGAAGTTAGGAGTCCTAACTTTACTACCCCTAAACTGAGAAAAATCCTAACTTTAAGACTTGTCGGTATTCACAGAAGGCATTTAGGTGTCCTAAAATTAGGAGTCCTAACTTCTGTGAATACCAAAATGAGTAAGTGCCTTCTGTGAACACCAAAATGATAGTAAGTTTAGGATTTTGTCTTAAGTTAGTTTTGTGAATCGGGACACCAGACTTTAAGTGCCTGCATCTCTCCATTCTGCTCAAGGGCTTCTGAAGTAAAAGATTAAAACCCAAAGCTCCAGTAGCAGCAAGGGTCATTTGCTCCAAATTTAAGTCTGGCCTGTATATACACACACGATTGCGTTGCTACAAAGCTCAATACATTTGCCCACCAGGCAATACGGTCTCAGCTAGTTATCTAGTTTTTTCCACTGTGATCCAGTTTACAATGCCAGAAGCAGAGCTGTGACAAGTCGTAAACCAGCTGATGGTCCTCCCTTCTTTGAAACCACCAAGGTGCAAACAATACAGCAAGTTGTAGAACTTGCTGTACTCCAATTTCACAGGCCCTTTCATTCCTGTACCCCTTTGTTATCATCATCATCTGTACCCCCTTCATGTAAAGGGGTACAAACTAAGCATCAGTGCAGAGATACCAAGCATAGTTCAGCCTCTGGCTAGTGCAAGATGAAAGCCAAAAGTAACTCACCTTATTGCTGGCAGCCACTTTTTTCGCAGCCTTCTTAGCCGCATCACCTGCAGAAGACAAATACAGCGTTGCAAGTGTTGTAGCATGTTACAGTACAACAGATTATATGTAGGATTTTATGCAGCAGCAACAGATCACACCAAGACCAAAAAAACCCTAAAAGAACCACCTCAACATAGCTGAATTAAGTGAGGCAAATACACTTAAGGGTCAAAACTAAAAGACAGACGTTAGGGATGGACCTATATTGGCACGTTTCTGCATACCCAGATGAGTCCTTTCGCAACTATGATCAGAAACCCTTTGCAAGAAGTGAAAACTACCATAAGTCATCAGGCCATGAAAGAAAACATTTTAATCCATGCTCTGGTGAAGAAAAACTGATAACTGAAGTGTGAAAGGAGGAAGTTTGGGAACAGACGTCAATTAAAGACGCCAAAATCTTTTAGAAATAAAAGCAACTGGAGCCAGGTCTACCTCCTTCACCCAAGCCAGTATATGGAGCTCAGGTATTTCACAGATGCTGCCCTAGCCTTTAAAAACAGGGCGCTCAAAGGGTGAGCCTGGGCAGGAATTAAAGATGATGCTAAGAGGAAGGTGGGAACAAGCCACCACACAACTGTAGAGTAATTTTACGTACATCTGCGCAAACATTTACAACTGGGGTAAGGTTGGCATCAGATTAAGAAGATTGAAAACAGCAAGAGACCAAATTACCAAATGTATTTTACAAAATAAGTGCATAACAAATTTTCTAATACCATCAACACATCCAGTATACCAGATAACATTGTATGCTGGAACCAAGTTTACCACCACCCTCACTCCAACATAGGCACACCCTGCTCTGCATTTCCCATTCACCACCTCCAAGAATTTCTAAACGTGTGTGACTGAGTTTACACCAACAATTACCATGCTGAAAGTCGCCAGCACTTCACTTAGGACCCAAGTGAGGTTCCAATAAGGGAAAGAGGAGACCGGAATCTAACATGAAACTTGTACGTTGAACGCTCAAAGTCTAAGGACTCAGCAGGTGCAAACCCCTCAAGCGTCCAATTGGTGGGTGAAGACTTACCAGGTGCTTTTGGCTTCTTAGCACCTGCTCCGGCAGTTTTAGGTTTCCTGGCCACCACTTTCTTGGCTTTGGGCACTGGTTCTCCATTTGGATCACTGTTCTCAGATACCTTCTTCAGAGTTTTCGGTCTGGCGGGTGCAAGCTTCAGGGTATAAAAAAAAAAAAAAACTACCGGTTAATTTTTGCACAGATGTTGCCTAGTTTAGGGGCAGGCCAGCACAAGTCCAAACCATGTTATTGTAAGCCCAGGCTGGAGGAGCCACACAATTCTACCAGGACTAGTTCAAAGTGAAGGTAATGCCCATCCATAAAGTGCAGGAAGGGCAACCAGGTAGAGTCTAGAGTATGTGACTAGTGGCTCTTAAAGGTCCCACTTCCCCACCTTGTTACAGGCCAAGAACAAACTACTAACCTCAATGGTTGATGACTACAAGCTGGGCTTGCATCAGTTGTACGCCCCCCCCAAAAAAACACGCTGAAAGAAAATCTCTAACCTAGTTCATCAACGATCACCGTTCTATCCTTTACAATAGTGATCCAGTCAAGGGCTCACCTTGAACCTTCCTGTGGCACCTTTTGCTGTAGAAGAGTTGGTCGGCCTCATCAGAAGGCCCTGCTCCATGCCCTTCCCCAGGGCTCGCCTCAGCAGTACCCGGAGCCGCACGGAGTCCACAGATGGGTAGGTGGTGAGGATGTAGGTACGGATGGAAGGCACCGTAGCACCTTTGCGGTCGGTGTTCTTCCTCAGGGCTTCCAGTACCATGCTCAAGGTCGAGGGGTGAAGGGGAGCATCCGTTGCCTTTGGTATTTTGAGGGCTTTTGCCTTCACCTCGCCAGCTGTTGATGCAAAAGCCAAAGTTACTCACATTTTAGGGTGAAAAGCCGTCCCAAGGACGTGGTTAAGAGCAGCATGGTAGGTTAAAAAACTTCATATGAACAGGAGATCATACAATGGATTGCTGCAATTGTAAACTAAAAAAACGAGCATTTACAATGCAACGGTTTCGCCTTTGGAAAAGTTAGACCTATTGGCATTGTAAATGACAACATTTTTATTTATGTGTTGGTTTTGAAAACAGATAAATAAATGGCATTGTCATTTACAATGCCAATAGCTTAATCTCTTGCAAATGCGAGACCTATTGTACCCTACGGACGAGCTCAGCAGACCGCAATTACTACCACACACCCACACCCAGAGCCACACACACAAGCCAGCAACACACCCAGAGCGGCCCTTATTGCTTGAAGTACATCAAGACCCTTGTTGCTGGTATACAGCATGCTTCAATTTTACGCTGGTAATAGAAGCACACATTAAATTGCTCAAAATCACACAGTGCTGGTCAAATGCTGAATCTGGGATTAGAAACCAAAAGGTTTAATTAATAGCTGCACCAAAGACTGGCAGAATGACCCTAGTGGCATCTGCAGTCAGGTGCAGTATGCCCATACAGAAATTGGCTTCCCAGCTGGAGTGATAGATAGCTTGTGGCTTTACAGTTGTGGATTGAGAACCACGTGGCTCAAATACCGATGCTGAACATCAGACGCTCTAAGTCACCAGTTCCTTTACAGGGAAGTCAACATAGAATTGACACCTCTTCACTCCCTTTTACTTGTTAAGTTGGAGCATTCTTAAAACAAACAGTCGAAGAAAGTAGGTCTTTGAAAAGCGTTACTTCTATTTCCCTTGAACCCACTGCAACTGGCTGCTGAGATTGCTTTCAGTGCGAGGAAAGGAACTGCGTCCCCAGTCCAAAGCAAAAACTGAATGAAAGATAATTGCAAACCTAAGGCTTAGGAACCCTTGGATGCTTTCCTGCCTCAACCCGTTGTTTAACTCACACGGAAAGGCATTGCATTAAATGTAAAGGCGACAGAGACTTCAATAACGAGAGGCACTATATAATGTTATTACACACCTCTGTCAGGGCGATGCTGTGCACTGCTCAGAGGAAAGTCCAACATACCCGCGGCACACATGATGCGATATTACGAGGCCTCTGAGGGGTACAACACACACAACTCAGAGCGGTGTGGTATGAGTCACCCAAGGGTAACACATCACATACACACTCAGCTTTAAGGAGTCCCAGCGTGTACCTCTCTCTCTTTACCCCCCCAACGCACACAACCCTCAGAGCAGCACTGTGTTCACTACACTGATGGGAGCGATGACAGAACTCACCCAGCACCAAAGGATCACACTGCACACAATACCTCCACACCCACCCACACCCCTCGGGACGATATGATGTCGCATGGCTTGGGGGGGGGGGGGCAGATCATAACTCTCCTCCACACACAACGACGCAAGGGAATATCATATACTACACCCCCCACACACACACAAACTCACGTGGGCTCAGTTTAAGTAACATACTCAGGGCAGGGTATATCCGCCAATCCCAGATAGTCGCGACATACACCCACTGAAAGTGTGCCACTAGAACACCCGCCACACATCACAGGGACATAACGACACACTCCACCAGCATAATGCAGGAACACGTGTACATTATGCAGCACTTTCTCTGGCAGTGTCATATCCATTTCAACTAGAAGCAGCAGATTTTTAAATCTCCAAATTAGGCATATTATGTGGCAAATGCAGCAACCGTTAAGTATGTTGTAAACGCAGCAACCACAGAATCGCATAAACCTGGCGTCCATTGTTTTAGCAACAATTCGTTCACGAAAGGCAAACAAAACCGGAATATTCCAATTCTAAACAGTGCCCATTGTTAACTGCACTTTGAAGACGATCACTTCTTCGGTTTAACTACCCAAAAGAAAGCAAAATAAAATATGCAAATAATGGGTAAAGTGTAATATTGTCCTGGGCTACCTTCTGTATTTACAAACTGCTCGACCTTTGACCTTGTGGTTTAAGATGTCACCATTAGCCCTGGGTGGCAACAGTGGACAAGATCACACGGTTACCCTTTATCTGGTCTCTCCCCTGCGCCGACTTCCTTAAGGAGAGATCTTGCATGCAGGTGTCAAAGGTCAACGTCTCTTCCCCCCCCTGCGGTGATTGTGCTCGAAGCTTCAAACGGGGCCGATTCGTGACTTCCTCCGATTTTGCAACGCTGCCTTCACCCCCGCTCTCCCGCCCCCTGGCAAACCTGTTAATTACCCTTTACACATACAAATATCACCCCTGGCCAACCAAGTGCCTTTGTGCTCAGTAATTCATCGCCCAGCCCCCTCCATTGGAATTCGCCCCCTCCCTGCTCAGGCACATTTAAATAGTTATTGTCTGTGTAGCTCGCGCTCATGAATGACCCCCCCCCCCCCTCAAAATGTTTCCATCAGGCTTGAGCTCTTCAGAGCCGGTGCACCACCCCATGGTGAAGAACTGCAGTCCGAAATCACATCCGAGTACACAATGAAAGGGAGATCACCCCTCACCTAAAAAAAAACCAATGGCTTCCCATCCACAAGCTACGCCAATTCAAAATGCTAACCCACCGCCAGAGCTTCCACAAACCCTCCAGACACTCTCCCTCGCTCACTCCCCCAGCATCTGCTAAAACAGTGGAGGACTCTCCATCTCCTACCTAGCCATGTCCTGAAACAGCCGCCACCTCCATATATCACCTTCTCTTCAGGTATTCGGATGGAAACAAGATTTGGTTGATCAACTGATCCCACCCAAGCAACTTGGCTCTCAGCACCTCAATACTCTTCCAAGTGAATAGCAGCATTTTACAAATCTTGTTTGATCAAATGATTTAATCTCTTGCCCTGGACATCCAACACACAAAAGGTGATGGTAGGATACTTGTAAAACGTCTAACCGCTGGCAATCGTTCATTGTAGCACTCCAACCCAGTGTACCTTTGCCTACAATACCACTCCCGCCAGATTAGACCCAGCCATTCACAAATCTTTCTCAACTCTGCTACATTAGGAACAGTCCAGCCAGAACTGCCAAGCCAGATCCTCTACGAACCAGAACACAAGCAATCCAAGACGGTGTTTTTTTTACCATTGGGCCTTTTCAATCAGGTGCAGCTTGGTTCCAGTGAGCAAGGAACCCATGTCCGTGCATAGCCTTGGCAAGGGTATGCCCATACGAGGGTCCTATGCTCACCATGCTAAATGTGGCAACCATAGTTTAATTTTAAAACAATAGACTATTTACAATATCTTTACTTTGTTTAGTTTTGTTACTGAGAGCAAATACCCACTTTTTTAGATGCCAAAGTGTTTATAGTTTTAGGACTTTTATTTTTTTATTTTATCATGCATATTATTGAGTTTGTATGTATTTTATTGTAGTGGTGTCAGAGGGTGAATGCAATAACGAGCCAGTTGATTAAAGAATGGATGCATGAGTGCAAAGAAAGTGACAGAATTAATGTACAATTAATTGAGTGCCTTAACCCATCAATGACACAAAATGCACTTTCATTCATATGCCAGGTCTATTGGCATTGCCAATGCTTATTTAGTTTTACAGTTTTTATACAACGCAGACTTAGCCCAGAGGCATTAGAGCATTTTAAAGGGGCGCAAGAAGTTTGTTTTAGTTAGTAAACATCGCCCAAACAACCTATTACCACCAGGAAAACAGGGAGCTAACTGCTAGTGTGAGCAAGGATAAAAATATCTAACTAAATCAGCAGCAAATAGCCAACAGTGCAAGTAAAATAAAAATGTCGTTAACAAGAATGAATAAAGTCAACACATGGGACGGAAGCAGCGATCTCAACTTTTACCAAAGCGTATTTTAGATAGGGAGAATTTGAGTTCCTTTTTTAATGGGAACATTCAAAAAGCTTGAGGTGCGCAAGTCGTGTCTCGATGCCCATTGTTTATTAAAGCAAATGGTAAATTTCCTTTCCAAATGGGTGAGTGTTCAAAAGGAGTACGTTGTTGTTTCTAAAAATTTACATAGCTGATAAATGCTGACATTTGAAATGCCACGTACAGACAAGCCCGTCTCCAGCCCACCCCCTACTCCACGCCAACTTGTAGAAAAGTAAAAGCTTCAACCCAGCAACATCTTCCCTAAAGGGCCACCCACAGCCCTCTCCCTCCAGAGGCTGGTACCTGTTGGATAACCACGTTGTCAGGCTGCATGAGGCTGCTGAGGATGGACTCCAGTATTTTGCGCCATCATCGGGGGGACGACAGAGCAACGGGAAAATAACAAGTATGTTGAAGATCAGGGGGGTAGCGAAAAGAGTTTGTCAGAGGGTAAGGCACTTCTGCGAGGAAGAGATAGTTGCCAATCAGTTAGTTAACCCTCTACCTGCCCCACGGATAAAGTTAGTATGCAGTGAAGTGTGGTAAAGTTGCGGTTCCGTTAGGGGTGGGCTTCACGTTGAGAGGCAAATATCAGAAGACTGGGAAGAAACGCCTAGCATGTCAACTAGTAGTGTAGTGGGCAGGAGTAGCGTTCACGGCTGAGTCGCCGAGCCTGTTAGTTATCAGGGAGAGAGTCTGAGGCCGGTGAGGTGCGGTGCCCCGGGGTTGGCCCACACAGTGCGAGACCGGTGAGGTGCGAGCGGCTTAGACGATCTCTTCAAACATTCCACGTCGGGTAACCAACGAAGTGCAGAGGCGCTCACAGCCTAGGAAGCCGGCAGTCGTGCAGAGCCAGATAGACACACATGGGTGCCAGCGAGACTTGACAGAAGCCAGAGCGGCCACACAACAGTATTGCCTCCTTCAGGAGAGGTGGACGCACCGCACGCTTCAGGTGCATCGTCGCTCTCGACGCCTCAGAGCCTGGTTAAATCTTTAATCTCTCGCTGCTCGGTACGGAAAACAAAGCTTGTCAGAAAGCTTTCCTGCTACTTCTGTCAAAATGTGCTGCTGCAAGTCTTCGCACACAGTTAAATTTAATTTAAATACTCAAACCCGATTTATAAATCCTGTCAGGCATTTTAGGGTGCACTTTTTGACGGAGAAAATTACCAATCATAAGATTACGTTGGTTTAAACACTAACATTTTACCTCTATCAGCTTCAGTAACTATTTAGAACAAGCCTGGCCAACGACAAATCCTCCTGTTGTCGTTTTTTCCCCTCTCGGAACGCAGATGAGCTCCAGACGGCAACAAGTCAGGTCCCGGGCCGGCAGCCAATCACAGCGCGGCCCGGGAATGACATCACGGGGGTGTCCCGGGCCGGCAGCCAATCACAGCGCGGCCCGGGACAAAGGGGCGGGGCTTAAAAAAACACCGCGAAACGCCCCCGAATCGCGTTTTCTGGAGAAAGCGCGATTGACAGCCTCTGTCTCCCAATGGCTAGCCTCCATTTATGGAGCTAGCCAATGAGAGACAGAGGCGGGTCATCACCCGACAGAACTCAAGAGGTTTTGCTAGCGCATACGTACTTCGTACGCATTGCTAGGCAAAACCTAAAAAAACATACAACAGGAGTAAACCCGTTAACCCAGTTGAGACCAGGTGCAAGTAACAATACTACAATGTCTCAACAGGAGTATCTTGTAAATGGACAAAAATCAGTCAATATAACATAAGGCGGCGCAGGATAAACAAATAACATATTGACCGCCATAGATTATTTGTTTATCCTGCGCCGCCTTACGTGGTTATATGATCACTTGTGTCACTGCGCCGTTTATTCACTCACTTTGCCAGTACACTGTTGGTTGTTTTTGGTTACTGCAATTCATTTGTTCGTGTGCTCTCAAAATAACAACCCTGAACTATCCCTTGTTCTTCTTTCCCGGTGCTATGTGATTAATTCACTCTTGATTTGTCCATTTACAAGATACTCCTGTTCAGACATTGTATTATTGCAATTGTAAACTAAACAAAAAAACAC